>NC_064920.1:476505005-477130005 GCF_023897955.1 Schistocerca gregaria | reverse complement strand
GCTGTCCTTAGGTTAGTTAGGTTTAAGTAGTTCTAAGTTCTAGGTGACTGATGACCTCAGAAGTTAAGTCCCATAGTGCTCAGAGCCATTTGAACCTTTTTTTTCTTTCGAGACTGCGAAGAGCGCCATACGTCAGTGGTCGTGTTAAATTTTTCCATGAAAGTTAAGCTGTTGTGCAGCTAGCCTTCAGTCATCTAGATTTGTTCTCACCTGGACAACAGTCTCACTTCTATCCTGGATTACATTCGAGGGCCTCTAGATTCTTATTATCAACCTCCTTCTATGACATGAGGTATAAGAAGAAAAAGAAGGGGAAGGGCGAGAAGAACAACAAGAACAAGAACAAAGGAATGGATTGGAGGACACTAAAGCAGAAAAGGTGTGGTCCTGTATCGAAGGGAATCATAAGGAGATTCGTACTGGACTCTGTTTAGCAACACTTCAACTAGACCTACCTTTTCTCGATGAGGAGACGCTCGTTTCTTGAGTTCGGCTACTAGATACAGCCACTCTCGTTACCGCTATTAGACCAACGCAGCGAAATGGTAAAGAATATATTTCTGTATTCTTTGTGTTGGCTGTGTATTTATTGGCAGTGGTATAGTTATGTTATTATTGCAAGAAAGGCAACTTAGGACTGTGCTATGAACCATATTTTGAACTGCATATTTATGATATGTGGAACTTTTACTTTCATTTCAAAGCCGTGTTGATGTCATTAAGAGAATAAACAGGCCAACAGCGATGTGGGTTAAACACAAATAGGATGACGTCGTCAGGTCATGGCGTGAAGCTTTCCCTGGGCGCCAGTTACGCCACTGCCCTCGTTGTCAATAAGACAAAGTGTAGGTCTTATCTTCCGCCCTCCAGCTGAGTTCTGTCTTTGTGATTCAACTACTTCGCATTTAATCCTCCTCGCTCACCGAATTTCTTTCTCTCGCTGTGTGTGAGGGAGACCAACCGGAAACAGTTTCTAGCCCCTGTTTGCCTTCTACACAAAACATGTAAATTACTACCCTGAGAACTCTAATTAGAGACCTCTTTTAAGATAACTGCTAAGAGCTTCTAATTACATGTGGCAAGGGCGAGACCACTGAATATCGCAGGAAAACATTTCTCTTTCTTTGTTTGCGCTGTTACGTTTCTAGCGTATTTTTAGCAGTAGGAAGACCTGCATGACGAGTTTATCCGTGCTGCAGGATCGTTCGGCATCCATTCACACCTTCTTTTTTGTATTTGGACACATCTCCAGAAATGATTCATCCAATATTGTTTGTGTAGTGAAGACTGCTACTCCTAATAGAAGTAAAATTATCACAGTGTCAGTATTTCTATCGCTCTTTCACAGTAGCCATTAATTTTGTAGAGAAAAATAATGATTGTTTGTCTTTTTTGACTCACTTTTTTTCCATAACGAAACACGTTTGTCCCTGTTGTTCCAAACTGGGTCAATGGCCTACAACAGAAGTGATTATTTGTTAAATGTACATACTTTGTTTTCAGTTTAGTTTAGAAAGATACATTTGGAAGCAAGACATTTAGGTTAACTTGTTATTACATTACTTGCAAGTAAAGTATATATGCTAAGGACTTCATTTTATCTATTCTAACATATGTGTCCACTGGCTCCGCTGTTAGCCCTTCTGTATTCGACATCACGATAAAACGAGGCAAACGACATCCGACAGGAGTCTATTGCACTACATTGTACGTAACCTTGCTGCCGAACTGATCGATCATGATAAGTTCTGATGTGCAGAGAGAAGCGGCAGACTGGGTCCGTTGAACTAGGGAGAACACGCTAGTGATATTTACATATATTCTTTTTTTGTTCTATTGATTTTGAATCTTAAGTTTTTGTATACATGTAAATGTGTTCCTCATGTTTGTGTCTCTACGTTATTGTGAACATTTTCTGTAAGGTTCTCTATGTGAAACAGTTTTTCTGGAGACTGAGCAGTCCATTTTCTTACTATTAGTTTTTCCATGGATTTCACTGCTGGTGCAAGGAGCAAATACCTTTTGTATCTACACAGCCATTGAGTAGATAGGCCTATAAATCCGGCGGCTTACTTTACTACCTCTGCAAAAGGCATCATAATTTCATGGAAACCTTGCTCGCTACTACAATAAATCGTTTTCAACTAAAAGCAGTTCTGTAAATGGTGATACTGGTGTAATTGTCGGAACGCTCAGCGGATAAACCGAAATAAAGATAACTTGTGACTGGCCCTTCAATAGTAATTTTTAATTTAATTAACAGTTTTCTATCGTAAGTGCAAGACCACCTTCATGTTCGAGACTACTGGTCCAGCTCTATTTCTTTTAACCCAAACACAGACAAGGGTGACTTTTACTTAATTCAGTTTCTTCTAAGTGATTCATTGGCCGGGCGACTATGAAATTCGTAGGAGTTCAAAGAGTTTCTTCACTTCTGGGTTTTCTTCATGCCGATGTAAAGACAAAGAAATAAACAAATGTGAATTTGTATGTCAGTTTCAATATACCTGGCTGGATGGGAAAGTGTCAAACATCAAACGGTAGCTTCCACTATTACTTTTGGGTTTTTAGGTTTACCAGTTGATGAGGGCCACCTCATACTACGTAAATATTTTGGAAATATTGACAATTGAAATGAACAGGCTGACTGCAGAGTTAATATAGATCTAACAGTCCAAACTAATGACTAGTGATAAGAAGGAGAATAACAAAGCGATAAAGGTAGTAACTGGGGAGACATGGAGAAAATAATGAATACAAGATTAGATAGCGCGAAAGAAGCGAGGCAGCCATTAAGAGCTATTAGCACTATTTTCTCGAGACTAGAATACCCCGTTTAAGATAAATTGAAGTAGAAATATCTGATAATGTGTCCCCGGGGCATTGCACTAAGAAATTAAACGTAATCCATGTGAAAACCAGATAAAGAGAAATTGAAAACCTTGAAATGTGGTGTCATAAAATATCCTTGAAAATTAATTTGACAAATCAAGTATGAAACAAGAGACAAGGAACCATGGCTACGTACCAACTTTGCCAACGGATGTGGCATGTGGCAATGCTTTCAGGAACAAGTAATGTGGCACCTTAAGCAGCATTTGAAAAACCATATAAAGAGAAACGGAAAACCTTGATATGTGGTGTCATAAAATAGCCTTGAGAATTAATTTGACAGATCAAGTATGAAACAAGAGACAAGTAACCATGGCTATGGACCGGCTTTGCCAACGGAAGTGGCATGTGGCAATGCTCTCAGAAACAAGTAATGTGGCACTTTAAGCAGCAGCAAAGGTGAGGAAATTGTGGGAAGAGAGAAAAGTGGAAAGTAAAACATTTTCAAGAGCGCTGCTCTTTGCAAGAGCCGTTGTTTGCTTTACGTATAAAACATCTATTACCTGTTTCTGGCATGGGACACGCGCTGCTGTAGTTCTTAAAGACCACCGCTGGAACAACTGACTTGGCCGAACAACGTCGTGGCACATTTACAGGACAAACTGAGTCGAAGGACCGTTGATGAATTATAAAGTGGGCCCATATAAAACAAAATTGACACAGGCATTGGTATTTAGTGTGAAGAATCCCAGAAAACTAGTCAAAGGACTAAAGGCTATAGAAAATGACTATCATAATTATGCTAAGAAGTGAGCAAGCGGTTAAATCTGCGTCCTTCTTTTGTCCATAGAGAATGGAAACACGATACAAAGTCTGTTAAAATACACCAACTACTTATATATTATATTATTGTGGTTTCTAAAATACATATATGAGGCTCAACATGGGTTAACACGTGTAGTTTTTGTATTGAAAGAGGATTTGGGTGTTTTAATAAATACTGAAAAATACTCTGAACTAACAACTTTAATGAAGAATAATGCGTCTTCTAAAAAAACCAAGAGTATTGCTTTTATATAAAAGTCAAGACACTTTAAAAAATCAGAAAACTCTGTGAGACACAAAAAATTTTTTCTCTTAAGTGTTGTAACGTTCTTTTAAAAAAAGAAATATTTTCGATTACTTTGAATGTATGTCTGGACTGTGGAATGGATGGATAACTCGAATAACCGTGTAGCGTGTTGTAACTGCAACTGGTGTGTTTATTCTGTCTTATTGTTGGCAAAACTTTGTACTAATTGATTGGGCAGTACAACTCCCAATATCAATAAAGAAATACAGTCACTGGAAAATACATTCAGCACCTTAGGCACTGAATCCTATGTCCCTGTTCAAAACTAGCAACTTTGCTCACTATGCACATAACAAGTAAATTAAATTTTCTTACCTCTAGAGCAGCAACGGGGGAACGCGATATATTCTGGTCTCTCATAAAAAAGTAAGAGTATGCTAACTAAAGGCTCAGCAATGTGCAGTGTTGGATGTGATACTTTGAAATGCACATGAAATTGTTTTGGCTAATAAATGAAAACACTTATGAAAAGTCCGAAATTTTTGAAAAACATTTGATCTGGACAGAGAGGCGGTACTGATTGTGGTGAATTACTAATACTTAGATTTTTGCAAAATTGTATTGCAAGTTCAGTTTGGCTTTTTACAAACATTTGCCAATTGAAGTTCGTAAGAAAAATACATCATATTTACCAAGTGATCCACAATAAATGATTTATACAGCAAGTATTATCTATACTCATTAAACTAGTATAAACGCAAATCATCAAATTAAATATAGCTCTGTCAATAAATCTTAGAAATATTACAAAAGTGAAATATCTAACAAGACCTTTTATCCAACAGTTAACGTACATTGTGGGGCTACTCAACAATTACGAATTATCAGCCAATTCATCTATACTTACGCACAAGCAAATACAAAAATCATAATTGTTGAACATATTTACCTTTCTTGCATGAAGACTTCTGCTTCCAAGTTCAACAATATTGACATACCTAATTAATCTAACGCTTAGTGGCTTCACACGGCACACTACAAAACTTCCTATGCCATCGTCTTTCGCTCACCGACAGCTGCGTACAACTGTGTGCCAAAGGCTCTCTTACTCTAACACTTTCGGTCTGCAATCGTACACAGTCAGCGATCCACATGTCGCCTATCAGAGACGTACATCATTTTATACTAGTTTCATTTTAATTTATGTTAATATTCTTATCATATTCTGGTGCGACATACAAGTGTGCCCCAGTAGACTCCTTTCAGTGTGGTTAAATCTTCTCTCCTCACAAAACCAGCAGAAATCGCCCATCATAGAGAGATCCCATCGGCCCTGATATCTGGTTTCCGTTGTTCTGTTGTCTTATTGTGATCTTTCATCTTGTTTGTCACTAACTGCTCGTAGAGCTTTTGGGAAAGAGCCCAGGTGCGAATGGACAAAGTGTTATTTTAGAGGCATTCGGCATCCTATGGGATTATAGCATCTGTCATCACAACGGTATTAACAAGAAACTTGTAATTTTTCTCTCTTTACTGCCGACAAAGCAATTCATTCACATGTGTGTGATATCAGGTGATCTGTACTAAGACGTGTTCATTTATTTTGTCAGCAAGGTCTCAGGCATTCATTCCTCATATTACAGGGAGGCTGGCCACACATGTTGCCAACTGACGGAGAGAGGACGGGGGAGAGGGGGCGGGGGGGGGGGGGGGTGGAGATGTGTACTACTGGAGTGCCAAGAACACTTAGAGAAAACATCTAAGCAATTCTGAAGAAGGTGGTCGCTGACAGAAAACAATGAACTGATTGATAAACGATTGTGGTCCATGACTGGATTCATAATAAAATATTTAGTGAAGGGGAAGTCTGTAATGGTGTACTTAACAGTCATACAGATGGTAAATTCTCCAGAATGAACTGCATGGTATGTTGCAGGAACTTTGTCTGGGGGACTATTACCTAATATATCTCGATTTAGCATCAGATTTTACTGAGGTTTTTGGCAGAATTATGTATGATTACCTAGCAAGAATCATGAATTCTGTGTGCGAGAAGACTAACGATGATAGAGAACAATGATAAGACGTTTGAAATACACATTTTAGTGTGGAAAAGCTCCAACTGTACTATAAAGACGTAATAAATTTATATATTGAGTCACAAGCCGAATAATGAATAGCGACATCAATAACTACGATAACGATTTTATAAGATGTCCCAGAGATACACCTATAAGAAAACTTTATATCTTCTATTGCTAAAGAACATAATATTACCAGACTGGAGGCTGTGGTTTGTGATTATAGAACGGATAGAGCTTTTGAGCCTGTTAACGCGTGTATAAGTATGTTAAATGCCTCTCCACTGTGCAACGCCGTACGTTAGCATCCTCAGTAGAAAGTGACAAACATTTCGTACAGCAAGATGAAGTCAGCACCCTAGCGTAGTGCACACTGCAGTGTCTGGGTGACTCTGAAGGGAGCTGAAAGTTGGTTACTGATAGCACAGCGTACATCATTTCCAACCTATACAAATGTGTATTAAATTCCTATGTTTAAACTACTGTTCATTATATTATTTCGTAGTTTTCACCATGTGACGACATACTACAGTCATCGCAAAGGGTGCCTTACATATTTAGACGAGCTGAAACGTCCCCTTAGAAAAATTATACAAGACTGTGCTTAAGCTGACACACAATATTTTTTAGCGCAACGCAATCTGACTTTCAATAATCCCTACAAAAGAATGGCCCTATACCTTTCACAAATCACTTACCTTACAAAAATCTTCGTTACTCGAACTACTGCTATACAGCGAGCGCCACTGCTGCCAGCTAAATAAAAGATTCAAACTACTGGAGGCACTGACTACTGATAGGCACAGTTAGCAAATGAAAGATTTTAATACAGAACAAACAATGTATTTACCTCAATAGTGTTCAAAAGTCATAATGTATATAGCAGTTCATGACATCCAGTCTTACAAATTTCAAGTGACACATGTTTACACAATTACACAGTTGGATAACTTAAGAAACGGTATTTTGCTGTACTGTGTGAACTATTCATATTTTTTTCGGAACCATTCTGATACTATGAGAGCTTTGAATGTCGTATTGGGTATGGGATCAGGATTTTTAAAGTACGTTTGAGGTAGATGACACTATTGAAATGAGCAGAGAATTTTTTTTAGGTTTTGAAATTATTGGAGGAAGCTACGACGATTTTGAGAATTGACTGAGAAGTTATGATATTATTACGACGACGATGTGTATTACGCTGTTGTGATATGTTTATGATCAATATGATGATGCTACCGTATATGAGGAATTTGATTATGCTACGTATTTCTTATGATGAAATATTGAAAAAGTGTCGGCGAATATGTATATGTATAATAAGGTAAGGAATAATGAGTAGTGGTTAGGGACTCTGACTTGTCAAAAATGATGTTGGAAACCAAGAATCGTACTTTAAGAGTTACGATATGTGTGTAAATGCGTGAATGTATCACAATGCCGGCGAAAATGTTTTGGACACTTATATTTATAGGATTTTGTTTCTACACATTTGTAACGCAAATTTCAACCTGTGAAATTTTTTTATAGGAGACTGCCACTGTAGCGGAAACTGCTGTCGTAAATATTTCGGTAAGAAAGATAAGTGACCTTGACGTAATGCGTTTTGGGCGCCCAGCTGAGAGATAGTCGTCTGACAAAAGAAAGCCATTAGGTGGAGAAAAAAAGAGGCCATTATTCTCGCTATTGACATTCCTTTGTTGAAAGCATCGCAAATACGACACGCTCATTACTTGCAAAGATACTTACATCTGCACACCTGATTATGACAAGTGTCTTTCTACGAGAGTTGAGAGAATTTCTACTAACTTATGAAATGTCACATGACTATTGAATGATATTTTTATGCTTTGCATTAATAGTTGCTTATTTCATTTGATATCTAAGGGGACGTTTCAGAGCGGTACAACAATATTTGTTTTCCTTAAAGCGATGATTTACTTTCACGCAAGGATCGAATTTTCGTTCACGATCAGAGATCGAATATTCCTCTATGTGGTATCTTGTCCAAAGATATTACTGCTCTTGGGACTAATAGTAGTACACCCAAGAGGATGTCGAATGTCTTTGAAGGAAGCAAATCGGGCAGATATCATGTTAATCTAAGTGTTTATGAAGCTGACATGTATTTGATACTTTCTGTAGCTATACTTGCTTATTACGAAAGTATGCGGTTTAAGTGATACACTGCATTACAGAAATCCCCGAAATGCTCCATTTTCAGTAACGTTTCTTCGATTTTTAGGCATCACTTGCACTTCAGTTTGTTATCTATAACAATATATAACTTGTCTTTCCTGAGACGTTAGACTTCACGCCCGCTGCACTTTCTTAACACCAGGTTTCATTTTGGTTGGCTGTTAGTCTCCCATTCATTAACTTTTGATTTTTTTCTTTAACTCATTTTAACTTTTAATATCATGTTTATCTTGTTAGATCATTTACACATGTATATGTTCATATATTTCTGTTGTACGTCCTGCATACAGGTCGCAGTTGTGTAGACAAAGCCCAATACAGCTCTTAAAAATGTGACGAAATAGTTGTTTTGGTTATCTGCCGTGAAGCCATCGTACAATTGTTTCATGAATCGGTACGCAGAATGTTACGCACCAGTTGTCAGACGTGCGAAGTATTTGCCATGACATTTTTCGGGACTACGTTATCCCATAATCATGGGCTTAAAGCTTTATGCCATTGGGCACTATCAGAAGCGCTTCTTGTTTTTTACTTCTGACGATGCCTAATGGCATGAAGCTTTCAGCACATGATAATGGGATAACGTAGTCGCAAAACACGTGATAAATATTCCACATATTTGACCACTGGTGCGTAACTTTCTTAGTACTGAGTTCTGTTAAAGTCTGTCATAAGAACTATCCAACTACATGAATTTTACTCTACACGCATTGTACTCATCTTTGTGGCTCTCTGCACTAATTACTTATTCCTTCTGGTAATCATTTCAAGTTATTTATCGTGTTAATTGTTATGTATTCGTGGTCATTATTCAAATAGTTTTCTAGTATGTAATCTCAGTCCTTGTTTTTAGTCACATAGATAGAAAATTAGCTTTAATCTTCGAAAGAACGATAGAACAGTAGGAGAATATGAAGCCACATGTAAAACGAAATAAGAAAAAATACGACTAGTAAAATGAGCCTTCGTACTCACCAAGTGATAGCTCTTGAGTTTATATTGTGTGACCGACAAGCCCCATTTGCGACCTATCTTCCCATCTAACATGACATGCGTGATATTGTATGGACGTCACATGGACTTTTGGTAGTGATACATTATTTATTGTATCCGAAACGGTTCACTTTACAACGCGACCTTTATTCGTGATTTATCCTAATTTGCGGTAAATAGACATCAAATCTAGGGTTTCAGCCGACCTATTTGCAGTCTTACTGTGAACCACGTTCATGTGAAAATGAAATTCACTTGCATTCTCATTAAAGTCTGCAATTTTAAGTCAACTAGAGCTTGGTAAGCCTATTCCACTGTTAATCTCTTCTGATTATGCAATAATTGGCAACTCTTATTAGTTCTATTTCGTACTGTAACTATCTGAACACCATCTGTGTTCAGGGTAATAATATGAAGCTCTTGTATTTCTATTAACTCTTTCTGTCACAGTTTCTTCAAGACAAACTGCCGTTTCTAATCCAATGTCTTCCATTTTTCACCTTTTTCCTTTCTTAATTTTTCATAAGGCATTTTAACATGTGTTATTTGATCATCAAGTTTCGTTTGCATTTTCTCAGGGTAATTTTTTAAGTTTTGAGAATGATACATTAGCTTTTATTTGTTTTCTTTTTTATAATGAATTTTTAATTTGTTCAGTTCAATCTGAAACTTCTTTTTCAAAGATTTTCTGATATTCTTTTGCTTGATTTTTAATATCTCGACTTAATTTCCTGAGAAGTCTCGTCATTTTGCCTTCACTCTCAGCAACAGTACAAAAATACTCTCACTTCTTAGTTCACCCTCACTGTCAGCAGCTACAGTGTCTTAGTGCCTGCTGATGCAATACGGTGACTTACAGCTAGTAGAACTACCTCTGACCTACGAGATCTCAACGTACATCTACTGTAACTTTATACTTGTACAAATAATTATGAAGACTGCTCATCATCTTCATCTCAGTAATGCTGATCATATTCGTAAGAACAACAACCTTTTTCCTTGCGTTACTTATGTTTGTAAATAGTACTGAATATAATTACGTCAACTTCTACTCACTACTTGCTAAAATAAATTTTTCACTGTGCTGTGGTGGCGTTCTGCCAAGCTGCTACCACCTTGGACCTTAATAAAGATAAGTATCAGCTTACCGTAAGTTTTACAATGTCAGCTAACTGTTGTGGAGATCTAGGCCGTCTCTTGCTCCCCCATCCCCCTCTCCCCAGGTGTACCGCAGGCTTCTTCTTTCCTCCCTTGTGCTAGGATGAATGTCGCAAATGTCGCAAAAACTGCCCTGAGCACACCCTGCAGCCAGCCGCCCCCCTTTGCGTCACTCCCCCCGATGTCTGTATGGGTAAAGAAACCTCAATGTCTTCTTTTCTTGATAGCTGTCTTCTGTATTGCAGCCAGGTCACAATCTTTAGTGATCACTGACACATAAATTGCATGTATTAGCAAAACATCGGCTATCACTGATCAGCACTATAAGTCCAAACAACAGCTAAAATCATCAATGTTACCTCCACAGGTCCTTATCTGCAAATTCGCACGTTATCGATGTACTACAGTTCGCAGTTCACTCTCATCTTGTATTCTGTACTGGTACTACCAATCAGCCTATAAAAACCGCTGTTCAACCGTTAAATGTTACAAAGTCACTGTTAGCTCAAGTTCACTGTTCCTTTATCCCTTTCGGTACAATCCCTAACAGGCAGGGCTACTCAAAATCATCGCCACAAGCGATGCCATGTTCAAGACCTCAACTCTAGAAGCCATGACAGTGTGGTTTGGTGTTAACAGCCACACATTTCAATTGATACATGCAACTGTCTGTGTGCAATGTCTTGTACGCGTCGCACAGTTCTACGAAGGTGAGTCAAATGAAAAACTTAAATATTTTTTAAAATATTATTTATTGTGCAGAAGTGGTACAAAGCTTTATCACTTTTCAACATAATCTACCCCACGCTCAATGCAAGTCCTCCAGCGCTTACAAAGTGCATAAATTCCTTTAGAAAAAAATTCTTTTGGTAGCCCACGCAACCACTCATGCACCGCGTGGCGTACCTCTTCATCAGAACGGAACTTCTTTCCTCCCATTCCGCCTTTGAGTGGTCCAAACATATGGAAATCACTTGGGGCAAGGTCTGGTGGGGTATGGTGGATGAGGAAGACACTCAAAATGCGGGTCTGTGATTGTTGCAACTGTTGTACGGGCAGTGTGGGGCGTTGCATTGACATGTTGCAAAAGGACACCTGCTGACAGCAATCAATATCGCTTTGATTTGATTGCAGGCCGCAGATGATTTTTTAGGAGATCTGTGTATGATGCACTGGTGGCAGTGGTCCCTCTAGGCATGTAATGCTCCAAAATGACGCCTTTTTCGTCCCAAAAGAGAGTCAGCATAACCTTCCCTGCTGAAGGTTCTGTTCGAAACTTCTTTGGTTCTGGTGATGAGGAATGGCGCCATTCCTCTCTCGCTCTCTTCATTTCTGTTTAGTGGAAGTGAACCCAGGTTTCATCCCCAGTAACGATTCTTCCAAGGAATCTTCTCGTGCAAAGCGCCGGAGAAGTTCTTCACAAGCATCAACACGTCGTTCTCTCATTTCAGGAGTCAGCTGCCGTGGCACCCATTTTGCAGACACTTTGTGAAACTGGAGCACATAATGTGCAATGTGGTGTGCTGACCCATGACTAATCTGTAAACATGCTGCAATGTCATTCAGTGTCACTCGGCGGTTTTCCTTTACTATGGTTTCAACTGCTCAAATGTTCTGTGGAGTCATAACTCGTGCCTGACCTGAACGAGGATCATCTTCCACTGAACTCACACCATTTGCGAACATCCTACTTCATTCGAAGACTTGCTGTTGGACAGACATGCATCACCGTACTGAACCTTCATTCTTCGATGAATTTCAATAGGTTTTATACCTTCACTGCGCAAAAACCGAATATCAGAACGCTGTTCTTCCCTGGTGCAAGTCGCAAGTAGGGCGGCCATATTTATACTGAAACTACGACTGTCTGTGTGCATCTGCACAATGCTGCCACCTACAGACCGTTGTGCACGCTGTTTGTAGCACGCTTACCAACTTACTGGATACCGGTGATAAATTTCGACTTGTTATTACAAATTTAAGGTTTTCATTTGACTCACCCTCGTATTTGCTCACGTTGCATACTCTTCTGTCCCTGTCATAAAAGATAATGTATGGCCCCGATTCGTGCATGATTTGGCACTGAAACTGTTATGAGAAAAATTCAGGTATACTTCCCAGCCGAGAATATGGAAATACCTTTTAAGGAATGCAGTTTATTCAATGTTGCATTTTTTGTGACGACACAGCTCACGATACAATCAGGGAATACTACACAACAATCCACATGAGTGACTACTTCGTAAGTCATGAGCTTAAAACTATTATTTGTAACGTACATCGCATTTTGATATCACTGAATTAGTAACAGTAAATAATGACCATTATGAGCAGTGAACACACTTCTGCTCCAAATGCTGACTATCGCAACCCACAAACGTGCAGGCATGACTGCTCACATCAGCAGGTGCCACCCAAGTTTTAATAGTAACAAACACGTTGCTTAATGTGTCCACACTCCTTGGTGGACGTAAGCGAACTCTCCTGTTGGCGACAGTGGAGACTTTGTCTTTTTTTCCTTTTGGCCCAACAGAGGTCAGTTCAAATGTGTTTGATTTCCTAAGGGTCCAAACTGCTGAGGTCATCGGTCCCTAGACTTACACACTACTTAGACTAACCTATGCTAAGAACAACACACACACCCATGCCCGCGGGAGGACTCGAACCTCCAGTGGGAGGGGCTCCGCAATCCGTGACATGGTGCCTCAAACCACGGGGCAACACCACGCGGCAGAGGTCAGTAAAAACAATGCTGCCATATAGGGCCATACCTTGTTCAGCCGATCAGGAGTGGTGACGTTGTCTTCAAGAAAAAGTTAAGCGTCATATTCGTAATCTCGACGGAACATGCTATCCCACAGTAGGGCTTCAAACGTACTGCACAGCTTTACAGCTCACCGTCACTCAGTTTTCTACAAATGTTATAGTTACTAGTCGTAACAAACGGAGATTCTAATTTTTTACATTTCGAAAAGGTCAGTCAAAAAATTTTCGTTCCAAGGTATAAGAAACATGCAAATAAGATGATTTAATTAAATTAAGTAAATTAACAAAATGCTCTTTTGATTGTTGAAGGCAAATGGGTTATCCACCACTGGCTTGCTGGGCCTATCGCAGCTTCACCAGATCCCCATTTGTCATCACTTTTCAGGTTTCCTGGAGGGCCTTCACAGCTACAACAGCGGTCTCGGGTCACACATAGTCTCCACTGTACTTCGCTCCTACAGGAAACTCTAAATTCGTGCCACTGCCCTCCTCCCACGACGTGGACGAGAGGTTGGACATGTGAGAGAAAACACTGAAACAATACGAAACACTCTGTAGATCAAGCCCCTAAAAGAAATTATGGAAAGTAGTAAGACTAAATGGTTTAGGCACATTAGAAGAATGGTACCAGATAGACTTCCTAGAATTGACGTAATCTGGACGAGGGCCCATTGGAAGAGCACGAACAATATGGAGAGACTAGGTGAAGGACGATGTAGATCGAAGATGACTGCAGTGTGAGGAGATGCTAAATGCTTGGAAGAGTCTCTGTGAACGGCCCGCATAGGAAGAAATGTTTCAGTAGGAGGAAGACGAAGAAATTGCTAACAATCTAATTTTCATTCCCAGTAAGAACATAATAACGCATATTTTATTTCACTAATCAGCATGCTTGGATATCAGTCATAGACAGCAGAGGAAGACGGGTGGAACAAAAGGGATGCTTTTCAGATGTATGTTGGAGTCTGATCCCAATGGTTTGTTGGTAGCAAGTGGAACAAGTAAAGACCTTAGATCATTAAAATCTCCGGAGGACAAATATGTAACCAATGTATTGTGGACTACCACGAGAATCGAAGAGCTGCAAACCAAACGATTGTGCTTGGGAAAACAGGAGGGCAAAAGTGAAGAGGATCACCAAGAAGGGCGTGTTTTCACTTCAAAGAGAATGCTAAAGTGGGAGAAGTGTAGGAAACGAAATGGCCCGATGAATCTTAGCTGTAGAAAATTTCTCCACTAGATAACGTTTCCGGGATAGCATAAAACATATGCTTTCACCGAAGAGTATCTGATAAAGATCTCTGCGAGTGTGCTGTATACATCCCTGGCATTTCCGTGTTTCTGTTACGATGTTACGACGACGTTAATTATCGAAGCTACGCACCTGGGCGCACACACACACACACACACACGCACCTTCGTCGCATGGAGGTTGAAAGGGGTGGGGTAGTGGTTGTGTGTTAGGCGGCGCCTCTTTACGAGCCCTGCGGCGCCTCTGAATGGCTGTTTACCGCCTGGAGGGCGGCCGCTTTCAATTATTCAGGTCCTCCAACTAATTGCCCAGCTCTGTGCTTACGCACAGACAGTGGCACATCCAAGCGGAGAGCCGCTTTATCGACGGCCGTGGTGTACAGTCTCCTGCTTAATTGCTCTGTTTGTGCACCTGTGTACCGGGTGCCACCATAACGACACGCCAGACGATAATTTCCGATTTATCGCGGCGATCTTAGCCCTGCTGGGAACGTAATAACGGCTGCCTGAATTCAGCATATTCTGAATGTCATCCATATTTACTGCAGGACTTCGTGCTTTCAAAATGTGTTGCTTATTTCATTCTGAAATACCATAGTACAAAAGAAATCGATGAAACAGGTGCGCTAAGTTTTAGAAAAATCAATTTTTAACTTATTTTGTGCAGATGTCTGTTGTGAAGTACGTAAAAGCTTAAGGATGCGGTGGCTAAGGTCGTCGACCTTTTGGCTCGACTGCGGACTTCAGTGATTTGCCTTAAATCTCCTCAGAATCGTTCTGGAATTATTCCAGCTCAAAGGACGTTCTATCTCGTCCAACACCAAATTAGCTGTAGTAGCGCCCAAAAGTATTTTGTAGAAAGCATTAGTTACGATCCATAAAGCTAAATGTGTAATAGAAAAGCTGCCAGTGTATAACTGAAAAGCATGTAATTATAATCCTTTTACTACAAAATTACATTTATTTTCAACAAAGTTATCTTACATCAAAATAGAAATGACAATCCTGGTCCAAGAGTAATTGTAGGAATAAAACAAACCGAGCGGTTCTAGGTGCTTCAGTTTGGAACCGCGCCACCGCTACGGTCGCAGGTTCGAATCCTGCTTCGGGCATGGATGTGTGTGATGTCCTTAGGTTAGTAAGGTTTAAGTAGTTCTCAGATCTCGGGGACTGTTGACCTAAGATTTTTGGTCCCATAGTGCTCAGAGCAATTTGAACCATTTTTGAATAAAACAGAGCTATTTTGGGATCTGTAGGACAAGTCGCTATTTCGTAGCATACATATGAACTTTGATCACAGGTGCACATCAATTTGACACTGAATTCATAAGATACTGTAACAGGTCATACGGGTATTTTGACATTCTTCCAATAAGACTGCAGCAAATTGTTCTTTATTTGGTTAGTTCCTATGTCAAATACTTTCATCCAATGTGTCACAGAGGTTTTCAATTGGATTTAGATCCGAGCTCTAGCAGGGCCACTCCAGAAGTTCAATTTTTTTACCAGAAAATAATATTTTTAAAGTGCTGGAGGTATGCTTTGTGTCCTGCTGAAATATCCTATTACGTAGCCTTTTTCTTCTCCCAAATGGAACCATATTCTTCTCTGAAAGGTAACTCTACAGGAAACGATCCATTTTGCCTTCTATTTAGATTTGAGCACCAACCCTACGTTTAGAAAAACATCCCACCTCACCACACTACCACCATTGTTCTTAATAATCGGAACTGTTTCTTATCCCTTTGGTTTTTTGATTGATGGATGTATAGCCCACTGTCAGAAGAAAATACATTATGTAGGATCGTAGTCTGTCGATACTGGCGGAGACGATGCCTCGAAGATTCCTGCGGGAGCCATTATCTCAGCTTTGAATATCGCCGCCAGTAAACAATCTCCAAACCGCCGACCAATGAAGACACCAGTACGGTGTTGTAATCGGCGGCCACCCGGACACCAATCTTCTAGTTCGTGATTACTTCTAGTTGTAACTACTTCTATTCGAGATTACTTCTAGTTGCTAGTGGGTGTCAAACATTAATCGAGTTCTTATAGCTATCTCTACCGGCAGCATTCAGTGTACTTAGACACACGCCTATATCGAGCCTTGTCTTATTGCTAGCCGCGTCTGCCACAGACTATCAACACTGTAGTAGTTCTTACGCACAAGTTCAGGAAATTACACTCCTGGAAATTGAAATAAGAACACCGTGAATTCATTGTCCCAGGAAGGGGAAACTTTATTGACACATTCCTGGGGTCAGATACATCACATGATCACACTGACAGAACACAGGCACATAGACACAGGCAACAGAGCATGCACAATGTCGGCACTAGTACAGTGTATATCCACCTTTCGCAGCAATGCAGGCTGCTATTCTCCCATGGAGATGATCGTAGAGATGCTGGATGTAGTCCTGTGGAACGGCTTGCCATGCCATTTCCACCTGGCGCCTCAGTTGGACCAGCGTTCGTGCTGGACGTGCAGACCGCGTGAGACGACGCTTCATCCAGTCCCAAACATGCTCAATGGGGGACAGATCCGGAGATCTTGCTGGCCAGGGTAGTTGACTTACACCTTCTAGAGCACGTTGGGTGGCACGTGATACATGCGGACGTGCATTGTTCTGTTGGAATAGCAAGTTCCCTTGCCGGTCTAGGAATGGTAGAACGATGGGTTCGATGACGGTTTGGATGTACCGGGCACTATTCAGTGTCCCCTCGACGTTCACCAGAGGTGTACGGCCAGTGTAGGAGATCGCTCCCCACACCATGATGCCGGGTGTTGGCCCTGTGTGCCTCAGTCGAATGTAGTCCTGATTGTGGCGCTGACCTGCACGGCGCCAAACACGCATACGACCATCATTGGCACCAAGGCAGAAGCGACTCTCATCGCTGAAGACGACACGTCTCCATTCGTCCCTCCATTCACGCCTGTCGCGACACCACTGGAGGCGGGCTGCACGATGTTGGGGCGTGAGCGGAAGACGGCCTAACGGTGTGCGGGACCGTAGCCCAGCTTCATGGAGACGGTTGCGAATGGTCCTCGCCGATACCCCAGGAGCAACAGTGTCCCTAATTTGCTGGGAAGTGGCGGTGCGGTCCCCTACGGCACTGCGTAGGATCCTACGGTCTTGGCGTGGATCCGTGCGTCGCTGCGGTCCGGTCCCAGGTCGACGGGAACGTGCACCTTCCGCCGACCACTGGCGACAACATCGATGTACTGTGGAGACCTCACGCCCCACGTGTTGAGCAATTCGGCGGTACGTCCACCTGGCCTCCCGCATGCCCACTATACGCCCTCGCACAAAGTCCGTCAACTGCACATATGGTTCACGTCCACGCTGTCGCGGCATGCTACCAGTGTTAAAGATTGCGATGGAGCTCCGTATGCCACGGCAAACTGGCTGACACTGACGGCGGCGGTGCACAAATGCTGCGCAGCTAGCGCCATTCGACGGCCAACACTGCGGTTCCTGGTGTGTCCGCTGTGTCGTGCGTGTGATCATTGCTTGTACAGCCCTCTCGCAATGTCCGGAGCAAGTATGGTGGGTCTGACACACCGGTGTCAATGTGTTCTTTTTTCCATTTCCAGGAGTGTATTTTTATTTAAAGTGCACTTGTGTCAACTAATCTTTTGCCTGCCTCTCCAGTTTCCAAAGGTGACAGATCCTTAGGTCACTTTCCACCCATTTGTCATTGTCAACGCAATGGTTACCGACTGGCAACATAATACATTAAATTTACTTCCATCGCTCCAGAAAACCTTAGAGCTATCTGTATCGTTCCAAGTCTTACGTTTCTGTACAGACCCTATACTGTCCTTCCTATTTTTTTGAATTAATAAGTGGTTTACGTGATGGCCGTCTACCACTTAAATTACCCGCTACTGGGCGACGTTTCACAATAGAGAAATACAGGCTCAGTCCTTGATGCTGCTCCACATCATCTCTAATTTGTCGAGCCGATATTCTTGGATCAGCAGCCGACTGTTTACAACTCATTATATCTTCCCTCCTGATTGTTCTAGGACGACTTGACCTTGGCTGCTGTTCCTTCCTGTTTTTGCAGTCGACTCCAAACACTTATTAGTTGGTCTGATATGCTAAACATTAACTTTTCCTCCTCCAACGCACAAAAAACAGTTGGTCTCACATCAAAGGAGTATTCTTTGTGTTTTGGTATGCTTTTGGTTGCCTCTACCAGCTAACAAACTCTCCGTTAAATGCCTAAGTAACACTAGTTGATCAGTAACATACAACCACAGGAAGTTACAACATAATTTTGAGCAAAGAGATTGCGTTGTTATTGTATGACATTGCTTGCTTAATAGACTTGTAACCAAAGCGACCTGAATTTCCTGTAGTGGTGACACAGCTGCATGCGTTGCTGTTGTGGCTGTATCCAAACAATACTGAAGACATAACGCCTCAACTTTCGATCACTGCTGTACTTCTTAGTCTCTGACTGTCTTGCTGTTGGAAGAATGCTAACCTCAGACCATCCTTCGCTTTATCGCGTTGCGGACGGATTTCTGCAACACAGAGGAATTTTGAGGCACTGCAGGCAACTTACTACCCATCCGAAAGAATGTGGCCGACACGGAGCTGACCTGCTAACCACGCAAGTTTCCTGTAACTAGGTATCGATGCAGCATTGCGTGAGTAGGCCGTGCAAGCCTCGCACCCCTCCAGACAGCAAACTAACTCGGCGCGGTGACACTATAAATAGGTAGACCACCACCAGAAAAATGTTCGCCAACAGAGATCAGCGGGTCTGTGTATTGGCTCAAACAATCTCCATCAAGCAACAGCTGGCCGTGCTACTTGGAGTCCAAGAGTCAACGCCACAAGGCTACAGATACAACAAACCTTGGTCAAGTCGCCACCGTCTGTGCTAGCTCCGCTACTCCTGCGCCACGGTTGCTGCCTACGCACCCGCTGACCGTCACTGCTGTTCTCTGTCAGCGCAACAAGATGTAACAAAGAGCTTTACTGTGATACATCCTAGGCCACCCTACCTTCGATAGATTCCTGTCTTCTTGCTCCGTCGATCAAACTCACAAAGCCTCGGATGGTGAGTGTCTACGCCATCCTGGAACACCAGAGCAGTGCTACCTCGCCTCTCAATGGCGGGCAGGGAAAGCCGTCGAACAACTGTTGTAGAAAAAATGTTTACCATCTTAATTTTTTTTCACAACGGAAGAGAACGTGGCCAGTGTAAATTAGGTGTTCACTATAAAGTGTCTCAATGCAGTAGATGAAATTCGAAACCTCTGCAAAACGGCTGTAACATCAAGGGAAAAATATACTATATTCTTCGTGCATCGAGCTGAAGACTTCACAGCAGACAGACATCCTCTTAACGGGCAGAACTAGTCAGATATGAAAGTGCCTTCGGGTGCCCCCCCCCTTTCCCCCTCAACGGGGAAAGTCACTGATATGACCAGTTCACGATGTGTAAGTGATTTCGCGGATAACGCAGGAAGGTATTTCGCGACAGATACTTGTGTATGGGCAGACTATAACTCCAGAAAATAGTCGCTAAATTCTAGACGATCTGCAGAGGCTCGACAGTTAGCACATTGCGTGACAAAATAAAAAGGAAACGTGATGCATTGTAAATAAATAGGTGTAATGATCCAAGATTGTTCTATCATAATCCCGGAAGTATGACGGTTCAAATCAGTGTCCGGCCATCCAGATTTAGCTTTCGTTGATTTCCCTAAATAGATCCACGCAAAAACCGGGGTGGTTCCTTTGAGTGGGCACAACCGGCTCCGTTGCCCGTCCTTGAAACAGTTAGAGCTTGCGCTCCGTGTCTAATGACCTCGACGTCTACTGTTGATTAAACCGTAATCTTCCCTCCTTAGTTCACAAGAATGGCCCTCAATAACTAGAAATGATCACAAACCTAAAATACGTACAAGTATGAGGATGGAGCTGTTTAAAGTGAAACGACTACGTGTAACTACTTATAATGTAATTCACCTATGGAAGAGGTAGCACAAAAACAGTCATTCTGCGTATTGTTGAGAATTGCTCGTCGATCTGAGACCCTTACCAAGATTGGTTACTACAGAAGAAAGAGAAGATCCGAAGTATAATTTTCTTGACAGATTTCTTCTGTAAGAGCAAGATCGTCACTGAGATGATCAGTGGAAAAAAAGCATTGTGAAACAGTGACTGCAATGCTGTTCATATTCTGAAAAACGCACTTTCAAAGAACGAACCAGAAACATACGAGTATTATCACTACCACATACATCTCGTAAGATGATCATAGCTGTAAATAAAAGAAATTACTGTTATGATTTATTATATATTTAAATTATATGGTCTGTTCTTTCGCACATGTTCGAAAGAACAGGCACCACGAGGGATCTGCAACTGTAAGGCATATGACGTAAATTGAAGGTGGAAGAGGAGGGCATGGGGAGAGGGAAGCAACTAAAGACATCAGCTGCATCGGGACTTTATGCGGGAATCAGAGGCCAACTTCAATTTACATGATATGTATCACAGGAGCACATCCAACGTGGTTTCTGTCCTTTCGAACATGTCCGAAATAACAGATACCATTCATTTACATAATCTGAATCACGTCAATGGGCAATGAATCAACAACCTTCAGTGAGGATGCAAATTTAAGTGTGGCTTTCAGTGAAAATCTACAATTAGCAAGTATGGAAGATATGGTCGCGGATTGCCGATAGGAAGCGCTACGTCGTTGACCGGGGAGCGTGCCGAGGCAGTCCGCACATTTATGAAACACTGTGTCCGGGTGGCACAGTGGTTAACGCAACTGCATAAAAAACAGGAGATCCCGGATTCGAGTCCCCGTCCGGCATACATTTTCATTCGCCGCATAAAAATATATCATCAGTTCCTTCCATTTCCTTTCCTGCGCCCCCCCCCCCCCCTCCCTCCCTTCCACCTACAGTTTGAGAAATAAAAGAAAAGCAAACTTCTGCGGAGGGACATGCTCAGTGACAGTAGCAACCATATAATGAATACACCATGACATTGCAGAATAGTCAACATATTCCAAAGACAAGGTCACTGCTGATGCAAGCCCGTCAGAGGAGTCATTAAGTTTTGTGAATACTGTTTGTTCTGTCTGAGGTGAGATCGCACTGCTATATCATTCCTGGCCGTGCCTGTGGACTCGTTGTGCTCGCTATTAGGGACCCCACAGCCGGTTTCCAGTATCTGAGCGATGGGAGCTTTTGTCGACCTGGGAGTGAACTATCAGCCTTTCTATAATCGTGAATGGATTCCGATAGGGTCATTACATGCTGGAATAAGACATAATAGTATTCTCATGATAGAAGCGGTTTTCCAGCAACTGTTGGGAAAAAAAGCTGTTGAAAAGCCGTGGTAGGAAGCAGTGCTTTGCGAAGCAACGTTGTTAGTGTGAGCGGAAACTGGCATTCTGTTCCCAAGTCTGACTGCTAAGAGGTCTGAATCTAAAATAATTTCGTGGAACTACTTGGAGCTCGCTAAATCGCAGAGTCGGCCGACAGGCCTGGTACATTAAGGGGCAAGTAGTGCGCCTTGTAGGGCGGTGGAGATATTTTAAGAGAGTTGAGTGTATCAAGTAAGGATCCTCTCTGATTAGTAAAGTTGTTATACTAGTATGGAAAAATTAGCAAGAGTTCGTAAGTGTGAATTCTACTGATCTTTTCGATTGCAGTCGGTGACTGTTGAGGTTTAAAGTAGGTGGTAATAGAACACCTCATTGCAGAGCGCGAAACCATTATCTAAATTTGTTTCCATGGGAAGGGAATTTGGAGTGTGGTGACGATACCTTGAAGATTTATACTTATTATTGGAACTTTTGTGTAGACTTAAGTAACCCTCGCCATTGCTCTTCAAGCCTTCGTACATACTGTGTAACCTTCACAGTTTTTGCTTCTCATTGTGATAGCCCTCTAATCTTTAAGCCGCGTAGCCTGTGTACTGTGACATAAACGTAGTGTGACTGTGTAGTCTCCTGAATCTGAAATGTGTCTGTCCAACACTATGAATGTAGAATGATATAGAACTGTCTGAAGACAACATTTCAAGATAATAGGAAATCTGACCTAGCATCTGTAGCTGATAAGTTTCCAACAAGCAAGTCTTTGATACTGACTGACGTTTCGGAGAACTATTAGCAGTTATCGATACTAATCTGAACGTATATAGAATACTCCGAACAATGTTCTGTCGTGATCCTGACGTTAATTCTTACCTGCTCTGCAACCCTACCTGGAATAGAACATTTGCTGCAATTTGACCCGGAATATATCATACACGGTCATGTTTTGTTTTCCGGAATCCATGAAAGGTAATCGAGAAGGAGCTGCCCAAACAGAGTTAAAATAATAAGGAATACAACTTCTACATTATAACTCGCGGAATGAAAAATTTTCAGCAATCATATCGCTCACATATTTGTAGACGCAGCAAACGCAAATCCACTAGCGGACATTACCTTATTGAACGTACCCAGAGATGGAGAAAGTGGCATCCCGAAAGTAAATCTCCACACCAATCACTGAAAATACCACAAACTCAAGGTAATACGCGCGCGGCCGGCCGTTGTGGCCGAGCGGTTCTAGGCGCTTCAGTCCGGAACCGCGCTGCTGCTACAGTCGCAGGTTCGAATCTTGCCTCGGGCATGGATGTGTGTGATGCCCTTAGGTCAGTTAGGTTTAAGTAGTTCTAAGTCTGGGGGACTTATGACCTCAGATGTTAGGTCCCATAGTGTTTAGAGCCAGTTGAAGCATTAATATACTCGCACTACGAGACGGGAGGAGAGAGGGGGCAACCAAAAAAGTGACGTGACGGACCCGTAACAACGTTGTGTGTACAAGTCTCCTTATGAATGAAATGTGATTCCTTTACACTTTACACTACAATCATAATCAATAATACACCTGTAAATTAGGCAATCCGCCATTTTTGATAAAAACACTCCTACCGGAAGGTAATGTTTAGGAACAACTTGCATGGAAGCAGTCGGCTTCAAGATTATTACGTCATGACAACTCCACTTATTATACCTCCATCGTGCTGAGAAGCCAAGCTCTCTGTGCCAAAGATTGCAGAACTATTTACACTTTTCATACAGACACCTTACAGTGTTTTTGTGTGCTGCTTGTTACCTATCGACTATTTACTGTTATCTGGTTTTGTTTTTGGTGAAGAGTATCGGTGAAGTCACCAAGAAACAGCTAGACACTGTGTATAAAGAGCGAAGCATATTTATCATTTCATGTATCTGGCCAGTGAGTCTTATTGAGAGTAGTTAGAAAGGGTTGTTGCACGCCAGTTATTAGGGATACAGGAGTAGTGACAATTTCAACCTTGTATCGCGAGTCAAGGCGATTCTGGCTACCTTATTGATACAGCGTTAATTTTGTAGGAGTGCAAAGTATTAAGCCATGTCGACCAATAAACTTTTCCAAGTAAATATGCGGAGGAATATATGCCTCGTGTTATTTTGTCTCGCGCGCCGCACGCCACGAAGACTGCATGCATTCTGCCCGCAATCGTTACTGGTGTTTCGCGCAACGCTATGCAAGTTCCGAACAAGACGAAAGCGACGTTTCAAAGTGCACGGAGTTGCACTATCTCCCTGTAATTTTCCTAATCGTCCATAGCGCCGCAGGCACTACACTATCTTATCCCAACAAATAAGTCATCACTGTCATCTACAGGCATAGGAACGCACTTGACGTACTACACGAAGACCACATAAGTAATCGTCCATCAGCGTTGAAGTACCTCTCACAAACGTATACGCCCGGATATAATGCGCTAAATATAGGCCATAAAATAGATGAATCTGTAGTATTAGGGTGGCAATTTTTAAAAGACTATTGCCTGCCTATTCTTCCTTTAGAAGCTGTCCACACAAACATTGAGGAATGGGACAAGTTTCTTTCACATATTCACTGACAGTTCGTCAGAACAAAAAAATTTTTGGACCTAACGTATTTCAGTCGTAATTATGTAGTACGAAAAACTTCTCAAACTTAAATCTTTAGACTTCGAATGATCTGTATGTCGAATGTAGAAGTTGAGCTTGGCTGCGCCCTTGATACTAATGCAGTAGATTTGTGTACAAATATTACAATCTACTCGTCACGGTAGCTGGCACCATATAGAAACCCACCAGATACATCAGTTTTCATGTCGGAGGAAGTCACTGGTAAGCTGCGCAGTTTCCTAGATGTACTGTACATAAGCAGGGATGCACAGGGCCGCGGACTGCATCTGGTCTGCCATTGATCTGATGGCATCCTTCATTCCCTCTCGATAAGAAGAAGGCGAACCCTTATAAACTTAGTTGTTTTGAACCACACCATTCTAGATGTCAGAGGGGCAGGGGATTCCAGTTCGGAATGATAACATATCTCACAGCCCATTATTACTGAATTTGTCCACTAGCGCAACAGAGAAGCTACATCAAGAATAACTTCAAGTGAGCGAAATTGTTAGTCGTCAGCTGTTCGTGTGTCTTACAGCACACACCTTTCGTCAGCGAGCTTCATCAGCCTACTCATTAGTGCGCTGAACTATTTGCGAGGAAGATGAGAAAAATTTTGTTTATTCTGTGTATATTTAAGCACTTACTTCACAATCATCCGTCAACAATAATATAAGAAAATATTATGCTACATTTTTTCTTTTTCGTGCGTACAGCATTTACTATATTTTCTTCATGTGCGTTGTTGCAAAGATTCACTGTCCCTACTATCAGAGAGTCTAAAATTAAACCTAAAATCGATAAAGCAGAACCATATAGGAAGCGCAAACTAGAGGATGAGAATCGCCTGCTTCAGGATAGCCGCTAAAGAAGGCCATCAAGTGCAAGTTGTCAACTGGACACGAAAAGGCGATCCAAGCTCTGCCCATCAGCCTAGAAACTTATCTGGGTTATGAGTCTGAGGCTGGAACACCTGTTGTTACGGTAGACATAGATAATTTATTTTTTTCTGATGTGTAGCTGGAGTCATCCCAAACAAATACTGCTCGACAACAAATACTGCTCACCAGGTCTTTCATCCAACGAAACTGTTGTTAAAGCGGAATTTTACGCGCTCATTCTATAGAGCGGTCCCAACTTAGTCCAGTTGGATATTTCGTTTTACGGATACATACTAACAGGGACAGTAAAACACGAAGAAGGACCAGTACTACAGTGACTGAGCAGCGCCCTGGCCGCCGCTTACTGCTGCTGCCATACAGCAGTGCGGCTTAGTCGCAGCTGACCTCAGAGCCGTACTGAAAAGACCCTGCACCCTCGCAGAACTGCCAAAGATGGTCCTCCGCCCCCTGACCACCCCCCCCTCCCCAACCCCAGAAAACTAAATTTCAGGATTTTTTTGAACATATTTAGGACATTTCGTGGTCTGTAAGGGAGGTCTAATGAAAATGAAGCATTATCGAGAAATATTACTTAAATTAGATACATAAATGAAAAATACTGCATGCAACGAATGACATATATCATTTTAATAAATAAACTGCTAATTGCAAAAACTGAAAATGAAACAAAATCTATGACTTATAAACAAGCAGCTAAAGAACAGATTTTATTTCCTCCTCATAAATTAATGTACATAAATCATCTACTCGAAAAAAAAGAAAAAGGCTATAATTAGTCCTTTCCAACAAAGCAGCTTTTAATACAATTTTACTTTACATGGCTTTGAGTAAGCAAACTCATTCACTACGTAACTGAAATCAAATTCAGCAGCTGTGCATATTCTCTTGGCAATATATACAAGAAACAAATGTGAAGCTGCTCTATGCGCTTCAACAGCTCTTTCAACTGGAATTTGAAAGCCGCTATTTCGGTGACTATCTCCTCTGTATCGCTATTTCTGCTGTATTTGGCACCAAAATCTATGTGTAATTTTGAAAATTGGGTACAGAGCTCTCATTTAAAGCATTCCCTGCGATCAATTTAAGTTTGATGAAACGGTCTGTTGAATATGAGATCTGTTTTCCAATTCACTTGGTATTCACATCTACACCTACATGTACATGAACACAGCAAATCACAGTTAAGTACCTAGCAGAGTGTTCATCGGACCATATTAACAATAATTGTCTGTTATTCCACTATCGAACAGCGCGCGGCAGAAACTAGCACCAATACCCCTCCGTGCGAGCTCTGATTTCTATTATCTGATTGCGATGATCGTTTTTCCCTACGTAGGGCAGCGTAAACGAAATATTTCATCATTCGTAGGAGAATGTTGGTTAGTGAAATTTCGTAAGAAGATCCCGCGTCTGTTTTAATGACGTCCACCCTAAATCCTGTATCATGTCCGTGACTCTCTCTCCGCTATTTCTCGATGGTAAAAAGGTGTCGTTGTTCTTTGAACTTTCTCGACGTACTCCTGTAACCCTACCTGCTAAGGATCCCATACCGCGGAGTAGTACTCAGAAGGAGGATGGACAAGCGTAGTGTAGACAGTTTCGTAAGTACATCTGTTACAAGTCCTAAATGTTCTGCCAATAAAAAGCGATCTTTGATTCACGCTCCCCACAATATTTTCTACGCGTTCTTCCCAATTTAAGTTGTTCGTAATTGTATATCTTAGGTATTTAGTTGCATTTATCGCCATTATATTTGTTGATTTATCGTGTAAACGAAGTTAACGGATTCCTTTTAATACCGTTATGGATGACCTCACGCTTTCAATTATCTAGGGTCAATTTCCAATTTTCGCTTCATACAAACAATTTTTCTAAATCGGTTTGAAACTTGTTTTGATCTTCTGATGACTTTATTGCTCGATAAAAGACACCGTCATCCGCAAACAACCAAAGACGGCTGCCCAAATTGTCTCCTAAATCGTTTATAAAGATAAGGATGAGCAGAGCGTCTGTAACACTATCTTGGCTAACGCCAGAAGTCACTTCTGTTTTAATAGATTACTTTCCTTCAGTTACTACGAACTGGGATGACTCTAGCAGGAAACCACGAATCCATTCGCACAACTGAGAGACGATATCCCATAATCAGGCAAACTGACTACAAGCAGCTTGTGTGCTACGGTGTCACAAACCTTCTGGAGATCTAGAAATACGCAATAAATTTGAAATCCATTGTTAATAGCACTCAGAAGTTCGTGTGAGTAAAGAGCTAGTTGTGTTTCACAAGAGCGACTTTTCGTAAAGGCGTGTTCACCGTTCTCTTCGAGTTTATTATTAATGTTCCAACACAAGATATGTTCCAAGATCTTGATCCACGTTGACGTTAATGATATGGACCTTTAATTTAGTATACTTCTTGTATTGTCTTTCTCAAATACTGGTGTCCCCTGTGCAACTTTCCCGACTTTGGGTATGGGTTTTTCTTCGATCGATCGGTTTTATATGATTGTTAAGTATGGAGCTATTGCAAAAGTGTACTCTGAAAGGAACCGAATTGGTATGCGGTCGGGACAGGAAGACTTACTTTTATTAAATGATTTAAATTTCTTCACTCCGAGGATATTTACTTCTAAGTTATTCATGGTGGCAGCTGTTCCTGATTCAAATTCTGTAATATTCGCTTCGTCTTTGCTGTATTTTGTAACTCTGCTTTAGCAGCACTATCATCGATATTACTTCCACTGCCATTGCGCAGAGAAGGCACTGATTGTGTCTTGCCGCTAGCATACTTTAAATGCGACCAGGATATCTTTGGATTTTCTGTTAAGTTTCGAGACGAAGTTTCATTGTGGAAATTATCATAAGCACATGGGACCGAAGTCCGTTGTGATCTTCAGCTCCGCCGATCTTGCGGATTTTGCATTAGTTTAAATTTTGCATGCTTTTTCCGTTTTTCTGCAACATTGTCTGACTCGTTTTGTGTACCAAGTGGGATCGGCTCCGTCGCTTGTTAATTTATCTGGTATATATCTCTCAATTTCTGTCTAGACTGTTTCTTTGAATGGCTTTGAAAGATTTATATCATCGGCAGACACCCAAGTTTTTACTTCACCTTCTCCTTAAATTTAATTTTCTCTCAAAATTTCTCCTTCATTTCCTTTACTGCTTGCTTAGTGTACAGAGTGAAGAACGTTAGGGACAGGCTACAACCCAGTGACTCCCTTCCTAACCACTACTTCCCTGCAGTCTTGTTTCAGTACAAGTCGTAAATAACCTTTTGTTCTATGTATTTTACCCTTAAGATCTTCAGATTTTCAGAGAGCGTGTTCCAAGCAACATTATCATAAGATCTCTCTAAATTTACAAATGCTATCAACGTAGATATGCTTATCTTTAACCTACCTTCTATAGTACGTCGTAAGGTCAGTATTGTCTCGCATGATCCTGCATTTCTACAGAATCCAGACTGATCTTCCCCGAGATCGAACTGTATCAGATTTTTCATTCTTCTTTAAGTTATTTGTAACTACGCCAAAATTAAACTAGCAGATCGAATATATTGACACCTGTCATCATTGTATTTTTAAGAGTAGAATCATAATATACCTCATGAAGTCTGTATTTCTCATACATCTCGCAAACCATATGGAATAATTTCGTCACGGCTGGCTCTCCCAAATACTTCTATCACTTTTAAACGTAGTAGCAAATATATGCTTAAATGGTGCAGTAGAATTAGCAAGAGATTATATTAAAATGCCATTCCACAAAACTCAAGCAACTAAAAGTAGCCCCATTACCCTCACTAAAATTAGGAGAATTATAAAAAATTCTAAAAAATATACATTCATAAGGTGCGGTGAGATTTCAAACAGATTTCTGAAAAGTTTTTTCAACTTAATAATTAATGTTCTTGGTGATATATGCAGTAAGTCACTAACACAGGGAATTTTTCCAGAGAGGTTAAAATGTGATATTTGTTAAACGTCTTCATACGAAACGTGACAAGACAGACTTATACAGTTTCCTTACTGATATATTTTTTCATGTTATTGTTGTTGTTGTTGTTGTAGTCTTTAGTCCTAAGACTGGTTTGATGCAGCTCTCCATGCTACTATATCCTGTGCAAGCTTCTTCATCTCCCAGTACCTACTGCAACCTACATCCTTCTGAATTTGCTTAGTGTATTCATCTCTTGGTCTCCCTCTACGATTTTTACCCTCCACACTGCCCTCCAATACTAAATTGGTGATCCCTTGATGCTTCAACACATGTCCTACCAACCGATCCCTTCTTCTAGTCAAGTTGTGCCACAAACTTCTCTTCTACCCAATCCTATTCAATACTTCCTCATTAGTTATGTGATCTACCTATCTAATTTTCAGCATTCTTCTGTAGCACCGCATTTCGAAAGCTTCTATTCTCCTCTTGTCCAAACTATTTATCGTTCATGTTTCACTTCCATACATGGCTACACTCCATACAATTCCTGAATAACGTCGGGGAGAGGCTACAACCCTGTCTCACTCCCTTCCCAACCACTGCTTCCCTTTCATGTCCCTCGACTCTTATAACTGCCATTTGGTTTCTGTACAAATTGTAAATAGACTTTCGCTCCCTGTATTTTACCCCTGCCACCTTTAGAATTTGAAAGAGAGTATTCCAGTCAACATTGTCAAAAGCTTTCTCTAAGTCTACAAATGCTGGAAACGTAGGTTTGCCTTTCCTTAATCTTTCTTCTGAGATAAGTCGTAAGGTCAGTATTGCCGCACGTGTTCCAGTGTTTTGGAATCCGAATTGATCTTCCCCGAGGTCGGCTTCTACTAGTTTTTCCATTCGTCTGTAAAGAATTCGTGTTAGTATTTTGCAGCCGTGGCTTATTAAACTGATAGTTCGGTAATTTTCACTTCTGTCAGCACCTGCTTTCTTTGGGATTGGAATTATTATATTCTTCTTGAAGTCTGAGGGTATTTCGCCTGTCTCATACATCTTGCTCACCAGCTGGTAGAGTTTTGTCATGACTGGCTCTCCCAAGGCTGTCAGTAGTTCTAATGGAATGTTGTCTACTCCGGGGGCCTTGTTCCGACTCAGGTCTTTCAGTGCCCTGTCAAACTCTTCACGCAATATCGTATCACCCATTTCGTCTTCATCTACATCCTCTTCCATTTCCATAATATTGTCCTCAAGTACATCACCCTTGTATAAACCTTCTATATACTCCTTCCACCTTTCTGCCTTCCCTTCTTTGCTTAGAACTGGGTTGCCATCTGAGCTCTTGATATTCATACACGTGGTTCTCTTCTCTCCAAAGGTCTCTTTAATTTTCCTGTAGGCAGTATCTATCTTACCCCTAGTGAGATAAGCTTCTACATCCTTACATTTGTCCTCTAGCCATCCCTGTTTAGCCATTTTGCACTTCCTGTCGATCTCATATTTGAGACGTTTGTATTCCTTTTTGCCTGCTTCATTTACTGCATTTTTATATTTTCTCCTTTCATCAATTAAATTCAATATTTCTTCTGTTACCCAACGATTTCTACTAGCCCTTGTCTTTTTACCTACTTGATCCTCTGCTGCCTTCACTACTTCATCCCTCAAAGCTACCCATTCTTCTTCTACTGTATTTCTTTCCCCCATTCCTGTCAATTGTTCCCTTATGCTCTCTCTGAAACTCTGTACAACCTCTGGTTCTTTCAGTTTATCCAGGTCCCATCTCCTTAATTTCTCACATTTTTGCAGTTTCTTCAGTTTTAATCTACAGGTCATAACCAATAGATTGTGGTCAGAGTCCACATCTGCCCCTGGAAATGTCTTACAACTTAAAACCTGGTTCCTAAATCTCTGTCTTACCATTATATAATCTATCTGATACCTTTTAGTATCTCCAGGGTTCTTCCACGTATATAACCTTCTTTCATGATTCTTAAGCCAAGTGTTAGCTATGATTAAGTTGTGCTCTGTGCAAAATTCTACCAGGCGGCTTCCTCTTTCATTTCTTAGCCCCAATCCATATTCACCTACTATGTTTCCTTCTCTCCCTTTTCCTACACTCGAATTCCAGTCACCCATGACTAATAAATTTTCGTTTCCCTTCACTATCTGAATAATTTCTTTTATTTCATCATACATTTCTTCAATTTCTTCGTCATCTGCAGAGCCAGTTGGCATATAAATTTGTACTCCTGTGGTAGATGTGGGCTTCGTATCTATCTTGGCCACAATAATGCGTTCACTATGCTGTTTGTAGTAGCTTACCCGCATTTCTATTTTCCTATTCATTATTAAACCTACTCCTGCATTGCCCCTATTTGATTTTGTGTTTATAACCCTGTAGTCACCTGACCAGAAGTCTTGTTCCTCCTGCCACCGAACTTCACTAATTCCCACTATATCTAACTTTAACCTATCCATTTCCCTTTTTAAATTATCTAACCTACCTGCCCGATTAAGGGATCTGGCATTCCACGCTCCGATCCGTAGAACGCCAGTTTTCTTTCTCCTGATAACGACATCCTCCTGAGTAGTCCCCGCCCGGAGATCCGAATGGGGGACTATTTTACCTCCGGAATATTTTACCCAAGAGGACGCCGTCATCATTTAATCATACAGTAAAGCTGCATGCCCTCGGGAAAAATTACGGTCGTAGTTTCCCCTTGCTTTCAGCTGTTCGCAGTACCAGCACAGCAAGGCCATTTTGGTTATTGTTACAAGGCCAGATCAATCATCCAGACTGTTGCCCCTGCAACTACTGAAAAGGCTGCTGCCCCTCTTCAGGAACCACACGTTTGTCTGGCCTCTCAACAGATACCTCTCCGTTGTGGTTGCACCTACGGTATGGTTATCTGTATCGCTGAGGCACGCAAGCCTCCCCACCAACGGCAAGGTCCATGGTTCATGGGGGGGATATTTCATTACTGAGAGGTAAACACAGACAGAAGTTGTGAAAGGTGTGAAGCACGACTCATTCAACCAAATGACGTTCTTCCATTGCTTCATATGACAGAACCTGTAAAGAGTGTGAGACAATTTCATTGATTCAGGTTTTAGGGCTTGGGCAGCACGTTTTCGTATTATGGTTATTAGCAACACTGATGAGTGGTTTTGGAAAATTCCAGCTTGCCCTGTAATTTCCTGATTATGGAGCACCCTTCCTGTTGTTTTGGTGGTAACTGTCATCGCAAATGAGACATTCATGTGTACTGTGACTTTTGTAGATGTCGTCCACTTATTTTTCGTCATAATCCTTTTCAGTGACCGCTTATCACGGTCACCCAGAACACTTTGTAACGCGCTCGGGGTACTAATGGTGGTGGACCCTTTAAACTGGATTCTCGTTTCGACCGTGCGCCTTGTCCACACCACGTACCTAATAATCCCGTGACCGTCGTGTTGTTCTGCTCCACACTCCTGCTGGTTTGCCTGAAATTATGTATTTAAATATGCAAGCGGGTTAGGACAGCCAATCAACGTTAAGCACAAACTGTCCTACGTCTGGTACAAACATCTATATTTTTCCGGTCAGAAAGGCCACAGTTTGTAGCAATAGACGGAAAGTCATCGAGTAAAACAGAAGTAATGTCCGGTGTTCCCCAAGGAAGTGTTATAGGCGCTCTATTGTTCCTGACATACATTAACGACATCTGAGTAGCCGTCTTAGACTGTTTTCAGATGATACTGTCATTTACCGTCTTGTAAAGCCATCAGATGATCAAAACGACTTGCAAAATAATTCAGGTAAGAAATTGACCCTGAATAAAGAAAATTGCGAAGTCATTCACTTGAATACTAAAAGAAATCAGCTAAATTTCGATTACGCAACAAGTCACACAAATCCGAGGAATGTAAATTGAACTAAATACTTAGGGATTACAATTACAAATAAACTAAATTGGAGCTATCACATAGATAATATTGTGGGTAGAGCAAACCAAAGACTGCGATTCACTGACAGAGCACTTAGAAGGTGCATCAGATCTACCAAAGAGACTGCTTACACTACGGTTGTCCGCCCTATTCTGGAGTACTGCTGTGCGGTGTGGGATCCGCATCAGGTGGGACTGACGGATGACATCGAAAAAGTACAAAGAAAGGCAGCTCGTTTTGTATTATCGCGAAATAGGGGAGATAGTGTCACAGACATGATACGTGAATTGGAGTGGCAATCATTAAAACAAAGGCGTTTTTCGTTGCGACGGGATCTTGTTATGAAATATTTCAATCACCAGTTTTCCCCTCCGATTGCGAAAACATTCTGTTGGCATTCTGAGACGATATGAAAATCACAGACTGCACTGTTTACACTCTATAAGTCATAAGTGACTATGCCAATTAACTTATTGATGATTATCTTTCCACAATATCACTTCGGAGAGCGTACGTGTAACCGACACGACGCAGATGATTGTTGGTGATGCGGAAACCGAATGATCGAACGAAAGTTCTGACGCTCGTCACGCATAGATATCTGGTTACGGGAGCAGCCACCGTACAGCCATTAGGAATTTGCACATGTTCGAATTGACTCAGAACTCCTAACTACACTGAACACTTTTCTGACCACGACTGACGCTTGTAACGTACTGAGGACACTGCACATGTGCCGTACCTAGTCAAATGCAATAGCACGAGGTGGAGGCTTGGCTAGCACCTGCATTTATGTTCAGGCACATATTTCTGTCGAGGTTCCCATGTATTTGTCTTGTACCTTTACTGCGAATGTATGGTAAACGAAGTTAACACCTGGATAAGCAGAAGAGAATTTAAAAGAAGATCAATTATTTGTGTTTCTTTGTTGTGTTGTGAAAGGACCTGTAAACAGGTGTTAAAGTCTCATCACCATATTCTCTCGGAGTAAGAAGAGTTAATTGGAATGTCTCACAAGAAAAGCAGGTGCGCACTTCGCTTAGCTGGACTAGAAATGTATTCAGACTTAACAAACAAGCTGATCGTGTGTGATGTTGCTGTCCGTATATCACAAGGTTCCCATCAAGGAAGGGTGCATACGCATCTCGGTGAGCGTTGCGTATCTACGAAAAAAGTATGCACAAGTGCCAAACGCATGCCATCTGTTCGCTGCTGAAAGGTTCTAGTGCATGCAGGAAACTGAGCAGGAAATGGCGTCGAGTCGAACTTTCGTAACGAATCTTCGACCGCACAGATTTTTCGGAGAAATTAAAACATACTATGTCTGATATGAATAGATGTTGCAAACTATACAGTCTTTAAATGTCCGAAGTCTATATTAGGGATTCTGTGCTGAGGAAAATGAAACGTCTTCACTTAATTTTTTTATTATTAAATCTTATGGGACGTAAAAGCTAAGGTCACCAGTCCCTTAGATTACGCACTATTTAACCAAAATTATGCTAAGTACAAACACATAGACCCATGCCCAAGGGAGGACTCGAACCTCTGCCGGGATCAGCCGCACAGTCCATGACTGCAGCGCCTAGACCTCTCTGCTAATCCCGCGCGGCTCTTTACTTAGTCGAATGTTTTATAGCTATCACAATTCTCCAAACGGTTGGATTAGAATAGTAATGCATCAGTGACCATTTCGCACATAAAATTTGGATAAATAAAACAACAGAATAATTTGTGTGAATATCCATTTTAATCACCTCTTCTTGAAAAATCTGCTCCTTATCCTCCGCCTTAATAGCTTACGGATATCGACAAGGAAATTGTGTTGTCTCTGTATTAAAAATATTGCCAAGTTACTAATAACCTTGTTCAATCATATGGTCAAAATCGGACGTATGATTTAGATAAGTCATTCTTGCAAAGTAGCTGCTATTGGATCGCTGCCCCTTGACCGGTCTGGCAAAAACGAGTTCCAGCTAAACGTGTAAACATCGCAAGTAAGAAGCGGTTTCTGAAAAGCTCATATTAGTTGTGCCGCGTGTAGAAGTCTTTGGGAACAGCAATTCGCCGCACTTCAAAATCCTCAGTTACTCGTGAGTATTGTTTTAAGGAGATCAAACCTCTAAGGTTATCAGTCTCCTGCTCAACCCCTAGAACTGAATCAGTGCACCCCACCTACATGCGCCTAGAGTGCAAGTGTGTGAAAGTTTTCTAAATATCCGCGTAGCGTGCCATCTTAGGCTGGATGTGGGTAGTAGCTCGGTACCGATCTAGACGGATGTGAGAAGCCGCCTAGGAACCATATCCAGGCTGGATGGCATCGGGCACTCGTCGTTAATCCTTCAGTAGGATGTGAACTGTGGCTAGCGCGCCACTCCGTGTGGCGTAGGCGAACGCTTTAACGCGAGCGGATATCCGACCGGGTGCGTAGTAACTGAAGTAGATGATGGTTCTTTTTATGGTGAGGTCAGCAGCAAGAAGACTTAGGCTCGGACTTCAGTAATCACGTGGGAGGCGACATGTTCGAAAGCTAGGTGGCTATCCATATGAAACGTCCCCTTAGAAAAATTTATACAAGACTGTGCTTAAGCTGACACACAATATTTTTAGCGCAACGCAATCTGACTTCCAAAAATCCCTACGAAAGAATGGCCCTGATTAACATTAACCTATACGTTTCACAAATTACTTACCTCACAAAAATCTTCGTTATTCAAGCTACTGCAATACAGCGAGCGCCACTACTGCCAGCTAAATAAAAGATTCAAACTACTGAAGGCACTAACTACTGATAGGCATAGTTAGCAAATGAAAGACTTTAATACAGAACAAACAGTGTATTTACCTCACTAGTCATAATATATATAGCAGTTCATGACACCAATTCTTACAAATTTCAGAACTCCGCCATCTCTCTCCCCACGTCCACCACTGCTGGCGGCTCACCTCCAACTGCGCAACGCTACGCGCTGTTAGCATCCAGCTGCCGCTGCCCAACACTACAATGGCAGACAACAATGCAAACTAAACACAGACTGCGCACAGCACAGCCAGTGATTTTTCATACCGAGCGCTAAGCGGCGTTACCAAGAAGAAAACCTAAACAGCCTACTTACACATATAGAAGCATTCTTAGAACTAGGTCAACGGGAATACATATGTATGTGCGGGACTTGGGGTCATTAGCCTCTATCCGGACTGTAAAAGGACGCTTTACGGCTGACGCGTCGATTGAGTGAAGGCAGGCGTAATACGATGAGTACCCGCGACGTCTATATTTAGTGGCGACCTCGCCACTGCCAAAGCCGGCGACGCACTTGCCGCCGTGCCCGCGCGCGACCATAACCCACGGCCCCGCGGCTACTTTACATACAAATTTATATTCCGTCCTGGCGGGCCCGCTGCGCTCCGCGTTTTGTTCTTGTTCGCGGCGGGCCAGCCGGCCGGCGCGAGTCCCCTCGACGCGCCGCGGGGAATATAAAGACCCAATTTAATAAGGGTTGGCCTGTTGTTATTTGGGCCAGTAACCCTATAATAACGCGGTAATAAATAGCGTGAGATTGCTGGGTGCTCGCGCTGGTGGCGCAGCCGGAGCGGCCGCGTCGGATCGGATCGGATCGGGCGCGTCCGGCCCCGGGACACGAGCCCTTCTGGGAACCCGGAGCGCCGCGGCGGCGGCCGTACCGTACTGCACGCCGCGGCCTGCGGCGGTCCGCGCCGCGTCGTGCCACGCGCGCCCGGCGCCCACGCGCCCGCCGGGGATTCCCCGAGCACCTGCTCCACCGCGCTCCGGCCTCGCTCACCACCGCTGTGCTCAAGCGGGAATCGTGCCAGTCCCTGTCCAAATGTGCACCTTCTGGCAACTGTCCTCGTCTGCCTCACCATCGTCATCCTCATCATCATCGTCATCACCACCACATTCTACAATCTACATCTACATCCATACTCCGCAAGCCACCTGACGGTGTGTGGCAGACGGTACTTTGAGTACCTCTATCGGTTCTCCCTTCTATTCCAGTCTCATATTGTTCGTGGAAAGAAAGATTGTCGGTATGCCTCTGTGTGGCCTCTAATCTCTCTGATTTTATCGTCATGGGCCGGCCGGAGTGGTCGAGCGCTTCTAGGCGCTACAGTCTGCAACCGCGCCATGGCTACGGTCGCAGGTTCGAATCCTGCACGGGCATGGATGCGTGTGATGTCCTTAGGTTTGTTATGTTTAACTAGTTCTAACTTCTAGGGGACTGATGATCTCAGAAGTTAAGTCCCGTAGTACTCAGAGCCATTTGAACGATTTTTTTTATCCTCATGGTCTCTTCGCGACATATACGTAGGAGGGAACAATATACTGCTTGACTCTTCGGTGAAGGTATGTTCTCGAAACTTCAACACAAGCCCGTACCGATCTACTGAGCGTCTCTCCTGCAGAGTCTTCCACTGGAGTTTATCTGTCATCTCCGTAACGCTTTCGCGATTACTAAATGATCCTGTAACGAAGCGCGCTGGTCTCCGTTGGATCTTCTCTATCTCCTCTATCAACCCCACCTGGTACGGATCCCACACTGGTGAGCAATAGTCAAGCAGAGGGCGAACAAGTGTACTATAACCTACTTCCTTTGTTTTCGGATTGCATTTCGTTACCATTCTTCCAATGAATCTCAATCTGGCATCTGCTTTACCGACGACCAACTTTATATGATCATTACATTTTAAATCACTCCTAATGCCTACTCCCAGATAATTTGTGGAATTAACTGCTTCGAGTTGCTCACCTGCTATATTGTAGTTAAATGATAAAAGATACTTTCTGTGTATTCGCAGCACATTACACTTGTCTACATTGAGATTCAGTTGCCATTCCCTCCACCAAGCGTCAATTCGTTGCAGATCCTCCTGCATTTCAGTACAATTTTCCATTGTTACAGCCTCTCGATATACTACAGCATCATCCGCAAAAAGCCTCAGTGAACTTCCGATGTTATCCACAAGGTCATTTATGTATATTGTGAATAGCGACGGTCCTACGGCACTCCCCTGCGGCACATCTTCGGAAGACTTCTCTCCATTGAGAATGACATGCTGCGTTCTGTTATCTAGGAACTCTTCAATACAATTACACAATTGGTCTGATAGTCCATATGCACTTACTTTGTTCATTAAACGACTGTGGGGAACTGTATCGAACGCGTTGCGGAAGTCAAGAAACACGGCATCTACCTGCGAACCCGTGTCTATGGCCCTATGAGTCTCGTGGATGAATAAATGTTCTTGTTGTGTTCTTCAGTCAGAAAACAGGTTTAATGCAGCTCTTTGAGTAAATACAGAAGTGCCTGACAGTAGCGGACTCTCGCACATTACAAAGATTTTATACTTGACACACTCGTCGACTGATGAAAACATGCATAGTATACACCACTTTTGATTTCCGCCCCTGATAGCTGAATGGTCAGCGTGACAGAATATCAATCCTAAGGGCCCGGGTTCGATTCCCACCTGGGTTGGAGATTTTCTCCGTTCAGGGACTGGGTGTTGCGTTGTCTTAATCATGACCATTTCATCACCATAGACGCGAAAGTAGCCGAAGTGGTGTCAAATCGAAAGACTTGCACCCGGAGAACGGTCTACCCGACGGAGGCCCTAATCACACAACATTTATTTAACACTGGTGATACGCTGTGTATCCGAATACCGGCCTGGCGAATAAATACTCTAAAAATGAAGCTCATGGTGTATAACAAGACATTCCTTAGCAAACACACGCAGGCTGCAGAACACGCGAAACACAAAAAGTGGCGCTGAACACTATGGGACTTAACATCTGAGGTCACCAGTCCCCTAGAACTTAGAACTACTTAAACCTAACTAACCTAAGGACATCACACACATCCATTCCCGAGGCAGGATTCGAACCTGTGACCGTAGCGATCGTGCGGTTCCAGACTGAAGCGACTAGAACCGCTCGGCCACACGTTCGGCACAAAACACAGTTTTGACAACTAAAATAGAGTTTCTGGTGGTGGTGGTGGTAGTTAGTGGTTAACGTCCCGTCGACAGCGAGGTCATTAGAGACGGAGCGCAAGCTCGGGTTAGGAAGGAAATCGGCCGTGCCCTTTCAAAGGAACCATCCCGGCATTTGCCTGAAACGATTTAGGGAAATCACGGAAAACCTAAATCAGGATGGCTGGAGACGGGATTGAACCGTCGTCCTCCCGAATGTAGAGTTTCTGAATCCGGTTAATGCTGTCGTGATTATACGTAATACCTGATTCGATCTTACTAACAAGATCAAATATCGGTTCTCCTTGAATGATGTCCCCACATAAACTCGCCCATTTCGTTTCCATGATAAAGCGAGGGAATTACTTTCGTGATCTACAATAATATATGAAGGAGAAACATTGTTAGTAAAAATCTCCTTTAAATTATTTACCAATTTATTTCCAATTTTTACACGATTTTCCAATAAAAATTTGGTTGGGCGTACACTACATTTTCTTTGACCAACAAAATACAGGTTTTGTGTCGAAACCGACATCGAGAAAGAAAATGGTGCGCTGTGTTGTGTTCTGGTGTGAAAATGTGCAGTTCCGTTTTCTTTCTCACTCCGTTGTAACTAAGGTAGCTTAAATTGGATGCGTAGATCGGTACCGAGCAAAGTTGTGCAGTGATTAGCACACTGGACTCGCGTTCGGTATGACTGACGACGGTTAAAACACACGTCCGGCCGACCTGATTTAGGTTTCACGTGATTTCCCTAACTAGGTTCAGGCAAATGCCGGGGTGGTTCCTTTGAAATTGCACTGCCGACTTCCTTCCCCATCCTTCCCTAATCCAACGGGACCGATGACCTCGCTGTTTGGTCCCATCAAGCATCCAACCAACCATATATCTGTTGTGATTACTGGAGTACGAGGAATGACAGCTACCACTCTACCTGCTGCATCTGTGGAAATTGTGCGTTTAGTTGTGCACGACTTCGAACACAATGGTAAGGAGAGATGGGCTACAGACAGGTACGGCAACTGTCGTCGTAGCAAAGCTGGACAGAGAAGGAATCAATAGCGAACAAGTGAACACTGTGAACTGAATGTTTACTTAAGTTGTATTTCTTAAGAAGTACGAAGATTCATTACAAACAATGCAGCAAGGAACAGAGCACATCTCTCACAGTCAACAAGGAAGAGGCTCTCTGAACTAAAGCACGAACGATGGTGTCGGGGCCGTGACTAAGCGCCGTCTGCATAGCACCATGTAGCGAAGGGGCTCCACGTGCGAGAGACCTGTGTGGCTACCGCCGTCCGTCCCGTATCGCAGCGGCAGGGGGCGCTCGTCACACAGAACCACTGGAGGCACGCCTCATTTGAAGAGTTGCATTGAGTCCCCCGGAACCTGCGTGACGGCTGTCGGCGTCTGACGGAAACCTGCAGTTCCACTGCCAGCTTTGACACGCGGGGGATGGTACTGGTATGTGATTCAACAGGTTCAGTGAGATTTGTTGCCCAGTTTTAATCTGCAAATCCTGATTGTGGAAGAGGAAATCCAGGGACTAAAACAGTCTTTGGAAGCTCTGTGTAAAAGTAGTCTGTCTTTCTTTGCAATTCTTCCCCCCTTCCCCCCCCCCCCCCTCCCCCTTCTCCAAGTCCGCCCCCACCCAGTTACAAGTTCATACTAGCGATTCAGAAGGATGTAGGTTGCAGTAGGTACTGGGAGATGAAGCAGATTGCACAGGATAGAGTAGTATGGAGAGCTGCATCAAACCAGTCTCAGGACTGAAGACAACAACAACAACACTAGCGTGACAAAATTACTTGTTGCAGACCAAGGCGGCTTCAAAGCTCTCATGTGTTACTTAAAGTCCATAGCCTCTCACCTCCTACGTTCGAATACTGTATACTGGCCTGGGATCCAAATTATGTTTCCAGTTATTACTGAATTACTGTACATTCTCGGATGAGCACACATATTAAGACGATATTTCCGGTAAGGTTAGGCGTATACCGAAAATGGGATTTTTTCTCGGATTCTAAGCCTTAAGCTCAGTCGATCTTCTGCATTTTGGTTCCAGCGCATGGTTTGTTATCTTTAGGATGCAGGTTCGCATTTCAGTTACGGTAAGGGTGTTCACTTGGTGGGATGATTGGAAATCAAACCACACACAGTCTCGGTTACAACTAAGAAGTTACTTAATGAAGAATTGTCTCCTCGCACAAGGATGGTGGATGTTAACGGCAAGAAGAGCAATGTGTTTGTTACACTCCGCTCCACTGTGACAGTCAATGACACCGCTTACACAGCAGTAAATCGGCAGTGCTTAGTCCACGAGATCGAACCACCGACTGATCATCTTTTTCAGACCTCTCCATCAGAGCATGTTGGCAGATTTTCTGTCATATTTAAGATTTTGGAAAGGCAACACTCCTATCACCTAAAAAAAGTCATTGTTTGTCATAGCATTCAGTCCTGTTGCCATAATGGCTAATGTTTTTTCCAAATAATGCGGGGCCCCATACGTAATGCAAGATATATAATCTTGGGGGATTTGATGGTATCAAGTGAACCTGATGGACGAGGCAAATGTGTTAGCTTATCGTCCTAAACAGGTGGAAAACACCCAGAAGCATCTGGTTCTAATCAAATTTGTGGTAATTATTAATATTCTTAGTTACATTTATACCTTTAAATTAATTATTTTATATAACTATTTGTAATTTCCACAGTATGCACATACAGCTAGAGATCTCACAACACCCACAGTTTGGTGTAGAATGCTTATGAATGTATGTCTTCTCGTTCTCAAGCGGAACAGATGTCAACATTGACTTTCCAAGTTTTGTGTGATACCTCCCGTATTCGCAAGGAATATCCTAACTATACTGTTAATTGATGTAAGTTGAGGGTTTCAAGCACTTTCCCTTGTAGATGTCCTAGTCACATCATCTATGTAGAACATTCACAATTTCTGGAATAACACATATCAAAATTTGCATCAGCAACGGAACAACAAATACATATATAAATAAACAAGTTCAAGTTGAATACAAATACCTTCCCATTATCCTGTAAATATGTTTTTGTAGGATTTCGGAAAATACTGTATGTAGTACAACCACGATTCTAATAAAACAGAGCAGTACATGGAAGTAGCTGTAGAAATCAAATGGGTGGGCGCCATATCGTTTTCAGATTTTGTCGATGAGCTATAATCACAACAGCAGATTCTACCATAAATTTTGCAGTAGCATCGAACACTTGAATCAACCCATTCTACCGTATCACCTTTCCCAGAGTACCACTTTATTGACATTCATTGTAACAGTCATTTTGAATGTAATTCATTTGTTATGTTTCTTCAATGACAAATCTCATTAATTACTGTTTGTAACCATTCAGTTGAGTTAAGCAGGTGTTCGTTGTTGTTCAAAAATGGTTCAAATGGCTCTGAGCACTATGGGACTTAACATCTATGGTCATCAGTCCCCTAGAACTTAGAACTACTTAAACCTAACTAACCTAAGGACATCACATAACACCCATCCATCACGAGTCAGACCCCGCCAGGAATCGAACCCGGGAACCCGGGCGTGGGAAGCGAGAACGCTACCGCGCGACCACGAGATGCGGGCTAGTGTTGTTATTATTGTTCTTATAGGTTGGTCGTACTGCTTTAGTGGTAGCGTCTTTGAGTGATAATCAAGGCGTCCTGTGTCCCGGGATCGATCCAAAAATGCCTTACATTGCATAGGTAATCTTCAGCAATGGCTGGCCAAAATTTTCAGTCTGAGGAGTTACCCTCGTTCTGCCAACGACCTTACCAAAGAGGACGGAGGAGCAGACAGAGGCTCGACGCACCCTTCGACTCTTAGAATGGTAAACAGCATTACAGAGTGGAAAAATCAGCAATGTTAAACGACATGATGTAGAATGCAGTGGAATCAGTTGCATTAAAGACATACAATATGTATCCACAGGAGATATGGCTTATAACTGGAAAGGTGTCGTGATGATCTCTCCACTTACAAAAAATTTTGAATTAGCCCCCCATTTGGATCTCGAAAATGATACTGCCAAGTGGGAGTTTCCCACGCGAGTAAGACTGAATAACCAATGAAATGATGGTATTCTACGAGTAGGAGCGTGAAATGTCAGAAGTCTGAAAGCGATTAGGTAACCTAGAAAATCTGAAAAGGGAAATGTAAAGGCTCGTTCTAGACATAGTTACGATCAGTGATGGGAAACAATAAACGGAATAGGATGTGTCTTGACTAGAAAGAAAGTGAGTTTGTTCATGTGTAGATACTGACGTCTCAAGCAGAAGATGAAGAGGGAGAGATAATATGGTTATGGTGTCAAAAATGGCAAATGGCTCTGAGCACTATGGGACTCAACTGCTGTGGTCATTAGTCCCATAGAACTTAGAACTACTTAAACCTAACTAACCTAAGGACATCACACACATCCATGCCCGAGGCAGGATTCGAACCTGCGACCGTAGCAGTCGCACGGTTCCGGACTGCGCGCCTAGAACCGCGAGACCACAGCGGTCGGCTGTTATGGTGTCATTGAACATGTAATTTGATATGGAAAGGGAGCAAAAAGATCTAATACTAATGGGTGAATCAAATGCTGTGGTGAGCAAGGAATAGAAGGCAAAGTTACTGGAGAATACAGTCTTGTTCGCAGGAATTAGAGAGTTCTGCAGTGCCTTTTAGTTACTAACAGCGAACACATTATTCAAAAATCACAAGAGGAGGAAATATACTGGGAAAATGCCTGGAGGCACAGGAAGGTTCCGGCAGGGCTACATCAAATCAGACAGAGATTCCGATAGCAGATTTTCGCTTGTAAGGTTGCTACGAGACCAGCTTTCTCCTAAACTGAACATATTTCAGAATATTTTTATGCTTTTTTCCCTTGACCGAATAGTCGATCACTCATGCCGTATAATAACTGGAATCAAAATTCAGTAATCTTATGGCTTCCTTTCTACTTCTCTATTTAGTACGGAAAAGACTCCACAGCTGGCGTCTACGAGCTGGTTAGCAAAAGGTGAGAGTCCTTTTAAGAGGATGTGTCTAACGTAAAAACGTTTAGAGTCCGAGGAGAAGTCCCAGCCTCTCGTAGACAGACCAGCGTTCGCGACCATTTGCGTTTCCTCATACCACGCTCTCCAAGTTGATTACTGGATGACTTTCCTCTGTAGAAAAACCGCTACATTGTTCATAGAAGCCTTTTAGGAAAATCAGAAATCTCAAACAAGGTGACGCTTCCCAGAGACTAGCGTGTGAATCTTCCTTATCTCAGGAGCGTAGCCACAAAATAACGTTAGGTTTAAATTTTAAAATCCAGCACTATGGTTGGTTTTATTTGTATTTTTCGTAGAGTATGCATTTCCCCAGCTGAGACTGCATGTTGGCTGTCTCATAAATGTGTTTCGAAATGGTACCACTGAGTAGAAGAGATTTTCTACCTGCCTCCCCAGCCAGAGCGTTGTCTGCCACGAATGGCTGCCTAGATCCCTGCTCTGACGGAAACAGCGTCGTTACATAGCATCCAAAAAGAGAACACTCCACATTAGGGCTTTGTTGAGTCAATGACAATAAGCGATCCATGGGTGTGGATTTAATGTTAGGAGTCTGAAGAGTAAAGACTTGTCGGTAGTCGACACGTGAAGTGAACCTTACAGCCGTCTAGATCGGTGTTTCCACTTGAGTGCTCAAGACAAAGAGAGCCTTGAACTCAAAAGTCTGAATCTGCCATTGCCACCGCATTCCGCATTACACAAAGCGCCCGTAAGGTGGGACATCGTTGCGATCACGGATTCCGCAAGCGAGCGATATTAGTTCGCTCCCTTCAGGAGCCAGTTATTCCATTTCAATACTTCGCAGCAAGCTAATACGCTTTCAGTATGCACTGTGGCGATCTCACTGGTGATCGGTGATATTTTTCTGTGTTCTTCCTGTAATTTACTAATCATCCTTATAGTCCATGGTCGTATTCGTGTGTTATTCGCATAGCTTTGTATTTGTCGCCTTCACTCCACTGTGCCAAGGTTAGAGTCCATTGTTAGAATCGTTTATCCATATTATTAAATGGTCAGCTGTATATCTCAGTGGGTAATTCAGTTGTTTTGCTCACCGACAATGAATCTGATTGTTGTGACTACAGTGACCACTTTTTTCTGCTATAGATTATATGATCCCTCCTCTCATTAATAGCAACCTTGACGCAGTGGCTACACCAGTTCCCGTCAGATCACCGCAGTTAGGCGGTGTCCTGCGTAGCCGGCACTTGGATGGGTGACCATCCGGGCCACCAAGCGCTGTTGCCATTTTTATGGGTGCACTGAGCCTCGTGGTGCCAATTGAGGAGCTACTCGACCGAATAGTAGCGGCTCTGGTCAAAGAAAACCATCGTAACGACCGGGAGAGCGGTGTGCTGACCACACGCCCGTCCTACCCGCATCCTCAGCTGAGGGTGACACGGCGGTCGGATGGTACCGATGGATCGCTTGTGGCCTGAAGACGGAGCTCACCTCTCATTAATATGTGCATGGTGTGGTACCCGCATTGGGCCACCTCTGTTAATTATCATTCAGCAAGACGTTTTCGCTGTGTAATATTAATTTTCATATTTATGTGGGATGCTTCTCTTCACCGTAGGTCACCTGAGATCGGACTATAAAATCATTGGGGTATGCAAAACAGCACAACCCACAGCAATCAAGGTGTACCCAGGAGCGGATACACACTGACGAATTACAACAGTATGACCACTGTACATCGCCACACTGAGTAACACCTAGCGGCGTTACAGCCACGTGACGAGGTAAGAAAGGGTATTTGCATAGCAGAGACAAGTGGGGAATCGCTGTAGTAGACATACGGATCGCCTATGGGAAAATCTACTGACATAAACGGCTTTTCAATAGAGCGCATTGCTGCAACACGGCACCTCGTACTGAGCATCTCAGAAATGCCGAAGATGGCTTGCTACTGACGTGAGCATCTAAGTGAAATCGTTGACGGCTGGAGCAGCCAGGAATAGGTGACATGATATTGTGACAGACGTCCACACCTCATCACAGAACATGGAAACCAGATGCTTACCAACTCGGTGAAGAGGTAAATGTTACAATTTTTGGGCTGTTGTGACCGAGCAGTTCTAGGCGCTTCAGTCGGGAACCGCGCTGCTGCTACGGTCGCAGGTTCGAATCCTGCCTCGGGCATGGATGTCTGCGATGTTCTTAGGTTAGTTAAGTCTAGGGGACTGATGACCTCAGATGTTAAGTCCCATAGTGATCAGAGCCGTTCGTACGATTTGTGGCAGATCTGACGACGGGGTATAATGCTGTTGCTGGCGAAAGTGTTTCGGAGCGTACCGTTCGGCACATACTGTTAAACACGGGGCTCCGCAGCAGGCGATCCCTACGTGCTCCCAAGTTGACACAGCGGTGTCATCTATTAAGTCGACAGCGGGCAGGGAATCATCGGGACTGGATCCCGAATCAATCGAAATGTGAAGTCTGATCATACGGATGACGTATCTAGTTACATCATGTCGATGGTCGTACTCGGATGCGCTGAGACCCAGGCTCGAAGCACGCACAGCACCATGTACACTGACCGGTGGGGACACTATTACGTTATAAGACTGATTCGACGTACGTAAAAATAAATAAAGTCTTCACTGAAATTAAGAGCAAAGATATCAACATTAAAAGTGCAGTAATAATTCTACTTTATCTGAAGTATTATAGTCAGAGTTTAATAGAGTCTTGGGAGGCTTGTGATTTAAAAACACACAAGGCATAGCCAACACTATTACGTTATAAGACTGATTCGACGTACGTAAAAGTAAATAAAGTCTTCACTGAAATTAAGAGCAAAGATATCAACATTAAAAGTGCAGTAATAATTCTACTTTATCTGAAGTATTATAGTCAGAGTTTAATAGTCTTGGGAGGCTTGTGATTTAAAAACACACAAGACATAGCCAACACGCGACAAATAGGTTGACAATAGCGGAGATAATATACACTCGGGGTGTCTAAAATCATTGGAGGAAGTAGGAACCAAACAACTAATCAGATTGGTCTGTATGATTTATGAAGCTGGAGACAAACGGTAAGACTTTTGGATAAAAATGATCCGCTCTATCCCGAAGATAGCGAGATCCGATAAGTGCAAGATCTACCGTGCAATGAAGTTAACAGCTGGTGTTTCCACGTTGCTGACCAAAATATCATGTTGTGTGATCCATCTGAAGTTTTGGATGAGATTATCTCGAAAACTATACATCGGGTTAAAATAGTGGGTACGACAAGTTCGTAAGCTCAAAGGGGGACATAAAATGATACTACCTGTGACCAGCCCCCACCCCCTTGGGTGGGGCGGGGTCAGCTTTTAAATATGAAATGGAAACCCCAGTTTCTTATTGCAGATTCGGATTGTCCATAAAAAAGTAATGAAGTTTTGTCTGACATTTTTTTAAACCATTGACAGATAGCACTGACATCGAGTAAAATTAAAATTGGGGAAGAACTCCGATTTGCTTAGAATGATCCGAGAAGGACGCATCAGAAAAAATGTGCACCAATTCTTTCATTACGCCAAATCAAGCTATTGTTTTACAGAATGAATCCTACCCACCACAGTTTTTGATGGAGGGAGGCGGAATGGTATTAAAATCTCGTTAGGGAACTCTTCACAGTTGCATTACTCACCCAACTGTGACGCTACCGTGGCCGAACTGCGAACTATGGCTCAGTATGAAGGTAGGTATAATGCGATCAGATGTCACTCTCCCACTGTCCCTCCTATGTTACCATCCATAATGCCAATTCCCACACCTTATACCCCTCTGCAGGTATGCCCCAGGGCTCTGTCCTCTCCCCTCTCCTCTACCTCCTGTACACGGCAGATATGCCCCAACTCCCCCTCCAGTACACCTCTTGCAATATGCTGATGACACCGCATTCCTCGCCCTCGCTCCTACCCTCCAACGGTCCCAAAGCCTTGTTCAGAATCGCCTTGACCTTTTTGCTGCATGGTGTAACCAGTAGCTCCTGAAAATCAATCCTTCTAAGACCCACGCAACCATCATAGGTCGTACCACTCGCTCTTTCCGGCTCCTGGATTTCTCCCTTACTGTCTGCGCCCGTCCTGTCCGCCTCACCCCCACCCTCACCTACCTTGGCCTCACCATTGACCGTCACCTCACCTGGATCCCTCATCTCCGCTCCATCCAATCCAAAGCCCACCACCGCCTCCGACACCTCAAACTTCTCTCTGGCCGGACATGGGGGTTGCACCCCTCTACAATCCTCCACACCTACAAATCCTTAATCCATCCCATTCTCTGCAATGCCAGTCCTGCATGGATATCTGCCCCCCACCCCACCACCACCAAATTCTGTAAGTCTCTCCAGATCCTTTAGCATCATGCACTCCGCCTCGCCCTCCGTATACAACTCCCATCCCCCACGCAGATCCTCTATGATCTCATTCCTTTACCCCATCTGCTCCTATTCCTCGAACATATCCGCATCCTCTACACCTCCCGCCGCCTTGAACCCCCTCACCCCCTGGTTGCTCCTCTCCTTTCCCCCCTGCCCTCCAGCTCTACACCCTACATCTTCTTTGCCAAAGTGGCTGTCATCAACTCCCCCTCCCGGATGATGCCCTCTCTTCCTCCATTTATCCCTCCTATCAACTCTGATCCTCACTCCCCCTCCTTTCCTCTGTCCTTTTCCTGGGCTCCCTCTCCCCCCTACCTTCCTCTTTTTTTCCCCCTCTCTCTGGCCCCTTCTCTCCCCCGAGTCCTTTTGCATTTCCCTCCTCTGTCTCTTCTTATTCCCTCTAGCGTCTGCGCTGCCCCTCTCCCTCTGCCCCCTTATGAGTCCTCTCCCTCCTTGGTTCCCCCCTTTCGTTTTCTCCTCTCCTTCCTCCTTGTTTATTCCCCCTCCTCCAGGCCCCCTCCCCCTTCTGCCTTTGGCTCGGGAGTGTCATATTTGTGCCACAATTTTCGTGCAGTGTTTTATAGTGTGTGTTTTCCAGTGAGTGGTCCGTGGTGTGTCTTTAGGGAAGTGTAACGAACAGCCCTCATACTGTCGCTGGGTGTGATTTTTTTACTCTTGCGAACTGAAACCACACTGTCGCCATGTTTTTTAATTCTATGTCTACTATGTTACTTCTCTGATTCATGTGTAGTTTATCGACATTGCCAACCCTTTTTGCTTTCTGTTTTAGCTTTCCGCACTTTTACGCCGTTTTCCACTTTAAGTCATCATTTTATCGCCTGTTTTTCTTTGTTTCTTTCTTCTTCCTTTTCTTTAAAAAAAACGTCTGTAGGCTGTAGAGCAGCGTACTAAGCTGCTGCCAGCCCTCCCCCCCTTCGGGGGCAATTGAAAATCAATAAAGAAAAAAAAAGGTCAGATGTCACTTCACTTTCAGATTGTGAACCGTTAACATCAACTGACGAAAGTAAATTATTCTTTAGCGAAACAGGGCTCACTATCCTCATACAGAGACTGTTATATGATGTTAATTTTAGGTGAATGCCATAAAAATTCGCTGCAAATGCGGATAGTTTCCCAAACAGACGACATCCAAGCGAAAATATTATTCGAAATTACAATCAACGAGCCCGAAATGGATACATGCACCATCCACCTCGTCATCGCGAATACAATGAAAATGACGCTCGTACCTTTACTGTTCTTGCCTGTGATTCGGAGACAAAATGGAACACCGAAATCAACTGTTTTGAGGATTTTGAAGGCACATAAATATCATGAATATCATATCACATTAACGCCGGAAGATATGAAATACGCGTACATTTTTGCCAATGGGCCTTGGAAATGATAAGAGGTGACAATGATTTTTTTAGATACGTTATGTTCTCCGATGAAGCCACATTCAAAACCAATGGCGAATTAAATCGTCATGATTGTCATTATTGGTCCCCTCTCAATCCACACTGGCACATACCTTGAGAATCAACACAAATGGTCGTTGATGGTCTGGTGTGGAATTTTAAACGGTTACTTGATAGAACCTATTTTGTTGACCGAAATGTCACTGGGGAATCTTATTTACAACTTCTCCGCGATGACTTGTTGGAGCTAATGGAAGATGTTGATTTAGAAACTAGGCAACGAATGTGGTTCCAACAGGACGGAGCAGCTCCCCATTACACTAAAAATGGAACGTTTCAAATTTACGGTACCCTGGTCGGTGGATAGGACGCGGTGGACCAATTCAGTGGCCTCCACGTTCATCAGACCTAACATCTCCTGATTTTTTCTTGTGGGGTTATTTAAAAAATATTGTTCATGACAGACAGCCCACAACCTGAAACGATATGGAGAAACACATTCGAAGAGCGTGTGCAGCCATACCACGGGATGTGCTGCTCAAAATTGTGGACAACTTTCGCAGACGATTGGCTTTATGTATTGAATCAAATGGGGATAATTTTGAACAATTTCTTCGTGGCTAATTTCATTAATTAAGCACTCCAAATTTGAAGTGGAATGATCATGTAAAATTAATTGTTGATAAGGTGGGTGCCAGGTTGAGATCCATTGGGAGAGTCCTTAGAAAATGTTGTCCATCAACAATGGAGGTGGGTTACAAAACACTCGTTCGACCTGTACTTGAGTATTGCTCATCAAGGTGGTATCTGTACCAGGTCTGATTGACGGAGGAGATAGAGAAGATCCAGGGAAGAGCGGCGCGTTAGGTCTGATTGACGGAGGAGATAGAGAAGATCCAGGGAAGAGCGGCGCGTTTCGTCACAGTTTCATGGAGGAAATGTTTTCCATTATTATGTAACTATAAAAACGAGAATTGGTAATGTAAGTTTTCTCTGCACAAAACCACGGTCCAGTGTCGAAGAGTACGCCTCAGATCTATCGGCACTGATTGAGATGGCATGCTTAGCGGGATCCCTGCTGCCATTCGTCCATTATCTTCGTCCCTTGTGCGACCGAAGACGACGGTGCTGCAGCGTCAGACACGATCACTGAAGAATCGTCAAATGTAAGAGCACTTGAACTGAACTCCATCGGAATGGCGTTGATCGAATGGTAAGAAATCAGTGAAGATGGAATGACATGAAGCGATATCAGTGAAACCCGTTCAGAAATACTGAATACTCAGTGTATTGCTTATGTTGTGACGTATGAAAATTTGTGCCACACTAGGAGGCAGCAAGCAGCAGATCAGGATTCATATCTTGATGACTCACTAATTTTCATCTGCCTCGACGTTTTCATAGTGTGAAAGTTTCACAATTTCTGAAGGGCTTCCTCTGACATGATTTAGTATTACTGCATCGTCGTTGATTTCTTCACCACTTGATTCGCTAATTTTATTTGAGTGAAATATCATTGAGTTAATACACTTTCGTACTTGGAAGGTTAGTCTTGATCGTCCAACACATCCAGTCCCTCAGTACCGCAATTTCCACACACTCCTGGAAGAACCAGCAGCGGATATAGATCCTACTTCACCGAAGTTTTGAAGCTGTTTGTTGAAAGCTAGAATGGTGAAATGAAAGTCATTGCGTCGGTTTCGACGGTCAACAAACTCTTGGTTGGTTGTAGGTCGCACATGAAACCGTGAATTACAAAGTTTAGGTTTCTGGGCCAGCCGTACTTCAGTCTGACCTACAGTGAAGGCCACTTACATATTAGACTCTTATTATGGTTATTGCAAAGTATACTTCGATTGAAATAACTTTACGATTTCGCAGTGTCGGCGGATAAGTGCCGGATGTCAGCGAACTACAGTACTTTCACGAGATCCACGTGACCGCTGTGTTGCCTGTTTTATAGATACCTGTAGAGACTGGCGAGGCGAGGCTGGCTACACAGCTTTGAATGGGAAGGAGTAACCAGTAACGCAATTCCTCCCGCCAATGACGTCTGTCAATAACGAAGTACTTTTATTCGAGCCGTAGCAGCCTCTACGGTAGAGCAACATTGTTAACAAATCTAAATGTGATTGCACTGGATATACAGGATTTCCGAAAAGTCTTTCGCTGATTACAGAAATTGGTAACTCAGGCTACAAGTAAGATACAAATATGAAACTGGTGTCTAATTGTTTACAAACTATCAAAGTTTTTTTTCACACATCAGTAAACTTACACATGAGCATCCTTGGTAGCATTTAGCACATCTAGGCGATATTCAATTTCCGTCCACACATTAGCCAACATCACTGGAGGGATCGATTCAACGACTGTGGTTATCCGTTCCCGCAAGTTTTCAAGGTCTGGTACACGTGTTCGGTAGACCTCGTCCTTGACATAACCCCATAAAAAGAAGTCTAATGGGGTTATGTCAGGAGAGCGTGGAGGCCAAACCGTTGGCCCATCACGACCAATCCATCGCCCAGGAAAGGTCATATCGAGAAGGCACGGACGTCCAAACCCCAATGAGGCGGTGCATTGTCTTGCTGAAACAAGACATAGGGGTGACACTGAAGCAGAAGAGGAACACCACACAGTTGCAACATGTCCAGATACACTGCAGATGTGATGGTAGCCTCAGAGAGGAAGAATGTCCCGATAATTCGATCGTGCAATAGCACGCACCAAACATTCGCCTTTGGACTGCTCTCGTGCACTCCATGACCTCGCCAGGGGATTGTGAACCCCAAATGCGCACATTATGGCAATTCACTACTCCACTGACAAAAAAGGTCGCTTCGTCGGAAAACGCAATTCGTCTAAGATAACCATCATCGTACTCAATACGTGATAGCATTTAGACCGCAAAGTCATATCGACGTGTACTGTCATTGGGCAACAAGGTCTGAACGATGTGCACTTTGTATGCACGAAACAATAAATGTTTGTGTGAAATGTCATGGAGACAGCTTTTTGGCATCTGTAATTCACGTGAGGCCCTGCGCACCGATTTCTTCGGACTTCGTAGAAAAGACTGCCTTACAGCTTTCATCCTGTCTGCTGAGGTTCTTGGTCGACCAGACCTCGGAAGTTCAGCAACCTATCCTTTGTTCTTGAATTTCTCATGCCAGGCTTTAATGCTCTTGACATATTGTCTGGAAGTGTCACTGCACTGTGGTTAGTGATCGTGTCTCATGGTACCACAGGACACACTGTGTCTTCACCTGATTGGTTAACATGGCTTCTGCACCTAAGCCACTACTTACGTACTGCGAACCTAAAACAGAAAAAAAAACTTTTATAGTTGTAAACAATTCGACGCAAGTTTCATATTTGTATCTTACTTCTAGCCTGAGTTATCAATTTATGTAATCAGGGAAAGACTTTTCGGACAATCTGTAACATGCGGTCTCGACTCGAACTGTTGGTGGAAAAATGAACAGCAATCACTCCATCAGCGAAGTTTCACAGTCTGAGACACTGGAGCTCCTAATTCGATATCCATTTTTCAACAGGACAATGCCGAGCCGTACCTGGTGAGCAACGCGTTCGGCTTCTTCGAGGGACAACAGGTACTGCTGCCTCCCTGGTCCACAAATCCGCCTCACGTGTAGCTCCTCTAACACATGTGAGGCAGGTGTTCGGCTAATTGTTCGCCACTGTTCTTTAGCAATGATGATGATCATATCCGGACAGTGTACAAAATGCAGCACCATCTAGAAGGCGAAGTCGTGGAGGACAGCGTCAAACACCAGAGGACTGATGATCTACCACCCCCTCCCCCACCCCCTCCAAAGAAAAAGAATGTAAAGGGAGATATCTCAGATATCTAGGCCCTCTTCGATCCGATGCAAACGTATTTAAAGTCTTCAGGTACAGATCGATCAAGATGGAACAGCGGTAAATCGCTGGACGGACATTCTGGATGGGATGACAGCAGTTCCAATCTCCGTGTGGCCAACAACAGTTAGGTTTTCTGTAGTTCCCTTACATCGGGATGCTTCCTTCGAAAGGAGACAGTCCCACCCATCCCCCATCAGAGTTTGCACGCCGTCCGTAATGACCTCGTCATCGACGGAACTGTCATGTTGCTCCCTTTGTTCTCCCGGCAGAGCAAATGCGGGTCTTACGCCATATCTGATTCTCCAAATCAAAGTAAATTGTGATCAGTTGTATAACTTGCATACTTCTTGGTGCTGCCGTTTCCGCAAATGGTAGTGTAATCTACTGAAATAGTGTCGGAGTGAGTGGGCGCAGCGGCCATCGCTCGCAGAAGCAGAGAGCAGCAGCCGGCGCGCCAGCCCTTGTATTTGCGCAGCGGAGCCCCCGGCGGACATTCCGGCAGGGGTGGGTCGCAGCTTAAGTATTCACCGCGCGCCGGCCCCCGCTTCATTGGCGTAACGGATTAGCCTCTAAAAGGCATCAGCTGGGCGCCAGCGCGAGAAACAAAAACCTCCTACATTGTGCGGGGCGGCAGGAACGGCCGCCAGAGGTAATAGACTTGTTTTATCACGGGTGTTGCTCCGGCCAATCGCTTCGTCACAGCTCGCTTGCTGTATTGTAAGTAGGCTCGCTTCTCCCAGTCTGTGTGCGTGTGTGTGTGTGTGTGTGCGTGTGTGTGCGTCCTAGCCTGTTGCTTCACCAGCGGGACAGCTCGCGTGTTCTGTGGAGTGAGATATCTAGACCGCGTAATGCCTCACGTCCGTTTGCGATATCCTAATCGAGGTTAACTTGCGCTTATTGTTCAGCTCTTTGTTCATGTCCCGTGAAATTGTCGATCGAGATAGGATGCAGTGAAGTCGGTTTTAATAAGTGTGTTTTCTATGAGGAACTAGATTCAGTACCACTGTCAGTATCTGATGACTGCAACATGGGTCGAATAACTAACAGTAAACAAAACTGTCATGAGAGTTGTACTCAATATTATTGGTGTCATTTGTAAGCAGTTTTTATTTTGCAACCGTTAAGTTACATGGTCCACAGAGATTATATTGGGGTTCATGCGACAGCATACGTGCCTAACAGGTTCCAAAACGTCGCGGATTCTTTTAGTGATGAAAAGGTAGGGTCAAGTGTTTTGTATACCCCTTGGGCTAGGGACCATTTTTATATGACCAGAAGGATCATCTTAGTGTCACTGCCCTACAGAACAGGGTCAACGTATGAATATTACGCATTTCGTCCTGCTTACGCAAATGGAGCAAATTAACTGGTTCTTTTTGCATTTGATGTGGTCTACGGTGGGCTTGATGATACTTGTAAGAGGCATCATTAGTTCATGGGCGGTTTCTCAGAAAACCCCACAAAAAAGATTTTATTATATTTTTGCTCTCACCAGCGGACCAAAACTTAGCTGAGGATTCCGAGACCGCTATTCACAGCAAATGTGTGTCTGACGTCTAACAATCTTTATTCGTTTTCGAGATACAGAGGTTCAGTTACCCTACCTGTACTCGTAAAACACGTCCGGTGTGAGATGAAAACATAGTTTATAAAGTGACTTTTCAGGGAGAAATTTTCTAGAACGTGTCTCCTTCAACATCTGGGAACCCCATTATGTAATACTGAAGCACATGCAATTTATTTTTGCTCGTAGAATCCGGTCTGAGACATAAAATTAGTTATCCGTTCTTTCAGGTTCACGTAAGTAAACTATTTACATTTAACTGACCAATACATTTCGTTTCAAATGAGATACATGCCCTGCTGCGGCAGGGGAAAGAAGGCAAATGGCAGAAAAATGTTCCTATCTGAGCACAAAAAATGCAAAACTCGTCCTGTTCATTTAAAACACTCTGTCTAAGATGTCTGGTACCAACTGCTCCTTTCTACCAACCTAACACCTTTAAAAATTTTCCCAAAAATTTTCCCATGCGTACATATTGGCGTTTTTTTTTTTTTTTTTTTTTTTTTTTTTAAATGCAATTCACTTCAAGCGACTTACAGCAATGGGCTATTGGCTGTGAGTTACGGAGTTAGACTTCGTGGAGCTTGTAGAAGTTTGAGGTGAGTTGCATGATAACAAAAAAGGCCGAATATGTCCACATTCCAAAATTTTTGGGGAATTTTTGAAGTTGTCGAAGATGGCGGAATGAAGCAACTGGTACCCCACTATTTAGTCATAGTCTTTTAAATAAAGAGTAACATACTCGCATTTTTGTGACCTATAGGAGCATTTTTCCAGAGCTTTTTTTATATTTCTTCAGAAATATTATATATAACAATTTGTAGGCTTCTCGTTTACAGCACAGGTAACCTTTTGATTCACAGAACGATTTTCATTACAATCCTTTTTATAGGGGTAAGAAGAAAGATGATTTACAAGAGGCCAGATATGGGGAATAGGTTGGATGGGGAGAACTATTTAAAACCCAGTTAGTGCAATGTTGGCATTGTAACAATCGATGTGTGAATAAGAAAGCTATTCAGTCCTCGTGTAAAAGCTTAACTTTTATTTTTATTTAGTCCGTCGTACTCTCTGTAGTTTCATATTAAGCTCACTATGTTACTTCACGACGTTCATCGAACATGACGATCACATGTCGACCTCACAATTTGCCAGCAGAGATTTTCTTTCTGCATGAAACGTTTTCTGCAATTGTACTTCAGATTCACATCTGTGATATGGGCAGTTCGGGAAAGGTGAATTATGACAATTTGCAGAGATATGCGCGATAAAGTTATTACACACTTAACAATCCCAGCAGCTGAGTAAAACTAGTTATATTATCACTTTTTACCTGCAGCTAGTACTGCCAGGAACAAAACCAACTGTAGGCAGTTCAAATCTAAGGGGAAAGGGGGACCACGCTGGATTAGCCCAGCGGTCTACGGCGCTGCATTCATGGACTGTGCGACTGGTCCCGGCGGAGGTTCGAGTCCTCCCTCGGGCATGGGTGTGTGTGTGTTTGTCCTTAGAATAATTTAGGTTAAGTAGTGTGTAAGTTTAGGGACTGATGACCTTATCATGTAAGTCCCATAAGATTTCACACACATTTGAACATTTTTTTGGGGGGAAGGTGGAAGGGGCAAGTTGCATTTTACTGCATTTTCTACCCATTCGTTATAAAAGTTGCCTTTACAAACAATAAAGATTTTGTACATAACATGATTTTGACTAGTGCACGTTTATTCTCATTTCCCTGTGGTATCAAAGATGACTGAAATACGAAAACAAATGAGTTACTTTCTAACTCTCTAACGAATAAATCAGGAAAGAGGCTCGTTATATCCAAATAACCACCTAATAATCGTAATAAATCACTAGAAAGTTTGCTGTAGAGTTCTAAATCATTATCCCACTTGAATGACGTCACAGTGCTAAAAGTTCAAATGTGTGTGAATTCATAAGGAACCAAACTGCTGAGGTCATCGGTCCCTAGACTTACATACTACTTAATCTAACTTAAACTAAGTTATGCTAAGAACAATACACACACCCATGCCCAAGGGATGAGTCGAACCTCCGGCGGGAGGGGTCGTGCAATCCGTGACAGAGCGCCCTAAACCTCGCGGCCACTCAGCGCAGCTGGCATATTTGTGAGTGAGCGTTTGGTGACAGGAAAATTGAATTACGACGTGATCATGTGGCCGACACGTGGACTGCGAGGTAACCGAGATTTGCACTGTACTAGCTTCATAATCAGAAACTTGCTAAAGAATGACAATTTTGCCTACCCGCCAGTACCAGTAGCTAGTAAACTAGCCTTCCGTCAACGCGTCTTTTAGTAAGAGACGATGCTGTGGCTAGTGCGTTTCGCATGGCCTCCTGTGTCTCTGAGCTGCATTTTTTTTCTTGCTACCGACATAAAGTGAAACGTATCACACATTTCAGGTGTTCAACAACCAGGAAAACTGACGCTCCCGGGTAATGTGCAAACTCGCAGCCTTCAGTAACACTAATTATGGTGTGTTGAGCTGAGACTCATGTACCTTGACGAAACAATCGAGGGGCTGTCTGCAGGTTCGGCGGTGTTCCGCGTGATATATGGCGAATAAACGCCGGGACACGCCTCGCGCGGCACAGCTTCATTCCGGCGCGAGCACAGAAGTGCCTGCTCGCGGTGAGTTATGTCTGCTCCTGACGTGAATACAGCTCGCATGCGCGGTCGGGCCGCCATTCCGTTCTTTTTTCTTCTGTCTTTTTCTTTCTTTTCGCCTTCATTCGCAGTGGCTGGTGTGGTGTGGGCGGCGTTTATCGTGGCTAGCGAAGTGTTGCGGATAATCCAGCGCTGGGGCGGCGGCGAGAGTGAGCAACAGAGATAGAGAGGGGGAGGGAGAGTGAGTGTGTGTGTTAGAGAGAGACAGAAGGAGTGGGAGAGGAGACCTCTGAACTGCCGGTGAGAGGCGGATGAGCAAGCGTCTCGATTTATGACGTGGTTACCTGAAACCGGTGTTCGACTGTATAGGGCATTCGTGTTATTAGGAAGCGGCAAGTAACGGCTTCAATGATGGTGCAGCCGGTCATGAAGAGTAATTGTGACGTTTATAGCTGCGTCAGTAGAGCCCCAGTGATCTGTCAGAAGAACGTGTTATTCTAGAGTAGCGGAGAAGAGAAACTTTTTAACTATCTTGTACTTACAGTTTTATCGGATGCTTAAAAAAGCGAATAAAACTGACAGCTTTGCACCTACGTTCATGTGATAGATTTCTGTGACTGGTTTTGAGCATTGTTATTGGATTTCTGCGTTCAGTGATGAGGAACGGGTAATAGGTTGTCCATTCACCTCGTATATATGTAAAGAAACACTGGATTTCTGTGTGTATTAATTTAATAAGTACTCAGTTTTCCAGCCAGCGAATGGGAAATTACGGTATGGTTCAAATGGCTCTGTGCACTATGGTACTGAACTGCTGAGGTCATTAGTCCCCCCGAACTTAGAACTACTTAAACCTAACTAACCTAAGGACATCACACACATCCATGCCCGAGGCAGGATTCGAACCTGCGACCGTAGCGGTCGCGCGGTTCCAGACTGCAGCGCCTAGAACCGCTCGGCCACTGTGGCCGGCTTACGGTATACAAAATGGAAACTGGCCACTCTGGTTTCAAAACAACGTAAAGCGTAAGTATATAGCACCACCTCTTTTTTGTTTTTGCCTCCACTGTTTATTGGCGTCGTTTTTTCGCTTTTCGTCTGAGAGTAAACGAACTATCTCTGTGTTCATTAACCACTGTTACCGTAAAATTTGACGTAATTTCCTAATTTTTCAGTTTCATCGTTCCGAAAATCTACGGCACCGTTCATTATGTTTTAGACTAGGCCTCGAAGGAGAACACTGACGGGCCGGACTGACACGCGGGAGACAGAGACATACAATTCTAGCGTAGACGACGGTATGAAGATAATGAGGACATTGATAATCAAACCTCAGTAGTTGTTTTGAAAGTTAGTGTGCAGCTAAGAACTAAAAATCTGCATACGAATAAAATCCAGTTAATTACATAAAAACCTGACTTTCGTTCCTTGATAAACACAACTGGTCGAATTTCGACCACAGGTCTTACTAGTATTTAAGGTCGTGGCTCCACACATAAATAGCAACGTGCGCTATATAGTTTGAGCAAATGGTTCAGTTATATCAAGACATGTACTTTCATATTATTAAGTGTAGCTTCTTTATTTATCAAACTGTACTAATGACTAGCAAACTGGAGTCCTTTTCACTTGCGTGAAATGTCACTATTTGTCTGTGCTTTACTTTTTCCTCTTCTTGCTGCTTTAGTCATTTTCTGGTGCACAAGATCTTACCCAGTTCCTGTACATCGCTGTGTTCAGCGGAAATCACACCCAAAACACTCCAGAACCTTTTATTATGAAATGACTCATTGATGCCTAGTCGTCCTATTGAAATTCAGGAGTCACCGATTTACTGAAACTGAGTTGTCTGACTTCATTGCAACGGAGAAGTAATGAAATTTGTGTGAAGGTCCCCAGCAAATTCGGTTTTCATGTACGCAGGATGATAGATATCATGGTCATATTAGCTTTAAAATCTTATGGGCTTAAAAGTTTCCATTATTTGCCAATATTTTCGTCATATTTTTAACCTTTTTTTATGAACGAACACTAAAAATACGTCAGTTTTCTTTGGTTGTGTAGAAATATATTGCCTAAATCTGCTCCTCCTCCTAAGCTCCCATTACCCTTGCCAACTCCTTGCCCACAGTATTCGGGAAGAATAACTCAAATTGCTCTGGAAATACTAGAGAGCTACAAAACCAGAGCCGGCTGCTGTGGCCGAGCGGTTCCAGGCGCTTCAGTCTGGAACCGCGCGACCTATACGGTCGCAGGTTCGAATCCTGCCTCGTGCATGGATGTGTGTGATGTCCTTAGGTTAGTTACGTTTAAGTAGTCCTAACTTCTAGGGGACTTTCCAGAAGTAACTTTCTAGGGGACTGATCACCTCAGATGTTAAGTCCCATAGTGCTCAGAGCCATTTTTTTTACAAAAGCAGACCAGAAGGAATCTGTAATGATAAAAGAGTCTTCCGGTGTGGAAACACGAAAGTGAAACGCCATTTAGAGTTCACTATAATAGCTCTACACCCTGGAAGCGAATGTTATTATTTAAATACAGTTATAAGTTTACAGATTCTCTCGTGAAATGATGAAGGACAACTGAACGAAGTGGTGAGGCGTTTGAATACCATATCCAGTTCTTAGAACTTGTCGCTCGAAGCAGTGTTACACGCCAATCCCTTGCACTGAATTCTAAAGTTACGAACAAACAACGTACTGGGTGGTTACAGTTACAGTGCAGCTACTGACACTGAAATTACTGAATGCAGCTTAACTCGGTACATTTGCTAATAAGTTAATGCGGAACCGATTTACACCGGAAGAAAATAGTTCCATTTTTGTTCACCAGATGCAGATCCAGCCCTGTACATTGTTTACATGACGGTATGACATCCGCGCTCTCGTTTGAAAAGCCATAAAGTGAGTAAACAGTATGGTTGTCGAGAATACAGACCATCCGCTGTTAGAGAACAGCATCAATTACAGGGCTGGACTGAGAGAGTATCGCTGACTGAAACGTCTGAGGAGAGGCCCGATGTCACTAAATGGTTTAACGAGGATGATAGTGAAGTCGATGTTGTACCTATAAAGAGGAAGGCTTCCTATCTCGGTGGAAGTCATTGAGAAGGTTGTTATTGCTGTAACTGACGATGCAGCACGTGCCCTGTGTAGTGCTAGTGCTTGTGCTGTAGCACGAGAACTGTCCATCCCACGGGCCACAGTACGGAAAAGTTTGCTACCTGTGTTCCACAAGATCCAGGCGGTGCAGCAGCAGAAACTTCATGATACGCAGCAACGTTCTGATATTGCTTTTCCGTTTCTGGCACGGTTCAAGGTTGATGACATGTGAGCGGGCCGTATTCAGCAGAGTGACGGTGCATATTTTACTCAACAGGGTTCAATGAATACACACAACTGCCCACTTTGGGGTACTGTTAAACTCCGTGGTGTGCACTCGCCACATGTGACCCTCATCCTCGGTCCGTTCTTCCTTGAAGACAGTACCCCCAGAGGGCCCGTCAGGTGTACCGTGGCGTCTGCACGCTATCGAAATTCCCTTGCGCAGCGTCCGATTCCTGCTTAGAAGGAACGAAATTGTGTGGAAACCATTGTTTACATGCAAGAACGGGGCAACACCTCATGTCTCTTGCTCAGTGAGAGATCTGCTTAATGCAACCTTCCACAAAAGTATTATCTCCAGAGGTTTTCCAGATGTACGCCCAGCAAGATCACCTAGCCTGAAATCATGTAACTTTTGGCTCTAGGAATATCTAAAACAACACGTTTACGAGGGACTCGTCCGGTCTCTACCTTGTCGGAATGTCACTATACAGGAACACGTTGCTCAGATGGACCCGGAAGTGCGCGAACAACTGTTGATCACGTCATTTTACGGTTCATGGAGAAGTCTTTACTACGGACAAAAGTTTTTACATCCCCGTTTGAAAATTTGTTCTATTTTCCGCATGCCTCTTAACTGTTTGCTCAGGCACATTTTATATGCGTGAAAATTCATTTATTGCTATTGATACATACAGTTTCAGCTAAATGCGAATCATCCGTGCTTCACTTTCCGTACACTGACGTACAAAATACTTATTTAATTAATTATTTAGTGCAACGTGTGCATTAGAAAATTCACCACATCATTCCTAAAGATTATGTTGCACTAGCAATATTACATTGTAACACTACAGTATCGGAAACTGATAGCGGGTCATTATATGCCATTCTGCACAATTAGAGACTCATGGATGCCTGAAAACAAGGTCGTTTCATTATGTTCAATCTATGAATAAAACATTACGTTGACAGTATACTAATTCTCTTCGCCTTTTACAAAAGAAAATTAGATGAAACGAGATGCTCCGCAACCCAAAGAACTCAGAATAGACAATTTGACTCCAAGAAACATGTGGTTCACGCTGTCCTCACTAAATGTCACATAGTACAGAAAGCACGAATTTTGTAACGGTGCTGTCAATTAGAAGGAGGTACAATGTATAGAACTCTTCCTTATATAGACCTCGTTCAGATATACGAGTATTAAAACTATTTACATGATCTTTCTGACGAACGAAGATATCCATATTGTCTCTTGATTTCTGATCTGCCTTTGTTTTACTAACTTCGAATTAGAATTGCAACTGGGATGCAGATTTTGTTTACGTTATTTTATGTCTCATTTTACAGAATTTGTGGATACTTGGTCATGTACTCCTAAGTGTGATCAAGTTTTCATTAAGATCTAAATCCTTCTTCCAAATATTTCAATTATTTAATTGTTCCACAATCGTATCTCTAACAATACTTTATGTTCTGATGTCATTCATCGATATTTAAATTATTTACCTGTTCTACAATTTTATCTCCAGTCACACTTTATGTTCTTATGTAATTCATTAAACGTTATTTTCTCTGTTTTCTCGGAACAAATATTAAAACCTCACATAGTTCAATAACAGATAAATTGTATTCTAGTTGGTCTTTGCTATCCTGCAGACTAGGTTGATCAGCTGCACAGAGCAAGTTAATTATTAAAGTAGTTTCCTTAAATCTGCAAACGAACCTTCAATGTTAATGTTGCAAACATCACGTTGACTCTTATGCAAAACAGTATCCTGTTGGACTCATTTATTTGTGGAAACCTACTATGATAATTATCTGTGTCTAAAACATAAGTGTTTCTTCATTCAGAGTTTTGTTTGAAATGAGCTAAGTTTCCTTCTCAGCGTTTTTTATCTTATTATTTTTGTTGTTTGTAACACCACTTCTTCTTCATGACAGTTTATTCCAAAGTCTGTGCACATTTGCCGCTAGGTCTCTTTCCTTTCCGTGTAATATATACAACTAGAAATAACAATCTTACGTTATTTTCCTCATTTTACGTGTAGATATTGGCAGTCTCTCAGATTCTCAGGAGCTGCGTGATCTTAAGCCCATCTGTTTGTGTTGTTGCAGTACCAGAGTGATTTATACGTCTGTAAAGTGTTCACTGTTATCAGTCTGCCACACAGGTTACTTTTACTTTTTTCGGCATCAATCTTTTGACTGATTTCAGGCAGCGCATTGCGAATTCCTTTTCATGTTACGGAAGCATGTCAGGGTAGCACTTGCAACCTACGACCCCAGTTTGTTTATTTATTCTAGTCTGGATCTTACCCTATAATTTTTTACCCTTTAAGCTCCCTGTTACCATTGAAGCTATTCCCTGATGTCTTAACAAATGTCCTACGATTCTGCCGCTGCTTATTTCAGCGTTTTCCATAAGTCCCACTCTTCGCTAAATCTGCGGAGATCTTCCTCACACATTCTCTTATCAGTCCATCTAATTTTCAACATCCTTCTATGGCACGACGACTCATACGTGTCGATTCTCTTCTTTTCAAGTTCTCCCGCAGTTATGAATCATGGCCTTACGGTACTGTGCTCTAAAGTACATTTTCAGAAACTTCTTCCTCAAATTAAGGCAGGTTCCTTAGAATATATATATATATATATATATATATATATATATATATATATATATATATATATATATATATATATATATAGTTCACGCTCACATACACAAGGAGAAATGATGATCACAATAAAATAAGAGAAATCACAGCTCACGCGGAAAGATTTAAGTGTTCGGTTTTTCCGCTCTCTGCTCGAGAGGGAAACGATAGAGGAATAGCCTGCAGGTGGTTCAATGAACCCTCTACCAGACACTTAAGTATCTTCATCTACATTGTGGTGAACATTTTTTTCGCTAAGTTTATCATCAATTTCATTTCCAGTATTTTTCATCATTTTCGTTTTTCTTCGGTCTCTCAATACCTACAAATAGTCATTACCAGTAAATCCTGTGCCATACGACCTGTAATTATTGTTCATTTTCAAATTGAGGATAGGAATGTTATCAGCGAATCTTATCATTGATATATCACCCTAAATTTTAATCCCGCTCTTTTATTTCTGTCATTGCTTCTTTCATTCACAGATAGTTCAGTAAGCCGAAAGACTGCATCGATGTCTGACAGACATTTTCATTTGAGTAGTTATCTTCCACTCTTATTGTTCCCTTTTGTTTTTCGTACATACTGTATATTACCCGCCTTTTCCAATAAACTAATCTAAAACTCCATCCACACAGGCCTCGGAAAGGCAAACGTTGCCGACCGAATGCCGTAACACCGTCAGCCTATAGGTGTCACTGGATGCGGATAAGGAGGAATGATAAGAGCTGAGTTAATGCCGCTTTCAAACAGCTCTAGAGAGACTCTGGTAGTGACCCATCCAAGTGTTAGACAAGCCCGACTTCGCTTAGCTTTGGTGATCTGACGGGAAATGTTGTTCCAACTATGGAAAGGCCATTTGCGCCTTTTACTATAGCTTACAACTTTTTTATTAGAATTTCGAACATCTTTGGCCAATTTAGACTGCCTAACATTTTTTCGGTGTCAATAAATCTTATGAACGCATCTTTCATAAGTCTTGATCCTGTAATCACAAGCAACCTCAGGAGCGCCTGTCTGGTGCCTTCATCTTTCCTAAAGGCAAACTGCTCGTCATCTAACCGCTGATCAATTTTCTTTTCCATCCTTCTGTATATTATTGTTGTCGGCAACTGAGACGCATGATCTGCTATGCTGACTGTGCGGTAGTCCTTATGCTTTCCTGCCTTTGTTGTTTTCAGAATTGCGTGGGTGATACTCTTCCGAAAGTCAAGTATTATGTCACCAATCTCATGAATCCTGCTCGCCAAAATAAGTAATCGTTCGTTCTCCACTTCCCCAATGCTCTTGGAAATTCGAAAGTAGTGTCACTGTTCCCTCTGCATTATTTGATTCCAAGTCTTCCAAAGCTCTGTTGATTTCTAACTCAGATAGTGGATGCAATATGCCTTCTATCTCGACACCGATTGCTTCTTCTATCATGTTATCGGAAAAATCCTGCTACACATAGACGCCTTCGACGCAATTTTTCCAGCTATCCGCTCTGTCCTCTTTTGGATTTCCATTGCATACTTAATGTAGGCGCCCTTTTCTTTTAATTCACCGAAAGTTGTTTTGACTTTTCTATACGTTGAATCAGTCCTTCCGACGACCATTCCTTCTTCGATTATTTCACTTTTTTTTCTGCAGCCATTCCGCTCTGGCTTCCCTGCACTTGCTACTTATTTAATTTCTAAGTGACTTATATCGCTATATTTCTGTCTTTCTCTCAACATTTTGTACTACCTTCTTTCGGGGTGCATTGTGTGTTGTCATTCCCCTACTTGTAATCATCCATACCCATTCATCCACACAGTACAACTGAAATACCTCAAGTAATATTTAAGAAAGCCGCTGGAAGAGACGTAATAAAATGCTGTTTGGAATGCTGAAGCCTGTTTGGAATGAAATGATGTGGTTTAATTACATTTATTACTAAGTGTTCACTTCGAAAAGCTCCATTGGAGGTACTACCCTACAGACTCATTGTCTGTAACGTGCAAGATATATACTGCGTATATATGATTGTATACGTGAGAGGACTTCCTCTTGGTTCTTATGTTCAAATGTGAAAATAAGGGAAAGAGGAGAAAATCACTGAAAAGTCACGTAGTTCATCTATCTCCTAATGACTGCAAGTCCGTAGTACATTGGCTATATAAGTATATCAATGGTGTGGCTGTTATCTTTCGAATACCATTACTTACTCGAACATCTCACATTGGCCCCAAGTCATATCTGATGCGTTGTATTTCGTCTACTGTGTTTGTTAGACCATTAAATTATTTAATAAATCTTTGTAACCCTTTTGTGTAATGGTTTTCTATATGCTTCGAGACGATAGAGAAATTAAAATTAGATACCAGGAGGGGCTGCTGTGAAATTTTGTTGCAGCTCCTCTCCTAGTGTGATTATCAGTTTTCAGCAAAATGGCGGTGCCAGTCAGCTAGCCTGTTTTTATGACGAATGATTTAATGACGGCAAGCAATGCCTCAGCTTGGAGGTAATTGGCGGTGAGAAGCCAGGTTATAGCAGCAACATAGATCTGTATTGCTTCCTCAGAACTCGCTCTGTAAAAGTGATCTACCTTTCTGCAGGAACGTCATTTTAGGGATGAGTAAAAAATACTACGCCGTCTTCATGCTGGTGTTGGATCTTTATATGCCAATCTGTGGATTATTCTGTGACACTTTAGTCAGTCTTCTGAAGCAGCCAATAGGTAACGTCGTCGTCGTATAATATGTGCATACCACAACTGACCTCGTGATAATCCTCATGTTCGTACATACTTATCGTTAGAGTTCAGCCGCTCATAGCAGTAGTAAGATTCTTTGACATATATCGTGAAGTGTAATATAGGTGAGGTACAAATTATTTCGTAATTTACGCTATCTGCACTCGAGATACTACCGCCTACTACATCGTGTTTCCCTGTCGTTTTTCACGCTTACATTTATTCTTTTCTCTTCTTTTACGTTAATGTCCGGAACCGTGCGACTGCTACGGTCGCAGGTTCGAATCCTGCCTCGGGCATGGATGTGTGTGATGTCCTCAGATTAGTTAGGTTTAAGTAGTTCTAAGTTCTAGGGGACTGATGACCACAGCAATTGAGTCCCATAGTGCTCAGAGCCATTTGAACCATCTTGTTGTACACTACTATCTTCTGTTATTATGGGCTGCTTGATATGCTGGTATAGTCAGAATGGAATCTCTTTTCTCGTAATACACTCGTTACAGGAGCAGATTGGTACATTAAGTGTACCGCCACAAGATTATCCGTAGTTTTCCTAATTCGCTTGAAGGAGATTTGAAACGAACATCGTCGAATTTCTTTTATATCTAAGTTCCTAAATGGTTGAAGCGCTACACGGTGCAAAATTTGAGTTGCACGTCGCCTGTCTAACGATTATCAGGGGCAACGAAAATGTGAATTTCAGTACTTCCTGTAATTGTTGACTGAACTAAAAAATTTATATCATTATGTTTAAGCAGTAAGATAGTAAGACAAATATTTCAGTTAGAAAGTGTGTATCTGCTTTGAGGTAGCGTAACTTAAGGCGCACACATTACCCTGCCTATGCTCAAGCAGTATTTGAGACTGAGGCCATAAGGACACTTCCAATCCACTTACGCTTGATTTCAAAACTTTAGGAACCAATTTTTGCTAACCCCCACGACAGAATGTTGAAAGGAAAAAACATTTATCGCTGCTACATTTTCGCTGTTCATGCAGTACAATTGCATCATAGGACACAGCTTTTAATTAATTATTTCTTCACTACTAGTTTCATTCGCAACATATTTTGCAAACAGTATCCACATATACTACTGAATGTACCTTAAAAATTCTATCATTGTATGACACATAGTCGAGAAGGTATGACATCTTAATCAATACGATGCGTGAGAAACTATCTTTCGCTTGAAATGGAGCGCAAACTACCTATACTGCATTCAACCAGTGTTTAATAATGAGAACAGTTAGAGACTTCCAACAAACTTCAAACATGCACTCATGTTTAGAAAAATCGGAACACCTTGAACGGCTAGTGATAGGACGTTCATATTCATGGGACACGTACATTAGCATGTCCTGCGGAAATAATTAGCATTTCAGTCACCTTGGTTCAGCATATTTCCTGTTGCCTTTTAGGCACAGGGGGACCTGATAACTTGTTCCATGCGTGATGGCATCGGCGCTTTTAAGGTCCCAATAGTGTCCTATTGTACAACCACCTGCGCTGCATTCGCCTGGTTCCAAAGTTCGTCTGTGGTGGGTGACACAGGGTCATAGCGCTTCACCCACCGTTTCACCATATGCAACACATTTTCGATTGGCTACAATCTGGTGATTTGGCGGTCCACGGCGAAAGGGCGACATCCTGTGACACCAAGAAGACATGTGTTCATGCAGCAACATGTGATCGTGCATTGGCTTGTTGAGAAGTGGCGAATAAGGTGCTGTGCAGAAACGGTATGGCTACGGGCCGCAGGGTGTCTTTCTCGTAGGTCACAGAGGTCACAGTGTCCTGGACACGTAGCAGCAGTGATTTGTGGTTGTACCCAACAGCACCCCATATCATAAGGCCTCGAGATGGCTGTATGTCTGGTGCGAATGCAATCACTGCCCTGCCACTCCCCCTGTCTGCGGCGAACCAATATGTGGAAATCGTTTACAATGAAACAGAACCTGGATTCGTCCCAGAACAGTCTGATGCTAATTGCGGTGTAGTCCATTTCTGCGCATTACTCAAAGGCTAGCGGAGATGTGGACGACTGGCACATAACCCACGCCATAATAAACGGCAACGGACAGTCAACACTGATAGTGTACTATGTGTTACAGTACTTCACTGTTACACCAGAACCGAAGAGGACGCACAATTCCGTTCGGATGAGCTGTCGATCTTTTCGGGGAATGACCTGGGTGGTGGGACCTAACCCAACTCGTCGTCTTCTGTGGCCTTCCGTGAACCATTCTGCACACATCCGTGGCACTGCCCATACACCTCGTCCTACACGAGCAGCAATTTCCCGGATGGATGCATCACATACTCTCGTGCCAATGACACGGCCTCTTTTAAAATCACTGATTTGATGATGCGGTTCAAGCACACGTCAGCGAGGCAACCTTCACGTCTGCTCGAGTCACACTGATCCATTCCCTTTGGTTTAAAGCGGCAATCAGAGTCGCAGTCATATTTTATTGGTAGGTGAGGTTACACCGCGATATCGATGTTGACCTTGAACCCGTGGGCCGATGTGGTTTAAATGCTAATCGTTTCTACAGAGCATAGTAATAATGTACAAGTCCTCTGAATATGATCGCCTTATCTGTAGTCGTTCAAGGTGTTTTTTTATTTTTTAATTTCTGAACATGAGTATAAGTTGATAGCGTCTCTACATGTGTTCTCGCTTACGTGATAACGTCAAATATTTAACGCATTTGTAAAGAAACCAGGCGTTTGTAGCTATTTTACATAGGGCAGGTTGATTCTTTAAAGGATCAGGGTTCAGGGTGGACAGGGTAGGAGGGGAGAGGGGGGATCTTTACTAGTTCTTCTCTAGTGGGAGTCTGTGGTTCGTCTTTAACAACTCTAACCTTCCCCCCTCCTCCATTTGACGAATATTTCTTCTCTTATCACCATTTTTATTTGATCAGCATCACATGGGCCTCATCCTGGAAACAGAATGGATTGAATTATTTCAGAGCTTAGTTCATCGATCTATGGCGTTGCAACTTCCGGTGTGTGAGCAGGTGGAACCAATTCCTGTAAGAGCACTGTGTTCACGATAGTCACTATCACTTCTGCGACAGTCAGTGTTCGAATGGCTCAGTAATGTCCTCTCTCCCTCTCCTGTTTTAGTTGCCGAATCTCGATGAAACACCGCGTATCCCACAAGATAATGCACATGGCTTTTCTCCAGGGCGAAACAGATTTCACACTTATTGGTGCACTTTAACCAAGTCATCGTATTACAGCCGTGATTTCCTAAAACCCCGGCAAATCAATCGTTTTGTGCTGAAATTTACCCGTTTTGACTTTTTACATGAATGTGTTATAAGTCTACAGGCACCTATCGACGTCCATCTTCATTCAGAAACTTTGAGGTTCGCCGATGACATTGTAATGCTGTCAGAGACAGCAAATAACTTGGAAGAGCAGTTGAACGGAATGGACTGTGTCTTGAAACGAGGATATAAGATGAACATCAAAACGAGGATAATGGAATGTAGTCGCATAAAGTCTGGTGATGTTGAGGGAATTACATTAGGAAATAAGACACTTAAAGTAGTAAAAGAGTTTTACTATTTGGGGAGCAAAATAACTGATGATGGTCGAAGTAGAGAGGATATAAAATGTAGACTGGAAACGGCAAGAAAGTGTTTCTGAAGAAGAGGAATTTGTTAACATCGAATATAGATTTCAGTGTAGGAAGTCGTTTCTGAAAGTATTCGTATCGAGTGTATGGGAGTGAAACATGGGCGATAAATATTTTGGACAAGAAGAGTATAGGTGTTTTCGAAATTTGGTGCTACAGAATAATGCTGAAGATTAGATGGGTAGATCACATAACTAATGAGGAGGTATTGAATAGAATTGGGGAGAAGAGGAGCTTGTGGCACAACTTGACTAGAAGAAGGGATCGGATACAATAAGGATAGTATTACGCAATGCTCAAGCCCCACTGCATGAGCATGAACTTGTAACCGGACTAACAACCACAACAATTCCTGAATATGATCTAAAGGTTCAATATGTAATTCTAAAATCCATCAAACAATTTTACTATAGGATTCGACAATTTCAAAGAAGAATCAGAATACACAGGTTTACGTTGCGGTCCCACTCTTTCATATTCACTCTGTACAACGCTCTCGTCTCCCAAACCTCCCTCACCCAAAGCAAGCGTGACGGCAGAAACTTGCAAATTACGAACTTCACAAACAATTTGGTTTCCAAGTTTCTGCACTGCTTCACTGAGCTGGACACTCGATAAATCCAGTAAACAGTACCGCCGCCGCCGTCTACTCGTCAACATTTCCCTCCACGGGCAAACCGCGTACGCGTAGCTCGTAAATTAAATACTCACGGAGCAAATATGAAATTCTAGGGCAGGTCCGTCCACTCATGCTGGGGAACTTCCTGAAACAGTATTAGCTAAGTTACTGGACACTATTAGCACAAGCTTTGACCATCAACACTAAGGGTAGGAAAGAAGCCCCCCCCCCCCCCCCCTTCTTCATTAGTTCTGCCACCAGTTGGGCTGTGTGACCGATCAAGTTACGTGCTAGAAAAATCAAATGGTTCAAATGGTTCTAACCACCATGGGACTTAACATCTGAGGTCATCAGTCCCCTAGAAAAATCAAAATCGTGATTTAGCCACAGCTACTCAAAGGAGATAGGAAGTTAGGGACCTTTGCTGACGGACAAACTTGCGGCTGGTACATAATTTTAACTACCACTAAAGGACAAATTTCAGTATTACGAAGTTACCTAATCAGAATAACAACATAAAATTTAATTCGGACCTTTGTCCTCTTAAGAGAATATACAACTGACAACCGTGTGCCATCAGTTAATATAACAAACAATATTTTAAAGATAATAATTAGATCTGATTGCAAAAGGATCAAAGACAGTCAGCACCATAAGCCCACTGTTAAATTCATTGCTTACGCAACCAAAATTTAGACAAAACTAATGATTCGCTTTGAGTTACTTATAAAGAGATCTCGTCCGTCCCGGCGGACAGGCCAGAGATTTAACTAAAGGATGGCAGCGCGGCTTATACACGGTGGCACTCGCAACAAAAATAGTACAAAGCAACCGCCAAGCAATTTCGAAGATGATCAGGCTGCTAACCAGGGCAGGGCAGAAAACACGCCGCACACACACACACACACACACACACACACACACACACACAATCTCATCCTCCCCGCGATAAATCCCATCTGCCCCACATACCAGACCATTTCTGCAACAACAAATAATTAAAAATAGTTCAAATGGCCCTGAGCACTATGGGACTTAACATCTGAGGTCATCAGTCCCCTAGAACTTAGAACTACTTAAACCTAACTAACCTAAGGACATCACACACGTCTATGGCCGAGGCAGCATTCGAACCTGCGACCGTAGCAGTCGCTCTGTTCCGGACTGAAGTGCCTAGAACCGCTCAGCCACCGCGACCGGCAACAAATAATTCACGCGGCAGACAAATTCAACTCGTGGTTCATCTATTTCAAGACCATGCAAGGCTTACTAACTACGCGACTATCTGTAACATAACTGACAACCAAACAGACATTTACCGAATAAACGAACAATTAAAATTACACTGACTTACAAAGCTCTGCCCTTCATCTTAAAAGAACGTATAAAACCAAAACTGGGTGAAGAGCACCCTAATTAACATATTTCATCAACTAAACACAGCAAGGAACCTTTAAAACAAGCAGTAAACGACACTTGGAAGCCTTAGACTTCGTAAGATCAGTATAAAAATCTCTTATTCAGAACCATCCCTGGCTGATCTCCGGCAGAAACAACATGCCACCATAAGTTTCACAAAACTTCGCACGTTAAAAGTAGCATATGAAACATACGTAACTTAATGCTTCCAGTCACGCGATGAGATGTCCAGTCTGCGATGACGGAACCGCCACCATTTCGCAGTCAAACGCGTCGACTAATCAGCACCGTACACCCGGCGCGCGGCAAAACGGCGATGACGACGGGGCCCATGCTAGCGGATAGAGACGTGGACCTGCCTTCAAAACATGTTGGTTCTTTGAACGCCGACCAGCGAGAGACCGATCGGCCACACGCAAACCCGGAAACCCAAAGACGGAACAGTCAGAGATACAAGACCAGACGAGTGTCGGTAACAGCGACACAAGTGGAGGATAACCAGTGCCAGTCGCCAAGGCTCAGTGGTCAGTCGAGGCTGACCGGAACCTGCTCGACGCATGTGCCAGTCCTCAATTTCGCCTGCAGTACAGTATGGGGACTCTTTATCACTTCCGAATGTCCCACAAATCTGGAAAGTCCATAATTCGACCAGATGAGTAAATGGCGACCCACAATAGCAAACATATCGTATTGGGTCAGGTGCTGAGAACGCTATCTCTCACGACTACGCGGCATTTCTGTGTCCTTCAGTGATTACACAACATCAGACATTATCCACGCCCCTTGTATACCCAATCAGACCCAGTGACAATGCTGAACACTAACAACGCTAATAGACTCTGCTGGCCATTCTATACGTCTCAGAGAATTTGACATACCCACCGAGGGTACGAACGAGTTCGAATCTACACTGACATCCGATCATGTTTTTCAGATTCTTCACTTTTTCTATCAGGATATATTTATTTATTTATTTATTTATGCATTTATTTTACCTGGCAAGATTAGGGCCTTCAGGCCCTCTCTTACACCTAACCAGGCATACTCAGATTGAACGAGTTACACTTTCTACATAACGTTACGGATATATAGCCTATTATGCAGTATTGATGTTAAAGAAAAAAAACAGATATTATAACAGTAGTACAATGATAATTATAACAATAAAAATAATTATAACAATCAATAATAATAATAATAATATAATAATAATGACTATGTATATGAAAGTAAACATGCTTTTCTTTTCTGAATGTCAGTCCCATTGTTAGTTGGGAATTTTCTCGTTATGTTCTTGCAGCTTGTGAGTTATTCTAATCGAGCAGAGACATAAGACGATAGAATGGGGTGAAAGAGATATATAAGAGGTAGATAGGTTAGAGGAAGAGAAATAGAACGGTAATATTCGAAGCTGTGATGGAGAGGAGAAAGAAAGAGATGGGAGGGGCACAAGATTGGTGGCTATACCGTCCCTAATATGTAAGTTTTGAGTTCCCTCTTGAATGTTGAGTAGTTCTGGATAAGACGCAGATCACAGGGGAGCGTTTTCCATAGTCGTATGGCTGAGATGGAGAATGACACGGAGAAAGATTTTGTGTTATGTAAAGGTACAGCCAAGATGATAGACGTATCCGATCTGGTGTTGCGATTGTGAAATGATGATAGGTGTTTAATGTGAGAAGATAAGTATTGGGGGCACCAGTGGCTAAGAAATCGATGAAGTAAGCACATCGTGTGTAGATCGCGTGCCGTATGTGGGTGTATCCAACCTAGCTGGGAGTATGAAGGACTGATATGATCATACAACCGAATATTGCACACGTATCTAACGCAAGCATTCATCACTAGCTCGAGGCATCTAGAATTTTCACTATTTGTGCCGTGTTAAACTACATCGCAGTAGTAAAGATTAGGCAAGACTAGTGTTTGGACTAATTTTTGTTTAAAATGGGTTGGAAATATTTTTCTAAATTTTTGAATTGCTTGTAGGGAGGAGAGCGATTTCCGGCAAGCTGTGACCAGTTTAGGTGTTCATCCAAGATTATTCCAAGGTCTTTTACTGTTTTTTGGTATGGTAGTTGGGTACCATTGAGGAGTATTTTAGGGACTGTTTCGATAAAGTACCGGCTGATTAACTTTGTATGAGATATAAGTATGACCTGTGATTTCTTGGGGTTTAGTTTCAGACCTAGGTTCTGTGCCCATCGAGAAACAGAGCAAAGATCTGCGTTCATACTCGCTACTGCGCCAACAATGTTTTTGGGGCTTGCACTTATGTACAGTTGGATGTCGTCGGCATAAAGATGGTAGTTGCAGGAGTGAATCACTGAAGAAATATCATTAATGTACAGTGAGAAGAGTAGTGGACCAAGGACGGAGCCTTGGGGAACTCCAGAGCGCACGCTTTTCCATGATGACTTTTCCGACCCACAAATGACTTGTTGACTTCGGTTTTTGAGGTAGCTGTCGAACCAGTGTATTGCGCTGTTTGAGAAATTCAGCTGTTTCATTTTAATTAGTAATATATCGAAGTCAACTGTGTCAAAAGCCTTGCTAAAGTCAAGCAGTGTTAGGATAGTAGCTTCACGTCTGTCCATAGCATGTTTAATGTCATCAGTTACTTTGATTAATGCGGTTGCTGTACTATGGTGCTTTCGAAAGCGTGACTGATATTCGTCATGGATGTTATGAGTTTTGAGGTAATCCGTCAGTTGTTCATGGACGATGTACTCTAGGGCTTTAGAAATTGCAGGTAGTATACTGATCGGCCTGTAGTCACCTGGCGACTTAGGGTTGTCAGTCTTGGGTATAGGCTTAATTAAACTTTGCTTCCACTCAGTAGGATATGTACTACTGACAAGAGACAGGTTGAAGATGTCTGTGATAACTGGAATAATAGTGTCTACGACGTTCTTAATCATGCCAATGCTCACTCCATCATTTCCTACTGCCTCGGAAGAGATTCTCATAATTGCTTTGTGTACTGTGCCGGTAGTGACATGTTTTAGGAAAAACTTGTCTCTCGAGAGATTGATATCTTGGGGCTGGTAATTTGTCGCTGCGTGGCAGTTTGCAGCTGTTGAGAAGAAATCGTTCAATTCTTCTGCAGACGCTTGATAAATAGCGTCAGATCTTCGCTTTCCTATACCGAAACTGCGCAGCTTTTTCCACAGTGCAGCAGGTTTTGATATACCGCATACGACAGAGCGGGCATGTCTGATTTTGGCATTCCTCACGCTTTGCTTGGTTCTGTTTCGGAGTTTCCTATAAGCTTCGTACGCCTCGGGAGTTGGGTTACGCTTGAAGGCCCTATGTGCAGCATCACGTTTATTCATTAACTGGCGTAATGCAGTGGTGAGCCACGGAGCGGGAGCTCTCTTTACCTTAACAGTGCGTTGAGGAGTATGTTTATCATACAGTGCAATAATTTTGCGACATAATTGCCGAATTTTTTCGTCTAAAGTCGGTTCATTGCTTATATCATGCCAAGGGATGTCTGAGCAATCCTTTTGAAGAGCGTCATGGTTAACATTTTTCAAGTTTCTGTAGGTTACCAGGTGAGATTTTTCTTTGGTAGTATGCATTGAGTAATTTAAGAATATCACGTCATGAGCAGAGTGTCCCGGAGCGGATGTCTGATTGGCGCGGATTATTTTATCTGGTCGCTTTGTTGCTATTATATCTATGATTGTGTGGCTGTGTGGCGTGTGATGAGTTGGGTCCAGCGGTGTTAAACTCATATCATTGGAGTGTCCCGTCAGTGAGCAACATTCTCCCAGAAATAAGGTAAAATACTATCAAACAATAGAGTTTGCAGGAAATATCCCTTGGGTATATGGCAAATGCTGGAACTGGAAATCGTTTCCTAAGATTGGCAACTGCGTCTCCCTCTGCTCCATTCCCTCCCTACTGATGTAATTGGATCGAAAGAATTAACTTAGACAACAATAAGCCCTAGTGTCACTAGCTCAAGCACGGGATATCTCACTTAAACGTTTCAGCGCAAATATCTCCGGAACAACACTACATATTGAAGAAAGATTTTCATGGACATGAGTGTAACGCAGGGGCTCCTAAAAATCAATACTGTCAGACATTCGAAAAAGTAAGCAAATGTAAGTTTCAACACAGACTTTTGTTTTTTTTAAATGGACACCCAGCTTTACTTCATACCCAATCAATAATATGAAAAATCACAATAAGAATGGTGTTGGTTGCATCGTAATACGTCAGTTACATCCAGAGAAACTGCAAAGCGAAGTTGATGCTTGAAATAAAAGAAATGTGCTGCTATTACACATTTCGAGACGTAGGAATTATCCCCACATATCAACGGTTGTGGCAGGAAATCCTGTTATTACTTTCGGCCCTTGTGACAACAGTGAAATTAAGATTCGTACGTAAATTTTTATCACGATTACGAGCAACGTATGGTTCATGATTGCATCTCGGGATGTGCAATTGCTGCGGGTTTCGTTTATTTCGAGAGTCAACTTCGCTTTGCAATTTCTCGGGATGTAATTGAGGAATTACGATGCAATCATCATTTTTTTGTGATTTTTCGTATCTTTTTTATTTCTTAAGAAATAATAAGGAGTGTCTGTTAAAAAAAAAGAAACATAACTTTGTATTGGAATTAATATTTGTTTGCGTTTTGCAATATCTCATAGTATTTATTTTTATGAGCCCCTGTCTCACATTCATACCAGTGAAAGACAAGTGAGAGTCGTTTTTCAGTATGTATTTTTGTTCCCGAGATATTTGCACTTAAACGTTTAAGTGGGTCACCCAGCATATGTACATATGTGTGTATGTCACTCCATAGGTCTTGTGCACTAATTAGATACGATGCTGAAACTTAGATCATTTATGCATCGAATACAAGTTGATCTGACACAGTTACTACATTGCCGCTATTACCACTGTTCACCAGCCTTTTGTGAACTGGCAAAGAGGCACGGAAAGCAGTGGACAGCTACATTTGTCACTTTCAGAATGTGATGCGAGATATTGAAAACTGACCCACGATTGATTTTCACCTGTCCCATTGTCGAGTCGCTTGCAATACGCCGGCGTTCGAGCGCTAGGGCCTCCACTTCTCGCGCGATGTCCGGTTCTTGACGGAAAGAGATGATCTGTCTTTTCTGTCTTTGTCCTGAAAACGTCTCTGAAGATTTCGAAACCGTCTTCGACATCGAACAACGGTAAAATAGAATGGGTTATTGTTGCCAAACATTTACACCTACTCAGCATGCAGCATTGTTCTATTAGAAATGCAGAAACAGAATTTCCATGGTACAACTTCAATAGAGCTGGTAACTGAGTAAACCTTGTGCAGTTATTCGCCAGCTGGGATACATTTATTGCCATCTAACCACGATGAGACGGGTACATAACCATAAATTTGATGATGGCTCATCTGTAAATTATGTGTTCGATCACACACTGTTGCTTTAAGTTGGTATTGAAGCACCGATATTTCATAAGACACACAAATCTAACAGGGCCAATCATTAGAAATTTTATATAACAATATAAGTTAATGAATGGAATGACAGAGTGAAGGCGATATTAAAGGAATGATACGGCAGTTTAATGATATACTCTAGCCACTGGGCTAAAATTCACTTTAAATTTATTCAGACAGTTGCTTCGAACAATGGCCTTACACAGATTGGTTATTAATTGCAGCACAGTTGTAAAATAACCCGGTGGTATTTGGCACTGCGGCAAATAAGTGAAACTGAATTAGATTCCTAAGTTCATTAGCTTCTTTCAACACTGTATACACTATCCAATTCATCATGCCAAGAGGTCAGTGAATGATAGCTATAAGAGCTATACCAGCACTTCGATCTGTTACACCGGAACATTCACTGACGAGTGCATTTGAAATTCTAGTTCCTCTGCAGTTCCCAGCTAGTGGAACTCCGGCCGTTTTATTTGGCGCTGACTGGGTTCGCGAGTGTGACATTCAGTTCTGCAATTATTTCTGCAGCTGTCGTCCCCTTATTTTTCGTCATAATTCTCTTCAGTTCTCTTCAATGACTGTTCGTCATCAGTCAACACACGATTCCGTTCGCGTTGTGACTTAGCGGATGACGTTTCTGTGCTTTCCCTGTATGCGGTGTAGATCTTCGATATGGTGCCTCTTAAAACACAAAACACTTCAACTCATTTAGTTAAGCGAGCACCTACAATTTGCCCACTATCGAAATCGCCTAGCTCCGACATAACGCACTCACAACCACACAGGACACTTCTGATAACGTCTCATGGTTATAACGAATTGAGAACGTTGCACAGGTGCCGTTAGTGGAAAAACAGACAGTGGAACTTGCAGGCTTGGCTAGATCTGCATTTATGTGCAAGTAACCAGTTCTCGTGAAGTTTCCTTATGTTAGTCGGCCGGAGTGGCAGAGCGGTTCTAGGCGCTACAGTCTGGAACCGCGCGACCGCACCGGTCGCAGGTTCGAATCCTGCCTCGGACATGGATGTGTGTGATGTTCTTAAGTTAGTTAGATTTAAGTAGTTCTAAGTTCTAGGGGACTGATGGCCTCATCTGTTAAGTCCCATGGTGCTCAGAGCCATTTGAACCATTTTTTCCCCATATGTTTGTTCTTCCTCTGAACCTCTACGTAATTCACCATTCAGATACGTAGCAAAGGACCACCATTATGCTCCAGAAGAACGCTAGAGAACAACCCAGTACTTAGAAAACCTGTACAAAATCGTACTCTGATGCTTTTTGTTTATGACATTGCTTTCGTAATGTGCAAGAAGTGTAACACTGTAAATCTCAAAGTGAACAGGCAGTTGAGGAAATGAATTTTTCTGCCGTACCGTCTGCTGAACTGTATCGCTTACTCCGCTCTTTGTTCACGTATCATACCCACACTTTCCACTGCATTATCGAAGGTTTACACAGCTAATCTGGATCCTATGTTTTCCAGCGCTTTACGGGACTAAATTCAATTACGATTTAATACAGTTCGTCTCAGTGCTAAACGCGGTGCGACAGAAATTTAATCTCACGGTTTCATTCTGTTTCGGTGGGTTTTCAAAAATTAAAAAAAAAGTGAATGAGGACGACGCTGTCCGTAAAAATAGAGGGACACAGCGCGAATGGGGCGGTATTGAAAGCGAGAGAAAGACAGAGGGAAACGGCAACCGGTCGTTGTCATATGGTGGTGCGTGCGCCCGCGTTCAAAAGCGACTTTTCAAAAGCTTTCTGATTGAGTGGCTCCGTGCACGGACAGATGGACAAGCGATTGCAGCGCTGCCTGGCGGCGGGCGCGCGCAGCTGGCATTGACAGAGCGCGCCGGGTCACTGACAGGGCTTTTATCAGAAAAGATAGCGGCCACAAAGGCCGGCGGTGGGGGGTTCGCGCGCCGCCAGACAAAGCGTTTCATTTGTAGCGCCAGCCAATTGCACCGCCGGCCCCATTGTGGCACTCGGCGGGCTTTCCGCCGCAGCGCATGCGCGGAGTCAACTGGACGCTCTGCGGCGCCGACGGCCCGTGTCGGCGCTTTGTCCGGGTCCGCGGACCGCAGGTGCCACTGTGCGCTGCGCTGCCGTTTTGTTTACCCGCGCCGCGCTCCTACCTACACGCCACCGCGCTTCATTTCAGATACAACGCCCGTCTGCTCATTGTTGCTAAGTTGTCTATTTCGATAAGCTCTGTATCGGCATTTCCACCCACATCGAAGAGGTGGCTAAAACGTGGCGATGTCGTGGAACCTAATCTAGATATTACCGATTTCAGCCGTGATTGGTCACTACTACTTGGCCGTCTGTGGTAAAACTGTTTCGATCCTATAACACTTCTTTTTTTTTTTTTTGTCTTGTATTCATTGAACTTTGTCCACCACCGTAGATGAGTGGGGTGCGCGGCTACCTTAGATTATGTTAGATTAGATTAGTTTTTCGTTCCATAGATCAGTACTGAGGAGATCCTCGTGGATGTTGAACATGTCACTTTTTTTTAAAGCTGAAATAACAATACTAATAGTATGAGTATACACTATACATCATTTTTAAGCTGAAATAATAATACTAACAGTATTGAGTATATACAATACATCATTTGTTTCTATTAAAAAATTAGTCAATGGAGTAGAAGGAGCTGGCCACTAGTAAGTCTTTCAGGTGTCTTTTAAACTGACCTTTATTTGTAACTACATTTTTTATGTTTGCTGGCAAATTATTGAAGATGAGTGTTCTTGAGTAGTGGACCCCTTTTTGAACTAAAGTAAGTACTTTTAAGTACTTGTGCAGATCATTTTTGTTCGTGGTATTGTATGTATGAACTGAGCTGTTTGTTGGAAAAAGAGATTTATTATTTAGGACAAATTTCATTAAGGAGTAAATATACTGAGAGGCAGTAGTTAGATACCCAGTTCTTTGAAGAGTTTTCTACAGGACTTCCGTGAATTTACTCCACAAATAATACGTATTACACGCTTCTGACTCTAAAAACTTTTGTTTGACTTGAAGAGTTACCCCAAAATATTATACCATATGACATTATGGAATAAAAGTAGGCAAAGTATGCTTTTTCATTTTTATATCGCCTATGTCTGCTAACACTCGAATTGCAAATACAGATTTGTTAAGGAATTTCTGCAGTTCCTTGGTGTGCTCCTCCCAACTGAATTTATTATCAAGTTGTAATCCCAGGAACTTAAGACCGTGAACCTCTTCTGTCTGCTCTACCTGCTACCTGCCGAACTTATGAAGCGGATATCTACTCCAGGTACTGCCAGGGACTTTTCTTTGGTGCGTTGTACACTAGGCCTTGTGATCCCGACTGAGGATCTACTCGACCGATTAGTCAAGAAACCCAACAACGAAAGGGAGAGCCGTGTGCTGACCACACGCCTTCCATACGCATGCGATGACGCCATTGCCAGGGGTTGACACGGTGGTCAGTCGGGTCCAACTGGCCCGTCTAGTACCAGAACGCCGAACTTTGCCTTCACCTTACATATAAACCATATTACCAAGAGCTTGGTAGAAACATGAAATCATATGGTCAGAGTGTTCAAAACACACAGACTGATAACAAAATCCCAATACCCCCTATGTGTTAGGTAGATGTTATTGAATTGTTGCTTCTGATTGTTACTGGTGCTGATATACATCGAAACCATTGTTGATGAGTCCACTTACGACGTGAAGGAATGGATCGTAATGAGCACGTCAGCTCGGGAACTAACCTATACAGGACAATCAGAGACAGGCAGCATGATTTTGCTGTCAGGTTTCAGGAACCTTCCCCACTTACAACAACAATTTTACAGTGGAAGAAAATCCTCTTTGCAACTGGTTGCATAAAAAGTAACCACCGATCAGGACAACCATCGACATGACTCGAAACGTGTGTGGGGGTCAAAGCGTCTGTAAAACTTTTACCAAAAAAGTCCATTAGTAAACTGCCAAAGACATTGAGAATTCCGTATTCCGCACTAAAAAAAATGTATGAAGAATGATTTGAAATTAAAGGTATTTATACCTTCATTTGCAAACAAAATGAGTAATGACATGCAAAACGTCGTCAGGCTTATGGGATGATTCCCAATGTCTTTACAACTCTTCCGTCAAGGGTGAGTGTTTTGGTCTGAGTGTGCAATGTATCACAGTGCTCAAAATGTTCAAATATGTGTGAAATCTTAGGGGACTTAACTGCTAAGGTCATCAGTCCCTAAGCTTACACACTACTTAACCTAAATTATTCTTAGGACAATCACACAAACCCATGCCCGGTAGAGGACTCGAACCTCCGCCGGGACCAGCCGCACAGTACATGACTGCAGCGCCTCTGACCGCTCGGCTAATCCCGCGCTCACGAAGTGCACAAGTGAAGATCATTTACTCCTGGAGTAAAGAAACGCACATTTTTATGAAGAACTTGAACACAACCCGTAACAACTCTTGATTTGCGCTGCATTGTTTGTATCCTGCTCGGTTAGTCCATACTTCATGGACGGTGCTGGAATCGCATTGGTTATTTCTTCATGTTACGTGATTTCTTTAATCCACATCACCAAGATCGGAGACTTCTCGGTCATATATGGTTCCAGCAAAATGGAGCACCAGCCGATTATGCTATTGTTGTTAGTTTTCTTTTGTTTGTTTTAGGACTAAACTGCTGAGGTCATCGGTCCCTAAGCCTACACGCTACTTAACCTAACTTACACTAAGGACAACACACACAGCCATGCCCGAGGGAGGCCAGCGTGTCAAGACGAATAAAACTGCCCGGCTATTGTTAGAGAATATTTCAGTGAGGTATATATATGGCAAGGAAAGCGTTTCTGAAGAAGAGGAATTTGTTAACATCGAGTATAGATTTAAATGTCAGGAAGTCGTTTCTGAAAGTATTTGTATGAAGTTGTAGCCATGTATGGAAGTGAAACGTGGACCATAAATAGCTTAGACAAGAAGAGAATAGAAGCTTTCGAAATTTGGTGCTACAGAAGAATGCTGAAGATCAGATGGGTAGATCACATAACTAATGAGGAGGTATTGAATAGAATTGGGGAGAAGAAGAGTTTGTGGCACAACTTGACTAGAAGAAGAGATCGGCTGGTAGGACATTTTCTGGGGCATCAAGGGATCACAAATGTAGCATTGGAGGGCAGCGTGGAGGGTAAAAATTGTAGAGGGAGGCCAAGAGATGAATACACTAAGCAGATTCAGAAGGATGTAGGATGCAGTAGGTACTGGGAGATGAAGAAGCTTGCACAGGATAGAGTAGCATGGAAAGCTGCATCAAACCAGTCTCAGGACTGAAGACCACAACAACAACAACAACATACCAAATGGCTCTGAGCACTGTGGGACTTAACATCTGAGGTCATCAATCCCCTAGAACGTAGAACGACTTAAGCCTAACTAACCAAAGGACATCACACACATCCATGCCCGAGATAGGACTCGTAACTGCGATCTCAGCGGTCGCGGGGTTCCGAATTGAAGCACCTAGAACCGCTCGGCCACAATGCCCGGCAAAGGTATTTCCTGACAAGCGTTTTGCACATGGTTCTGTTCAGTTGCCTCCTGCCCCTTTCGAGTGGCACTCTCAAGTCCTTGAGCTATCATCTTGCGACAATGCACTAGCGGCATTCACTAAACAAAAGGATCCTGCCACATGTTGCATGTTACGAGAGATTTGACAATTCGAAGTGCATTTACTGTCATCTCGCCAACAATTTTGAGGAGAATATCAGATTGTACATTGAGGAGAGTCATACTCTGTTATGAAAACCATGGTGTACACACAGACACAATGGACTAAATAATAAAGAATAGTCACACTTCGTCAAACTTATACTCTGGCATTATCCCACATTAATACAATGGGATTATCTATGAACATGTGCACACACGACGGAAGAAAAGGGATTTTGTGATGACTGTGAAGTTTGAGCAATTACTTAAGTTTATAGTACAGTACCCACACTCGTAAAATACTTACAGCTAAGGAATTCTGATGTGCCAACTATAGCCAAATTCAATATAAAAAGAAAACTTAAGGTGGGAAGTATACACCTGGAGGTTAGTCTTTTTTATGCAGTCTCCGATGGTACACCAAATATAATGTACTTAAGTTATCATATCGTTCAGAATAAAGTAGTGCTTTGTTTTTTATATGAACTCCAAGACACAATAAAACAGGGACGATTTTTGGAAAAGGCACCTTGAATTTCGCAAGATTTTGTAGTAAACGGTTGTAAGATGGCTGTTTTTTGACGACGTTATTAGATGTGTTAACAGTTGTGAAAAAAATTTTGTATTTCAAGAATTACGGTCAGAGAAACTGTTGTTAGATAACAGTATCTGTGTCTCCTATGGCAACACTGTGGACTCGTAGAAACTTTGACACTCACTTGTGGAAAGCTGCAGTGACTCGTTGAGTGTACAATGCCATGCATGGACACACTTTTGGAACTATGTGACTTTCTGAATTATTACTAGTAGGAACGATGACTCAGAACAATAGAGGGATAGCGCACGGGCATAAAGAAAGGTTTTGAAATGAAGAGCAAGTTATTATTTGTTGCGGTACGCAGTCTATTTTTATTTTTCCAGACTTAAATAGTTAGACCACTTCATCCTCGTCACAATCGAGTGTTTGACTACTATTAGATGAGTCTATAATTATTTGCTCTGATAAGTTCCGTCTAACTGAAGTTTTAGAACATAAACGTTGAGTCATGAGTTGCATTGGCTTTCTGTGTCAAGATTATGAACCCAGTTTTCCGGGACCAACTGTAGTTAGTTTTTAGCACTATTTTTTAAGTGTTGTGGAGTCTTGCTGTGATGCTGTTTCTGCCATTACTTCATTTTGCAGGTGAGATTCATAATATGTGATTGCTTAGTTTCCTTCTGCGCAAAATAGGTTCTGTCAGTTTCTCTATTTTACCAGGGTCATACGTCAGTGCAGGAATTTTCGTGCGTTTCAGGTTACGTTCTTATACAGGTCGACATTACAGTTTTTTAAATACAGTTACGTTTTTTTCAAACAATTTGCACTGACCAAGTTCATCGAGCATGAAATTATTGGTTTGATTATTTATTTGCTTATGAATGAGATCGGTTTTGGCGCACACGCAGGATTGTTTTCAATTTCATGTAAGTGATGTGGCCTTGAGCTCAGTAGCACATTTAGGTTGTCAGTTCACATTCCTAGGTTTGTATTTACGACAACACACAAGCAAGTAAAGACAACGCACTTAAAAGGTTTTGCTGTGTTTCAGAGGAGCTGCAGGAATACAGCAAGTGCATTACATTTCCTTCTTTTTTCTTGTGACAGGCGCATAAAGGGCTGCCGTTGACGCGTATCCAATATAAATGGGTAGGAACTGAACCGTGGTTGATACGCATTGATACCAAGTTAGTAAAGAGCTTCCTGCTCACATGAATTTTCCGAAACTAGGGGGGGGGACTCATATTTGCTGATTGAAAGGCACCATTCTTCTGCCTATTTTTCGTCGGCAACTTTCCCTATCCAGACCTTGAAATTGGACAGTCATTAACGAGGCAGAAAGACTTGCCTTAGGCATCTGGTCGACCTCGTCATTGTAAAGTAATTTTACGTGACTGAGAGCCGTACGACTTCGTTTATTTAGCAGCGATTCTCATACGATTTCCAATGTTCGAATATTCATTTGACTCTACGACTTTCTATTTTCTGTAAATTGCGATACCCTTTTTTATTCTAACACCAACAGCATGATCTGCAGCCCCTTATAACGGTTAAGTTTGAGAGCCTCTCGAATAGCTACGCTTTCACTGGAAAAAAAAGTTGACAATATGAGACAGACAGAGTTGCTTGGAATGCTTCTGCTTGAGGACCAGACGTTTCTTGATATTGAGAGCTGTCAGTATACACATGAAGTAAGTGCGACCAGTGCAGATTAATGTAAGCAAAGAAACTTGATCAAAGGTATCAACCCTATGGTTGGCTATCGGACATAGGGATAAATCAACTGCGACAACTGGTCGCGTTCATCGGAACTGAAAGATGTCTTTTTACTCGATTTATGCGGTTTCAAACAATGGAAAACACGTCTGACTGTATCAACTAACTCCTTTGATGATACTGACCGGTTCACGCCATCCAAAAAGGTCGTGGACGGTTCAGCACTTCTTTTCCAATGACATATTTCTTTCAATGCGCTGCTAAACACTTTAGAAATCAACTTCGCGTATTTCTAGTTAGCACCTTTTTCATTGCATGAGGAGTCTGGTATAAAAACCGGACAAGTCACAATACGTATGCAGGTGAGTGAAGTTACCAACTTAAAGTAGTAGTATATCACTATCAGGTGAAACAAGAATATCCTTCAACATTGGTCATATCTTCATTTTACAGAGCACTAAGTTCTTGGTTGTACAGCAGAACGCACCAAGTCTTGCAGGCAGTGTATTCATAGCCAGCCACGTCAAGGAAAGAGGAACAATCTTGAAGTAGCAGCATTTTTGTCTGTAATCTTGCGTTGTGAGATTACGAAAATTGGAAATTTGTGGTAAGGTTTTATGGGACCAAACTACTGAGGTCATAGGTCCCTAAGCTTACACACTACTTAATGTAACTTAAACTAGCTTACGTTAAGAACGACACACACACCCATGCCGGAGGAAGGACTCGAACCTCCGACTGGGAAAGCTGCTCGGACCGTGACAAGACGCCGCAGGCCGCGCGGGGTACGCAACAATGTGACCATATCAATAAGCAAAATAAGTCCTTGTATTACATTTTCTTTCAAATCATAATATTTCATTTGAACTTCAGCAACACTAACCTTTTTTATATTTATTTTCGTATTCGTAGGCTTCTTACCGTAATTGGTGTGAAAGCAGTATCGTTTCTTGAGTACTTGTATTTTGTTATTATTGTGCAGTTCCTTTCGACATCCAGACCAGAAGTTGGGAAGCATGACATCCTTACAGATCTTGGTGAATATAAATAGATGTATATCATCATGGCACTGTTTTTCACCTGTGTGTGGCTTCTGAGCTGAATGGCTAGAAATCACATGCTGCTGATGTACTGAAGTCTCGTTCTCAATGGCAGCTTCCAGTAGTTACGACTAAAAGAATTATTGTGGGGAAACAGAGAAGGCACAAAACTATGTCTATGTAACAGGTGAGGTATGGGAAGTACCAAAGTCTGTGTAAAAGACGAAAATCGCTGGCTTAAATGACACCTGACACAGTGATCAAAGGCATTACTCACTCTGTCTCTATAACAAAATATGTAAAAGGTCTCATGCAGAAACACTTTGGCCTAATACGGGAAGATCTTCAGTGATTGCCGTTTAATCAAACAATAATGTTAAGCAGTGAAACAGATGATGAGAGTTGCATCACAGACTCCAAAGTCTGCGTCAGTGGTTTACATAAAATGTCAGCGTTGTAATCTAAATGAGAGCTAACTGAACACTTAAAACAACAATATTACTCAGTATGAGTCTGTCATAATAAAAATTCAATGAAAAAACTTGATTGTTTGCGGATCATTTTGTTTTTGTTGAGTTCTAAGTGAAATAGCAACATTTAGTGAGAGAAATCCTATTTCATATTCTCCTCAGTTTCAGGACATTCTTATTGATACCTTATTACTGAATTTCTGATTAATTTCTGATACTGCTTTAAAGAAAAGTAATCACCATCCCTCTTTATTTTGATTTAATTGATTTTTCACAAGATTTTTGAATTCAGAAAGATTATGATTTTATAAAAAAAAAAGGGACAGTGAATTTATACAAAATTACAACAAAACCAGCCAAATCAGAACTTAAATTAACAAAAAATGGATTCATTATTAATATTATCTAACAAAACATTAGAAACCATGAAGTGTGTACAACGGTTAGGCAAAGTAATGTGAACACCTGTACACCCTTGGGAATGGCTTCTTAATAAGGGTTCGGACCCCCATTTGCCGGTAACACAGCTGCGATTCTTCTTGGAATACTGGTAGATAATGATTGTATAGCCTCCAGTGGAATGTTATGCCACTCTTCGATCAGAACCTCTTCTACCTCCTTTATTGACGAAGGAGGCGGAAATATGCTCCGGAGTCTGCGCTCCAATACCGACCACAGGGGTTCGATAAAGTTCAAGTCCGGTGACTGTGCTGGCCAGGGAAGACGCTGCAGTTCAGTTGCATGCTCCTCATACCACGATTGTACTGCCCTGACTGTGTGAATGGGTGCATTATCTTCCTGAAATATGGCATCATTTTTGGAGAACAACATTTGAATTATGGACTGCACCTGATCACCTAAAATATTCACGTAACAACTATTAACTAGCGTTGTGGACGCAACACGACCATTTCTCTGAAAAAGGCTTTCCAGCTATCGCTTGATGCCACGTAGATAGCAGGCAGGTATATCGATTATGGAGTGCACGTTTAGCCATACAGCGCCAGTGCCAAATAAAAAAAGAAATGAATAGCATGAAGTAATGCTGCAGATTTTACTTAGGTACTACATTGGTGGTACTTCTGCCCAGAATTAGTCCGAAGTCAGCTGATGGAACATCGGTGGTTGTCAAAAAATATTTTGTTAATATCCCATGTAGACTTTCACGGCCGGCGTCTTCATCAGTAAACACTTCCGGGCTAAATTGCCGTGGTCGATCTGTACAACTTCTTCTCCTTGACGTTTCGTTCTCAACTACGGAGAACATCTTCCGAGGTGAGTCGACGACTGGCTACTAGGAGCTGGGGCCGCCGCTTATATGGAGATCGTAGAGGGCTATCGTCTGTTCTCTCGATTGCAGGCAATCGATTGTCACGTAATTGATGCAACGTCGACCGCCATATTTTGTCCAATTGGACAAAAGTTGTACAGATCGACCACGGTAATTTAGCCCGGAAGTGTTTACTGATGATATTTTGTTAATAGTTTAGTCTGGGGAATCCCCTATTCTCCATTCAGTCGTTACAGAATGCTGATTTAATTATGATTTATGCGATTTCTCCCCCAATTTTATCTCTGTCTCTGTGGAAACACCTCCTCGATGATAAAAACGACACGAAGTCACCATAAACGTACACGGTAAGAACAGACCCGAAACTGCGTGACGTTACCGTCACCGTGGAAACAGTTCAGCATGGCGTCGTTGTTCTGTTCTTCTACCGCACTGAGTGAACTTATACATGAGGTGTACGTCGTCCATTACTTCATAGATGAAACTACCAATAATGCTGTTCACCATTGTTAACTACCGAGCGAGGTGGCGCAGTAGTTAGCACATCGGACTCTCATTTGGGACGACAACGGTTCAAACCCGCGACCCGCCATCGTGATTTAGGTTTGCCGTGATTCACGTAAATCGCTTCAGGCAAATGCCGAAATGGTTCCTTTGAAAGGGAACGGCCGATTTCCTTCCCAGTGCATCCCTAACCGATGGGACCGACGACCTCACTATTGGTCCCCTGCCCCAAATCAGCCAACCAACCATTGTTAAGCAGCGCTGTCGTGAAGACACAACTGAGCAGTATTGAATAAAAACTTAAGGCGAAGAGTAAAGCGAGCACTACTGTCGTCGACGGCAAACGCCGTAAGTGAACAAGTTTGTTTCGAAGCGAGATAACCAGTGATTAACGACGACATTTGCTCAGAAACGAAGATATTTTCAATGCACCACAGGTTCAAAGATACGGGAGGGGGGGGCGAGAATTCAAACGAAATTTAGTTGCTCTGTAACGATTCGCTGGTGACCACAGGTCGCTTGTAACAAAATATTCATAAAATATTCCTGTAAAACACCCGATATTCCGTCGGCCCGGGCTCACTCCGTATGTAACCATCATACCGTAAATACACTCCTGGAAATGGAAAAAAGAACACATTGACACCGGTGTGTCAGACCCACCATACTTGCTCCAGACACTGCGAGAGGGCTGTACAAGCAATGATCACACGCACGGCACAGCGGACACACCAGGAACCGCGGTGTTGGCCGTCGAATGGCGCTAGCTGCGCAGCATTTGTGCACCGCCGCCGTCAGTGTCAGCCAGTTTGCCGTGGCATACGGAGCTCCATCGCAGTCTTTAACACAGGTAGCATGCCGCGACAGCGTGGACGTGAACCGTATGTGCAGTTGACGGACTTTGAGCGAGGGCGTATAGTGGGCATGCGGGAGGCCGGGTGGACGTACCGCCGAATTGCTCAACACGTGGGGCGTGAGGTCTCCACAGTACCTCGATGTTGTCGCCAGTGGTCGGGGGAAGGTGCACGTGCCCGTCGACCTGGGACCGGACCGCAGCGACGCACGGATGCGCGCCAAGACCGTAGGATCCTACGCAGTGCCGTAGGGGACCGCACCGCCACTTCCCAGCAAATTAGGGACACTGTTGCTCCTGGGGTATCGGCGAGGACCATTCGCAACCGTCTCCATGAAGCTGGGCTACGTCTTCAGCTCACGTCCCAACATCGTGCAGCCCGCCTCCAGTGGTGTCGCGACAGGCGTGAATGGAGGGACGAATGGAGACGTGTCGACTTCAGCGATGAGAGTCGCTTCTGCCTTGGTGCCAATGATGGTCGTATGCGTGTTTGGCGCCGTGCAGGTGAGCGCCACAATCAGGACTGCATACGACCGAGGCACACAGGGCCAACACCCGGCATCATGGTGTGGGGAGCGATCTCCTACACTGGCCGTACACCTCTGGTGATCGTCGAGGGGACACTGAATAGTGCACGGTACATCCAAACCGTCATCGAACCCATCGTTCTAGCATTCCTAGCAAGGGAACTTGCTGTTCCAACAGGACAATGCACGTCCGCATGTATCCCGTGCCACCCAACGTGCTCTAGAAGGTGTAAGTCAACTACCCTGGCCAGCAAGATCTCCGGATCTGTCCCCCATTGAGCATGTTTGGGACTGGATGAAGCGTCGTCTCACGCGGTCTGCACGTCCAGCACGAACGCTGGTCCATCTGAGGCGCCAGGTGGAAATGGCATGGCAAGCCGTTCCACAGGACTACATCCAGCATCTCTACGATCGTCTCCATGGGAGAATAGCAGCCTGCATTGCTGCGAAAGGTGGATATACACTGTACTAGTGCCGACATTGTGCATGCTCTGTTGCCTGTGTCTTTGTGCCTGTGGTTCTGTCAGTGTGATCATGTGATGTATCTGACCCCAGGAATGTGTCAATAAAGTTTCCCCTTCCTGGGACAATGAATTCACGGTGTTCTTATTTCAATTTCCAGGAGTGTAGATTCTCTTATGCGACCATTAAAGTATCTGGTGTAGCGTTTTGGAACAAAACTGTTGTCCTGTGATGTACTATCACAGCCATATCTGCTACATCTTATGGTGTGTGGCAGAGGGTACTTCTTGTGCCACTGTTTCATCTCGTCCCTTTCCCTTTACGATTAAACGTAAAGGTTGATTTGGAAGAACAAAAAATGGTTAATCCCCATAAGAGCGCAGATCTCTCCGATTTCACCTTCGTGGTATTTTCGTAGAAGAAAACAGTATGTTTTTGACGCTTTCAGGAACATTCTCGGAACTGTAATAGAAAACCACACAGTGATGCACATCATCATCGTCATCGTCAGTGTTCTGCCTTAAGGCAGGTTTTCACGTGGTAGTACTCCAGGCTGTCCGGTCTTCTGCCATCTTCTTCAGGTCTGCATAATTTCCTCTTCCTTTTATGTCATCTATCATCTTGTATCTCCTTCTTCCTTTCAGTCTTCTCCCACAAACCAATCCTTCCAAAGCATCTGCTAGCAAGCACTCCCTTCTCAATGAATGTCCCAGCCAGTTCTTTTTTCTTTCTCTTACAACCTTCAGCAGACATCTTCTCTCACCAATCCTTTCCAATACTCTTTCATTAGTCACTCTTTCCATCCAGCTTATTCTCTCCATTCTCCTCCACATCCACATCTCAAATATTTCTAACCTTTTTCCATCCTCTCATCTCAGCGTCCATGTTTCTGTACCATATAGTGCCACACTCCAGACAAAACATTTGCCAAACCTTTTCCTTAGTCCTTTATCTAATTTTCCACGTAAGAGTCTCCTCTTTCTGTTGAATGCCTCCTTTGCTATGGCAATTCGAGTTTTCACCTCCTGGTGACATCTCAAGTCTTCAGTTATTGGGCTTCCAAGATATTTAAATTCACTTACTTGGCTAACGGTGGATTATCCTATTTTAATATTGGACAGTCTGCGTCTTCTACTGATGACCAAACTCTTTGTTTTTGCTGTGTTTATTTTCATTCCATATTCCACACAAGCTTCATTCAGATCTTTCAGCATGTTATTCACTGTCCACTCACTTTCTGCCACTAATTACATGTCATCGGCAAATCTTATACATTCTGTTCTCTTTCCATTAATACATATTCCTCTTTTCCTATGCAGTGACGCACAACGCTTCTCTATTTGACAGAAACGTGTAATGACACCCGCGATAAAACTCCATTTTTTTAACTTGGCGCTATAGCAACCTAGTGGATGTTCAAGCCACCTTCAACATCGTTGTGTGGTAAGAAGACATAGCAACCCTCCCCCTTCGTCACCTCAACCGATCTCCAATTTGTGCAATGATCTGTCTGATCTCTCTGGGTAATTTCGGAATCTTTCTCCAACATTTATGTCTACATCTACAAACATACTCCGCAAGCGACCGTATGGTGAGTGTCGGAGGTTACCTTGTAATGGTAATACTAATTTCTTTTCTCGTTCCACTTTCAAATAGAGCGAGGGAAAATCGATTTTCTATGTGCTTCTCACGAGCCCTAATTTGTCTTATCTTCATGGTCCTTACACAAAATGTACTTTGATGGAAGTAGAATCGTTCTTCAGCCAGATTCAAATGCTTCTTCTGTCAATGTTCTCAATAGCGTTTCTCGAAAAAAACGCCACCATCCCTGCAGGGACTCCCATTTGAATTCCCGAACCAGTCGCAAATGACGGTGTCGTTTGGTGGACATGAGTACACGTAGGTGTCTCCTACTGTGGAGCCCCACGTTGATCGAGCCTACTGGTAACAAATCTAGCAGCACACATCTGAATTGCTTCGATGTCTTCCTTTAATCTGACCTGGTACGAATCCCAAATACTCGGACAGTACTCAGGTATGCGTCGCACTAGTGATCTGTACGTATTGTCCTTCACAGGTGACACACTATTTCCGAAAATACTACCAGTAAGCCAAAGTCAACCATTCGCTTTATCTATTACTGTCCTTACATACTCCTCCAATTTCGTATAGCTTTACTGTGTTACGTCTTGATATTTAATCGACGTGACTGTGTAAAGCAGCTCACTGATAATGCTGTATCGGAGTATTACAGGACTGTTTTTCCTGCTTATCTGCATTAGCTTATGTTTTTCTATATTTAGCACTAACTACCATTCATCGCACCAGCTACAAATCTTGTCGGCCATCTTGCACCCTCCTACAATCACTCAACGACGACACCTTCCCGAACACAGCTGCATCGTCAGCGAACAACGATAAATTGCTGTTCAACCTGTCCGTCAGATCGTTTACGAATACAGACTATAACAGCGGTCCTAGAGCACTTCCCTGGGCAGCCGTGACGATACCCTTATCTCTGATGAACACTCTCCATTGAAGGCTTCCTATTACTTAGGAAGCCTTCAAGCAAGTTTCATATCTGGGAACCTATTCCGTATTCTAGTAGCTTCGCTAACAGTCTACAGTGAGGCACCGTGTGAAATGCTTTCCGGAAGTACTACTTGTTGCTCTTCACCCAAGTTTCGCAGAATATCATGTGAGACAAATGCATGCTGAGATTCACATGGGTGATTCTTTCTAGAAACGTTTCTGTTCTGCACTACTTCGAGTTACGGCACTTTGTCTACAATTTAATTTACAACGCCTGTTTCCCTTTAAGCGTTGTGTTTTGCTTATATTTGTCCGCAGTTAATTCTTGGCTGCAACTGTCCTGTTATGCAGACTATTATCGGAAATGTGGAAAATATTTCTTCACATATCTGAATATTTTAATGATAATCTTTTTCTTTGTGTCTTGTACCCACCTCCGTCTCCTCCGTTCCAGAATTGATCAGATTAGAACCCCTGCAAGTAGTGCCGAATTCGAAATGTTTACACGATCAAGACTGAGATGACGTACGGGGCACAAGACGGAGACAGTCACCTTCCCTCACATTAACGGAGTGATTTTCTATCAACGATCAAGGCAGAGACGGATCTAATCACTGGAGACAACTTGGCGTTATTCGTCCATCCAGTTGTCTCACTTACTATACCGCTGGAAGCGGTGGACGATTAGATTTGAGAAGAACCACACTCTAGATCGTAGTTCATCTTCCATCATGAGGTTCCCGATAGCTCTAGCTGACGGTAGGTGGGCAGCTAGATCTTAGTTGGTGTTTTTGTTACCCTCGATCAGCTATGGCTGCTCGTATGATGCCACGGCGTACCAAAACCATGCATCACCTATAGCAATACTTGTATACCGCTGTCATTACACCTGCAGAACCAATCAGAGTATCTCAGCCTCACGTTATGGTTAAAATGGCACTGAGCACTAAGAGACTTATTATCTGAGGTCATCAATCCCCTAGAACTTAGAATTACTTAAACCCAACTAACCTAAGGACATCACACACATCCATGCCCGAGGCAGGATTCGAACCTGCGACCGTAGCAGCCGCGTGGTTCCGGACTGAAGCGCCTAGAACCGCTCTGCCACAGCGGCCGGCCTGCAGCGCTTTCTGAAGGCCTAAAATCAGTTACAGTTTGAGAATGAAGGTTTAATATGGTGATTCATGCAAATCCTTGCTGCAGATATACTAGAGCTACTGGAAGTTTAAAAACGTCATCACTTCTATGACAGCCATAGCGCGCTATCTTCCAAACATCTGCGTTCAGAAAAGGTTTAGCGGGGATGTTGAAACACCTCTACCGCTTTAATCGGCTCATGCTATGAGGCTGATGTCCACTCTGACTTCTAACGTCCTTACGATTGAAACGCACCTGACTTGTTTTCTTCACCCTTTCTTTCTTCCCCATGCTTGTGATTCAATCACTGATCGAATTACACAGTCGTCAGATTTTCTATTATCCCTCTACGTTAGATGAACCTTCAACGTAGCACACGATTTGCTTTATTATCGTGGCACAACCCTCATCTCTTCACAAGCAGTCAGTCTTGCTTCTTCGGTGGCAATCCCTTAGTTCAGTAGTCCAGAATACCCACACATTTACCTTCGTCACAACAGGGACGGTTTGAAAACAGTAGAAACGATTGCATGCCCTCACTTACGCCATCAGCATTTACCACGATTTTAATTCTTTTCAACTGGTCGAGATTAAACATTCGACTGAAGAAAGAAATCCGGAGTTATAACAGCAGACCGTCTCGTTTCGTGCAATCCTTCCTCGCCTGTAGTATGTGAGGGATGAAAATTACTCAAAAAACTTTACATACGTGTTATGGGGATGAAATCAGGTGCAGCGAGTAGTGGCGGCAGAAAACATGGCAATAGCTGCAGCTCTTATAATGATAAACAAGCCTTAATCCGTTGAGTTATTTCATTCTTATGGTAAAGTGTAGAAAATCTGAAAACAGTACAAATCTCTTCAGCTATTACTGAATGGAAACTGAAGTGCCTGTAAGAAAGGAAAGAAGTAAATTACACTACTTGCCATTGAAATTTCTACACCAGGAAGAAATGCAGATGTTAAACGGATATTCTTTGGACAAATATCTTATACTACAAATGACATGTGATTACATTTTCACGCAATTTGGGTGCATAGATCGTGAGAAATCAGTACCCAGAACAACTACCTCTGGCCATAATAACGGCCTTGATATGCCTGGGCATTGAGTCAAACACGGCTTGGATGGCTTGTACAGGTACAGCTGCCCATGCAGCTTCAACACGATACCACAGTTCATCCAGCCAGTTGCTAAGCCACCACTGACCAAACGTTTTCAATTGGTGAGAGATCTGGAGAATGAGCTGGCCAGGGCAGCAGTCGAACATATTCTGTATCCAGAAAGGCCCGTACAGGTCCTCCAACATGCGGTCGTGCATTATCCTGCTGAAATGTAGGGTTTTGCAGGGTTCGAATGAATGGTAGAGCCAAGGGTCGTAACACATCTGAAATGTAACGACCACTGTTCAAAGTGTCGTCAATGCGAACAAGAGGTGACCGAGACGTGTAACCAATGGCACCCCATACCATCACTCTGGGTGATACGCCAGTATGGCGATGAAGAGTACACACTTCCAAAGTGAGTTCACCGCGATGTCGCCAGACACGGATGGGACCATCTTCGTCGTTGTGTACTTTGATAAAGGTCGGATTGTAACCTATCGCGATTGCGGTTTATCGTATCGCGACACGGCTGCTTGCGTTGGTCGAGATCCTATGACTGTTAGCAGAATATGGAATCGGTGGGTTCAGGAGGGTAATACGGAACGCCGTGCTGGATCCCAACGGCCTCGTATCACTAGCAGTCGAGATAACAGGCATCTTATCCGCATGGCTGTAACGGATCGTGCAGCCACGTCTCGATCTCTGAGTCAACAGATGGGGACGTTTGCAAGACAACAACCATCTGTACGAACAGTTCGACGACGTTTGCAGCAGCATGGACTATCAGGTCGGAGACCATGGCTGCGATTACCCTTGACGCTGCACCACAGACAGGAGCGCCTGCGATGGTGTACTCAACGTTTATTTTTTCGTATGAATCCAGGTTCTGTTTACAGCACCATGTTGGTCGCATCCATGTTTGGCGACATCGCGGTGAACGCACATTGGAAGCGTGTATTCGTCATCGCCATACTGGCGTATCACCCAGAGTGATGGTATGGGGTGCCATTTGTTACACGTCTCGGTCACCTCTTGTTCGCATTGACGGCACTTTGAACAGTGGATGTTACATTTCAGATGTGTTACGACTCGTGGTTCTACCCTTCATTTGATTCCTGCAAAACCCTACATTTCAGCAGGATAATGCACCACCGCATGTTGGAGGTCCTGTACGGACCTTTCTGGATACAGGAAATGTTCGACTGGTGCCCTTGCCAACACATTCTCCAAATCTCTCACCAACTGAAAAGTCTGGTCAGTGGTGGCCGAGCAACTGGCACGCCACAATACGCGTCACTACTCTTGATGAATTGTGGTATCGTGTTGAAGCTGCATGGGCAGCTGTACCTGTACACGCCATCCAAGCTCTGTTTGACTCAATGCCTAGGCGTATCAAGGCCTTTATTACGGCTAGAGGTGGTTGTTCTGGGTACTGATTTCTCAGGATCTATGCGCCCAAATTGTGTGAAAACGTAATCACATATCAGTTTTAGTATAATATGTTTGTCCAATGATTACCCGTTTATCACCAGCATTTCTTCTTGCTGTAGCAATTTTAAAGGCAAGTAGTGCACATGTCTATTGCTGAAATTGAGTGGGCATATAGTACTATACACTTGACGTTTCATATCATTGTTAAGATCATAAGTAAAACTGTTCTTTGAGCAGTTCATCTGCATCTGTGTTTTGCTCACATGGTTTCTTAACATCTACAACAACATGGAAAGTATTAATATTCACAATAAAGAGTTATATGCATTAAATGGAAATGACAGGCATGGTCGCAGAAAAGAAATACATACACATAGAAGTTCCTATGTAATTCTAAAATGCTACAAACTATGAAATTGATATGACATTTTCATTATTCTTTCACACGGTGTCCAAATTTTTAATGTCTCTACAAGCTCGATAGGCTCGTGTTTATTTCATGGTAATATTCTTCCTTATTTTACACACATTGTACATTAGTTCGTGGCTCACACTGTGCCGTCGCATTGTTTGTCAAGAATCGCTCACAATGGGAGTCCCCTTTCTACCTCTTCACTGACTGGAATTAGCCATTCTCCGTCAACTCATGGAATATGGAACATAAATAGAGAATACTCTGCACTAGTATTACTTAAAATTATCGGTTTATTTACAATGGGTTCAGGATGGGTAAGTATCATTTCTTTCTTTCTTTCTTTTCGCACTGATTTCTGCTCTTGTTTATGGCAGCGGTCCAGTCAAGTATCAACCTCGTTCTGACCATGACCGAAATTTCTTCTAGTCGTGACCATATTATTATTTGCTTTATACAAATCGTTCTCTTTCAGTCTCTAAAATATGATGTTTGCTATGTACGTATTGAAAAATGCCCTTCAAAGTAGTATGAAGTCTCAATTATTGCCGGAGCGAGCCACACGAACCCGCCCATTAAAGTTTCAAATATCCATTATTTCGTCATACGCCGCTGCGAAGCAATGGTGACAGAGCAACACCGGCCAGTATCGCGCGCAATCGTATATTGCGGTGTGTGTTGTGTTGTCCGCCAATAACGTGCTGCTTTTAAAGCACGTTGTTTGAGGATTGCTCTTGGTGCTTCATCGAGGAAGCCTGCACGAAATCATTTCGTGGTATCACGTGTCAACTGTCCATAAAAGACTCACAGGTATGTGATAAGAAGTTGTTTTGCTGGCTTGCGAGGGCTGCATGGCGAACGATACTTATTCACTGACAGTTGCACACATTAAAAATAAAACACACAAGGTGTGGTTTAAAGAGCCGTGGCACAGACTCGCTTTTCGATGCACAAAGTTTCACTTTCACTTTGATAGGCGTTCGTGAACTAAACGTCGTCCTTCATCTCACTTTCTCTTTGCAAAATTAACACTTTCACAGGAGGATAACAAGATACTTTGACTAATATTAATTACATAGTTTGTTTATATATACATATACATTCTTAGTCTAATGGTCACGTCCGGTACAGAACTGCTGTCGATCATTTTCTTTATGGCTCTCTCTCTCTCTCTCTCTTGCTTACCATTTAAAATTTGCGTCTTCCACTTAAGACTATTTTTCAGTCTCCTCTTATAAACTCAGCTACCAGTTTCATTTATTCTTTACCGTAAAATTCTAATTACCTTTTTAATTGTCTCAAAGACAAACTAATTAACTTCCTCTTTGAGAACACGCCTCTTTTTATTACTCTTCTCATTTATGTGTTCATTAACTTGTGTTTACAGTGTTATTTAAATTGAGGACAGCCTCTAGACAGGGACACTGCCTCCTTTTCCATGCTGAATACTATTCGCTTAAAAATATACCGGCGATGACGGACTAATCGCGCGTTACAAAGACAACAAACTCAATTGCATGCCAAACTAGTGGCTTGACTCTAATTTGCTTCAGCAAGCAAAATTTAACTGATCTCGTTTCGAACTTATACGCTTTTAATATGAATAGCTTCGCCCAGACAGTACATGTAAACCTTTTCGAGCTGATCCTTGGAATAGGATGTTTGAAGGATTATCAGGGGTCGGTATTTTTGATAAGATTTTATAAATGAACACAAAAATCAGCATTTAAATAATCTGGACATTATAAAAATTATCATACTAATCAAGAAACATTTGTATGCGAGTGATTATGCTGCTGCAGTTGCTTTATGCGTGTCATTCACTTAGAAAATATAATTGATTCATTTCCATTCCCCTGTGCATGTGCTTATTTGACCAATTATTTACTTGGTAACTTGACTCTCTAGCCTTCTACAAGAAGCTGTATTCAATTAACAGATCATACAGTCAGCACTGTATGATGACCACCAGACTTATTAACTGCTCGCTTATCATTTTTCATGAGTTATCATTCTACGTCGACGACTTGCCTTGTTCCCTGATGATGCTTTGTAATTGCCTCGTACTACTAATACTTGTAAATTTCTTGTGTTACCATTGTGGAATTTTCTTATGACACTATGGTGGAACAGACCTTTAATCCTTCGAGTCACGGAGTAGGCTAGAAAGTAACTTCCTATGTGCGGCTTCCTGACAATAACATATGGACTTTCATAAACGCGCTGCCACTTACGATTTTTCTTTCGTAGCTTCGATGGTTTAAAATGAGTCCTTAGTAAGATTCTCCTTCTCTATATTCAATAACTTTATTTACCTTTTTGTCAAACGCTTTCTTACGGTGGTTTGCATACGTTATCAGTGAAATCAACACCTGCCTGATTTTGGTGTCAGCTTCTTGTGGAGGCTAAAAATGCTGTTCCTAGTTTTACTGATTGTGGTGGCTCTCCCTATCGGATATCACCCTTACCGTCTCCTCTGTTTCGTGTTGGTGTTGTTGACTGTGGCACAAAAGGTGGTGGACAAGGTTCTTGTCCCGTGTACGATCCACTTTGCGCATAATAGATTTGTGTAGTCCTTTGCGTTTCAGCTTCAGATTTCCTGCATAATTATTTGAGTGACCGGAAAAACTTATATTTGTCGGAGGTCGAAATGTATTCTGGGCCATGTAGTGTATTGTGTTGTCATTATTAGCAAACAGAAATCCAATGAGTCCAATATGGAAAGAAATGCTTCGGTATCGTCCTCGGAAACATTAACTAATTTCTCCGTTATAGAGAGGACAATTTAGTTTTCAAAACCATGATCGCGTCTTTATTTGTAATTGGCGAGTCCCAGAATGTAATATTTGCTAAATAGTTTTCGACATATCTTCTGAGACTGCCGTGTTTCGAATGGAGCATTTCGGCATTGAACACATCTTTTCTTAAGCGCTGCTGAACACCATCACTCCAAAATTTGTTCAGAAACATCCGCTCGAATTCATTATAGCTCCTGCAATTGTCTGTCATTTCTATTCCCCATAAGGCGGCATCTCCTGTTATATAGCCCGTTACAAACTGTGTTCTTTGCTTGTCTGTCCCACTGTTCGGAAATACGCCAGAGAAGTATCGCAAAAATACGATCGGGTATATGTCACGTTTTTGCGGGTGTGTTTCAATACACTTTCTTCCTGCATTTGGGTTATGAGTGCTGGTGGGCTGTTCAATTCAGTGTGATTATGCACTGTGTCTGTCGGACTGTGGTACGACGTGTGATCAAGTGGAGGGCTGTAATGAATTTGCCTATTGTCATTTCGGTACGGGGAGTGATCCCATTCGCTACCCATCGGATGTGAGGGACTTTCCACTTTGTTCTTTAGTGTATGCACCTCTTCAATGACATGCTGCTTCCATTGAGGAAGATCTAGTGCCAATGTTCGCCTTATCAGTCCTAGTTCAGATAACACGGTGTCTCCCGATTTTCCTGGTTCCGCCAAAAGATCATAAATAACTTCCCTTACTACCTCCTTCAGTTCTGTCTTTACCTTTTTTCTATCAGATGGTCTTTGGTTTCTATCCACTATGTGTAGTGGTCGGATAACGCTTCGGCGTGAGCCTTTACCGTAATTTTGACCTGCTCCTCTATGTCAAGTGATTCTACTCGTTTCGTCAAATCATCTCTCTCCTTTCCCATATTAGTGACAACCAGTTTCACGGCGCTGACCTCCTTTCACATGGTTCAAATGGCTCTGAGCACTATGGGACTTAACATCTATGGTCATCAGTTCCCTAGAACTTAGAACTACTTAAACCTAACTACATCACACAACATCCAGTCATCACGAGGCAGAGAAAATCCCTCACCCCGCCGGGAATCGAACCCAAGAACCCGGGCGCGGGAAGCGAGAACGGTGCCGCACGACCACGAGATGCGTGCGGACATGGTATCACAATTACCCCTTAATGCTACAGTTTCGTTATGGTAAGCTTCTACTGTGGCATTAATTTCACCCTTGGAAGCTCCTAGTGCTGCATCAAATTTACTAGCTACCTGCTTGATCTCAGCCTCAACCTGTTTACGGATCTCAGTTTTTACTGCTTCGTTTTGCCCACTTATTTCCGACTTGGGTATTCAGGTCAGTTTTCAAGTTGGTAGTTATTTCAGTTTTTACTATGTCAAATTTTTCATTTACCTCATCAAATTGTTTATTTAAATCGGTAAAAGCTCGCATTAGTTCCTTTTTGTTGTCCTCCTCTCGTTCAGCTCTCTCTCTCTTGCTTTTCGTTCCTTTTCTAACCGCAATTGTTCCTTTTCCCTATCATTATTTGCCATCTAATTTTGGATTTGAAGGAGTATAGCATGTATCTACAGTTAGATTGCTACCCACGGGAATCGTTTGAATTGTTTGGTCTGTGTCCATCATATCACCGGCGTTAGCCTCCGCCTCCACTCGCATGCTAATTGCACATGAGCGCAACGAATACTGAGTGCTGTTCATATCGTCACTGTCACCTGCTGTCGGGATTAATTTCTGTTTACCCTCCGCCATCTGGCGGTGTCTGTTTTGTCAACAGTAATACGTCAGCTACACGCAGTCTGCTACGCGGGTCGTCTGTCCTTTGCTTGTGACGACAGGTCACGTGCTGTCTGTCAAGTACGGGAGTTGCACTCACCTAACAAAATACTGTGAACTGAAGCGGGGAAGCCAAGGTGGAAGACGGGCACACTATACAGTACAACGGAATTAGCACACATTACATTTTACATATAACACGACGCCATATTTACACATTGAAATCAAGATTTAACAATGGGATTTAGACACTACTTTGCAAATCCTACTAAATTTTGACTAAAAAAATAATTTTAAGCTGGTTTTTTAAATGTGCGGATGCAAATATAAGGAAGAATGGTAATGTAGATCGAAAGACAACTGTACTACTGACGCGTCACAACTGCATATGAATTTTTTTTTCGTAACTTACGTTTGATGTCTTGAAAGTCGGCAACTTGATATAAAATTTATCCGTTTTCCGCCGTCGACTCGTCTTTCCTCTTTGAAATTTTCGGCCACAATTTTTTAAGCGCGTAGTGTGCACATGAAAATTAAATGTATTGTTAGATACATCTATATTAGCAGCAGACACAAGAGGACTGATTTTCGTGATTTCAGTAAAGTACGTGATCGGGCGCAAAGTGTGGCTTTTTTTTTCTTAAAAAAATTATGTTTTAATTAGATTATTATTCTCTTGTGAAGATGCAGAAATCTGTTGCCGGAGAGAGCAAAGACTTTTAAAAAAATTTAAGTACTGTATGTCATATTTTATATGTCACCTGAAATCGTTTGCAGAAGGCGTAGCGTTCTCAAGATAAATAACAGGGTTCCCATTGTTACTTAATTTGTGTCGTGATCATGTTCGAACACGACTGGATATGAGACATAGCAACTACGAACAGAGAAACCTAAGGGACCAGACAGAGCTGGTAATTTTCTTTGCTATACTACACCACACATTAAAGAAGTTGGATTTAAATCGCAAACAAGGTAAGTAGCAATGCGCCTTCTGCCTTAACTACGACGTTTGCCGACATGCAGTCGGTCCGTGGTAGCTGTATGAAAACTATAAAAACACCGTTATTTCTGTTGCTATTAATAGGAGATGGATAGCATAGAAATACTTTAAGAAATAAGCAGGCACTACTGTATCTGAGAGCACAATAACTTATTTAACTACCTTAGTCAGTATTGCTAACAATAGGCTCCGTACAATTTCAGTTTTCTATCTTTCTGGCTGTTTCCTTAAACAAAGTCCTTCAGCATCTTCGATATTTCATCTTTGATGCACACGTAAATTCTTACATAGCACTGCACAATAGTAATATTTTATGATAACTACTTAGTGATTGCTGACCACGCCATATACGCGTCCGCCGTCTTTAAAAAATATCACGACTATGTTAACAGAAGAGGATTACAATTCTACAGCTGTCAGAAAATAAGAAACACAAAATATCTCTATCGATACAATTTATGAACAATTCGTATTCCGCGCCGTGGCGTGTCAGGTATTCTTTGAAATATCAGGTAGTCGTTGCTCAGCGACGATCTAAGAAATTTTTATACAGATGGGTTTTATGAACCTGCATGGTTAGATTATCGAATGTAAGTTTATTTAAACTGTCGAAACAGATCCTAATATTACAGAGTCTCCTTGATAGAACTTCTCCACCTCAAATCGCTAAAAATAATTTATCGCTCTACGGAAATCGATCGGTACGGCCAAGTGCTATGCTGTGTCATGTGTATGGAATGTAGCGTCCCACTTTAGTTCGTGAAATTATTTATGTCTTCGGAGAAATATTCTCGACGATTCCCAAAAACCGTGTAAAACTGCATGTTCTCACCAACAAACTACACAACACTTCCGAACGACTTGCGTCTTTATAATCACTGAATGTTTCTTTTCAAATGATTAAGGGCTATGAACTCTACATACCTGATACTCCTTTTATATGTATTTATTTTTGTTTTCAATATCATAAAACATAGATTACTGCCTTAATGGCGGCTTCCAACAATCCCCTCTCAGTCCGACATAGAGCATCTCCCTTCCAGTGTCCAACACGGAATAATTATCTCTTTGCAGTATCTTAATACAGTCTGTATATCTTAGTTGTCGACTTCGCACGGAGATGCTTAAATTCCACAGAGTATTTACCTCTCGCGTAGGTATTTTCCAATTAAATTCGTATTAATAGTCCGTCGCACTTTTCTTACTGGTATTTGTTAATGCAAACATCTATTTACAAAGGTTGAAGGTCAGTGAAACCATAGGTAGGTGATCTTTAATTGGACGTCCAAGCTCAGTAGATGAAAATGGAGATCGGAGATTCGTCCGCTCTATAAAGCGGGATAAGTCGTAATCTGTGCCACATCTGACTACACAGTCAATGCTGGTAGAGGCACAAGTGCTTCGGAGCGCACCGTTCAACGCACATGGCTGAAAATGGGGCTCCGCACCAGACGACTCCTAAGTGTTCCCATGTTGAGCAACGCACATCGTCAATAACGATTGCAGGATCATAGAGATAGGAACGTGGGTCGATATAAACGCGTCGCCTGGTCAAATGAATCACGTTTCTTCTTCACGAGGTCGATAGTCATACCCTAAATACTCTGTTATCCGCGAACGATTGCTTGAAGCATGCTCTGCGCCACGAACACAGGGTGGTAGGGGTAGTACTGTGTTGTGGGAAACGTACGTCTGGGCTTCCGTGGGAACTTGACAACCATGGGTGGAGTGAACATTATTGTGGACCACCAGCACCCCTTCTTGGTTGATGTTATCTCCAACGGTGATGGTATCTTCCATGAGGGTGACTTTCCATGTCACAATTCCAGAATCGTACTAAAATGTTTTGAGAAGCATGATAATGAATCCACCTTCATGCCTTGGCTACCAAATTCGTCTGAACCGAACCCTGCTGAACAAATCTTGGGAGCTTTCAGGTGCGAGCACTAAGTCCATAAACAACTGTCCCGCAATTTAAGGAAACAGCGTGAACAGTTTGTAAACGTCTGGTGCTACATACCTACCAAGGATTTGTCGGATTCACGTCACACACAGCCGCTGATGTACTAAGTTCCAAAGGTGAACCTAAGCACTTTTAAGCACGTTGTTATAAATTTATGTCTCATCACTGCTTACGTGTTCCCTGTCACTGAAGACGCGAAAAAGTGAGCTTCTGGAGTCTTAATCCTGACGTTACGTAGCTTCGCCCTCATAAGCTACCCGTACATCTGTGTTTTTCCCACGTAAATAAACGTACAGTACGTGGTGGAAGATATAAAATGAGTTAAAATAACTTTTTTTTCTTTCTGTTCTTTTCTCGGTTGATACCTGGGAAAAACGACATATTAATTTTCTACCTTAAATTTATCCATTTTCAACGTTCTTTAAATATTTCTCTGCTTTTATGGAATACATTGATGAAAGTGTAACGTTCTTTTAAAAATCCTCTCTTTTGTAATACATTGGATGAAGGCGAGTGCATATAAATATATACAGGATGTTTCAGAAGTGATGGTCAATATTCAGGGATATGACAGGAATGAGGATTTGAAGCAAGGAAGTCAAGCAAACATGGGGTCTGAAACATATACCTTAAGAACTATTAGCAATTCTTTATCTCTGATACTGTCAAACAAATCTCTCCTACTGCAAGCTCTTTGCTTTCCATATTTTGGGAAGTGGTAGTATGGACCAAAACAAGAAAAAAATGTCCAGTAAACATGTGCTCTAAAATGCATGGCTTAAAAGTTATGATCACTTGTTCATTAGAAGAGTTATGTTTCAAAGTAGCGAAGATGGAAAAATGCTCATAGCTCTTAACGTATGCATTTTCGAGCACGTGTTTACTGGAAATTTTTTTCTTGTGTTGGTCCACACTGCCACTTCCCAAAACATGGAAAGCAAAAGAGCTTATGCAAGTAGGCTGTTTACGATTTTTTATTGGTAACGCCGCCGCCACGTAGCGCTCTGTATGAAAATCACTGGCTGTGCTGTGCGCAGTCTGTGTTTACTTTGCATTGTTGTCTGCCATTGTAGTGTTGAGCAGCGGCAGCTGGATGCTAACAGCGCGTAGCGTTGCGCAGTTGGAGGTGAGCCGCCAGCAGTGGTGGACGTGGGGAGAGAGATGGCGGATTTTTTAAATTTGTAAGAATTGGTGTCACGAACTGATATATATATTGTGATTAGTGAGGTAAATACATTGTTTGTTCTCTATTAAAATCTTTCATTTGCTAACTATGCCTGTCAGTAGTTAGTGCCTTCAGTAGTTTGAATATTTTATTTAGATGGCAGTAGTGGTGCTCGCTGTATTGCAGTAGCTTGAGTAACGAAGATTTTTGTGAGGTAAGTGATTTGTGAAACGCATATGTTAATGTTAGTCAGGGCCATTCTTTCGTAGGGATTTTTGGAAGTCAGATTGCGTTGCGCTAAAAACTATTGTGTGTCAGTTTAAGCACAGTCTTGTACAATTTTTCTAAGGGGACGTTTCACTTACAGTAGGAGAGATTTGTTTCACAGTATCAAAGATCAAGAACTGCTAATAGCTCTTAAGGTATGTGTTTTAGACGACATGTTTACTTCACTACTTTGTTTCAAATGGTCATCCCTGTCATATCCCTGAATATTGACCATCACTTCTGAAATTCCCTGTATATTGAATGAATGCCAGAGTTAGAAGTGAATACAAAACTCGAGTTATCGTGTAGCGTGTTGTGGCTTCGAGTGGTGTATTTACTCTGCGTTATTGTTAGCAAAAATTTATTCGCACTGATTGGACAATGCAACTCCAAATACCAATAAGGAAATCCAGTCATTACAAAATACATTCAGCCCCTTAGGCACTGAATCCTCTGTCCCTGTTCAAAACAGATAACTTGGCTCCTGTGCGCATAGTAAATAAATTAAATTGCCTTACCTCTATAGCAGCAACGACTGAACGCGATATATTCTGGTCTCACATAAAAAAATAAAAAATGTGCTAGCTACATGCTAAACGGTGTGCAGTGCCGGCCGTAATACTTTGAAATGTACATGATATTCTTTTGGTTCATAATTAAAAATATTTAAGAAAAATCCAACGTCTATAAAAAAACATCTGAACTCGACAGGGAGGCGATGCTGATTGTGGTGAATTACTAACACTAGCTTTTCAGTGAAATTATAATCCAAGTTAAGTTTGGCTTTTCAAACACATCTGACATTAGAAATTACATTACTCAGAAAAATTACATCCTTTTTACTAATTGAGTCACAAACAATGAGGTTTATACAGCAAGTATTATCCAACCTCACTAAAAAAGCATAAATACAAATCATCAAATACGTGGGTTAACAAAACATCGAACCATTAAGAAAAGGGAAATATCTACCTAGGCCTTACATCAAATCAGTTTACGCACATTCTGGGGTTGCTCAACAATTACAAATTATCAGTCAACTCATTTACACTACCGTTCTGGAAAAACGAAAGTCATAATTATTTAACATCTTTATCTTGCTTGCGTTAAGACTTCTGCTTCCGCATACATGCATTCAACAGTAAATGTACTCGTAATTTTTGCACTATAATCTAACACTTGGTGGCTTCACAGATCACACTACTAAACCACCTACTCCATTCTTTTTCGCTCACAGACGGCTACCCACTACTTTGCGCTAAGCGCTTTCTTACTCCGACACTACAATCTCAGACCACAAGTAGTAACTTAAGCTCTGCGGCCGTGCACAGTCAGCGATTCGATTTATGAAGGCTATCAGAGACGCACATTGTTCATAATATCATACAAAGTAATTCCATTTTAATTTACATTAGTATTATTATCATATATGGGTGGCACATACAAGTGTATCCCCGTAGACTCCTTTCAATATTGTCTGGAATTTACTGATTCTGTGATTGTATGACAAAATTTATAGAATATTTTTTTGTGCATCAGTGACTATGATTTAACAAAATTTACTGCCACGATATGTTTCCGATCTCAGGTGCTTTACACTTACACGAACATTAATTTTTACTTATCGATCTCTTTGAATTGTAATGAGATCTGGTGTGCCAGGGAAGCTGTATAATGACATTTTTTAGCGTTCACACTTACGTGTGTCGTATTTTTAAAAAGAGTCAGTGATGTCGTTACTGACATTTTTACTGAATGTATCCTTCTCTGGCTCAGAGAGCACAAGAACAAAAACTATCCTTTTACACTTTGATACATACCTGTTTACAAAGTAGAGATTCTTAACTGCTGATATAAAGTTAATTTAATTTAGTAAGGTAATAAATAAACTGAGAGAACAGACTTTATCGAATAAGGGTATGTTATGACACATGTTATACAGTATGATAGGTTAATATTTATTGGTTTATTGGGTGAGGTGAGGGTGACAGATAACATTAGACACTCCGCTATGAATTACAATGGCACTGTATGTCGATCGGCACAGCGACAGATTCATAGAATCATATGGATGCCCGACAGAAACTCACAGAAACGGTAATTTCATGGGTTCATTTATTCCATGTGAAAAGTACAGCAGTCACAGGGTCGCTCCGCGGCAGTTAGCGCCCCACGACGGAGGTTGGTCCCAGTTGGGGAAGTGTTCCTAGCTCGGCAAGCAGCCTCATGGAAGTGCCAGCGCTCAGTATCGTCCTGTCAAGCAAGCCACAGCCGAGGAGATGTAACGTTGTCAACACTCAGTTGGTGTAGCGCTGCATCAGGTCTCACGTAGACGGTCTCTGCGACCTTATGATAGACTCCTCAGAAACCAGATACACAGACTGGTGCAGGTGTGTAGCATTTGCGGAAGCAATAGAGCACACACAGTTCAACCAAACACCCTAACATATGGTGCAGCGCCAGCAGCTTGCTGTGGCAAGTCTGCTGCAGTAGAGTGTGCTAGCAGTTCGGCAGATTGTCAGAGTCAAGCTTGTCACAAGGATGCACAGGTAGGCACCTTGAAGTCGTTAGAAGTTGGCCAGGAAATGGTTTCTCGGCTGGAAGGCACCAATTCGACTGCTAGTGGTATCAGGCCTAGGTTAAGCCAGACTTCTGTAGCTGGTGAAGGCAGTGTGTAGTAGCAGCAGCTAGATGACCTTTTTCAGGTGGACGATTGGTGTGGAATACCTCTCGGATATGACTACAGGTGGTGACAGAAACTCCATAGCTAAAACAGTTTGTATGGCAGGTGGAACAAATGGAAAGCAGCAAAATTTACTTTTCCAAGAATCTACAAGTGGACAAGAGGTATTGCCTAACCAATTGACGGTTCAATCCCGCGTCCGGCCATCCTGATTTAGGTTTTCCGTGATTTCCCTAAATCGCTCCAGACAAATGCCAGGATGGTTCCTTTCAAAGGGCGCGGCCGACTTCCTTCCCCGTCCTTCCCTAATCCGATGAGACCTGTGACCTCGCTGTCTGGTCTCCTTCCCCAAAACAACCCAACCCAACCATAACCAACTGTCACACAGACCAATGAAGTGACCCAGTGCTCGACCTGGGAGTGCCCTAATCCAGGTCGCCGTTGTCACGGTCTGCTTCTGTGCATCTGCTGTGCGAGCTGGTCTACAGCCCCAACAGCGGTAGTAGAAGTTACGTAAGTGGTAACATGACCCAGTGCGAGGCCTGAGTAGCGATGCTTGCTGTGTCGGGAGAGTCCGCTTGTAGATTCTTGCCAAAGTAAATTTTGCTGCCTTCCATCTGCTCCACCTCTCTAAGGCTTCTTCCGTCAGCCTGTGGTGACATTCCCTGCTAACCCAGTCATGTATTTTGATTCTCCCAGTAAAAGCGGACACGGTACACCTCGCATCCACTCTTTTTGCAAGATCTTCACCCTGGTTCACAGACTCGCAATATCTTTGAAAATAATTTGGCAGGATATATTACACGTTCACGTTTATGTACAATCCATTCAAGATCTTTTTTGCTAATTCAGATTCACTTACAATGTATACATAAGCAATAACTACTCGCTAATGGTGTTTCACTGGGTCAGTGTGTTCTGTACGGGGAGTTCAGGTGTCAGGGTATTTCTCGACCTTAAAAAGAAAGGAAGGAAGATTTGTGTTTAACGTCCTGTCGACAATGAAGTCATTAGAGATGGACCTAAAGCTCGGATGAGGGAAGGGTGAGGAAGGAAATCAGCTGTATCCTTTCGAAGGAACCATCTCCGTATTTGCCTTAAGTGATTTAAGGAGATTGTGGAAAACCTTATTCTGAAAGACTGGATGGAGATTTTCCTGAATGTCTCCGAATGCGAGTCCAATGTGTTAACCACAGCACCACCTCGCTTGATGTCTTACATAGATACAGGCTGTACAGATAAAACTCTAGATCAAGGAAAACTTATTGCCACGGTTAAGTGATGCTGATCATTATGTTGTTCGTGCACGTGATGTAGAATATGCTCCAACTAAGGTGTCTTTTCTGTACTGCTATTACCTCCCTGATCTTCCTTCACATTTCATGCATAGACATTACTACATTGTATCATCATGCAAGAAACATAGAGAGCTGACTAACAATGTATATTGTAAAGAGCTTCTAAGAAATCGTCTTTTAAAAGACGGTGAATGGGCCACACGATTCAGCTATCACGTTGGCCTTTCTTCTTCTTTATCTGGTAACTTCTTCTTTGGTACAAGCAGGAAATCCATCCCTAAAGTTGTACTAACACATACCTTGCGTTACTGTATTAATAACATTGAACATTAGCGACTTGGCACATAGTTTAAGTGCTTTGTCCTTTGTGAGAGACTAACTTTTAAGACGATGCTTTCTCTTACCGTTTCTCCCATATTGATCGTGTGCCGCCGTCACTGTTGACAATGAATCTGGTGAACCTCGTATACCTGAATATGTTTGTACTATCTCCTTGATCATGATATTTCCAACATAGTACAAGCAATAACCTCGAGTACATCCTTCGCAGTATCTATAGCGAAATTGTCATCTATTGCATCTACTCCTACACTCTGTTTGGGGGAAGAATCATTAGTGAATAAACTTCCTGCACCTACATATCCAGGAATACACATGCTGCAGGCTCCACTGCCTACAGACAATGCCCATCAACTTTCAGTGCGTAGACAGTAATGCATCTAAATCAAAATCATCCACGTTGCTATTTGCACACTCATTAATCTCTGTACAGCAGGCTTTTTCTTCGTCTGGCATTACAGATGATTTAGCTTCTATAGTTTACATGAGATTAGAACTGCTAATACCACATTGTCGCCCTTAACTTCCGCAAGTGCACTAACTTCTGCATCCATTAAACTCCCAGTGTCAATTTCTTTCTCCCGACTAACTGATTTTGCTCAACTACTACCCTTATTTTATTTTTCCCTATCATTTTGTTTGAACAAACCTCAACATGTATCACTAGTCACCCTCCCGACTTCAACCATGCTTGTTTTATTATTTTTCCATACCCTATCTAAAAAAATATTGACAGAATTAATTAGGCCAATGATAGTTAAATCCAGGACATGTGCAGCTAAACTAAATGCTTCTCTTTCCTATTTTACAGCTCTTAATCTCCCATGTTGATTTGCATTACCTGCCTTCAACTGAGCTGTTTGCTCTACCACAGACTCCTGAGGAAAAATTCCTTCTAGTATTTGACTCCAGGTTATGAAACCCTTGTGTGATATACAAAAAAATTGGAGGTGAAATAAATGGATGAGATGGACATTTAAATGTAACACTGTTGTAACACTCCTAACTATAATTCAGTTTCTCCACTTGAATGGCTGCTCGTTGTCAATTAACACTTTGTACATTTCAGAATAAACTACAAATGACGACTGAGCCATACCTCTCACAATAAGATACATTCAGCTTACACACCATCAAATCGTCGCCTGAGTCTAATGTCACAACCTCCACTCGGAATCCCGAATTATATATAATAAAATAGTTACTACATCCACCTCACTATGCTCTTGATGCTATAGTTCACGGCTTTCAAAGTCATTCCAAACCCACGTGGCCACTTCTCTCTTTAGTTATTAGCTTTCAGTCTTTTTGAGGCCAGTTGTAGTGGGGCTAAGGATGTGCAGATTGTGATGGCAATGATCGTCGATTACCAAGGTGGCTAGTTGATGGAGCCAGGAGAGAGTCCGACGAACAGTCAGAAACAGAAATTTCGTGGGTATATTCATTTACTGCCGAAAAGGTAGCAGTCGTATTATTGTTTGATGGCGGTCAACACCTTGAGATGCAGACTGGTCCTGCTTGGGAATCAGACACTGCCAAGTAGAAAAGGCAGTATTTGTGATTATTCGACCCACCACTGTTCTCCCAGGCCATCACCGCTAACCATGTACACCAAGGAAGTGTGGTAATCCAAGTTGCCGTAGCTACTGTCTGCTTCCGTACTTCTGATATGTCTGCAGCGTTACAGCACCGGCAACCGTCATCAAAGTTAGATATGTGGTAACTTATCAGAGTGTGAGGGCCAGAAGCAAGTGTTACTTTACTAGCGGAGTTCGCTCGTAGATTCTTGCAAAAGTACACCTAGCTAGCTTACGTCAGACACACTTCTCTATGGTTTCTCGAGTCATCCAGTGGAGACATTTTCTGCTAACTCAGACAAGGTTTGCCAAGCGTCAATGTGGCCTCTGTCGCAATAATATTTTGATTCAATAATACTGGATAAACCACTCAATACTAAATTGTCACTCTGTATGCGAATATGTGTATGATTAAAGGTGTCTGTTCTCTGTAACGCGTTGAACGACCATCAGTGTGCACTAGCGTTGTTTATGTTAAGTGTTGTTACTGGGTGTGGTAGGGCATGTAGCAACGTGAATGACCACTGTGACGGACATGGAGATGCCGCGTACCGGTGTGAGACAGCGTTATCAGCACCTGACAAGAATCTGAATGAGGTCTCATTGTGGGACTACATTTGGCCGACTGGCCGAATCGTGCAGTATCTAGTTTTTAGGGGCGTTCGGATGTGACAGTGGCCCTATGTTGGTCTGCCTGTCTACGTGAGAACCGCCAACTCATCGTCAAGGTTCCAGATGAGTACATCTGACCACCACAAGGCAAGATTGCCGTGTTGTGCACCAAACACCCCTTCACAGCTGCATCTGCCACCCAGAACAAGAAATGGACTTTCTACAACACTCAGAGTCATTTCCCACCATCGGTCGAGGACTAGCATCATCCAGATTAGGGAAATATCACCCTATGAACAGGATTAACCCACCGTAAACGACTGCTTTTGGAATGGTGCCATCACTACAAGGAATGGACTGCTTATCAGTGGGGTCGTATTGTGTTCAGCGGCGAATCATGGTTTCGCACTACCTCAGTTGACCATCATCAGCGAGTATAACGGTGATCTAGGGAAAAGTTCCCATTCTTCCATGTTTTGGCGAGGAACAGCTGTGTTACCCCTGCCGTCATTGAGTGAGGAGCCATAGGGTATAACTCGAAGAGACACCTGGCGGTAATATTGGGATGTGACAGAACAGCAGTATATGTGTTATAACTCGTGTGACAGTATTATGATACCATTTTTCAAAAGGACGTTGATCTGTCACACACAGCGTAAGTCACTGTTGACTGTCTGCGTGATGATGAGGTACTCCTGTGGACAGCAAGATCTTCAGATATGTCTCCAATAAAACGTGCGGAATGTACACTCTCATTTATATTACAGTGAGTTGAATCATGCAGTAAATTAACTTTTTGTGATACAAAATTATATAAGACAGAAACTGAACTAAGAAGTTTAAAGTCACAATAAAATTGTCTTTGCTGACGCCATTGCAACGACGCTGCAAACCACCATTTCAAGAGTAGAAGGAGGGCAGTACATGAGTGACAGCATCAAGAGGATATTTGCGCACCGTATGCATCACTCTAGCTACAATTTGTTCGTTCTTTATCGGATCTGCAAATAAAAAAAAGTTAAAATTGTGTAAAGTTCGTTTCGTTATTCATTGGTAACACAGCAGTACAATAACGTTATTCGTGTTATATCTATGGGGATTCTGCACCACTTTTTGCCTGTCCAGTTGCCTACATGCAAGGGCTGTGGCTTTCTAATATGTGTGGCCAATATGTGTAATTTAGGATGTATACAGGTTGTTTTCTTTGGTGTTTGTATATCTGGACTGTTTCAAGGATATCTAGTCTTTTGCCTATAGGTTGGCTGTGTGTGCTGCTGATAGATGTGTTGTTAACAGTTGCTAACATTATGTTTTGTTTCGTGGAGGTAGGTGGCTATTACTGACGAATGGTACTTTTTGTTTATTAGTGCTACCACGTTTCATTGAAACTAATCTCAAATAATCTGCCTGTCTGCCCTACGTAGAAGTAGTCGCAGTCCAAACATTCAGTTTTCTACACAGCTGTGCAATGAGTTGGGTTTCATATGTTGATGTTGTGAAGTAACTTCTGTCCAATTTTGTTGTCTGTGGTAAAGGATATGTTTATGCCTTTTTGTTTGAAGACAATGGCATCTAATACAAAATATTATCTAGCAAGGAGATTGTTTGAAAGATGTTTCCCGTTTGTTTTTTTCTGCCATTTTGTGGGCTGTGGAGTGACAAGAGAAGCTGTGGATTGTAGTGTATGTTGTGGTAGGCTACTGATAAATTTCAAACTGATGTCTGTTATTGTTTGTTCTAATGGTAAGATCTAAAAAATTATACTATCACCTGGTTGGCATTGAAATATGAATTTTATGTTGTCATGGGAGTTGTTGAATTATTGGTTCAACTCGTTGATACGACCTTTTGTGCCATTGATTGAAACGATGGCATCATCTACATATCTGTAGAAGTAGATGCTACTGTTGAAGAGGTGGTGACCGGAATTCGGGGTTTTGTTCTCTAAATAGCTTATAAATATTTCAACTAACAATCCAGAAAGGTTTTCACCCATTGTCTCACAATCTGTCTGTTTGTACATTTTATTCTTAAATCTAAAATAGTTGTGTGAGAGTGTGAATTCGAACAAGACCATTAGTTCAATAATGTGAGTAGGAGGGATTTTTTCTGTCCTTTTGTAGGTTGGCATTATTTACACTACTGGCAATTAAAGTTGCTACAACAAGAAGAAATGCAGACGATAAACAGGTATTCATTGGACAAATATATTATACTAGAACTGACATGTAATTACATTTTCAAGCAATTTGGGTGCATAGGTCCTGAGAAATAAGTACGCAGAACAACAACCTCTGGCCGTGATAACGGCCTTGATACGCCTGGGCATTGAGTCAAACAGAGCTTGGATGGCGTGTAGAGGTACAGCTGCCCATGCAGCTTTAACACGATACCACAGTTCATCGAGAGTAGTGACTGGCGTATTGTGACGTGCCAGTTGATTGGCCACCATCGCCCAGACGTTTTCAATTTGTGAGAGATCTGGAGAATGTGCTGGCCAGGGCAGCAGTCGCACACTATCTGTATCCAGAAAGGACAGTACAGGACCTGCAACATGCGGTCGTGCATTATCCAGCTGAAATGTATGGTTTCGCAGGGAAAGAATGAAGGGTAGAGACACGGGTCGTAACACATCTGAAATGTAATGTCCACTGTTCAAAGTGCCGTCAATGCGAACAGGAGGTGACCGAGACGTGTAACCAATGGCACCCTTACACACACACACACACACACACACACACACACACACACATATCGTAATATTTACCCAAATGTACAAGCAATTCACCTCATTTAAGAAAATACCTTCACACCAACAACTTGTACCCCCCGTAAGGTTGGAATTATATCTACATCAACTAAGTGTACATCCATCTTCATATTTTAAAGCATTAACCAATGTATTACTCCAACTTTAGGCATGCAACAGATATAATCCATATTAATGGTTCAAATGGCTCTGAGCACTATGCGACTTAACGTCTGAGGTCATCAGTCGCCTAGAACTTAGAACTAATTAAACCTGACTAACCTAAGGACATCACACACATCCATGCCCGAGGCAGGATTCTAACCTGCGACAGTAGCAGTCGCTCGGTTCCAGACTGTAGCGTCCAGAACCACACGGCCACTCCGGCCGGCCATATTAATGTGGGCTCGCTTACTCGCAAAATATAAATTACAACTGGACTCAAATATAGTAACCAAACGCTGTCGATCTGGGTCCGAAACATTAGAGAAATACATCATCGATAGGTATTTGTACACCTTAGAGCCAGCTCAGATGTGTCGGAGCTGTTATTGATTAGGGTGGCTCCCCAACCCTTTCGGTGTCTCGAGAAGTCAATACCATGACATGTACCCCCGTCTTCAAGTTGACATGGTTTGTTACGCAGTACTACATGGGTTGCCCAGAAAGTAATGCATCGCATTTTATTTCTTCAATAATTCTTTATTGAACATTATGAGGATTACGAACACAAAAGAATGGTGTTTTAGCTACCTATTTCTCCAAGTAATCTCCATCCCGTTCATTGGCCTTCCTCCAGCGCGAAACTACGGCACGTATGCCCCGTCGGTACGAATCCTTGTCCTGGTGGCGGATAATTGCATCCACACTTCCTTTACGGAGTGAAAGATGCATAGCCAGCTGCCAAGTCGTAATGCATCTGTCCTCGCGAATGACATCAGCTTGCTGCAACATGTCAGGTGTGACGTTCGTGGATGGTCTCCCCGACGGCTGATAATCGTGGAGCTCCTCTGAACCGCCTTCTGATGACATCACCCACTGCGCCCAGTGCCTAACTATACTTCTGTTAACAGAATATGCTCCACAGACTTTGAAGAAGCTTTTGTGAAGATTCCGTACAGTTTCTTTCTTTGCAGTGAGAAACTCAATGACGGCACTTTGCTTCTAACGTACATCACCCACAGACGTCATTTTGAAACTGTCCCGCAGCGACGTTTTCTGTCAGATAATCGGGACTTAAGTCCAAAGCCTATCAGATCACTTGTAGCACTGTGAACCAGAGGCCAAGAGACGAAACGAACTGGAGTCTGTGAATAATGCAGAGTCAGTACTACACAGAAGAGTTGCAAAAGCCATGACTGGTCTGGTTAGCGTACAGATCCACGCATAGGGATGAACTGTAAGCAGTACATTCAGAACGAGGGTGACGAAGAGACTATCTCTCTCTCCCTATCTTACCTTTTTAAAAATGCTCTCTGCAGCCATTGATTCCAGGAGTTTGCATCTGTATTTATTGCTCATATGAGATGCAAGGGAAAGAGGATTCTTACACCGTATCTCTCAGTTGGTAAATTGTTTGAAGGCTCTGGTATTCACCTTATTGCGAGGGAAACCTCCGATAAACACTGGGCAGCCCGTTATATCTCGCTCTCTCTCGACGAGAGAGGCTCCACCCGGGAGACGTGACGCTACAGAGGGCATAGTGGTGGCTTCACATGGACAGTGGAAGGACCATCAACGTCCTCAGCGTTTTGGTCGCTGAAACCTGGAAAACTGTTGCGTTTAAATCCATCTCCTGGAAGAGACTCGCTTTGTTGTTGAAGTTTAACCGAACTAGCGGGGCCTCTACTTCTGTCTCTTCGGAATATGTTACACCCCGTACTTCACACTGTTAAAGATCGATTTCTTCACTGTCTATAGTAACCTATGTTCTTTTGCAGGTTTCAAGCAATCTCCATGCCAAATTTCACCGAAATCTGTTCAGCAGGAGAGCTCCTGTAAAGTTTGGAAGGTAGGAGACGAGATACTGGCAGAAGTAAAGCTGTGAGGACCGGGCCTGAGTCGTGGTTCGCTAGCTCAGATGGTAGAGCACTTGCCCGCGAAAGGCAAAGGTCCGAGTTCGAGTCTCGGTCTGGAACACAGTTTTAATCTGCCAGGAAGTTTCATATCAGCGCACACTCTGGTGCAGAGTGGAAATCTCATCCTGGAGTTCGTTAACAGACAATTAATTTCGGGTATGGGCGGGAAAGGGCATCTGTGCCACAGTAAATGTAAATGTTGTGTGGCTAGCGCCTCCGGTCGGTTTGACCGTTCGTCTGGTGCAAGTCTTTCGATTTGACGCCACTTCGGCGACTTGCGATTCGATGGGAATGAAATGATGGTGATTAGGACAACAAAACACCCAGTCCCTGAGCGGAGAAAATCCCCGACACAGATGGGAATCGTACCCGGGCCCTTGTGATTGACATTCTGTCGCGCTGACCACTCAGATACCGTGGCGGACAGTTCCACGGTAATAACTATACACCACAGAACGTGGACGTCATGCAAAAAATTTAATTTTTTAAATATTGTGTATGTTCAGTGCTGTAAAGAAAGATGTTCCGACTTAACACTCTTAGAGGTCGAACACTTCTTTTTTTTTTTTAAAGTAGTCTATGTGCTTCGTTCTTTCCTCAGGGTTAAAACGTTATCAACACCGAATTTCACTGAGGTCGGTCTAGTGGCTTAGTTGTGGAAACGTTGCAGATACAGTTACTTTAGAATTTAATAATTCACTGCCCGACAACATTAAATGATCACATTTTCGAAATCCCGTAATTTCCTCCCACTGAGACTCTTAACTCTGAAATGCGTGTACAACCTTCCTCTGTAACAGACGACAAGCATGGCGCCCTGCAACGTTACCCTCGGGATCGACAACGCTTCGGACAAGGGACTGTCGAAGCATGCGAAAAAAAGACCACAGCTTAAAAGTTCATGTGACGTATAAGGTGACTTAATGATGTCACAATGGCGCCAAATTTCATCACAATTCTCTCAAGCGCTACTGTGGGCGTGTCTTACGATCGAAAGGTCTTCACACAAGTTCTTACTCGTATTTCATCCCTTCTTTTCACGACTCAGCGATGAAGGTAACAATCGCTACTCCCGGCGTTGAAATCACTCAGTTTTCTTACGAGTGACCAGGTAATGTATTGCGAATACATAAAAGGAAGGATCCTTTATTGTATGATTATATGATAGCGGAACAAACACTGGTAGCATTTACTTCTGTAAAATATCTGGGAGTATGCGTGCGGAACGATTTGAAGTGGAATTATCATATAAAATTAATTGTTGGTAAGGCGGGTACCAGGTTAAGATTCATTGAGAGAGTCCTTAGAAAATGTAGTCCATCAACAAAGGAGGTGGCTTACAAAACACTCGTTCGACCTATACTTGAGTATTGCTCATCAGTGTGGGATCCGTACCAGATCGGATTGACGGATGAGATAGAGAAAATCCAAAGAAGAGCGCCGCGTTTCGTCACAGGGTTATTTGGTAAGCGTGAGAGCGTTACGGAGATGTTTAGGAAACTCAAATGGCACACTTTGCAAGAGAGGCGCTCTGGATCACGGTGTAGTTTGCTGTCCAGGTTTCGAGGGAGTACGTTTCTGGATGAGGTATCAGATATATTGCTTCCCCCTACTTATACCTCCCGATGAGATCACGAATGTAAAATTAGAGAGATTCGAGCGCGCACGGAGGCTTTCCGGCAGTCGGTCTTCCCGCGAACCATACGCGACTTAACAGGAAAGGGAGATAATGTCAGTGGCACGTAAAGTGCCCTGCGCCACACACCGTTGGGTTGCTTGCGGAATATAGATGTAGATGTAGCAAACTTTCTAGACACGCGGCCGCTCAGAATCGGCAAGAAAAGGCCGCAGGGATGGATAAAAGAGCACAAATACAAGTACCCCTTTTCCTGATGAGTTTATTCCCACATATTTCCCGGTCAAAAATGACAGGTCGCAGCGCAATGAGCAACGGGCTGATGTTCTTCACAACCATTGACCCTGCTGACACCCTCTGTTTCAGCCCTTCCATAAGGACATTGCGGGGCTGCATACCCATTAACCATGGTCTGATATCTTTGAAACGGAGCTCGACCGCAATTTTTGCTATTATGTATACGTTGGCATCTCTAGGGACCGATCAGTATCATTGGACGAAATTTGAACGGGATCCAAGGCGGCAAAGCATTCTTATGCTTTATTTACTTTATTTATCACGGCTCGACATTAACACATGTGTGAGTGAAACGGTGAAGTGTCATTCTGAGACCCCTCAGTTCGACAACACCCTCGGTGCCACACACTTGCCTTTGCTGGGTACATTGAAAATGTACCTGTACATACAGAATAACATCACAGTTGCCCCAGGCACCTGCAGATTGGCTACAAAGCTGCTCTTTGACTGCTACACTGCAGTTCTGCAGCCTGACAGCAGGACATTCAGAGTCAGAGAGTGTCTAAGGGTTGCTCGTCTGCAGGCACCTAGGCCTTCTTCGCAGTTACTGCACACACAGTTACATTTTTAAAATAATAAAGGTGGGTGGGAGTCAGCGATGGTTTTTCCGAACTTTGCCATGTGTCAACGTGGCATCCCGCTGTGATTACACCACTGGAGGACACAAATTAGGAGCGGTGAAAAAGTAGAAGCACCTTTTGCCGTTTCGGATCACATTCAGATTTCTTCGAATGGTTTTTAACTTTCCCTTGTGATTCGAACCTGTACACAAGCGCCAAAATTGTGGTCGTACTTTGTTCCAGACGGGTGCGATCGCAATCGATGGCGATGCGGCCACACATTGTCCTCAGAGAATGGCTGCAACGCCAGAGGGTGCCAGCAGTGTGAAGGGTTATGAAGGAAGTCCTCCTGCTGCTGCGAACTGCTGCTTCCGACCGCGAAATATGTAGGAATCAACACCACAGGGAAAGGGGTGCTTTCATTGACGACCTTTATACCACCGCGTGCAGGCTTTCCGTGCACATTGTGAGTGGTGGAGTCTCTGGAATGTTTTTCTCGGCCACTCATAGCAAGGCTTCATTATTTCAACGTTGTGAGCCGCGGTTCTGACATACGTCGCATAGGCGTCAAAAGAAGGGATGGAAGTGGGTAAGTGGGCCTGTAACGACTTTCCAGTCGTGCTATGGATACAAACTTCCTCTGTAATGCTGCAAAAGCGTAGCGCCCTCTGATATCACCTTATGGCTCGACAATGCTTGTAACAGCAAACAATCGACACATGTGAAAGGAAGGCCACAGCTCAGAAATTCATGTGATGTGGACGTGGCACTGGGCAGAGTTGTGGTGAAATCTGTCGCCAATGTGACATTATTAAACCACCTTATACGTCACATGAATTTCTGAGCTGTGGCCTTTCTTTCACATGAGTCGACAACTTGTTGTTAAAGCGTCATTGGGCCAGAGCATGACGTCACAAGGTGCTACTCTTTTTCACCACTGCAGAGAAAATTTGTATGCACAAATATCGAACTTAAGCATCACAATGAGTAAAATTACCCGGTTTTGATAAAATGGGTCTGAAATTCTATTGTACAATTTTGATGAAATAAAGCCAATCTGTTGCCTCAAGCTACCTTTGAAAACCCTATGAAAATTTGGCTATTAGTATTGGAGGTTAGCATGTGCACACAGACAGACAGATACCACTGTTTCACAGTTTATCATTAAAACTAGTTTTTACCCGTAGCTTCCCCTCCACATGTGTAAGACACGTACATTGAACACAACTCCCCTTCCCCTATCTGTGTCCACCTCCTCTTCTGTGTTTCTACCTCATCCTTTGTCTGTCTATCTGTTCCTCTCTACTTTCTCTGCATCTTCATCTCCTCGTCCACTTCCTCTACCACGTCTCTCTGACCACTCCTTCCTCCCCCCTCTCTGTTAGATCCTTCCTCCCTCTCTCTTTCCATGTTTGTTTCCCCATATTCCTTTTCCAGCTGCCCTCCGCCCCTCTACATCCTCCACCTGTGCATCCCCTCCTCTGTTTCTGCCTCAGCTATCCTCATCAGCAGGTATAACCCTTGGAGTACAGTTCAATAAACGCCACACAGGGTAGCCAATTGGTCTGAGGCACCTTGTCACAGTTCGTGCAGCTCCCCCCTGTCAGAGGTTCGAGTCCTCCCTCGGGCATGGGTGTGTTTGTTGTCCATTGTGTAAGTTAGTTTAAGTTGAATTAACTAGTGTGTAAGCCTGGGGATGGATGACCTCTGCAGTTGGGTCCCATGGGCACTTACCACAACCACCACAGTTCAATAAAGTGTCCGCAGCTCGTATCATGCGGTAGCGTTCTCGCTTCCCAAGCCCGGGTTCACGGGTTGGATCCCCGGCGTGGTCAGGGATTTTCTCTAGCTCGTGATGACTGGGTGTTGGTGCTGTCCTTCGGTTAGTTAGGTTTAAGTAGTTCTAAGTTCTAGGGGACTGATGACCATAGATGTTAAGTCCCATAGTGCTCACAGCCATTTGAACCATTGAACCATCAATAAAGTGGGCCAATACTACTCCCACTACACATGTGTAATATAGGGCTGGCTACCTACCATGGGCTTGAAAACTCATTTATTTGACCCTGAATTTCAGACCACCATGCTAAACAGGTGGGTAATGTGGGTCGATACAACTCCAGCACAACACATCTCATATGTAGTGCATTCTACATGTTGGGCCCAAGGAAAAGAGTTTCTTGCCCTTGACATGTAAAATTACCGCAGAGCATTTTGATTTAGCAAGCCAATACTGTCCCCACACAATATGATTGTCATGCAGGCTGCCTATACATCAGGGATGGGGAAACACAATGTTGTCTGTACGTCCACTCGTATTAGTGCCAGAATGTCATAAACCGCACAGTGCTGACACTCATCGGGCCTGCTGTTTCTGTGTCAGTTTTGATTAAAATTAACCCAGGGGTTTGGGAGGGTTTCCCAGACACCCACCCACCCACCCACACACACACACACACACACACACACACACACACACACACACACACACTGCATCATATGTGTATATATAACAGGCATAAAGAAGATATAGCTATAGGTATATGTAAATGATCTTATGGACAGGGTGAGCAAAAATCTGTGGCTGTTTGCTGATGAAATTGTGGTATTAAGGGAAGGTGTCCTTGTTGAGTGGCTTTAGGAAGATACATGATGGTGTAGGCAAAATTTATAGTTTGTGTGATGAATCGCAGATAGCTCTCAAGTAGAAAAATGTAAGTTAATGCAGATGAGTGGGACAAACAATCATGTACTGTGCGAATACAGCATTTGTAGTCTGGCCGGCCGCGGTGGTCTAGCAGTTCAGGCGCGCAGTCCGGAACCGCGCGACTGCTACGGTCGCAGGTTCGAATCCTGCCTCGAGCATGGATGTGCGTGATGTCCTTAGGTTAGTTAGGTTTAAGTAGTTCTAAGTTCTAGGGGACTGATGACCACAGATGTTAAGTTCCATAGTGCTCAGAGCCATTTTGAACCATTTGAACCATTTGTAGTCTGCTGGTTGACACAGTATTGTCGATTAAATTTCTAGACATAATATTAGAAAGCTTTTCAAAATGGAATGAGCATGTAAGGATAGTAATAGGAAGTGCAAATGGTGGAAATCGATATATTGGGAGAATTTTACGAAACTTTTGTTCATGTGTAAAGGAGGGTGTCTATAGAACACTAGTCTGAACCATTCTTGAATACTGCTCAAATTTTTGGGATACCCAACACGTCTGATGGAAGGAAGATATGGAAGTAATAAAGAAGTTGGCTGGTAGAGCTTTTGCTGGTAAGTTCGATCAATGTCACTCCTTTAATCAATACACGCAGCTGCTGCCCCCCCAGTCACCCCTCCCTGAGTATCTACTCCAAAATTCTGACAGCAACAACCCCCTAGATGTTCATCCTACCAGCAATCCATGCCAACGATTCCCACAAAACCATCAAGACAAATGAACCTCAAGGTGTAATCCTGTGCTACCTTCCTTCAGTCCTCCAAAGTCTTCGCCAGAATTGTGGGAAATTTCACGAGTGTTCTATTCCAGAAACCTGTACCCGAAAAGTCGACAGCTGTCTGATGTTCATACCTAAAATACTTCAATAGATTGGGTAACACTCAAGCAGATGCAAATCTGGAACCCTCTCCTGCTAACAGTGCAAAAGAAAGCACACAATAGTCTAGAACCACTAAGGCTACTTACTGGACAAATATGGAGACTGAATCTCACATTCATCGTTCATGCATCGTCCACCCCAACGTACTTATATCAGTGTAAGATGGACTTTCGCTTCTCCAAAGATCTAACCCTCATTTCAAATATTAGAACGACATGCACTCCACCTCTGTTTCCGCATAGAACTACCTTCCTCCAAATGCTGTACCCAATCATGAAGTTACCACTCCTGCAGAACCACCTCCTACATTCTTGCCTCTCCTACATCTCCTGTAATCCTATAATCTCGTCCATCCATGAGGACTCTGACCTGCTGTCACATCTCCATCAAGACGCCTAGACTCCCCTTCTTTTCAAAGCTTTCCGTGTCCTTTCCCAGTCTAATTTCAATCGTTTTCCCCTTCTAGACTACAAACTCGTCCTTGAAATCGACTCTTCTTTCCAGTTATAACCTACACTATTCATCCCAAATGGAGGTTCCAAATCACACTTTGGCAGCCCTGCTGGCATCCCACGTACGTCCTAACTCTTACGTGCAACCCATCAGTTCTTTCCTCATAGAAGATCCATAAACCTTGATAAACGTCACAGATTTAGCGTGACATTTCTCATTTTAATACATTTTTATTTCCTTTTCATAGCCTATTAGATCACGTACAAGATGAAATAGGCAGATTTGCAGTGCATCAGTAATAACTAAGCAATGAGTGTGCATATATTTCCTTTTTCTTATAAATTAGTAACTTCATTTTAATTCTTATTACAGTTTGTAGCTTGCCATCAGTATGCACGTGGGATAGTTCATAGGTATAGTGGGCACTCGTCAGAGGTGAGCATGCTTTCTTCTCAGTTGGGCAGAGCGAGTGTGGGACGCTGGTCTTTACTTTATGACAGGGTGCCGCCATCCGTCCAGAGGAATGCCGGCATGCGGCTCGCCATCTCTCCAGGGCACTAGGAGCTGACAGAACCTTTTTTCTCTCCTGAGTTAACAGTTGGCTTCAGAGCTTGTGAAACTGAAAACATGAATTTACATTTCGTGTTACCTCCTCCACGGTTTTAGAGATGGGCCTCCCTCTCTCCTCGCAGGGAACACGCAAAAGAAATATCACCTATCACCCATTCCTAAAGTGTTTTGCTTTTTGGCTCCAAGCTGTAGTGTGGAAACCCCCTAGCTTTCTGAGAGCGTAAGTCGGAGAAGACGCTTGGCATCAAAGGGGCAGCTGTCAGGTCCTCCACTCGTAGTAAAAATCTGAACCTACGCTTTCGGTTGGACAATGGTCTTTTTTTCTTGTGGTACCAAGGAGACTCTCGCGGCACTAAGCCCTGTGACTGGAAAAGACAAGTGAAAAAATTAGAAAATTATTGGGGTACGAGACTTCGTAAATCATACCAGGAGACACACGACACTACTCTCGTCACTCTTGATACTCTGTCACCAGAGGGGTCGGGCCGCGCTGTCTGCAGACTCACTAGATCAAACAGTCGTCTAACTGACCCCATGCATTTGTAGGAAAACTGCTGCCTTGGAGTGCAGTCGTGGACAACGTCTGCTTGCTCCTACACAACTGCGGACGTCCTGGCTTAGCGCTCAACCAAGTAGACATATACATGTTTATCCTCCTACTTTGCAGGTCCAATTTTGTCTTTGGATATGAGGTGCTTGAGATTCATGAAAGTGGGGAGAGTTAGTATTTTTGGATCCAAGTAGCAGAGTTTCACTGTAAGAGTGTTTTAGATATGAGAATCACTCGGGATTACATACACTCCTGGAAATTGAAATAAGAACACCGTGAATTCATTGTCCCAGGAAGGGGAAACTTTATTGACACATTCCTGGGGTCAGATACATCACATGATCACACTGACAGAACCACAGGCACATAGACACAGGGAACAGAGCATGCACAATGTCGGCACTAGTACAGTGTATATCCACCTTTCGCAGCAATGCAGGCTGCTATTCTCCCATGGAGACGATAGTAGAGATGCTGGATGTAGTCCTGTGGAACGGCTTGCCATGCCATTTCCACCTGGCGCCTCAGTTGGACCAGCGTTCGTGCTGGACGTGCAGACCGCGTGAGACTACGCTTCATCCAGTCTCAAACATGCTCAATGGGGGACAGATCCGGAGATCTAGTTGGCCAGGGTAGTTGACTTACACCTTCTAGAGCACATTGGGTGGCACGGGATACATGCGGACGTGCATTGTCCTGTTGAACAGCAAGTTCCCTTGCCGGTCTAGAAATGGTAGAACGATGGGTTCGATGACGGTTTGGATGTACCGTGCACGATTCAGTGTCCCCTCGACGATCACCAGAGGTGTACGGAAAGTGTAGGAGATCGCTTCCCACACCATGATGCCAGGTGTTGGCCCTGTGTGCCTCGGTCGTATGCAGTCCTGATTGTGACGCTCACCTGCACGGCGCCAAACACGCATACGACCATCATTGCCACCAAGGCAGAAGCGACTCTCATCGCTGAAGACGACACGTCTCCATTCGTCCCTCCATTCACGCCTGTCGCGACACCACTGGAGGCGGGCTGCACGATGTTGGGGCGTGAGCGGAAGACGGCCTAACGGTGTGCGGGACCGTAGCCCAGCTTCATGGAGACGGTTGCGAATGGTCCTCGCCGATACCCCAGGAGCAACAGTGTTCCTAATTTGCTGGGAAGTGGCGGTGCGGTCCCCTACGGCACTGCGTAGGATCCTACGGTCTTGGCGTGCATCCGTGCGTCACTGCGGTCCGGTCCCAGGTCGACGGGCACGTGCAACTTCCGCCGACCACTGGCGACAACATCGATGTACTGTGGAGACCTCACGCCCCACGTGTTGAGCAATTCGGCTGTACGTCCACCCGGCCTCTCGCATACCCACTATACGCCCTCGCTCAAAGTCCGTCAACTGCACATACGGTTCACGTCCACGCTGTCGCGGCATGCTACCAGTGTTAAAGACTGTGATGGAGCTCCGTATACCACAGCAAACTGGCTGACACTGACGGCGGCGGTGCACAAATGCTGCGCACCTAGCGCCATTCGACGGCCAACACCGCGGTTCCTGGTGTGTCCGCTGTGCCGTGCGTGTGATCATTGCTTGTACAGCCCTCTAGCAGTGTGCGGAGCAAGTATGGTGGGTCTGACACACCGGTGTCGATGTGTTCTTTTTTCCATTTCCAGGAGTGTATTTTATTGAATTTAGTCCTTCCGACTTATCTTCGTCTTCTTCTTGCGTTACGGCCTCTGTAGGACCACGGGTAGCCCCTTCGTGGACTGCATTTTCCTCTTCTTCTCCCAGAACCTCTTCATTATTCATCTTCTTCTCTCCCGCTCTTCTTCCCAGACATTCAGCGTCCTTTTCTCCTGTCGGCTCGACTGGTGACACTCGAATCTTTTCCTGTATTCTTCTCTGTCGTTGGTCTCCGGCATATTGGTCGGTGTATATTTGTTCCTCCACTTTTACTTTCCTTCGACCTTGATCCCCAGTTCCAACCACTCCTTCCGAATTCAACAACCCACTTGGTTCCTGTCTTTCCCTTTGTCCTCTCTGTTGTTTCACACACTCTCTTCGTCATTCTGTCCACACTCATCCTAACTACATGTCCAGCAAATTTTGCCCTTTTCAGTCTGATTTCCCCAGATATTGTTCTCATGTTCCGGTACAACTCTTCTCTATGTCTTCTCATCCACCTCTCACCACCTCTTTCGGAACCTAGTATTTATCTCTCTTCTTTCTCTAGTTGTTCTGCCCTATTTCTTCCTAGTTTCATCGTCTCAGCAGCATATAGTACTGCATTCTTCAGTGTTGGCTTTTAGTGGCTTATCTTTGCCTCTGTGGATATATTCCTTCCGACGTATGCATATAGGTAGAATATTTATTAACCTGTAATTTGGTGGTTGGCGTTCAAAGACAGGTTTGCATTGGAACTGACGGATACCGTCGTCCTTATTAACGTAAATGTGTGCAGGGACCTTATGGTACTTATTTCAGCGTAGGGCAGGGTTAGTCGTATTTTTACCACAAACCGCCAGACGTGTCTTCACAGATAGACGGTTCATGCAGCACATGAGCTGAGCCATCACAGCAGCAGATCAGCATCGGACATGCAGCGTAAATATTCGAGAGTCGGCAGTGTAGGGAATCTCAGTGTGGACTCCTTGCTCGCTCTGGTCATGATTCACTTGCATGCCAATTTCAACACTATAAAACACATTCGTTGTTGATTAGGAAGACCATATTGTTTCGTGAATGAGTAGTGCGATAACTGTGAGACCACCCCAGTCCTTTTCCCTTACTTCAAAAAAAGCGATAACTAATTAATTAAACAAATTTTGCTTTTGTTGAAGAAAACGTGCTTATATTCCCCATCATAATAGCAGTGTTACTGAAATATCTCCACTGTCCCTTTTTTGTGGTTTGTATAAATAAATAAAACTCATAAGACATACTACCTTTCTTTCAAGTTACAAGTACCAGTCATTATTTGTATCTCAATGAGATTCTTAAGGATGAGAGGTGGACTGACTGAATTTCTTACGATTACTTTGGTCAGATGCGTAAATTGTTAAGTATGTCACGTGAAGGAAATTGTTCATTGTCAGGCTTCTCAACCTTGGGTTTGTACGTCACAGAGCTAATTTATTTCTCGCATTATCCAATAACCGTTGTGCAATTTTGTTAGGCATTTACCTTAAGAGGAGTAGTGTGGTATGTCACACACATGGACACAATCCGAAGTGATGCGAATGTACTCCACACGAAAAGGGTCTTGCACCCTTTTTATATGAGATCCTCTCCTAATGCTTCGCGTATAGAAATTCATATCCACAGATACTAGGCGCCTCCATCAGCCTTACAATGAAAAGATACTGCAACACATCATTACCATGTTGACATGACTATGACTACCTATTTCAACATCTCAAATTATTTGTTAAGCATTAAAATAATCTAATAAAAATTCTGAAGAGCAGTAGTTTGGCCTCTGCCAGCTAGCCGCCAAAGGGAGAATGGAAATGGGACGTGTTTCTGATCTTAAAAATGTCAACGCCTCGTGGTACAGTATGTGCGAAGCACCGGGGCTGGTGGTGGTGTGCTGGAGGCGGCAGCTGTCGGAGGCCGCGTGAGCTGCGGGTGGCGGAGTGTGTCGCCCGCCGCGGCGCCGCGACTGGCCGGTCCGACGCGCGCTCTTCCGGCGCCTGCCGGCTGGTGAATTATTCATCCGGCAGGGGGCGCCAGCGGCCGCGGCCGTGGCGGGGGCGCTCCAGCGCGCCCTCCGCCTTGTTCCAGCGACTGGAAATTTAAATACAAATGATTAGCCCGCTATTCGTCAGCAGAGCGCGTCGTCCAGATGGAGCAGATAGGAGCCACTCTTCCGTTCTGTATACACTCGTAGTTCAGGAACAGCGTGGCATACTTGGAGGACGATAATCTGCCCTATAAAAGCAAAAATGAAACACATATTGATTTTATCGATCACAAAAAAAATAGCTTTTGACAGTGTCAGTAGACAGAAACTTTGGAAAATAGTGGCGAATCGGGGATATCCGAAAAATCTAATAAACGTGATAAAAAGTGTGTATCAGAACACGACTAACAATTTACGTCTCTGCTGAAAAATGGCTAATGAGGTGTCAACTAAGTGTGAACGTCGTAGGGATGCTAGAATATATCAAATGGGTAATTCAGCTGCTCCCTATAGACATAACGGGGGTCAGTGAATAGCAATGAACACAATCAATAATTTCTGACCAGAACTTTATATGGTAATATCAACAGTAGCAGAAAATCATACATTGCAGTCTTTCACGGCCGGTATTGTCTTCACTTAAAACTTCCGGGCTGATAGGCCGTGGTCGAAGTATAAAACTCTCCCCTGACGTTTCGTCTCCGACTGCGGGAGACATCGTCGAAGGTATAGCGGCGAACTGCCGATGTACCTCCGAGGATGCCTCTCACAGTCGGAGACGAAACGTCAGGAGAGAGTTTTATACTTCGACCACGGCCTATCAGCCCGGAAGTTTTAAGTGAAGAGTAGCAGAAAATGCTATCTACATCTACATCTACATCTACATCCATACTCCGCAAGCCACGTGACGGTGTGTGGCGGAGGGTACCCTGAGTACCTCTATCGGTTCTCCCTTCTTTTCCAGTCTCGTATTGTTCGTGGAAAATAAGGATTGTCGGTATGCTTCTGTGTGGGCTCTACTCTCTCTGATTTTATCCTTATGGTCTCTTCTCGAGATATACGTAGGCGGGAGCAATATACTGCTTGACTCTTCGGTGAAGGTATGTTCTCGAAACTTTAACAAAAGCCCGTACCGAGCTGCTGAGCGTCTCTCCTGCAGAGTCTTCCACTGGAGTTTATCTATCATCTCCGTAACGCTTTCGCGATTACTAAATGATCCTGTAACTAAGCGCGCTTCTCTCCGTTGGATCTTCTCTATCTCTTCTATCAACGGGAGTAGGATTCATTACGAATGGAAAGTAGGGCTGGGCGTGATTTACCATGGACAGTTCTCTGACAGGATTGTTCTCGTCACAATCAACGGCATACAATACCAACAGTAACAGTTCAGGTATACATGTCGACGACACAAGCAGAAGATCCAAAGTGGTGGGAGTATGGAACGGGTAATCCTCTATGTAAAAGTTGATTATAATCTAATAATCGTAGGGTATGGTAATACGATATAAGGGATAGTTATAGAAGAATATGAGATCGGTGGTGAGAATGAGAGAGAAGGAAACCTAATCGAGTTCTGAAGTATCAGCTAGTAACAGTGAATCAAAAAGTAATTTCATGCTCAGGTCCCAGTGGAGGTGGTTTGTCGCTGCCTTCCGCCGACTATTATGAACTATCGAGCCTGTGTCTTTGTTCTCATCGATGAAGGAAAGCAAGACTTTAAGATTCGGCACCAGTACATTTGCCTACTTTTCTCGGCTAGCACCAGGGGAGAGGGGCCGGGGCGCCGAGCTTAACTTCTCCACCGGCCGACGGATGTTCATCAACAGTACGACAAACACTCGCTTCATGAGACATTGCGGAGAGATTTTTAATTTGATTGAGGAAAGGCCGGCCGCGTGGTGGCCGAGCGGTTCTAGGCGATTCAGTCTGGAACCGCGCGACCGCTACGGTCGCAGTTTCGAATCCTGCCTCGGGCATGGATGTGTGTGATGTCCTTAGGTTAGTTAGGTTTAAAGTATTTCTAAGTTCTAGGGGATTGATGACCTCAGAAGTTAAGTCCCATAGTGCTCAGAGCCATTTGAACCATCTGAACCAATTGAGGAAATTGGCGCAAAGAGCGATAATCAGAAACTTTACGCCACCACCGATCTTGCCTCTTATTGGCCAAATACTGGCTGCCAAAGTTTTCAACCGCAAGGATGCGGATCAACTTTCTTCCGAGTCGAGCGCCACCACACAAGGTTGCGTTAGCGAACTCGGCTACGGAGGCATTTGAGTAATAGCAACAACAGTGTACAAAAACTATAACAAGATTAAGTGCACTAGGAAAAGGACCGGAAACAAGGGAATATTCTAGCTGGATTATATCATGATCAGATAGAGGTCCCTTAATCAGATTTTGGATTGTAAGGCACATAGAGAAGCAGATTTTGATTCAGTTCACATTTTAGTAATGACGAAAAATATGCCGAAGATTCAGAGAATCGTCCGGATGACTCAGTACAAAAAGAAGTGGTATACTGAAATACTGAGGAATAGTGAGAGGCATTAGAAGTTAACCATTGTTGAAATACTGCAATTGTGAGTAGCATAGTACGCGGATCTGTTGAAGAGGAATGTTCGTCTCTAAAAATGGCAATCGATCGACGAAAGGAGAACGTACAAAAAGGTTCAGGGAAAGATAACTGACTCACTTAGAAACGCAAGGAAGCAAGGCGAAATATCTGCAAGAAAAATGTGAAGAACTGGAAGAAATGTTCATCTGGAGGACTGATTCAGCATATGGAAACGTCAACTGAACCTTCGGAGAAATTAAAAGCGCACACTCCAAAATTAAGATTGCTATTCTACAGCTAAACTCAGGGGAAAGAACAGATAGTTTGGGAGAATACACTGAAGGCCTCTTCAAGGGAAAGGAACAGTTCGATGACATGATAGATAAAGGAATGGGAGTCGATACGAAGACATAAGAGATCCTGAATTAGAGTCAGAGTATAATAATGCTTTTGAAAACATATAAAATTACTGAGTGGAGTGCCAACAACACGAATATTCAAGTTTGTGTATAGAATACATGAGACTGGAGCATTTCGAAAAAATATTATCTACACAATCCGGAAGATAGTAAGAATAGATGAGTGTGAGGGCTATCGCACAAACAGTTTTAAGAGCTCACGCATCCAAGCTTCTAACGAGACGAATATGCCAAATAGTGAAAAAGAAAGTTGAAGATACTGTAGGTGACGATCAATTAGGCTTTCGGAAAGGTAAATCAAGTTCTAATGTCACAGTTGATAATGGAAAAAAAATGAAGACGCGTTCATACGATTTGTCGATCCAAGCCATATGAAATGGTTCAGTATCTTCGTAATTCTGAGAAAATTAGGTGTAACTTGTAGAACATCAATAAGAACCAGAAAGGAACAATGAAAATAGAAGACCAAATATAAAATGTCCGGGTTGAAACGGGTGCAAGATAGGGATGTAGTCTTTCACCCATACTATTCAATCTACAAGAGGGAGAAGCATGGACGAAAGTAAAAGGAACTAAAATCTAGGGTGAAAGGATATCAATGATATTCGCTCAGGATTTTTCTGTGCTCATTGAAAGTGAAGAATAGTTACGGGACCTGTTGAACCGAATGAAGAGTCAAATGAGCACAGAATTTGAGCTCGAGAACTGACTAATAAAAGAAGACTACGTGTATGAGAAATAACAAAAAATGAGACTAGCCATAAACTGAACATAAAAAATGGCGGCCAGGAACAGTACGATGTGAAGTAATTCTACCACCTTGCAAGCAAAATGTTACGGACTAGGCAAGGAGGACATAAAAAGCAGACCAAAAGAGGCAAAGAGGGCATTCCTTGTCAAGTGTAGTCTACTAATATTAAATGCAGGCCTTAATTTGCAGAAGAAGCTTCTCAGAGAGTACGATTGGAGCATAGAATTGTGTGGTAGCGAATGACAGATTGTGGGAAAACCGGAACAGAAGACATTCGAAGTGTTTGAAATGTGGAGCTATTAGACAGTTGTTGAAAATTAGGTGGACTGATAAGGTAGGGAATGAGTAGGTACTTCACAGAATCGGCGAAGAAAGGAACGTATGGATATCAATGGCAGGAGGAAGAGACAGGATATGTTAAGACGTAAGGAGTATCTTCCTTGTTGCTAGAGGGATCTGTGGGGAGTAAAGTCTGTAGGGACAACAGAGACTGGAGGAAACATGGTGCAAATGCATTTGATGATTCTATAGCCCTTCGGAATAGAAATTAATAGCAGTATACTGCATCTTCTAATTTCGCCTTCTTCTTATGAGAGCTGAAGGTACTTATCACACAGTACACGCAAATATCGTAGAGATAGGCCACTGGTAAATAAACGTGTCTGCAACGTACGAACACAAACTATCCAGTGAAGTCTGCCATACTTTACATGTAGTATTTTGACATAAGATGTTACGGAACAAGTGTCCAAAGGCAGTGGAAGGATATCCTACACAGATGTAAGAATTGCTAAGTAGTATTTTGAAATGTCTCGTAACTTCGTGAATTGTGTGCAGCATAAACAAAGTATCCAATGAAGTATGCAATACTGAAGATGTGCTATTTTGACATAAGAGACCACGGAGTAAGTGTCCGAAGACAAAGGAGGGCTGGCCGCTGTGGCCGAGCGGTTCTAGGTGCTTCAGTCCGGAACCGCGCTGCTGCTACGGTCGCATGTTCGAATCCTGCCTCGGGCATGGCTGTGTGTGATGTCCTTAGGTTATTTAGGTTTAAGTAGTTCTAAGTCTAAGGGACTGATGACCTCAGATGTTAAGTCCCGTAGTGCCTAGAGTCGTTTTAGCAAAGGAGGGATATTCCACACAGATGTAAGAATTGCTAAGTAGTATTGTGAATTGTCGCCTAACTTCATGGATTGTGTGCACCATAGCAGTAACAACTAGTGGTCGCTGAATTATGAAACAGCAATTCCGTTGGTTTCAAGTTATTGTCTTCAGGAATGGAAAGCTGCAATAATGTAAGAGTTTAAGTGAGACATACGCTCACATAATTTACGACGTTTACTCGACGTGGCTGTCCGTGACTGACGCCTAAAACTCACGCGACGATGTGAAAACTCAACAGCGTCACGTAAGGCCAAGGGGAATGGACGACTTGCCATAAAACGTTTACGATTCCAGCCCGCCGTGTGATAAGGCCCACTCTTGCATTCAACGTCGTCGCGACTGAGCACCAGCTGGCGCTTTACGAATCCTAGGAACGGCGTCAGATCCAGTTGTTTAGTAAGAGTATTAGTTGGCACGAATAAAATTCATAGCCAACACCGCTGACAAAATTTCCATGACAATAAACGCTTGGGGCTTTGCATTATGAACACGACTCTAGACTTCGAAAGTATTGAACTGTGAGTTTTTCGTTTATTAATTAGTGCGTAAAATATCGACTACAATTTTGTGTTGTGTGGTTTGAAGTATGTATTACAAGCTGATGATGATTTGCGTCTCTTCGCAAGTAAAACTTCAGGAGTACTAAACAAGAAGAAATCGGCACGTTTGTTAACGATAAGAAGAGTGCAAATTGTACTTCGTAATAAAATATTAATAGAATGTAATTCCAATTGCATTAAGCAGACTGAAAATCTGTTTTCGGAACTGGATAGAGAATAATCGCCAATTTAAGGGATTAACGAAAGTATAGAACAGAACAACAAGTGAGAATTATTACTTAATATGGGATTATTAGATTTTGTATGAAATGTTCCATAGTTTCTACATTATGACACTAATAGCCATAGGAAACAACTCACTGGTTCAATCAGTTTTAATGCTACAGATGCCTTTCGTTTCATTAATTAACAGGAAATTCAGAAGTGAAAGTGATGTGAGCCAAGAGGTTACCGAAACAGGAGGATGCATATTGGAAATTGCTAGGAGAAGCAGGAAAGCTAATAAATGGATTCTGGGGAACTGACTGTGACAGGTAGACATGTCAATGTATGGTGTAGAGAGTAAGCTAACTCTATGATGAATGCCAAGAGTTGACCAAGACGGCGACGTCATTGAAGATGGGCAGACGACATTAGCAAGCATACGGGAACATGTGAAGGTAAGGAGCTCAGAATTCCGTAAGGCAGGAAAAATTGTAGACAAGACCTTTATGTAGCAGTAAACATCAAATGGCTGCTGATGTGTAAGATGTAAGGTGAATATGAGAATGCACAAGACCATTTACTCAGGAACAGAAGTAGTTCATTTTTTCAGATCAGCAAACATATTCCAAAAAAGTTTTGGAACCGAGAGATGTCTTCTTCTTCTTTACTTTTCATAAAAATTTGCCCGACGTCGACTTCTCGTGAACAGGTAAGTGAATCTTGCTCATGAGAGTCGCTTACGCCTTTCTAAAATGGAAGTCGCGTTTTTCAAGGTTACACAGAACATCGCTATCTCTAGGGTTGTCGTGATCGTGAAGAAAAATTGGGTGTTGAGATTCAGTGGTAAGAGATAGCTCTGCCACTCTTAACTGCAGACAAAGATCTTAGCAGTATTTCAGATCAGAATCATATCACAATGAAGTAATTAAAAGTTTTGTTCTCTTTCAGAGTTCAGCTGATTTTTCATCACATATCAGTGTTCTAAAAAGTAACATTTCTGGTGCTTGAGTAAGTTTCTTCGTGACGACAAGATAACATCTACCTAAGCAAAAATGCCTTATGCGTAAGTAACTAAACAAGATGTTCTTGTGCTTAATCCAATCATGTTTTTCAATGAAAGTCACATCTGCTCGTATTAGATCTTTATAAACGAACTTCTCTTTGTATCAGAATTTTTTTTCGGGTTACTGAAGGTAAATTCTCTCGAGAGTTGCTCAACGTTCTTCTTAGGTTTTTTTTGATACTGTGGCATTAGTAGATCACAACAACGAAGCGCAATAACTTTGCACAAGGAATGCACAAGTCTGGATTTATATCGTGCTAATCAGGAAAAAACTAAATTTTGTTAGGAGGTTTCACATTGGTTTCAGTAAAGGGGAAGTCAATTTGTTGGCAATACAAACGTATTTCAGGTATTAAACAAACTTTATTTTAGAATGGATATCTGAACAGCCATAACTGATAATAGGATGCATTACTTTATTTATTGGACTTTACTCACTTCTGAAGGATGGGCAACTTTTATGTGGGACTTAACGACCAGTTTAGAATACAAGCAACATCGTTCACTATGCAGCACCACAAAACGTATACTTTCAGAATTTTAACAGCAACCACACAGTGCTGGAGAATGCCTCTCTGCCACTGGAGTTAGCTGATATCTTTGTGACACTTTTCCGCTTACTAAATGAATCTGTAACGAAAAGTGCTGCTCTTCTTTGGATCTTCCCTGTTTCTCCTATCACTCCTGTCTGGTACGGATCCCAGGATGCAGACTAGTATTCAAGAATTGCTCGAATGAGGATTTTGTAAGCTACCTTCGTTGTGAGTGTACTAGACTTTAAATGACTCTGACTCTTGCGTCGCCTTTAGCTGCTATTTGTTTTATTTGGTCGTTCCACTTTAGATCGCACACTACGCATATTTCTAGATTTTTATGTATGAGCCTGCATTCAGCCATGGTTTTGCAATCATACATTGTGTAGTGGGTCTTCCTGTCTGTTTATGCGCAATGTGTTACGTTTCTTGATGCTGAGGGTCGACTGCCACTCCCTGCATGAAGTGTCCGATACTCTGTAAGTCTTCCCGTATTTCGCAACCTTCTTTAGAGCTTCGACTTCTCTGTGAGGAACAGCATTATACCCAAAAAGTCTCGTCGAACTTCCGACGTTATTCACTAGGTCATTTATAGATACTATGAAACGTAATGGTCCTATACCATTCGCTTCGGTAGCATACGAAGTTATATTTAAGCCTGGAGATTTCGCTCCGTTGGGCATGACATGCTGTGTTCTGTTTTCTAGAAAGTCTTCAGTCCAATCACACAACCACTCTGATATTCCGTACTGTCGTATTGTCTTCACTAGACGGCAGTTCCGAACTGTATCGAGCACTTTCCGGAACACGGAATCAATCTGGATGCCAATATCTACTGCTTTCCGTGTCTCGTGGACGTAATGAGAGAGCTATGTTTCATACGCTCGCTGTTTTCGGAACCCATGGTGATTCCTACAGAAGAGAGTACTGAAATATCAGTAAAGCTACATCATGTCTGCATTATCATCGTCATCGTCGTCATCATAATCAATAATGTCACATTCACTGTTGTATCAGAGCCTCTTATAGAATTTTTCATATATTACGGTCTTCAGCTTTATGAATACCAAGTTCCAGTTTCATGTGTTCCAATGTCATCTATCTACTTTCCATTCGGTCATCTTCCCGGACTCTTTCTGTGTCTTGGAATCCAGCAAGATATTTCATTGTTCACCTTCCATCCATTCATGCGCCTATGTTCCACTCCCGGCTTAGTTTCAAGATCATGACAGTCATAAGGGTGACATCAGGCTTTTTCCGGATCTGTTTGCTTGTTTTTCTGTCTTTCATTGTAATTTCCAACACGGCTCTCTACACTGACCACTGAACAACTCTCGTTTTCGCAACATTTTTCACACTAAGTCAAAACAAACCACAAACACTATTTGTAAAAAAAAAAAAAAAAAAAAAAATTCAAATGTGTGTGAAATCTTATGGGACTTAACTGCTAACGTCAGTTCCTAAGCTTACACATTATTTAACCTAAATTATCCTAAGGACAAACACACACACCCATGCCCGAGGGAGGACTCGAACCTTCCACGGGACCAGCCGCACAGTCCATGACTGCAGCGCCTGAGACCGCTCGGCAAATCCGGCGCGGCCACTATTTGTAACTTTCGTTTTCAAAAAATAGGAAAATTAGTTTTAAAGACCATTTTTAGCACAAAATGTGGGTAGTGAAACGTAATTAAAAAGGGTAGGTAGCTCAAGTACGTTCCATTAACACTTAGTATGGAATTTCCTTGTCAGACATCTCTTGCGATTTTGAGTTTCCTGCTACTCTGATGAAGTCTAATGATGTATAAATTTTTAAGTATGCCAACATATTTGAGTCAGTTCCTTGTCTTTCAGGGGCTAGCCGTACTGATTTTGTTGAAACTGAGTGAAATGCCAGGAAAGCACTCTAAGGCGTTGACCCCTTACTCATCTGGTATTTATCGCGAATCACTCACCCAGCACAAATTCCCAAGCGACTGGGGAAAGGTGCAAATGTCTCTTGTATATAACAAGGGTTCAAGAACGAACCCCCAAAATTACAAACCAATATCGTTGACACTGGTTTGTAGCAGAATTCTTAAGCGTATTCTGAGTTCGAATACACTAAATTTCCTCGTGATGGGAAAGTATATGTCCACAAATCAGAATGGATATCCTAAGCATCCCTTGTGAGAACCTCAGCCTGCCGTTTTCTCAGATGATATTCCGTGAACTATGGATGAATCGCATCAGCCAGATTCCGTATTCGCAGGGTCTGACACGGAGTTCGCTGCAGACTGTTGATGAAGGTCCGAGCATACGGATCAGGTTCCGTAATACCTGCATAGGTCGAGGACTTCTTATGACAAAGAAACTAGTACGCTGTACTGGACGGCGAGACAAGAGTAACTTCAGGAAAGTTCTTATAAAATGCAATAGAACCACTCTTGTTCTCTACATATATACATGATTTGACGGACAGGGTGCGCAGCAGTCTAATGTTGTTTGCTGGTGACGTTGAGGTGTACTGGAAGGTGTCGTTGTTGAGTGACTGATAAAGGGTACAAAAAAGACTTGGAAAAAATTCTAGTTACTGTGTTTAATAGCAGCTTGTTCTAAAAGTAGAAAGTGGAAATTAATGTAGATGAGTGCGAAAAAAGTCCCGTAATGTTCAAATACGGCATTACTAGTTTTCTGAACTCAAGTCGATTAAATAACTAGGCCTAACGTTGCAAAGTTAGATGACCTGAAACAAGAAAGTAAGGACGGCAGTAAGAAGGCGAACGGTCGACATCGGTTTATTGGCAGAATTTTAGGGAACTCTCGCTCATGTATTTAAAAAAAAGTCTCCTGCAAAGCATTCTTGTGTACTGATCGGTACTGTTCGAGTGTTTGGGATCCCCAGCAGGTCAGACTGAAGGAAGGTACTGAAGCAATTCAGAAGCGGGCTACTAGATTTGTTACCGATAGGTTCTACCAACACGCAGTATTACTGAGACGCCCTGTGAACTGTATTGGATATCCCTGGAGGCAAGGCGGCGTTCTTTTCGCGAAAGGCTGTTGAGAAAATTTAGAGACCTGGTGTTCAAAGCAGACTGCAGAACGATTCTACTGCCGGCAACGCACATCTTGTGTAAGGATCAAGATGAGAAGAGAAATTAGGGCTCGTACAGACGCATACGGACAATAGTTTCTCCCTTGAACAGGAAAGGAAATTACTAGTAATTGTACAAGGTACCCTACGCCATGTACCATGCGGTGGTTTGCAGAGTATGAATGCATATGAGTAAATTTAGTTTATACTCACTCAACATTCCGTAATTTCGTTCACAACTTGAAAGTGGTCCGTTTTAACACCTAAGATTGTGGAGTGGTGCGGCCATGGGGACGTAGATACGGACCAGGAACACAAAAGCGCCCAGAAATTTCCAGTCTCCATGAATCATCTAGAATTTCTGGTAGCCAGGGACGTATGAGGTGCGACAATGACGTAATGAGACTGATTTTCTTTGCAACACGTGGCAACCCTGCAGGCTTGTGTAGGCACAATATCTTTGACCTTGGTCTATAAGCTGCTTCTAGTACAAGTGGCACATCGATGCAACTGCTCAGTCGTCAGTTCTGCCTTAATAAGTTAACACGTGTTTATGTCTCTCGTCGCGGAAATGGAACCGCATAATATTGCGCAATGGTATGCCATTTCTTTTTACGTTAAATTGGGTGAAAACGCGACGGCAACTTTCGGTAAGCTTCAGAAGGCTTTTGGAGAGGAGGTTATGTCAAGAGCTCAAGTTTTTCGTTGGCATTAAATGTTTAGTGAAGACAGAACGAATGTTGAAGATGAAGACCTCAGTGGGCGACCATCAACCTCACGGACAGATGTCAACTTGGCCAGGGTGCGTGAACTCGTACGATCTGATCGAAGATTATACGTGAAAATGATTGTAGAAGAACTGAACATCAATCGAGAAACGGTTCGTCTGATAATAACAGAAGATCTTGGTATGAGAAAGATTTGTGCAAAAACGGTCCCAAAAAATCTCACACCACAATAGTGAGAAACACGGAAAAATGTGACAGTCGATCTGTTTTAGCAAACGGAAATCAATCCAGGACCGTTGAGCCGTGTTATCACTGGTGATGAAAGTTGGTTTTTTCAGTACGATCCAGAGACAAAACGCCAAAGTTCGCAATGGTGCTCAAAGGGATCACCCAGAAAAAAAAGCTCTCATGTCAAAGTTAAAAGTGAAATGTATGCTTGTGTGCTTCTTTGATTCCAAGGGAATTATTCATAAAGAGTGGGTGCCCCCTGGACAAACAGTTAACCGATATTACTACAAAGAAGTTTTAGAAAGACTTCGTAAAAAGAGTTGTTCGTGTCTGTGCCAACGTTGCTGATAATTGGATTCTGCATCACGATAGTGCGCCAACCGTACTGCTCTGTCAGTACAGCAGTTTTTAACCTCAAAACAAATTTCAGTACTACCACAGCCACCTTATTCACCAGACATCGCTCCGTACAACTTTTTTCTATTTCCGAGAGTCAAAACGGCGGTCAAGGGACACCATTCTCAAACAACACAAGATGCCCAAAAAAACTGTGACGAGGATCTTGGAGGATATAACAGAAGATGAGTCCCAGAAATGTTACCATCAATGGCAGAAGTTCTAGAAACAGTGTGTGCAATCAGAAGGGAACTACTTTGAAGGAGACAACACTAAACTTGACTAAAACGGTAAGTAGCTTTTTTTCAAATCAGTGTCATTACTTTATTGTTGCACCTCGTATTACTATTTATTTTATTAACAATGAACACATTCACAGCATACGAATTGTGTTAAAAAAATTAACAGGAATTTTGGAAATACGCACGACTGTCCATTTCGCGTGATCTTCCTGTTATTGTGTTGGTAGACATGTCTGAAAAGTACATCTACATCTGCATGATTACTCTGCTGTTTGCAATTAAGCGCCTGGCAGAGGGCTTATCGAACCATCCTCAAGCTATTTCTCTACCATCTCACTGACGTAAAGCGCGTGGGAAAAACAAACACTTAAATCTTTCCGTGCGAGCTCTGATATGTAATAATATGGAATTAATTTGACATCCCCTGTCGATAGCACTCATTACTCTGTGAGAATAAAGAGCTGGTTGGGTTTTATGAGAACGATATTTCTTATATCAGTATTGGCAATACGTCAATAAATCGTTTTCTTCGAGGTAATTCGAAATGTTCGAACACATTATACGTTCCAAGGTACTACTGCAAATCGATGTTAGTAATATGGGTCTCTAATTCAGCGGATTACTCATATTTCCTCCCTAGGATATTCATATGACTCGTGCAACTTTCTGGTCTTTAGGAACGGGTCTTGCGACGAGGGAGCGCCTGTACATAATTGTTACGTACGGAGCTATTGCAGCAGCATATACTGAAAGAAACGTGACTGGCATAGAAGCTATATGGGTTCCTTGCCATTTTTGAGTATTTTGAGCTTCTTCGCCACACCGAGGTTATCTATTTCTAAGCTACTTACGTTGGCAGTAGTTCTTCATTACAGTTTTAGAATATTTAATTCGTTGTGAAGGAATTTCGGAAAACCAGGTTTAGTAACTCTGCTTTAGAGGCGCTGCCATCAGTAACACCACCATTGGTATGAAGCAGTGAAGGTACTGATTGCGTCTTGAAGCTGGTGTACTGTACATGTGACACGAATGTCTTTGGTTTTTCCGCTGGATTTCGAGACGGAGTTCTCGCATTGAGGTTCGCACTAAATTTCGAGGTTTCCTAAAACTTCACTAATCTTGAGGATTTTGAGTTCTTTTAAATTTGGCGTGCGTTTCTAGTTGATTCTGGAACAGTGTTGTGATCTGTTTTGTGTGCCAAGGTGGATCAGTACCAGCTCTTATTAATTTATTTGGTGCATATCTCTCAAGTGCCGTCGATACTATTGCTTTCTGAACAGCATTTGGAGTCTCATAGCCACACCGGATGTTTAGCCAGCTGTCAGCTGTTCTAGGTAAATTGTTTTGGATCATTCTACGATTATTTTCTACGAAAATGGATTGAGAATTTCTATAAATTTTCCTGTAAGAACAGAGTAAAGTGCAGAAACATATTAACAATGTTAAAAAGTGCCTTTAGTGAGTCTATTATGAGTGACACAAGAGTTTACGAAGGTTGTACGCGTTGCGAAGAAGACCGTGAAAACGTTGAAGGTGAGAAGTGATCAGGATCCCCCAGCGGATCATTCACCGATTAAACCGTTGAAAAAGAGTAAAAATGACTATGAACGATAGCAGAATCACAGAGATGTTGTTGACGATGTTGGAATACAATCTGACCGATGACACAATATGTTTCTTTTGTTTTTGTCATAAAACGCGTGACATCTGGACTTAATCAAGATTTGCTGGATTTCAAAAACAGGAACGGCAGATGCAAGTTGTTTTGGAACTATGGTGTAATTAGCTCTTTCTTTTATCGAGCATCTAATTTTATGATCATCTACAAGATGTACCTAACTTGCACCTCGCAATACCCAGTTTCGCAGTGATGGCGGCTGCGATGAATCGTGACATGGAAACAACGAGTGCTGTCCGAAGGCTCGAATACCTCCCTCCAACGACACCCTGTTTGTACACACAAGGACTGAGTTATCGTCATGCGGGAGCCACACAAAGTTCTTAATATCCGTGGAGAGTTCCTCTAACTGTTCTACCACAATTCTTAAACAATGGACAGTGCGTCGTCTTCCTCGGAGTTCAGACAACAAGTACGGCACTAACCGCGAACAAATGGGTACACATGATCGTACATTCCTACCTTCTCCATCATTGCGAGCTAAAATGAAACGTATGAGGGCTGTTTTCAACGCACTGCTATCCTGTGATTGCAGTGTACACTGTATGAGTAAAAGTACGCGGAATCCTCTTTGTAATGCGGAATTGACCACCAGACGCCACAAGAGGTGGAAGAGGGGAAGGGGGGCTGACTGTGTTCTCAGTAGATAAGTAGTAACAGAAGAATGAGTCGGCCTGGAGAGCTCAGTGACTTTGAACAAGTACTGGACATTGATTGTCACCTAAGTGACAGATCCACGAACGAAAGTTGACTGTCGGTATTGTGATTATGTGGTGGAAACCCGAAGAAACAACTACAGTTATACCAAGACGATGCAGACAGCATGTACCCAAGGATAGAAGCCGTCGAACATTGCAGGGAGCGATTTCAAAAAATCGTATGAAGTCAGCGGTAGCATTCACTCGTCAATTCCAAAGTGCTACCAGCAGTCAAGTGAATGCAATGGCTGTGCGTGAGCAGTTAGAAAGAACGGCACACACTCATCAAGCAGCTTACATTTCTGTAAAGACAGTTGAGATGGCGTAATGGACGATGGCACTGCGCAATGCATGACTGGAAAAAAAATGCTTCGGAATGATTAATCACGCTGCACCCTGCAGCAAGACGATGAAAGAGCATGGGTTCGGCGAATGTCTCGAGAATGTTATGTGGCATCATGTATAGTGCCAAGAGTGAAGTACGGAGGTGGTGGTGTTACGATAAAGGGCGGTTTCTCGTGGTTAGGATGTGGTCCTCCCGCACGCTAAATGCGAATGTATATGAACACATTTTAGAGCATTTAGTACTGCACGCATTAGAGGAGCGATTGTTTGAATCAGCGTTAAAGCGCACGCTGACATACAGCATAATCTATGAGCAATGGTCGAGTACAGTAACATTATTGAAATGAACTGGAGTGGACAGAGCCCCGATCTGCACCAAATAGAGCTCTTTTAGGATGAGTTAGAACGTCGACTTCACTCCAGAGTCCAGAACCCACGCTAGGACCTTCTCTGGTTTCAGCTGTTGTTGAAAAACGGGCTATTATCCATCCACAGTCATTCAGGCACGTCGGTCAAAGTGTCCCCAGTAGAATTCAAGCCGTCATAAAAGCGAAGCGGGACACACGTCACATTAATGTCCACTAATGAGTCACCGGGTACTTTCGACCAGATGGGTTATGCAATGAGCTGATATAAATGTGTGATTTGTGGGTTTGTAGCGCCGAATCGTTTTTACATAGCATCACTACTCATCGGTTGTTGCCCAGATTTGAATAGCGTACGGTCTGTACACGTTGTTGATCACTGCATTTAACAGTGTCAACGTTGACTTTCCTTGAATCGAGTTCCTCACAGACTACACACTCGACACGATGTTTCGTAAACAGCAGGTACGACTTCGAAGATTAAGTGTCTCACGTATCGAGCACTAAACTTGACGTCACGATCGAGTTCATTGACATCGGCCTACCCGCCCCATTATCAACTGCTCAGGCAGGCGGTTAGTGCAGGCTCTGAGGATATTTCAGCCACATAACACGCCAAAATGTTCCATTCAGCTCGGTGACAGTGTAAGTAGGCAGTTTAGGTTTTTATGTTGGTAACGCCACTTAACGCTCTATATGAAAATCACTGACTGTGCTGTGTGAAGGCTGTGGTTGGTTTGCATTGTTGGAGTATATGCTATTGTAATGTTGGGCAGTTGGCTGTTAACAGCGCGTAGCGTTGCGCAGTTGGTGAGCCGCCAGCAGTGGTGGATGTGAGGAGAGAGATGGCGGAGTTTTGAGAGCGGATGATTTGGACGTGTGTCCATCAGAGACAGTAAATTTGTAAGACTGGATACATATATTATCACTTTTGAACACTGTTAAGGTAAATACATTGTTTGTTCTTTATCAAAATCTTTGATTTGATAGCTATGCCTATCAGTAGTTAGTGACTTCAGTAGTTAGAATCTTTTATTTAGCTGGCAGTAGTGGCGCTCGCTGTATTGCAGTAGTTCGAGCAATGAATATTTTTGTGAGGTAAGTGATTTGTGAAAGGTATAGGTTAATGTTAGTCAGGGCAATTCTTTTGTAGGGATTATTAAAAGTCAGATTGCGTTGCACTAAAAATATTGTGTGTCAGTTTAGTGATGATCAGAATAATTAAAGGGCGAAATGTCTGAGTACGTTCAGTTCTGCTCAGCTGTTTGAAAATCAAATAATGTACGAGGTTTATCAGCACAGTCATTCATTAATTTTTCTGAGGGGACGTTTCAACAGGAGCGCTCTACTCCAAGACAGCTTTAATTTAGTTTTACTCACATTTTGCAGTTATGGACGTGACGGTATTGACTACACTGAAGCTATGTTGAAAAACGGAGACAGTTAGTAATATTCGTGTTTTGTTACACCACACTATGCTTTTCAGCCCCTGTTGGCCCATTCTCATGTGTATCTAGGTAGTTTCATTAACTTTCAAGCTTGAGCGACATGATACTTCGGAATAAGGCTTGCCTGTTGGTGGGAGGTGATCTGTTAAATTTGGATTTCGTTGAAAAAGAAAACTAAAGAAATTGATAAAAATCGGGAGAACTCAGCATATCTAGTGGGCAAAAATGCTCTAAGAATTGCGCAGCACAGCTTGCATAATAGATATTTTATTTTAAAGTAATAATATCTGCTAAATCTTTTAATGTATTACTGTCCAACCAGCTTCGACCCAAACAGATATCTCCTGCCAGAAATTTCGAAAAATTTTAAAAAAATACTGTGAGTTCCATACTTCTACAATTTTTAAAAGTAATCATGGATAACCGCTGAAAAGTAGTCGTGGACCTTGGTGTGGTTATTTCTCAACAAATTGTTATCTAGCATGTCTCGCATCTTGCCTCAGTTATTGTAATTTACTTTTATTCTATACGTTAACAATTTCCAAACTTAAGGCATAGCCTTCTAACAAAAGGAACGCCCTATTCGGATTTGTCATCTAGCTGAGTATCAAGAAAATTAATGTAATTATCAAGATAAACCTGCAGATGGGCTTACAGGTCCTGAAATGGAAAGTCTACGGTAATAAAATGCGAAAAGTAGTGACTGATGGTAACGTTCAACATAAATTCAGCGTATCTTCAGTTCAGTAAATCATTAGTGTTCTTGGCACTTTCAGCTTTCGTATAATTCATACATTCTAGAGGAATGTTAAATTGTACTGCATTACCAAGCGAAACTGCCAGCTTGCATTGATAATAATTTTCCAGAATTCTCGATAGGGCGATGAGAAATGACTGAGTTTTCTTCAGATCTACAGGACCCAATCCTCTATTGACGGCGATATTCAGAATGATGTGAACGTAAGGCAAGCAATCGCACTGATCGAACTGCGGGATATATATTGAAATTACGATATCTACGGTGGCAAGAAATACTTTACTGAAAACTAAATTCGATGACGACTATAGAATCGGAAGGAAATACGATTACTCTCGTTTCGTTTACGTATTCTCTATTGGTTTTCGACTTTCGATTTTCAGCGGACGTGTGTTTAATGATTTTTTTATGTTTTACTAGAAATCACAGATTCATTCTCCATTGATGGTGACGACGGTGAAGCACCGGAAAAAAATATTAGAAGAACGTCGATCGAACATTGTGAGACGGAAACCAAAAGTCAACACGGGGAAACGAAACCCAAGTATTTCGTACACCTTTCTTAATTTTTCCCTATTCTGAGATGTTTATCGACATTTGGCAACTCATGCTTTGCACCAATTGCCATTTCCCCATTCTTCGGACGCCCTATTTCCCGCGTTAGAAGATAGAAAAATAAAAATTTAAGAAAATCCTGGTAAGTGCGATTAAGACTCGCGCGTCGAGGGTGCTGTACAAGCTTGATAATGTGTATAAATACTTCATCCATCCAGAACATCGAGATTTTCGACGATTTTTGCCTGTTAGAGATATCGATAATGGCGAGATACCAAAATCATAAATGGCCGTATCTTTTGAGTGCAATGATTTAGAAGTATGAGTGTTGTACACCTTAAAGGGAACGTAGACCTTGACATTTGACATAAATTTCAACTTCATACTGTACATCTCCTCCCCCCATGAACCATGGACCTTGCCGTTGGTGGGGAGGCTTGCGTGCCTCATCGATACAGATGGCCGTACCGTAGGTGCAACCACAACGGAGGGGTATCTGTTGAGAGGCCAGACAGACGTGTGGTTCCTGAAGAGGGGCAGCAGCCTTTTCAGTAGTTGCAGGGGCAACAGTCTGGATGATTGACTGATCTGGCCTTGCAACATTAACCAAAACGGCCTTGCTGTGCTGGTACTGCGAAAGGCTGAAAGGAAGGGGAAACTACAGCAGTAATTTTTCCCGAGGACATGCAGCTTTACTGTATGATTAAATGATGATGGCATCCTCTTGGGTAAAATATTCCGGAGGTAAAATAGTCCCCCATTCGGATCTCCGGGCGGGGACTACTCAGGAGGATGTCGTTATCAGGAGAAAGAAAACTGGCGTTCTACGGATCGGAGCGTGGAATGTCAGATCCCTTAATCGGGCAGGTAGGTTAGAAAATTTAAAAAGGGAAATGGATAGGTTAAAGTTAGATATAGTGGGAATTAGTGAAGTTCGGTGGCAGGAGAAACAAGACTTCTGGTCAGGTGACTACAGGGTTATAAACACAAAATCAAATAGGGGTAATGCAGGAGTAGGTTTAATAATGAATAGGAAAATAGGAATGCGGGTAAGCTACTACAAACAGCATAGTGAACGCATTATTGTGGTCACGATAGATACGAAGCCCACACCTACTACAGTAGTACAAGTTTATATGCCAACTAGCTCTGCAGATGATGAAGAAATTGAAGAAATGTACGATGAAATAAAAGAAATTATTCAGATAGTGAAGGGAGACGAAAATTTAATAGTAATGGGTGACTGGAATTCGAGTGTAGGAAAACGGAGAGAAGGAAACATAGTAGGTGAATATGGATTGGGGCTAAGAAATGAAAGAGGAAGCCGCCTAGTAGAATTTTGCACAGAGCACAACTTGATCATAGCTAACACTTGGTTTAAGAATCATGAAAGAAGGTTGTATACGTGGAAGAACCCTGGAGATACTAAAAGGTATCAGATAGATTATATAATGGTAAGACAGAGATTTAGGAACCAGGTTTTAAGTTGTAAGACATTTCCAGGGGCAGATGTGGACTCTGACCACAATCTATTGGTTATCACCTGTAGATTAAAACTGAAGAAACTGCAAAAATGTGAGAAATTAAGGAGATGGGACCTGGATAAACTGAAAGAACCAGAGGTTGTACAGAGCTTCAGAGAGAGCATAAGGGAACAATTGACAGGAATAGGGGAAAGAAATACAGTAGAAGAAGAATGGGTAGCTCTGAGGGATGTAGTAGTGAAGGCAGCAGAGGATAAAGTAGGTAAAAAGACGAGGGCTGCTAGAAATCGTTGGGTAACAGAAGAAATATTGAATTTAATTGATGAAAGGAGAAAATATAAAAATTAAGTAAATGAAGCAGGCAAACAGGAATACAAACGTCTCAAAAATGAGATCGACAGGAAGTGCAAAATGGCTAAACAGGGATGGCTAGAGGACAAATGTAAGGATGTAGAAGCTTATCTCACTAGGGGTAAGATAGATACTGCCTACAGGAAAATTAAAGAGACCTTTGGAGAGAAGAGAACCACGTGTATGAATATCAAGAGCTCAGATGGCAGCCCAGTTCTAAGCAAAGAAGGGAAGGCAGAAAGGTGGAAGGAGTATATAGAAGGTTTATACAAGGGCGATGTACTTGAGGACAATATTATGGAAATAGAAGAGGATGTAGATGAAGACGAAATGGGAGATACGATACTGCGTGAAGAGTTTGACAGAGCACTGAAAGACCTGAGTCGAAACAAGGCCCCCGGAGTAGACAACATTCCATTAGAACTACTGACGGCCTTGGGAGAGCCAGTCATGACAAAACTCTACCAGCTGGTGAGCAAGATGTATGAGACAGGCGAAATACCCTCAGACTTCAAGAAGAATATAATAATTCAAATCCCAAAGAAAGCAGGTGCTGACAGATGTGAAAATTACCGAACTATCAGTTTAATAAGCCACGGCTGCAAAATACTAACGCGAATTCTTTACAGACGAATGGAAAAACTGGTAGATGCAGACCTCGGGGAGGATCAGTTTGGATTCCGTCGAAATTTTGGAACACGTGAGGCAATACTGACCTTACGACTTATCTTAGAAGAAAGATTAAGAAAAGGCAAACCTACGTTTCTAGCATTTGTAGACTTAGAGAAAGCTTTTGACAATGTTGACTGGAATACTCTTTTTCAAATTCTAAAGGTGGCAGGGGTAAAATACAGGGAGCGAAAGGCAATTTACGATTTGTACAGAAACCAGATGGCAGTAATAAGAGTCGAGGGGCATGAAAGGGAAGCAGTAGTTGGGAAAGGAGTGAGACAGGGTTGTAGCCTCTCCCCGATGTTATTCAATCTGTATATTGAGCAAGCAGTAAAGGAAACAAAAGAAAAATTTGGAGTAGGTATTAAAATTCATGGAGACGAAGTAAAAACTTTGAGGTTCACCGATGACATTGTAATTCTGTCAGAGACGGCAAAGGACTTGGAAGAGCAGTTGAACGGAATGGACAGTGTCTTGAAAGGAGGCTATAAGATGAACATTAACAAAAGCAAAACGAGGATAATGGAATGTAGTCAAATTAAATCGGGTGATGCTGAGGGAATTAGATTAGGAAATGAGAGACTTAAAGTAGTAAAGGAGTTTTGCTATTTAGGAAGTAAAATAACTGATGATGGTCGAAGTAGAGAGGATATAAAATGTAGACTGGCAATGGCAAGGAAAGCGTTTCTGAAGAAGAGAAATTTGTTAACATCGAATATAGATTTATGTATCATGAAGTCGTTTCTGAAAGTATTTGTTTGGAGTGTAGCCATGTATGGAAGTGAAACATGGGCGATAACTAGTTTGGACAAGAAGAGAATAGAAGCTTTCGAAATGTGGTGCTACAGAAGAATACTGAAGATAAGGTGGATAGATCACGTAACTAATGGGGAGGTATTGAATAGGATTGGGGAGAAGAGAAGTTTGTGGCACAACTGGACTAGAAGAAGGGATCGGTTGGTAGGACATGTTTTGAGGCATCAAGGGATCACAAATTTAGCATTGGAGGGCAGCGTGGAGGGTAAAAATCGTAGAGGGAGACCGAGAGATGAGTACACTAAGCAGATTCAGAAGGATGTAGGTTGCAGTAGGTATTGGGAGATGAAGCAGCTTGCACAGGATAGAGTAGCATGGAGAGCTGCATCAAACCAGTCTCAGGACTGAAGACAACAACAACAACAACTGTACATCTACCATTTCGTGAGAAAAAAGGGTCTCATCAGACGGTCAGACAGACAGACAGATAACAAATGATAAGAAATATGTATATATTTTACCCGTGATACAACTAAAAACTAACAGTTTTCGGATTTTTACTTTACTTGAACTGTGGAAACTTTCTTCTTCCAAATTTCACGATTTTTAGGCCAATTGCAAAAATCCAATAGGGTTTGATGAGTGAGTTAGCGAGTAACAAAATATGTGACATAAAACGGCTGTAACTTTTGACTGAATTGACGTAGAAGCTTAAATTTTTAAATAAATGGTCAAGGGACCATAGATCTTAGTGTGTGACATAATCTCAACTTGATGCGTCCATCTGTTCTTGAGGACAGACAGCTCGGCCACAACTGATCCTGAAAGGGTTTCGTTTTTACTAGCTGAGCTACGGAGCCGTAATGAAATTCACTGATCGTATGGCATTGATGGCCGGGAGAACTCCAGCCGCGTAGTTTCAAGTCTTTTCAGTTGACGCCACATTGGGTGACTCGTGTGTCATGATTATGAGGTGATGACAGAGGAAAACTAAAAATCAACTAATATTTGAACGCAGAAAAGGAAGCAAAAGCATCGAATACCAGGAGCTAGTACCGCTACGCTCTCTTCGCGCGCTGTTTCCCTTCCCTCGTGTAAGAGGCCCTGGGCTGGCTCGCTGCAATTACTGGGGGTGACATATTAATTGAAAGCGCCTTGTGTTGCGCCCCTCGGGCCTTCTAGCACAGGGCTTGTTTCGTCTCCTTATCTACTCTATAAATAGTAATTAGCGCCGAAATAAATTATAGATGAACGCCACGGGGGCTAGCCCTACCGTGTGTACCCCACCCTGTGCTCCGGCACTCCACTTGGCCAACACCGAATGAGTCGGTGTAATTAAAAAAAAAAAAAAAAAAAACGGCCACCGGCGTCCCCTGGCGCTGGCGAAATTAGACTTTGAAATGCGGCCCGCGCGTGCATATGGCGCCGGAAGTGACGCTGTCGCACTCTTCCAGCTGTGACTCCTGGGAATTCACTGTGGTCTGCTCACGCACGTTCGCACTCTAGAAAGCGACGCGCGAAGCGCTCTTCCTTCTGTGTAGTATATTTGCCGTGTCGCTTAGCTGCCACCGACAGTTCACAAGGCATGAGCTCAGCTGCCAAACAATGTGAGACAAAAACGACACTCAGCGAAGCCATTGGTAAAAGTATGTCATTTTTCCTGCTTTCCTTTAACTCGAGGTTAATGGACAGACCCCATTTACCATCATATGCTTTCGTTTCCTTTTTTAGCGATTTGCAAATTTAACGGATAACCTTCTTAAAATAGGAGAGCACTATTTTCGAGCAGTAGCAAGAAAATTATTAATGAAGCTACTACCGAGTTACACATGAAGATGTGCCCACAGGGGCTGAAATGCACAGTGTAGTATGACAAAATACAAATATTAGTAATTTAAAGGCCAACGTCCTTGCCGCAGTGGTAACACCTGCTCCCGTCAGATCACCGCAGTTAAACGCTGTTGGGCTGGGCTATCACTTGGATGGGTGACCATCCGGTCTGCCGAGCGCTGTTGGCGAGCGGGGTGCACTCAGCCCTTGTGAGGCAAACTGAGTAGCTACTTGATTGTGAAGTAGTGACTCCGGTCTCGGAAACTGACACGCGGCCGGGAGAGCGGTGTGCTGACCACATGCCTCTCCATATTCGCATCCTGTGTCGCCTATGGGCTGAGGATGACACGGCGGCCGGTCGGTAACGTTGGGCCTTTTGTTCGGGAGGAGTTTAGTTTTTTAGTTTAGTAATTTAAAGCATGTTTCAATACCTCTTGAGTGTATTCAGTACAGTCACGTCCGTAACTGCAAAACATGAATGAAACTGAATTAAAGGTACCCACTTTTTCGGAACAGAACGCTCCTGTCACAATGGTCAACGGAAGGGTATGACGTGTTAGGTATCTGGTGCATTATTTCTCCTTGAGCCGTATAATAGTAATGCTGATAATGGTTCTGTCCCCTTTTGGTAGCTTGCATAAGAGTATTATTTGGGCTTCTTTTCAATTATAGTCGCTTTCTGATGATTTCTTGTTGTCGTGGACTTGCAGATCAAGGCCATTGGTTTCCGTGTACGGCCCTTGTCTGATGCAACTGGTGCGAGGACTGTAAGAGAGTTCCAGATACATCCAGCAGCTACGAAATTATACCTCAACATTCCCTCACAAAACTTTTCTATTTTAAATCGTCTTGAACAGTCTTACAGTACAAGATCTCGAATTTTAAAGTCATTACATCAGTACTTATCTAAATATATCTACCACGTCTAGTGACCAAAGTTCATCTTAGTAATGAATAAACAAATCCTCTTCCAGTCCTAGATGTGCTTACGATAACTGCGGTATCTGTTAACATAGCATGTACGGAAATTCCTATTAGACAATACTGTAAGTTGTAGAGAGAGTTAGTAAACAAAATATATCCGGAAATCAAAATTAACTTACGTTTCTTACTCTCTCTCCATACTGGTGCTTCTTATGTTCTTTTCTGTACCGATTAGTTCCATGATGTTGTCACTTGAGGTTGCGTGAAGTTCAATTGTACAAGCTACTGAGGGGTGACGGGGAGGACAGTGGTGAAATACTCGTCGAGTTCGGAAGGGTGTAGTTTCCAATCTTCGACCATCCATCGTGCGGTAGACTTTCCCTGGTTTGTCTTAAGGTAGTATAATTACATAATCATTGTTTACAAATCTTTCACACTCTAACTTTCTAGTCAGTTCGGTGATAGTTATTCTAACGAAACTTTAGAAGCAAGGCTATCGTAGCGACGGTATTGATTTGCGATGTTTCTTGACTTTCTCTTAATGTACTCGTGGATGTTTGGTTCGCTTGACATATCCTAATGCATTCTTTTGAGGTGAATTTATCTGCTTCAGCTATAATGTACAGAAATTTGTTCTGTGGTGATTGCAACTTTCTGAGATGATCTTGGTTGCATACAGAATGTGTTGTGAATACAACCCCATAGCAACTGGGCAGACGCTTTGTCTGCTTACAAATAATCGAGATGCAGTTTATACTTAGTGTAACAAACGACTTGCGTTACAAGAAAAATATCTGAGGATAGCTGTAACGATGAACGTGATTCCTGTGACATTTATTTAAAATTGCAACCTGAACATCTGAACTTGGTATATCCATAATTGAAATGGACTAGTTACTACCGGCCTTCCGCATGGAGCACGACTATCTCACCACTGACTACTACTGTTAGACACATACGGTTGCTGTCAACAAGTATGCGCCTGAAGATGGTTTTGTAACAACATCGAAACTAGTTGCCAATAAAACCAACACCTTAATACAGCTGGAGAAATTTCGTCATTTTTAACATGTACACCTGAACGTTAACGCAAATAAACTACTTTCAAAATTTTAAATTTCTGAAATTATTACAAACATTTTCTCTATAATCATCGTTGCAGCCACTCAGATCCCAGAAAGTTGTCGTATTTAATGGTTTGTTATGACAGTGTTAATATTCTGCGAAACTCGGGACAGAGAAAAAAAAGAAAGCCTTGGAGGTGTGATGGTCGACGTAACTCAAATTGAAAGCACATATAACATATATCAAGATAGCTAATATCGCTTCTAATACTGATTGTTCAGATATAGCGCGTTGAAGGTTGTGTATAAAGTTCCGTACCTGTAAAGCAAAACAAAAGATTTATCCGACATCGTCTAACTTACTATATAGATTCTCAGTAATTTTTCTGCCTACATTTCGTAGGTGAGAGCCTTGCGCCGTTCAAAAGTAAAGAAAGGGAAGGGTAATCACACTTCTGTATTCTGTTGTGTTGGCGCAAATACGCTGCATAATTTTCCTCTCCGCGATTACGCTGCCGCCGTAGCGCGGGCATAACAGCTGCTACCGCCATTATTCTACACGGCCTCTTGGTGCAGCGTAGATCGGCGGCAAACAGAACAGCACCGCGAGAGAAGCTTCCCGAGTGAGCCAGAGCTAAATTAGCGATTCCTATCTGACAAATTCCGCGAAACGGAACGGCTGCTTTAGGTCTAATGAAATTTGACCGGTGTTTAAATATCGGCTTTACGTGCCAATAGCTACGCCGCGGGAGCCATATTAGCGCTATCTGAGTAATCCTTATTGAGTCCTCGCCGGCGGAGAGAGCGGGAGGACGAACGAGGCGGCGCGCGGCGAGACTCAATCTGCAGCTAGAGGCCGCGCCTAATATTTCGCCTTTCCTCTCGTTAATCCAATTTATTTTCATAGACGCCGCATATCCTAATGGAATCGCCTCACAGTGCCGCGCTGCCGGCGGCCGACTGCCCCTGCAAGCCGTGCAACCGTAACACGCTGCCTTGCATGAGTGGCCGTCCTGACGAGTGGATCTGGAAGCGGTCAGCTAGCACACCAGCTGAAGTTGGGCTCTGCTAAAACTGATGTTTGGTGGAAGTAGTAATTGGTACAATTACCGTTAGTACTTAGTAGCATTGGTAGGAAAAGAAACGTACACGAACGTCTAAGAGAGAAACTGGGAACCAACGACTTCTCTTTTTTTTCTTTGTCTGTTTCTTTGCACATAATAAGAACCGCACATCATTTATTATTAGTCTAAGCTGTATTATATATTACATATATATTATTTAAATTTCATTTTATAAGTAATTAAAATTAGCTGATCGCGAACTTCAGCTCTTTTATGTAACCAACGAAATCACTTTCGATGCAAGTACAGTTCACAAACACAAATTATATATATATATATATATATATATATATATATATATATATATATATATATATATATATATATAGACAACAAAACACGGGCTATCATAGAGCAAACTTTAACCAACAGGACCTCCAAAGTAAAGTTCTGTGGGGAACTATCAGAGCCCTTTGAAATTCGCACAGGTGTCCGACAAGGCGATGGCCTCTCACCTCTTCTGTTCAATCTGGTGTTAGATAAGGTAATAAAAGAATGGGAAACATCACAACAAGGGATAACCTTAGGAAACCTACAGATTAAATGCCTGGCTTTTGCAGACGATTTGGCGATTGTCACGAAAGGTATAAAAGAAACAAAAGACCCTATTGAAAAATTGCACGAAATCGCTTCCAAAACTGGACTACAGATCTCTTACGAAAAGACACAGTTTATGAGCACAAAGAAATTCTCATCTCTGAACACAAAGTATGGCACGATTTAAAAAACGGCAAACTTCAAATACCTCGGTGAAACACTGCAAATGAATGGACATAACAGAGACTCAAACGAAGAAAGAAAGACTAAACTGGACAAGGCATACAAAGTAGTGTTGAATCATTACAACAAGAAGTCTATCTCACAAAAAGCCCAATTACGCCATAACGACACGGTGGTGCTCCCCGAGGCACTATATGCAGCAGAGACCACACTAATCCTAGGGCATACACGTATCAGACAACTAGAAAAAGTAGAACGGAAAATACTTACGAAAATATTTGGCCCAACTAACAACAATGGAATATGGATCAAGAAACCTCCAGAGGAACTACACAAACATACGGAGACAATCACCTATACAGAATGCCATCACGCAGACTGACCCAACAGATCTTGGACTGGGTAACCACTATAAACAACAAATGGGTGACAGAGGTAGAAAACGACCTGAACCAACTCAACATCACAGCAGACACAATAAACGACAGAATAAAATTCAGAAACATCATTAAGAAAAGTAAACTACATGAGATACAATGTGACAAACGAACAGGCGTAAAATGGACCGAAGAACGCAAGCAAGATCACAGACTGAAGATGAAAGAAATATGGGCAACCAAAAAGGCTATCAAGATGAAGCCGCAGACACGAAGCCGACAAGAAGCATGGACAGAGCACCGGAAACAGAAACACAGTGAGCGAATGAGGGAAGTTTGGGCAGCAAGGAAGGCAGCAAAAGGAACTGACCATGTAGTTTAGTCCAAATGCGCTCTTTAAGGGCAAAGCACCAATAATATATATATTAGTCCATATAACGTTCTTCACCATCATTAAAGGAAAGATTTTTCTGCAATTATTGATAAATGCAGTAGTTGTTTATGAAAAACAGAAATATCTTTTAGCTCAAAATGGTTCAAATGGCTCTGAGCACTATGGGACTTAACATCTATGGTCATCAGTCCCCTAGAACTACTTAAACCCAACTAACCTAAGGACAGCACACAACACCCAGCCATCACGAGGCAGAGAAAATCCCTAACCCCGCCGGGAATCGAACCCGGGAACGGGAAGCGAGAACGGTACCGCACGACCACGAGATGCGGGTTATCTTTTAGCTATTCACTTTTAAGTGACAGGCAGGAGGTGAACCACATGGAACAAAATTTTTCCGTAGGTTACCCAGCGCTCAGTTTCTAGATGGTTCACTGCTTCTGTGTCTTGGTGGAATCTAGTAAGACACTGATCGTATACGTGAAGGAAGCGACCGTTTTGAGGTAACGCCCGACGACTATGCAGCACACCTAACGTACAGGTAATGCGGGTACAACGTTAACTGCTGTGACTACTGAGAATACTACGATATCTTCGCTTACCTAGGAGGGTCTACGGAGCGTACAGTAGTGTTAGAACTCTAGGACTAACTCACAGGCACACTGGACAAAACATCTGTCACATCCACGAGATTTGTAACGCATCCAATTTGGAGAGGAAGAGACTCCACAGTTTCTTCAGGAAAGACTTATCGAACTCAGCGAATACCAAACCGCAGAGCTTCCAGACTGTGGCAGTTTCAGTTGCTATGTTTCGCCTCCTGTTGTAAATAATCCCAGACATTTTCTGTTTGATTGAGGCATGGTGCTCTAGCAGGACAGTCGACAGTTGATAGAGCGCATTTTCGTCAAAACAGGAACGTATGCGTAGAGCCCTGCGAATACTGCAATTGCTTTCTTCTTGGAGGGTGGGAATGTGCACAGTAATTTCATCACGGACATTTAGAAGAGTGTTCAACACGGCGACATTTCGTCACCGAGGCTGTTGAAAGAAACAGCCTAGTTCATTTTCTCGGTAACATAAATAAGTGGTCCAAAAAGAGAGAGAGAGAGACAGAGAGAGAAACGAAATTTCATAGAATCATATGTGGCCCGAACTATACTCTCCACACGTTGTGGTTTAAACTCCTCATTGGGATGTCGTTGCACTCAACGCCTTGTACAATTAATTGAAAACAGGCAAAGTAGCGATCATTGCTTCACACCATATGCCCCCATTTATCTACTGTCGATCAGACTACTAAAACGTCTACATCAACATCAGCAGTCTGCAAGCTACCTTACGATAAGGTACTTCGTGTACGAGTGTCACCTCCTCCTTTTCCCGTTCCACTCGCGAATGATTTAGGGAAGAACGGTTGCTCGCAAACATCTGCGTGGGCTCGAATTTCTCCGATTTTGTCTTGATGGCCTTTTCGCCAGATATATATAGGAAGAAGCAATATACTGGTTGACCCTTCTAGGAACATGCGCTCTCGGAGCGTCAACAATAGACTACACTGTGATGCGGAACACTTCTCTTGCTGCGTCTGCAGAGCAGCTGGCTAAGCACTTCCGTGGCGTTTTCACGCTCTTACTAAATGAATCTGTGACGAAACGGGCAGATTTTCTTTGAATTTCGTCTGTTTCCTGCATCAATCCTGTGTCGCACGGATCCCAGATTGACACCGAGCGAGGTGGCGCAGTGGTTAGACACTGGACTCGCATCCGGGAGGACGACGGTTCAATCCCGCGTCCATCCTGAATTAGGTTTTCCGTGATTTCCCTAAATCGCTCCAGGCAAATGCCGGGATAGTTCCTTTCAAAGGGCACGGCCGACTTCCTTCCCCGTCCTTCCCTAATCCGATGAGACCGATCATCTCGCTGTCTGCTCTCCTTCCCCAAAACAACCAACCAACCCAGATTGACGAATAAGATTCAATTGTTCATCGACCCAGTGCTTTGTAAACTACTTCCTTTGTTGCTTGATTACATTCATTTATGATTCTTGGAATAAGTCTCAGCCCATCATCTTTTATGCTTTCGTTTCGCTTTAAATCTGTCTGTACGCATATTCTGAGATATACCATGGAAGTAAATGTTCTCAGTGACTTGTGCAAACCAGTAATCTTTATATACGGGTCGTTCATTTTAACTGAAGACATTGAAACATCTCGAAACTTCACATCTGATGGAACTTTTTCTTTCCCCTCAGATGGGGACATACAATGATACCATACTCAAGCCACTATCCCACTCCGTGCGTGGGTCGCAGCGGCATCTTTGAAATCTTCAATCTGAAACTTCGATTTATATTTCAGGCAAAGATTTTACGTTTTGTCTGAAGGATTTTCTTCGTTTCTCCACAGATGGCGCTGTAATCGGAGGAGCTGTAATCGGAGGAACAGAATCGTACACAATGCTACTCAATGGCGATGACGCAATGAAGCGTTGTAACTGGTAGCGACAAAATAAATTAAAATCATAAGAACGGATGTAGGTGTTTTTATTTTTTGTCATGATAGTAATCGGCCGTCGTCATAGAGACCTCCTCCTAAAAGGATGGTGGCCGAGCGGTTCTAGGCGCTACAGTCTGGAACAGCGCGACCGCTACGGTCGCAGGTTCGCATCCTGCCTCAGGCATGGATGTGTGTGATGTCCTTAGGTTAGTTAGGTTTAAGTAGTTCTACGTTCTAGGGCACTGATGACCTCAGCAATTGAGTCCCATAGTGCTCAGAGCCATTTGAACCATTTAAAAGGATGGAGATACAAAAGCAAAGCAAAATCGTGAATGGGGCCCCACCTTCATGCTGCGAGGATAGGACAGGGCAGTATTTCTTAATTTAAATTGGAAACGCCATTCGTGACGTCGTTTTCCTCAGACACATCCAACAGGAGAGTAGTCGACGCCCCGCCGTATCCATGTAGGAAATTACGACGTATCGTAACAGGCAGTGCACTGCGACCGGGCCTCACGTATCGTGCACACGTAGAACAGACTGCAGCTCTAAACATTACAATACTTGGGCAGTGTTTATTGCCAGAACATCACCTGGAGAACAGACGTGCATGGGCGTCGAATGTTGCAACCAGAGAAGAAAAAATTGAAATAATTCTGATTTACAGAGAATGTAGGAGAAATGTTGACGCTGCTGTTGCCTTGTACGCCGAGCGTTTTCCAGAGAAAACTCGCTCTCGTTCGTACTTTTACAAGCTTGTGAGCGCCCCTGTGTCTGATGGTAGCGTACAGACCGACAAAAAGCAAACGAAGCAAACGTGTCACAGGAGAAGCTAATGAAATAGCTGTACTTGCTGCATTGCACCTCAGTCCACGAAAAAGCGTCGGTAATTACACCCCGATTCCGATATCTGCATAGGTTCTATTGTCACAATACTGTATGTTCGTAACTCTCTTTCATACCATATATCACTGCATCAGGAACTTCATGGTGTCGATTTCAGTAACCGGACAGTGTTTTGCGAATGGGCACGTCAACAAATGCAAACGATCCTCACGTTATTTTCCGAAATACTATTTTACGATGAAACTACATTCACAAACCATAGCATTGTTAACCGGTGTCACATTCATTACTCCGAGTGTAGACAATCCCCACAGCTTACGTCAGGTTCACCATCGCCGTCCTTGGTTGGTTAACGTATAGCGTGGCATCATGCGGAACAAGCTCATTGTTCCTAATTGTATCGACGGCATGTAGCATATCGAAAGCTTTTGGCACAGGAACTTCGGGTACTACTGTAAGATGATGTCGGCAACGTATGTGGTTTCAGCTGACGGTTATCCAGCGCATTACTCAATTGAAGCCCCGGAGGTATTAGACTGTGTTTACACTGGGCGGTGGATCGGCAGAAGTGGCCCTATTATATGCCACCGTAGGTCGTCGGATTTCTTTCTGTGGGAATATTAAAAGATAAAGTGTACCACCAAGTGTCAACAGGCCGTGAACACATGGTCGTCCGCATCAGAAACGCCTCTGCTGACATTCCCGCAGATATGCTTCTGTCCCGTATACGATCATTTGAGAAGTGGATCCCCTGAGTGCACTGAAGTTTGCGGTACTACGTTTTAACACTTATTCTAATTGGAAAAGCTGAGTAGCGTTCGCCTCGAACCAGGGCCACACTGGCATACCGAGTAGTCCCCCTGTAGGTGTTATCAACTAGGTTATTTATACATGTAGTGAAGCGTATATTTGTTATAACATCCCCTTGGTGCAGCAGCTTTATGTGCCTTTCTGATCAGTGGCCTCTACGAAGTACCCTTTCTGCGTAGAGTTCCCTTAGTAGTTTTTGTTTGCAAACTGCTTTAGAGGGAGATGCATTAACACACAGCTGCAAGTCCTGTCTTGTTTGAAATTGACTGTCATTGTCAAGGTGTTCCATTTGTCTCCCGTCCCTGTCAGTTAACATTCTTTTACTACTGATGTTCGAATGCTGTGTTACTTTTTTGCGTGTGTTACGCCATACTTTGTTGTGGACATGCTGGACAGTAGAAGTTGACACAGCAGCAAATTAGGCTACTTCATTGTACCGTGTGGTGTTGGGTGGGTTGGTGTTGGGCAGGTACTAACACGCTTTGGTGTTGGGCAGGTACTAACACGCCCTCTTCTTTCTGCCATTCTGCAACGGTTCCACGCCGATCCGTCTTACTGCGCTGATTAAATACAATATACTGGCACGTACACACCACTTCACTGCCACGACTCATGGTAGCTGTGTGGGTCGCATGACCATATCGTACCTGATCTACAACCTCAGCAATGCTACAAGGGGACTAGACGATGATTAACTGATTTGTCCGACGAGCTTAATAGTGAAGAAGAAATGCGCACAGCAGCAGAAAGACTCTTGAGCAGCTATTCCAGAAAAACTGCTGAAGGATCAAAAGAGGATTACAGTCTAAAGTACCATCGACAAGGACGTTATTAGAGACGGAGCGCAAACTCGAACTGTGGGAGAATGACGAAGGAAATCGGTAGTGCCCTTTTCAAAGGAACCACCCTGGCTTATGCCTTAAGCATTGTAGGGAAAACACGGGAAACCTAAATCTGGACCGTTGCACAAGGGTTACACCCTCGTCCTACCAAATGATAGTCCAGTGTCAAATCTCTGCGCCACCTCGCTCGATGAAACGTAGCTAAGTTTAGCCGATCTATTTTTTAATGACGTTTATGTAATCTAACATCTCGTGCAGGAGTTTGCTACGATGGCTAACTTGTAAACACGTTTTCCGTGATCACTTACTATAAGCTTCACAAGTCGTACTGTTACGGGTCTTTGTACTATACCGGCTTCAACTAAATACTTACTTGTACCAATCTTAGCCTGCCTCATGTGGACAACTTAGATCGCTGGATTATACAGTACCAATACAAACACACATATGCACTAACTCATCAAAAGTGTACGGAAGCCTCTATATAATGCAGAACCAACCACTAGATGCTCTGGGAGGAGGATCTGCCAATGTGAAAGGAGACGGGGAGTATTGTGTTGTCAGTAGAGAAGCAGAAACAGAGGAATAGTTCGATTAGGAAGCTCAGTGACTTCAGACGTGGACTAATCATTGGATGTCACCTAACTAAGAAATACGTCAAGATTATTTCACTCATTCTAAAAATGTCCAAGTCGACTGCCGATGGCGTAACAGTGACGTGGAAAAGAGAAGAATTCATTGCAGCTAAACCCAGACCAGGAGCACACCATGTATTGATGGACAGAGTCCGTCGAGCGTTGTGGAAGGCGGGTACAAAAAAATCACATGAAACCGGCGCAAGGAATCACGCTTTAGTTTCAAAGTTCTACCAACAGTTCAGATAGCGCAGTGACTGTGCGTACTGAGTTGAAAAACATTTTGTTACAGTGCTCCAGCAGCTCCTAAGTCACAGTTTTCAGCAGTCAGGCGACGCCACAGGGCAGTGGGTTACTCAAGACGAGTGACTTGGAGTGATATACATCTACAGATACATGATTACTATACAGTTCACAATGAAGTACCTGGCAGAGGGTTCATCGATTCACTCTTGGAAAGCGCCCCAGAAAAACGAACACATATTTTTCCATGCGAGCGCCGATTTCCCTTCTTTTATCATGATGATCATTTCTCCCTATGTAGATAAGCGACAGAAACATATTTTTAAACTCTGAGGACAAAGTTGGTGATCGAAGTTTCATGAGGAGATCCTACTGAAACGAAAAATGTCTTCCTTTTAACGACTGACCCCCCCAGTTTGCGTAACATGTACGTTGTACTCTCTCCGCTATTTCGCTGTAATACAAAACGAGCTTCCTATCTTTGAACTCCGTTATTCGTATCTGATGAGGACCCCACACTGCACAGCAGTGGTCCATTAGAGGGCGGACTAGCGTAATGTAAGCAGTCTCGTTAGTAGACCTGCTGCATTTTCCAAGTGTTCTGCCAGTAAATCGCAATTTTGGTTTGCTTTCCCCACAACATTATCTACACGAACGTTCTAGTCCAAGTTATTCGTAACTTTGATTCCCATGTATTTATTTGCCTTTACAGCCTTTACAATTGTGTGTTTTATCCCGTAACAGAAATTTAGTGGATTCCGCGTAGTACTCATGTGGATGACTTGACATTTTATTATTTATTTTGAGTCTTATTATTGATTTAGAGTCATCTGTCACTTTTCACACCATACAGATATCTTGTCTAAATCATTTTGTTTTAATCATCTGGTGACGTTATAAGTCGGTAAATAACACAATCATCTGCAAACATTCTAAGTGGGCAGCTCAGATTATCTCCTATGCCGCATATGTAGATCAGGAACATCAGAGCGCATAGGCCTATAATACCTCCTTGGGGAAAGCCAGATACTACTTGCGATTTAGTCTATCACTTTCCGTCAATTACTACAAATAGTGATCTTTCTGGCAGGAAATCACAGTTACAGTTTCACAGCAGAGACGATACTCCATAAGTACGCAGTTTGATTAGAAGTCGCTTGTGAGGAACAGTGTCAAAAGCTTTCTTGAAATGTAAGAATATTGAGTCATTTTGACATTCCCTATCAATATCACTCACCTCTTCGTGAGAATAAAGAGCTAGTTGTGTTTCACGAGAACAATGTTTTCCGATTCCATGTTGGCTTTTTGTGAACAACTCGCTTTCTTAAAGATAATTCATAATGTTCGAACACCGTCCACGTTCCAAAATTCTACTGCAAATCGATGCTAGTGATATGGGACAGTAATTCGGCAGATTACTCATATTTCCTTTCTTGGGTACTGGTGTAACTTCTGCAACTTTCCAGCCCTTAGGTACAGATCTTTCGACGAGCGAGCGGTTTTATGTGATTGCTAAGTATGCAGCTATTGTATCAGCATACTTTGAAAGGAACTTCACTGGTATACAAGCTGGACCGGAGGTCTAGCCTTTATTAAGTGGTTTCAGCTGCTCGTTTCTATACACATAATTTATTTACTTCTGAGTTACTCATGTTGCAATGGTTTTCGATTTTAATTTTGTAATATTTATTTCGTCTTTCTTGGTGAAAGAATTTCGGAAAACTGTGTTTAATAATTCTGCTTTAGTGACAATATCATCTTTAACATCACTGTTGTTTAACGCGCAGTGAGGCTATTAACTGCGTCTTTCCGCTCGTGTACTTCACATACGACCAGACTCTCTTTGAATTTTCTTCCAGTGATGTGTGGCAATCGGACGAAATGGTCTGTGTTTGACGAGTGCCTGAAGAACGTTACCTGTCACCAAGTGTAACTCCAACACCGAAGCACAGAGCCGGTTGTGTCTACAGCATGGATTTTTATTTCGTGGTTAGGATATGGTCCACTTATTATGCTTAGAAAACGCTAAATGCAGAAGGACGTGAACACTTCTTACAACTCTGTGGTCTGTTGTCAGAAGGGGAACAGCTCGAAAGCGATGACTGTGTTTGTATCAGTATGCAAGTGCATTAGAGGAACAAATACGAAACGACGACTGTTGATCGATATGACATTGCATTCTATAGTAAAGCGGCATCTGTGAGGCCATTCTTTGTGGACAATCAGTTTCTGAGGTGGAATGGTCGGTCTGGAGCCCCCATCTGATGACAATGGAACACCATTAGGATGAAGTAGAACGTCGAGTTCGCTCCAAAACACAGTCTCAGTTCTTTACAAAAAAAAAAAAAAAAAACAAATTATGTCTCCTGTTATTTATCAACAAACCTTTTCGCCCTAGTGGAAATGAAGGAGACATGAACCATACTATACTGGGATGTCCTGAAAAGACAAACGGGACAGATCGGACACTTCATCAACTGAATGCTATACGGTAAAAAGGCATCAACTGCCTTACCAGTGTTTTCGGAACAAGGGATGTCAGGTTGTAGAAACTCATACACATAGCTCCCAAAGAATTAGAAATGACCGTATATTCAGCCCCGTCCAACTCTAGAGCCCTCAAGAACGGCAAGTGTGGCTTTTGTCCAAAGGTTACCAGCAACACGAGAAATGTATGTGAAAGTATTCACTCCGAAGGAGCAAACCAGAAACAAAGACTCTCATTGCCTGGAGCACGGACCTCACTTACTCGATACGTCACAAGATAAATCGGACATATAAAGCCTAGTGAATATGTACAAGCTTATGTAGGTGAAACTAATATACATTTTGTTACAACCGAATGTAATTAAAATTTTGTGTATACATATGCACAGTGTATACATATCAAATATTACAAAAATTATACCTGTTTTGCTGCACAAGGATTTAAATTTTGTACATTGGTTGCAATCAAAACTGACAGTTGTTACCAATCGGTATAAATTTTTAGTTGGTTGTATGCTCATGAAAAAATAAAATAAAAATAAAAATCACATGCATAGCAGGTGGTTATAATTAAAGTGCAGCCACTCATGGGCTGTAATTATCGTACGGCGGCGTAACTTTGTTGATATGCTGATGCGTTAATAATTAATACGGAACTCCTTTACAATGGAAATAACATTAGTTTCAACTGTGGCCACCGAGCGTAAATCTGACGCTGTACACAGTTTGTATGTGGTATGACATCTACGCAGTCATTTAACAAGCCTTAACGTGAGTGAACAGTATCGAGAAGAGAGACCTTGCGCTGTTAGTGAAACTGTTTTTTGTAGACGGAAACAATTACAGTGCTGCATCGAGAGAGTATTGCCGACTGAAAGGTCAGAATAGCGGCCCGATGTCATTATGCTTTAAAGATGATGACAATGAAATTCTAAAACACGAATGAGCTACGTGTGGAACCTAGAAGAGGAAGGCGACTGTAAGAACAATTCGTGTGATGAACGGTGTATTTTCCCAAGAACTATGAAGGATATTTGTGTGTCTTTTGTTCTTTTATATGTAATCTTTCAGAGACCATATCCAAAACTGGCCTGCAGTCCGAACTAACGAGACCTCATTCACGCAATGGTTTCCACTTGTATTATCAGTGGTGTTGCTTTCTGTACGTATTTATAATGACCTAGAAATGCTATGATCCTGTTACTATTTTGTATGGAACTACCGATGTTTAATGTCTCTAATTATGACACTTATTTACAAATATGTACTTTAACCTGTTTATACACTGACACAAGTGTTTGCATAGGAGAGTTTGTCCACTGTTTTTAATATTCACGATATTTTCGTTGCGTATACAAATATACAAATTTCGCCTTGATGATGTGTTTTGTGAATTTACGAATTTGTACTTCCGTGAACACACAGCAACACCAATGTGGCACAATAAACTTTTATTATATTATGGTTGTCATGGACATCTGATTTCACGTATTGCGATGTATTTTTGGGAATCTAGATGTTCAGTATGATAAACCATGAACTAGGATATGTTTCTACTGGACTGAATGATTTGGTATTGTGATACATCAGGCCTAAATGTGGATGTATTAACTAACTCTTAAACTGCTTTCGGGTATGTCTGTAGTTTGAACAAAAGCCATCCATATGTGTGTGAGACTATCAACGCATTGCCTTCGTGGATAATGTCCTAATAAAATTGCCCCCTTTCCCAGAATACATGAGTGAGTGTGAGGAGGCTTGTGAGTGAGTGTGTACGCGTATTTTGATGTTGGATCCTTGGCATCAGGTTAACTCTCTTGCACCCACGATTCATAGATGAAACTCTTAAGCCAACGATCGTACAAATCAAAAATAAAAATAGCACCCATAGCCCAACGAATATGTATTTGATGAACTTATGCTACAAGTAGATCTCAGCACAATCTCATTAGCATATATAATTTGGAAAGCGACAAGGAGATGATGTTACATGCAGTTTATGCCCAAACTCTCATGCAACCGGTTGCTTATAATATTATTTGCAGACCACAATAGACAATATAGACAATGCTTTGACGTTACATGGAAACCGCAGACAGTATTCAGTGCTGTCAATTATTGCACTGCTGATTACTTTTTCTTCTCCTTTGTTTATACTACCCAGTGTGGGAGACCTCTTATTTTCTGCAAAATGGCTCTGAGCACTATGGGACTTAACATCTATGGTCATCAGTCCCCTAGAACTTAGAACTACTTAAACCTAACTAACCTAAGGACAACACACAACACCCAGCCATCACGAGGCAGAGAAAATCCCTGACCCCGCCGGGAGTCGAACCCGGGCGCGGGAAGCGAGAACGCTACCGCACGACCATGAGATGCGGGCTATTTTCTGCAGTCTTGGAGAAATTCTTTATTTGGCTAGCGACCTTAGAAGGACAGAATGTCTATAACTTGTCTGCCGCTAAAAGACACACCTGTGACAATATAGAACAGGAAAGTCGCGTGACCTGCGTTTGCACAGTAGACACATAGGAGAGCGGCCTTCATTTCATAAATACTGTTTGTGCGAGACGCTAGAAGGAATCGTTTTTGACGAGATAAGATCTGAAAGCCAGGTGGAAAACCCTGATCTTGAGACAGTGAGCGTTCATAATTACACAAGAATGTTCACTTAAATCTGAGTAAGAGGTTCTACGAATATCTCACAATAAATATTTTGGCAAAAGGCGCATTTCCCTGCACTTGTCTGCATGCGAAGCTTTTGGTTTGGTGGAGTCAGAAATTTGTCATGCTTTGGGAGGGGTTTGCTGCTTCCTTCCCATAGCATATAATTATTGGTTAACCATGACAAACTCTGTCAGAATAGGAATTTGTTCCATTTGTTTATGAAATTTCTATTGGTTGGAACTATCGAGGTCTGCTGCAATTATTTGGCAAGGTGCATATGCTGGCGCAACCACTTAAATTTCAAAGAGTAAAGTTAGAAAACCTTGGTTGGAACTATTAAGGTCTGCTGAAGCTAGCTCGCGAAGCTCCTATGCTGCAGAGTCAGCTACGTTTCAGAGAGTAAAGTTTGAAAACGTTTTCTGACATAATTTCAAAGAGTACACTTGCTTGAGTCATCGCAAAAGATACTTGTGGGGGAGAGAGGTGTCTCTAGAGAGCACAAATCGAGCTGGATCCAGAACTTCAAGTGGCTGTTGCAGCTACCTTTCACACTCATTCTGTTTAGGAGTAGTGAGAATGAGCCATCAATGCAACCACTGAGCTGAAGGCAAAGTGAAGCTAGCTAAACTTGATCGTGGTTTAACTGCACAGTTTTAATATTCGCAGCCAGTTAATAGCAACCGTCATGGAAACAAAGAAATTTTTTGTAGTGGCCGCTACATCCTTTTTGTAGTAAGAGGCCCTTCATTTATATATCCACGTGAGATGTGGTACCCATACCTTCATGCTTATTGGGACACCTCTACTAAGACAATGTTTGTTCCCTAAATTGTTTCTCTTAAGTTTTCATGATCTCATGGAGAACTTACTCTCTCTAGGTTTCTGGGAATCGGATCTGTAGTATCTTAGGGGTATGCTAAATAGTTCAACAGACAGAACACAATGCTATGCACGTATGTTTTTCAAGCCACAATTTTACATTCCTGGATGTTTAAAGCAAGTTGCCTATCTTTTCACCACCTTTAAATAGTATTTGGTTTTAGATAGTACTCCGTTATAAAAAACTGCGTCACCTGAGCAATGCCCGCGGCTGTTGTGCTATAGTCATTATTGTGTTGTAGTGTTGTAGGTCGTTAATATACAGCATGAATGACTTCAACACACTCCTCTGGAACACAACTGAAGTTATTTCTAGATTTTCCGATAACTAGTCCTCTGTGGTAGCATGCTGCGTCCGTTCTACCAAGAAATCTATAATTCATTGACAAATGTCGTTTGATTCTCCATATTGTCATAATCTCATAAACAGTTATTCGTGAAATACGGAGGCAAACCTATATAATCGGTGTGTGTTTTGGTGCACATTAAAACAGTTTCAGTAGCATGCAGCTCTGCACCTAAAAAGCTACATATACTGAGAGTAATCAAATAAGTTCCAAAGCACTCCACATGGTTCTGCTCACCTACATTAAATGATGTTCAATGAACCAACCCTTAGATAAAATTACAGTATTTTGCAAACAATTCTGGTGATTTACATGTGTGTTGAAATGGTACAGACTAATGCCAAACAATTGTTTCAGCAACGAACCTGAGCGGCAGTTTTAAGAACACTTCCATTGTCGTTGTCGTCGTTAGTTCAGTAGAAGAATTGCTCTAGGGAGTATACTCAATCTCTCTTTCACCTTTATTATTTTATTTAGTAACGACATTACATTCAATTTTACACATAAGTCTACTTGAATATAAATGATTCAATTTATGTATCTTTATCTAAGAGAGCCCGATTCGACTACCGAATCAACAATCGAGTGGTAGGGGTCAGTGAAGACAAGACACTGATGATTGACGTGGCAGCATGATCGTGTCGTTTTAGCTGTCGTGTATGAGGACGCGAATAACTCATTTAAATTATTGTGTGCAAGATATAAATGCGAAATGCAGAAAGAGAGTGATAACTTTTCAGCAAACTGTGAACCGAGATCTGTGTTTCCACTCCCGGTAGCTTTCAAGTGTGCGAGGGTGCATAGCGATGGCTGCTGGCTGAAATAATGCATATATTCAGTATCAGATTGTAACATGTACTCTGATGTGAACAAGCTTTGAACTTTGTCGTGTCACTGAATGAACTGAAAATATTTCGGTGCCGGCACGAAGTAGTACAACTCAGAGGCACATATTTTAAATGTTGTGCGCACTCTCCAACTGGAATCCCATTGCATCATGCTCCAGTCGACAGCTTTGGCAGTACGGAGTTCATATTGTTATCTGTTACAGATAGCCTATGGAATGGGTCGGGAAACATTATTTTCAAGCTATAATCGTCAAATATCAGTATCGTGCTTTATCAGCGCCACCCTATCTTGGAATTCTGAGACAAGGTTTAAAATGAAGCCAAGCCGGAGGTTTCTGAAACAGACTACTAAATTAGATTGGACTCTCAGTTGCAAAAGTTGTGCATTATTCTTTTCTGTTTAAGATATTGTTCCACACGTAACATTCTCTTAGATCGATAGTATCGCAGCGAATTTCCTCAACATTGCAAAAGTATAAATGTAGTGATTCCTTCACATACCTCACAACAAATTTGCAATGAATTTTAAGCTACTAATCAGACAAGCCCCAATTTTGCTGTGTTCCGCAACTTCCAAATTCTGACGTAATAAATAATTGAAAATATGACGAAAACAGGATTGCAAACTGCCATAATACGGCATGCGCACAAACCTATCATCACTGTGCTTTGGTATGATTGGTGGAGAACCGCAGCGGCCACTTCGTTACAATCTGACAGCTGAGAGACATGTGTTTGGGGCTGGTTTGTGTACAAATAATATGCCCGTTGCATGCTCCGAAGGTCATTCCTCAGTGCTTCTGTTAATCCTCCATCGTTTAGCATATCCTGCCAAACAGTTAATCACAATGTTTACTTTTTCCTGACACGTAAGGTGTTAAGAAAATAACGTTTCACAGTTCTTTATAAACTTCACAGGGGATAATCCAATGTGTTTTCGATAAGAGTCGAGTTTTTCTTCGTGCTCAAGTACCTTGTCAGTGCCAGTGAGTGAGTGCCTTTCTGTGTGGACGAATAATTATTATTCAACAACATTGGTACTGTATACATGTGAGAACTATCTTTAATGTCAGAGAATCTTATTTATTTTATTATCTCGATTCAGCTTTTTGCGCGGTTTAGTCGAGGTGAAGAGCGGGTATATGCGTTGAGCTTTGCTGATTTTAACAGTAGAATTTCTTTCCGCTTCAGAATCCCACACGTGGAATTAGTGACTGTTGACTTAAACACTTTAGTTCATTCAGTGTAACATAACGAGATTAGGTCATTACTTGGTTACACGGTCATTTTCACTGCTTAATTTTAAGTCGAGCGTCCCGTTTTCTTACAGCTTCTCATCAAAGAACCTTCAAGAGCAAATTGTTGTAAGACTTGTTATCGAAATCATCTCCTTCTCTCTGCCACCTAAACAACATCAAATCAGTCACTGTAAAAAAATAAATAAAAACTGTTTAGTAACGGTTCATAGATTACACCAGGATTGAAAACCACAAAACAAGAAGACGAGAGAAACCAAAACAAAGACACTCCTTTTCCACCCAGATCTATATTCCCAAGACCTCTTCATCCAATTACGTCAGTTCAAAATATCAATCCTGGAAATCAAATTAAAAGAAAAACAAGTGTCCAAAGTGAGCACTGGCTTATTAACATTTAACTACAATCTCTTATTAGTTGGTGATTTGTACAGTTGACTCATCAGTGAGATGAACACTCCATATTTTTGGGGATAACATACCATCACACTAACATTTCTCGCTGTACAAGTTGCTACTCGTTTTTTTCGTGTAATAGAGTAAGGAAAAGATATTCATGTCACCCTTTTTTGCGACATTTCTGTCAGAATCCTGTAAGTGGCCAATTTGACTGTTTTTTGTTTTGCAAACTGACTGTTAAAACAACTTAATAAATAACATCTTGCCAAACAAAAAAAAAATTATAGTAAGTAAGTAACCTAGAACATAATTCGTGTAATTGCGTAATTACGAGTACAGTTTGTGTCGGAGATGTGATTACACGAAAAAAGTTAAAAACAGATGTGTGCAGTTGACAACTGTTTTTGAGCGTCTGTCTGCTAGAAGGCAAGGGCCTTGCCGCTGTGGATACACCGGTTCCCGTGAGATCACCGAAGTTAAGCGCTGTCGGGAGTGGTCGGCACTTGGATGGGTGACCATCCAGGCCGCCATGCGCTGTTGCCAGTTTTCCGGGTGCACTAAGCCTCGTGATGCCAATTGAGGAGCTACTCGACCGAATAGTAGCGGCTTCGGTCAAGAACACCATCATAACGACCGGGAGAGCGGTGTGCTGACCCCACGCCCCTCCTATCCGCATCCTCCACTCATGATGACACGGCGGTCGGATGGTCCCGGTAGGCCATTCGTGGCCTGAAGACGGAGAGTGTCTGCTAGAAGACGTCCACTAAAACCTCTCCATAAATTAAATAATCATATATTTGCAGCCTATGGTAGTAAATGCAGCAAGATATAATTCATCCAGAATCTCGATACTAGGTAGCATAATTTACAGGATTTTTTTTTTGTTAAAACATCGTATGTAACACGTTTGTTGGTGCGGTTGACTACTGTATTGAAAACATGTTATAGATAAGAGTGTGAAGCTAGATGACAGACAGTCATTACAGCTCCACTGGCGGCACTGTGGAATGTCTTCGGTAAGCAAGGAGAGTAACAAAAAGTAAGATCTAGTAGGATTAACCTTCCACACTCTCACAGTTTACATAACCCCCTTGTGGCGTAGATATCTTTAAAAGTAAGCTGAATGCATCATAAACTGAAAACAATATGTCATTTGTGCTATCGATGTTAATGGGCGAGTAATGCTTATTTCAGTACTCAGCCTGTTGCTGGTCGAATTCTAAGACACACGTAGGTAAGACGATACATTTCGGTACCCGTTATTTAACAGCTTCCTTTACTAGCATCCCGTTCAATAGGAGCCTATGAAAATATAATGATTACTCAGGTAAGTCAGGATCACAAAGCGGCTCGGGAAATTTCCATAGGACGTAAATACTCCCCAGTGAGTGCTTTGCACTTAAATGTCTGCCCGAACGTGACTTCCTTAAGCTGTTACATCGACGTAACAGGACTGTGATTGTTTTCCACGGTCGCTGCATTTTATTAAGAAAGTCATTCGGGCAGGTACTGTGATAAAATCAGCATTCCACTTATAACAGCAGGGGCTCCTTGATTAGTAGGTTAATGGGAGACTGTTCTTATAGCAGTATTTTCGCGAGGTCTGATTTTATTCGTCACTTTCTGTTTGAAAAGCAATCAGCCAAACATATTAGATAAAATTTAATGGAGAAGATTCCGACGCGTATTATATTAGCACGATGGAAAGTGCTACTTTAGAAAGTGACTTTATGTGTCATTTACACTGGAATCAGTTTACCCATGTCACCCACATGCGTGTATCAATTCTCTGGCTACGATGTCTTCCACATTCAAAACATTGGCAATATTGGTTCTAGTTAAAATAACGGAAAACGTTTAAATTATAATGTACTTCAGAAACTGTAAGGTTGACTAACAACTGGTATTACTAAAATATTACCAATCGATAACTGCGATTCACAAGTACGATAAAATGAATGCCGGTAAGAAACGGTGAGACGTAAGATTCTCTACATATAGAAATGATCCGACTGATCCGGTGGGCAGGAATTTGCCTCTGTTTGCTAATATCGCTGTGGCGCACGGGAAGGTGTCATTGTTGAGTGACTATAGGAGGATACAAGGTGACTGCTATAAAGTTTTCCGTTAGTGTGATGAACAACAGGTCGTTCAAAGTGTAGAAAAATGTAAGCTAATTCAGATCAAGAGGAAAAACAATCCTATAATGTCCGAATACATCATCAGTAGTTTGCTGCTTAACACAGTCGGGTAGGTGTAAAGTTGTATAGGTCTATGAAATGGACCTGCCAGCATAGAACCAAGGCGAATGGTAGACTACAGTTTATTGAGAGAATTTTAGAAAAGTGTAGCTCATCTGTAAGGGCGACCGCATACAACTCTTTAATGCGCCACGTTCTTGAATACTGCTCTAATATTTGGAGTCCCACCACCAGGTCAGATTAAAGGAAGACACAGAAGAAGTTAAGAAAGAGGCAGGCTGCTAGATTTGTTACCGGTAGATTCGCACAACACAGGAGTAGTACTGTGATGCTTCACGAAGTGAAATGGGATTCCCTTCAATGAAGACATTCTTTTCGCGAAATATTATTGAGAAAGTTTAGAGACTCGGCATTTGAAGCCGAAAGCAGAACAATTCTACTGCCGCAAACGCCAATTTGACGTAAAGACCGCGGATACTAAATAAGATTTATTAGGGCTCGTACTAAGGATATAGACATTCTTGTCACGCTGGTCCTATTTGCGAGCGGAAAAGGAAAGGGAATGACTAGTAATGGTACAAGATAACCTCCACCATGCGCCTTATGTGGGGCATTTGGAGTATTTATGTGGATGCACAAGGAGTACAAAAAAAAGAAAAAAAAATGCCGTGGGCGAAACTTGTGTAGTACACATTTCTGCCGCTAGGCATGTATAGCGCGGTTCGTAGCCAGTTCACTGCACAGTAACGCCTCTGTTGTCGACGTGGCTTGCTACGTTCAGCTGCAGTGATTGTTTTTGCTAGCGCTGTTTTGTTCTTGTTTGGGTTTTATGATGGCAAGTTTAAGTCAACAACGTGCAGCTTTGAAATTTTGTTTCCTATTCGGCAAAATGCTGCTGAAACTGTTTTAATGTTGAAAAAAGCTTACCAAGTTGACGCTATGGGAAAAACTCAAATTTACGAGTGGTTTTCTCGATTTGAAAGTAGCAGCATGTCGATTGATGAAAAGCCTCGTTCTGGATGTCCATCAACTGCCCGAATCGACGAAAACATTGAATAAATTCGAGAGCATGTGCTTAAAGACCGTCGACAGACAATTGATCAACTGCAACTTTCCTGACAGATTAAAACTGTGTGGCAGACCGATACTCGAACTCTATCTAACAGATCCTCAATTTTCTTTTCCATTCTTCCGCATTCTACTCTTGTCAGAAACTTGGATACATGAGTTGTTAAACTGACTGTGCGGTAGTTCTCCCCCTTGTCGGCTCTTGTAATCTTGGGAACTGTGTGAATGATATAACTGCTTAGGCTTCCGCGGCCAGAGTCAGTCGACATAAAAGTTTTCTGGGTTTGGTACCGCGTCATAATGTAAAAACTACTGGTGCTATAGAAAAGCCAACGTTTCCGATGATGTTTTTCTGCAAGCCTGATGGTATATCGCCACTCTCATGCAGTCTACTCATGATCGTGAACTGTCGTTTTGTTGCCACTTCCTACAATGATTTTAGGAATTCCAGTCGAAGGTTATCTATCCTTGTGCCTTATTTGAGGTCAAATCTTCCAGAACTCTTCTAAATTTCGATTCTAATACTGAATCCCGTATCTCTTCCCTTTCGACTCCTGTTTCATCTTCTTTCATGCCATCAGACAAGTCCTCCCACTCTTAGAGGCTCTCCATATACTCTTTCCACCTATTCGCTCTCACCTCTGCATTTAACAATGGAATTCCCATAGTACTGTTAATGTCACTGCCCTTGCTTTTAATTTCGTCGAAAATTGTTTTGACTTTCCTATATACTGACTCAATCACTTCTTTTTCGATTTCTACACATTTTTCATGTAGCCATTTCGCCTTAGCATCTTACACTCCCTATTTATTTCATACCACAGTGACTTGTATTTCTGTATTCGTGCATTCCCCGGAATGTTTTTGTACTTCCTTCCCTCGTCGATCAATGAAAATATTTCCTCTGTTATCCATGGTTTCTTCGCTGTTATATTCCTTGTACCAACATTTTTCTCTCCAACTTTTATGGCTGCACTGTTTTGGAGACGTCTATTCCTTTTCAAATGAACAGCCTACTGAGCTCTTCATTATCGTAGTATCTATAGCCTCAGAAAATTTAAAGAATATCTCTTCATTTCTTAGTACTGCCGTATGCTACTTCTTTGCGCATTGATTCTTCCTGACTAGTCTCTTCAACTTCAATCTACACTTCATCAATACCAAACCGTGATTAGAGGCTGTATCCACCCCTGGCTACTCCTTAAAATCCAGTATATGATTTCGCAGTCATTGCCTGACCATAATGTAATCTAACTGAAACCTGCCTGTACCTGACGGCATTTTCCAAGGGATATCTTTTCCTCTTGTGATTTTTGAACAGAGTATTCACTTTTACCTTCTGATATTTATTGCAAAACGCAATTACTCTTTTCGTGTCTCATTCCTTCAAAAGCATTCCAATCCCTTATGACTACCATATCTTTATCTCTCTTTATGTACTGAATTACCCGCGTAATATCCTCATATACTTTTCTCTACCTGATCATTATCTGCTTGCGACGTCGGCATGTATACTTGAACTATCATTATTAGTATTGGTTTACTGTCGATTCTGATGAGAACAGCCCTATCACTGAACTTTTCACAGTAACTCACTTTCTGCCGTGTCTTCATATTCATAACGAATCACATGTCTGCTGTACCATTTTCTTCTGGTGTTGATGTTACCCTATACTCATCTGATCAGAAATCCTTTTCTTCTTTCCATTTCACTTCACTGATGTAGCTAGATTAAGTCTTAACTTAGACATGATATGTGCGCCGACAAAAAAATTAGCTGTGGTTTGTCCATTGCTTGCACGTTTTCTTTCTAACCATTAATGTTCAAATGTGTGTGAAATTTAATGGGACTTAGCTGCTAAGATCATCAGTCCCTAAGCTTACACACTACTTAACCTAAATTATCCTAAGGACAGACACACACACCCATGCCCGAGGGAGGACTCAAACCTCCCCCGGGACCAGCCGCACAGTCCATGACTGTAACGCCTTAGATTGCTCGGCTAATCCCGCACGGCTCTAATTATTAATCCCACTACATGATCTTTATCCTTCCAATTCGTTGGTTTTATTTGACTGGGTTGCGGAAGAATTTTTAGTCCTAGCATTCCCATTGTTTGATGTCAAGGAGCAGCACTATATTGTTCATAATCGTTCACTACCTCATACGTCTTCTTATTACCTTTCATTCATTATTAAAAAAATGACAGTCCATTGTAAAGATTTCTATATCATAAGTAGCAAATCTTGTTAGTCCTATTAGTTACCTGACGTGCATCTGCCGAATACGTTGTAACCTGGTACTGTCCGAAAAGATATGCTGTTAGATATGCTGTTATATTCCACATCCTAGCGCTAAGTAGCATCATCAAATTTTGAAGTCCATGTTGAGGATTGGGCGTTACTTTGATACATGCTTCGCTTGAGGTTACTTCTAAATGAGATCTGTAATCTCTTCAGCAAATGCCTACAACTGCTGTCCAAATAATAGGTCGTTAAATGTCGCTTGAAGCCATGGGCATGTGATATGCCAGTAAGCTTTATATAGTTTGACAAATAAGTCATCCGCAACAGGAGCCTCGTATACAGGGACTGAAACGGTGCTGAACTAGCAGGGGGACGGGGGGGGGGGGGGGGGGGGGGGAAGGGGATGGAGGGGACGGCCCGCCCACGGCCTCCGGTGGGAGGGCGGGGGGGGGGGGGCGGAGGTTGTCCACATCTCATGGTCCTCGAGATTTGGAGTATCCTCACGATCAGACAATTTTTAATCAAATTGTAAACAACGCCAAAATACATTCAGTTAATAAGAGGCAGTCTGGAGTTCGAGGTCCCATACATATGGAAAATACAAACACAGGTTTCCACTTAACTATTATCAGACCACATTAATTGTCAATGGGTATGTTCAGAACGTTTGCATCTTTTGTAAAACGTTTCATGGTACTTAAATATTGACGAATGTTTACCACTTGTGTATAGGCTCAATTATTCTACTTTAATCGGAAATTTATTATTATTTTAACTGAATTATTACATTCTGAAATTAACTTTTTCAGACCTTATATTTAACTCTTACATGGTTTATTCTATGAATATGAAAATCCAATTAAATGAACTAGACTGATGTAGAGTTAAGCAATGCGCTTTAGCAGCTGTAGACATCAAGATCAACACTAGAGACGTCTAGACTTTATATACTGTAACTAACCCTACAAAACCGTTTAGTAACTTTTTATCTGCTGAACATGCCCGACATTGCATAAATCTTTATTCAGCTATAGTCGGCACCTAAAGGGGTGCACCCAGTTCACTTCTATAACATAAATAATAAATTCGACCAGTAGAGAAATTATGCAATAATTTCTTTCGTAAAAGGAACAACATTCTCAATAAAGATCCGCAACGAGGGCAAAATATTTGAGCCTTATGGTAGTAAAATTATAAGTGGCAGCCAAATGAAAAAAAGACAGATAGAAAAGTAAGTAAACTGTTTATTATTTCAAAAGTAATTGCCGTAACAGTTATACAACTATCCCAGTGTGTGATAAGAAGGCCTGTGCCTTCATGGACAAATGTTTGTGCTTACTTACAATAACGAACCTAGATTTATGGGAGCGTTCCTGTCAGTAATGCTGTAACTAAATTTCAGCAACAAATTATGGGCATCGTGTTTTCTATATCTTTACGTAACAGATTTCCCTTTTTTTCAGATTGACACACAACACAATATTAATTTGCAAATTTCTGTGAACTCATCTGGCATTAAGGAAGAGTTATCCCACAGATAATACTTTATATGAGTTACCAAAATGGCTACGTATTTAACATCATTTATAACGGATCAGTGATGTAATTGTTCACATAAGTTATTTATTCATTAAGTGTTAAACTGTTATTGTGAATAAAACAGGCTTAATTACTCATAAATATAATCATACGGTACAAAAAGTTAAATTTAATTGCCTTGCACGTGGCATATTTAGAAATGCTAAAAATTATGTGTTTAAGATATTTATAGCAAGCTATGTTACCAAACTGATCATTGCATTTTTGTACCCATCAAAAAATATACATTTTTCCTAAATTATTCACTACTGAAAAACAGAAAATGAATAAAAAACGTATTATGAATTGTTACCGTTTCTGTAACATCCTAGAAGGCAACGCTCTAACATACAACTTGAGTTCCACAATCGGCAGTCGATGTACACTCGCTGTTGAAGCAACATCTGCGATGTAACTTACGCGCGAAGTGCTTTCTCTTTGTCGTAGACAGCGTCTTTGGAAAAAGTATGTAATAATGTTTCACCTTGTATTTATATAACTGATCTGTGAACTGTAATTTAATGAAAAATTTCTTTTTAGTGCGGAAAGAATTCTCTTTGTGAAGCTTTGGAATGACAATAACAACAAGTTCTGCGAAACAAAACAGAAAGTATGGTGATCGAAAATAAGCTCCTTTACTGTGAGGCAGGAACCGCGGGACCTTTTTTGGACTCCTTGATGACGAAGAAGTGAGCCTCGAATCTGGAACCATTACACAGACGAATACAATGTCATTCTTGCATAAAGACTTTATAAAGAACTCTTATTAATGCCTACCTTTCTGATAATATTAGAAATGTACTGTAGTAGCAGTGTCCATTGCTAGAAAAGTACGTATTTTTCATATTTTCAGAAGTGCTTGTACTGTAAAACAGCAAGGGATGGAGGAGATTTTACTACAGAACAAAGAATGTAAACAGGCCTGCACCTCTTTGTGCGAAGAAAATCGACAGCTACAAATGTGTTTCTTGAGAGCACGAAAAATATTGAAATCGCACGAGGAGAGATTGGGACTATATGGTGAATGTGTAATGGCTTCCCTGCGATACGTCTGCAGCATATTCGAAACGACCTTGGCAACATGTGAGCGTGCATTGTCATGCTACAGAATGATGCCAGTAGTAGGTGAAGGATGGGACCACCACATGTTGCACTGTTGTCAAAAAAAGGTTCAAATGGCTCTATGCACTATGGGACTTAACATCTATGGTCATCAGTCCCCAAGAACTTAGAACTACTTAAACCTAACTAACCTAAGGACATCACACAACACCCAGCCATCACGAGGCAGAGAAAGTTGTCAAATTTATTCAAGATGGCGGATTCAAGATGGTGGCGATAGATATAGCAAAGCAGCAGTGATGTAATGGTGTTAATTTCAAATTTTGGAGGGAAATTAGGCCAACTGGGCTACCTCCACTAACCTAACACCCTGCCCTACCCCTCGCCACCCCCAGAAAATAGCGGGAAGTTCACATTTTGTCAGAAAAGAGATTACTTGAGCTACTTCCACTAACCTAAGTCATCTGACCACCACCTCTTCCTTGGAATTGGCGGGAAAATGACTCAGCCTGTGCTGCTGGATAGGATGGACCTAAGTCTTTATTTTGCAAACAGTCTATATTTAAATAATTGGAGCTGTCATAGGCAGTAGCTCCATCCAGTGTGTTCACCATGAGGTCTGGAGTTCAGCTGAACTAGTACATAGTACTGCCACCAAAGGGCGCTGTCATCCGATGGAGGTCTGGGGTAAAAATGGCAGGAAATGGACTTGGTCTGTGTCCAGCTGCTGGGGAGAGGAAAGACTGTACTTTATTTATTTTGGACCAAACTGTTTAGGGACAGATTTCACATTGTTTATATATTACACTGATAAAAAAACACTCACTTTGGCGTGCGTGGGGTCACACTACATAGCATACAGACCTGCAAATTACTCGTAAATCACCGAAATAATGCAGTACACTGATGTGCAGGCATGAAAACAACTCGTAAATAATTAAAATTATGCATGTAAAACGCTCTGCATACACGCTCAATCATTACAAACTGTCGAAATAGTACAGTACACAGCTTACAGTCCTTCAAACTACTCGTTAATTTTCGAGATAATGCAATACACTGATGTACGGACACGCACACTACTCGTAAATTGTCAAAATAATGCATGTAAAAGTCTCTGCAAACACACTCACTAATTGTAAGGTGTCGAAATAATGCATTGCACAGCCTACAATTCAGTTCACAGACTAATGCAACAGACGCACCTATTACTCGTGAAATTGTCAAAAAAAAAATCCATATTTAATGCTCTGCCAACACGCTCACAACGCTTAAACAGCCACAAAAGTTTAGTGCACTCACTGCACTTAAAATCACTTTCAAAGTATCGTCAACCACAACATATCAGCGAATTGCTCCCTAGAGAAGTCGCTCACATCAGGAAGACGCAAGCACCATGAGCACGTCGGTCCAGTCAGCGAAACACTTCTGGGCCAGGCACACCTCTATACCATTGCTTGTGCAACGACGCATAGCCTTCCCATCTGCAGTCCAGTGCCACGAGAGATGTTAGCATACCGACCTACTCTTGCAGATGCTCCTAAAAGGTTCTCAGTGTCATACTGACGTCACATGACTGTGTAAATAACAGCCAAGTCCCTCTGAATGCGCTATAGAAATCTGTTGCAATGCTTCCCAGAATAACACTGGGTGCATTCTCCCTAGTGATCCTAACAGGACATGCAAGAAACCTCTAGTTGCATATGTGTTTACCCAGCCACCACGCGTACCTCCCCGTCCAGTGCAGGCCTAATTGCCAATCGAGAGATGCCAGTGTACTGACTCACCAGCACAGGTGCAGCTAAACGGCTGTCAGTGTTATTCTGATATCTCATGTCTATGTAGGTAACAGCCAAGTCTCCATCTAGATGCGCTATAGACATCTTCTGCAATGCTCTCAGAATAACACTGAATGAATTCTTCCTGATACTCCTAACGGAAGACCCTCACAGAAATAGTCAAATATCCCAGAAATAGGCAACGGTCGCTTTTGTTGTTGTTGTAGGAGCTATCGTGATGTCTCAGCTTGTCTGCATGGAAATTCTTGCCCTAGCGGGAGCTGTTGACGAAAAAAGCTGACAATAACATCGAATGCATTCTTCTTGATGGTACTAAGGAGACATCACGTACCCTTCCTGGAAATCGCCATGTCCTGTTTTTAACATACGTCTCAGAAACAGTAAACATTCTCATCACTACGTAGAGGCTCTTACATCCCAGCACAAAGTGTGTCTTGTGAATGAATGATGAATTCTGATTGGCTCTTACTGAATTTATGCACCAAACTGCTGCTACTACCAGTGTGGTAGCACTGTCCGCCACTTTTTCTGCAGGCGAGAGTTTAAGCAGCAAAACTATTTTGTACAGATCGCCATATTGCACTGGCAGTTAAACCCTACAAAAGTGGTCTACAAATTGTCAAATATGGAAAGACGCTTGCTTAATTGCACTGCTCTGCCAGTGAGGTTGGGAACTTAAATATTACAGCATGAAACGAAACACTGCCTACTGTGTCGATGTAGTGAACATATAATTCGTATAGTACACCACACACAATCGCCCCTTTTGCATCATACATATAGCTACCGGCCGCTAGACACACTTACGTCTACCTCAAAGGCATACAGCCTAAGCACATGCACTCCACGAAGCTCTTGATATTTCCCATGAGGTCGGCCGGTCGTCGATCAAAGCCGACAGTCACAATTTATCGACCCACAAAGCGAGGAAAGAGCACCCTCAGCGGACCAAAGTTACTCTCTGAACTGTTGTACAAAGTCCGTGTTGGTTCCTATAGGCACTAGGCACATAGGCGTTACTGTTTCTGGCCCCGACCTGCGTGCTTGGTTGCTTTATACACCCATCTCCAGACTCGGGGATTACAAGAACATGTGTAATTTCACATGGTTTGCCAGAATATCATACCATTTTGGTGATACTTCTCGATATCAAGTACATAGCAAAATTTCTTGCATAACAGTATTGCTTGCGCAGTATAATTCGGAAGATATAGACCGGAAATTATTTCTCTAGGAACTTGAAACTTTAGCGAGGTGTAGCGTGCTGTAAACCACTGAGTAGCTAGAAACTGATCTCATTTGCAAAGACCTTTACGTGAAACCTCGAAAAACAAAAAAAGAGTAAACTGATATTCCCACTCGCAAATACCGATGTTGGTGATATAAAAAATTCCAAATCATCCTTATAATTCATAAAGTCAAATGTGTTTCTCATGTCTACAGAACCAGCAAACGTGTCTCCCACCCATCTTTCACCTGCTAGATGCCACACCACAACGGTTGTTCTCTCAATCAAATAAAGAAGTAAAATGAGCAGAAGCAGTCAACTGGACAATTTACATGGGAGGGAATAATGGTCCAGCGCAAACATACATCCATATTGAATCTTCTCAAATTTCCATGCGATCACGAAGACTGTCCAACACATACATACACGGCACAGTTAAGTCAGCTACATTCATGCATCCCAAAAGGCTTTCCATCCGGACAGCTCCTGCCGTTAGCGGGAAACGCGGTTTCATTCCTGTCACATGTCACCGCCACTATGCGCCACGCACCCCTAGGGAAACCGGCCACATATACATTTGATCGCTTTACTTACAATTAAATATTACAGTCTGAAAAATAGTGCATTTGCACTAGGTGGTGGCAACTGTGCTACATTTACGAGCAATTTTTTGAACATGGAACGAGAGGTGATGTCATGATTGAATCGGTAGAAATGAGTTAAAATCGACAGAATTGTGAAAAATGATGAAAAACACGTATAAAATGAGGGAAAATTCACCTAAATGCCGGGAAATTGAGGAAGTACTTGTGTGTCTTCTGGTTAGCCTAGAACAATGCTTGTACATGGGAGCAAGTTTGTGACAGTAAAAGGAATCCTAGGAAAACGTCTTCATGAAAGCGAAGGGAACCAGGGAACAGTCACATTTCTTCTTTCGAGGCAGCATTCTAAAGTGTGTCTATTGAGGTAACAGTGAGACACGCAAGTTCACTACTCTGCCTCTAAACTTATATCCATCTACGTTACAAGATAACAGAGAGTGGACAGGGTGATCGGTTGAGATAGAGCTGTAATGAGGTACAATTTAATGGCACACTGATGATGCATTCTAGAGAGGGGGGTAGCTGTTGCTGCAGGTCATTTGACCATTTTTTCTGCTGTTCTGTCAGGATTCATCAGTCACGCGACACAGCCTGCTTTCGACCTCTTTGGAACCACGTGTTCTGTATGTGACATAGAGCACTATCTACTTGCAGTCGTCAACAGCAAACCCCTTGGTGATCTGAGGACTTCCATCTCATGTATGATGAAACATGACCGTCCTGTTTCGACACATCCCTCTCAACGATCGAAGATTTATGCGATGTCCTCCATTCCCCTGTCGCATCCTGGGTATAAAAATTGAGACTTCAGTTTCATGACTAAGATGATTCTAAGTTAGCGACAGGTGTTTGTGAGGCACTGCAATCCCTGTGCATACATCTGCTTGACAGATGTGTTATTTACAGAGTTGTGGTGTCATGACATGTAATTTCTCCTGTCGGATGCTGCTACTATACACTTACGCATTTCCTTGTAAGAGGTATTCTCCGTTACTAACAATCATTTTGTATAGGACTGGTGTGGGTATAGTATAATTTCTGAACCGTGATCTGATATGATGCTTTACATCTCTGGAAAGCTATGTTGAGAATTTATCACACAGAATTGATATTTTAAGGAAGTATTTTTTCATTCCAAATTTTGTTACCATAGTTTATTGTAGAGAAACCTGCAAGAAGGATGTATGTCATGCACTAGAAATATATTTCTTACATTGGAATATTAACAGCGCCGCATACCACATGACTAACACGTCAGAAACTGAAGTGATCTAACATTATAGCCTGTTTTAAGTGCAGAGCCGTGTAACCTTAGGAGTGAGTGTGTTTATATTCTTTCTTACCAGTACCCTCCTGGTACTGATCTCAGATACTAGAACAATAAAATTGATAGCAAAGTTGGTTCACTTAAAATGCTTCAAACTCCATCCATCTGGAGCTCCATCATGCGTAAAAGCCACCTGTTTCTTGTTCTTCTTAACCGTCTGCTATCACATCACAACACTTTCGAATCTACTACTATACACCGATAAGGGGTGCTAACTTCCTTGACATGGGGGCACCTGGAGAAATCTTATGCTTCTGGACGGGCGAGGACACGGCAAACTCCATTCATTCACGAAACGTGGATGTAGCAGTCTACTTCTGGCCAGCTGCAGACTAAATTTGTAACAGTGCTGAAGGGCAGATGTGACAAAAACAGTGCAAGGGGGCCTGTCAGTCTCTAATTTTATTCTGAGACTGTGAGAATGCTCTGTGTCTCCCTTACACATAGAGGTAGATCGTAAATTATGCACTATGCTCGAGGTGCTAGAAAAGTTATGATATTGAAATTGGGAAACATGCTGTCGCATCATTGGTCGGTGTTGAAATTATTGTAAAATTGCTAAAATTATTTGTACTATCTACTATCATATATGTCCACTGGTATGCTGTTGGTTACCACATAATGATTGAGTGATACCACTTGTTTGAGATGGAGAAAGAGTTTTTGTAGAGGGGCAACACCTTCTGGGGATAGCTAGCAGGAAAACAGTGATTGCGTAAATGTCTGGAATATGAGGAATCAGTCAAAACGGAATGCAGAACCATCAGATATTCCGTCACTAACAGATGGGTTTAAATGTAAAGGTCGTCAATCATCTTTGGACCACAGTTTAGAAACGCTCCACAACGCCGCCAGGCTCTTCCAGTTTCCTTATGTTGTAAGTGTCTTTTATTTAAAATCATCCAGTGTGTGCAGCATGTTATGGAAGGTGCAGTAACAACATGATTTACGCCGTGCGATGTCTAGTTCTCTGCGAGAGGCATTGGATCAGAACGTGTTAATGTCAGTTTAGAACCTGACACACACCTCGAAGTCGTGGGGGAAAACCAAAATGTATGGTAGTGTACAAAGCGTGTTACAGCAGAAAAAAAATGTTTCAAACGTCGACACAGGGCCACAGGGAGCGCCTCTTGAGACTTACAGTATAGTCTGTGGGATACAGTCATCCTCCTACAGTATAAGTGATGACACATCTACTGCAGCAGCAGCTCTTGGGCGTTCTGAGTTACGCATGTCACCGAAAGTTCCTGTCTCTTTATCTCCTCCATGTCCGAATAACATCGCTTCGATTCACTGCAAGACGCCAGGACACTTCCCTTGCTGAGAGCCGTTCCTGGCACAAAGTAACAATGCGGACGCGATCGAACCGCGGTATTGACCTTCTAGGCATGGTTGAACTACAGACAACACGAGCCGTGTACCTCGTTCCTGGTGGAATGATCGGAACTGATCGGCTGTCTGACCACCTCCGTCTAATTGGCGCTTCTCATGTATGGTTGTTTACATCTTTGGGCTGGTTTAGTGATATCTCTGAACAGTCAAAGGGACTGTGTATTTGATACACTATCCACATTCAACGTCTGTCTGCATGGGTTCTGGGAACCAGGGCGATGCACAACATTTTTTATGTGTTTTAGTCTAAAATCACTTTAACCCAATCTATACTACCCGTAGCAAGTATTCAAAAATGATAAATCTCGTAATTTCACGAATTTCTGAACATTAAACCTCACACATTTGACGCGAACTTCTTCATCGCCAAATCAAGAAGGAACATCACAGAATTCTGGAAACGACTCTATAAAAACGTTCTTACAAACTTTATATTACTTATATCAAACACTGAACATCAATGAACACTCGCGAAGTCTGAAGTTGTTTAAGGTTCATATACACCTTTACCGTGAACATGTGCTCAACACCAAGACACAAAGAAATGATCATTAAAATTAAATAGATTCACAAAAACCGTACATAGAAATCTATTATATCGTCCGTTCTCTCAATTGAGCAGATTTCAGCTACTAATATTCATAAATAGTGGTGGTAACTATTGTGACAATATTTACTACAGTTTCTTAATTTGCCACAATTGCGAGAATTATCACTTCGAGCAAGATCCATGAAAAAATAACTCATTTTATATCCGTTTTACTTACCACACCAGCACCCTTGTCATGGAGACGTCTTCACTGCAGATCCTCCTGCCAAACAGTGCCTAATATGGTGCACCCAGAGCCAACGTCTCCCAATTCAAACCAAGGATGGGGAGGGCATGGAAGGAAGTCTCTTTTTGGCTGAACCATCTGACGCCCTCTGTCCTATCGATACCTTGTGAAAACATCAGTAAAACTCTTTGCTTTGCCTTGGTCACAGATTTCTTTTAGCAAAACCAAGTCGGGTTAGCCTTATAGTTCTATTATCGCAAAATTCTATTTTATTCACTCATACTCTCACGAGTGTTAAGGAGGGGATGTAGGAAGTGTGACAAATAAGAAGTAAAATACAGCTGCAAGCATTCTCAGATCCAGTGGCCATGGTATGTAAAAATTAAATCCTATAGCTTCTTCTTGTGCTACACAAAACTCCGGAGTACAGCACAGTGATCCTCTCATAATATTAGCCAGCAAGACTTAAATGGAGCATACTAACAGTGCAGTGCAAACTCATCTCCAGTAAACCTATTGTTTCCCCTCTAATTTACAATACTAGTATGGTGCTACACCAACGTGCACATCTTCCAAATACTCTCCCAACGAAGTTTCAAACGACTCCCTCTCCTGATACATTAACTCTGTACCAATATTTACCCATCCTATCAACCATATATCCAGCCCATCCATTTCAGTTCCCCTCCTCATGTTTCCCTACCCCTTCTCCCTCTTCTTTCCGTAATCCTTCCGATTATGGCCTCACCAGCACGCCGAACTATTCTTCCCTTCCTGTCACCTGACATCCACTGCTTCCCGATAGGTATTACCTATCAGCTCTCCATCCGTATACCCGCACCCTCCTAGGTACCTCAACGCCGAAGTTCTTTACCTTCAACAATAAGCTTTCCTGCGGCAAGTCTTTCAAGCTAATACTGCCAGGAGGCCAGGGCGAGATGCAATGCTGGACTTGCCAGGTATTAAGCTGATCAGGACAAATTTCTGGTGTAGATTTGGTACATATGTAAATTAAAGTCCTCCACCATAGTATCTATCTGTATGTAAGGGCTAATCCCACGAACTGCCTGTAAGCATTTGATACAGTTTTCACTAATTAATAAGAAAGGTTTGTTTATACAGTTTATAAATATTTCTTGTAAATTGGCTGATCTGTGATGAATTAAATCTCCAGCCACTGTGAACACGATGCCGTTGGCGTCTAGGAGTGAATACAGTGCCAGGCTGGCGCAAGCTGCCGATAGTGGAAGGCCGTCCTGACCTAGCTTTGACCTGTGATGCTGGATATATCAGATAAGTTTAATGGATATAAAGAGAAACTGGAAAAAGGTCTCACAAAAATCCAGCTCGCGTCAGACTGACGCTGGAGTCGGATGGTCAGAAAGTGGATGTTGCTCGTGCTGAACTCCATTGTGGCTTTGAGGGCCAGCGGGCTCTGTAGCTCTCAGCTCACAAAATTGCCTAGAGATGTCGCTCCAGTCGCCATTTATTATCATTACTATTTAATGTTGTCACTATTTTGATTTATGAGTCTTCTGACCTATATGATACAATCCGCCACAAATTAGTCTTCTGGGCCAGCGTCATCGTTTCAGGGTAACACTTGCACGCTATATCCTCCAGTATATCCTGGATGTATTCCAATGTCTGTCTTCCACTGCAGTTTTTACCCTCCACAACTCCTACTACCATGCAAGGTATCCCTGTCATCGTGTGTATTCTTCTTGTCAGTGTTTCCACATGTTCCTTTCTTCTTTGCTTGTACGCCGAAACTTCTTACTTCTATCAATCCACCTAATTATCAACATTCTTCTGTAGCAGGACACTGGAAGCCTTCGGTTCTCTTCTGATCCGGTTTCCTCACCGTCGATGACTCACTCCCATACAACGCTGCGCTCCAAACGTGCATTCTCACGAGGCCAAAAGACTTGGCCAGCAAAGCGCTCGTTACCTATGCTGGTCCGCTTCTATGTCCTCCTAGCTTCGTCCGTCATGGGTCTGCTGCCTAGGTAGTAGAGCTCCTTAATTTTATCTACTTCGTTAACACCAATTTTAATGTTTAGTTTATCGCTATTAACATTTCTGCCACTTCTCGTTACCCTTGTCTTTTCCCATTTTATTCTCAATATGTGTTCTGCACTTAACAGACTGTTAATTCCATTCAAAATGCCCTGTAATACATCTTCACTTTCGCTAAGGATAGCAATGACATCAGTGAATCCTGTCATTCATATCCTTTCACCTTGAATTTTAATCCCACTCTTGAACCTTCGTTTTACTTCCTTCGTTACTTATACGATGTATATATTGAATAGCAGAGTCTAAAGACTACATCCCTATGTTAAACACAATTTTAAGCAGAGCACTTCGTTCTTGGCTTTTCAGTCTTACTGTTCCCTCTTGGTTCTTGTACTCTTCTTTCCCTACCTACAGCTTACCTCTACTTTGCTCAGAATTTCTCTCTCAGAAATTCCGAGAATTTCGAGCATCTTGAACCATATGATACTGTCGAACCTTTCTTCCAGGTCGACAATTCCTATGAATGCATCTTGACTTTTCTTCAGTAGCGTATCCATGAAATGAAATGAAATGTCGTGTGACGAGGGCCTCCCGTCGTGTAGACCGTTCGCCTGGTGCAAGTCTTTCGATTTGACGCCACATCGGCAACTTGCGCGTCGATGGGGATGAAATGATGGTGATTAGGACAACACAACACCCAGTCCCTGGGCGGAGAAAATCTCCAACCCAGCCGGGAACCGAACCCGGGCCCTTTGGATTGACACTCTGTCGCGCTGACCACTTATCAATCATAACTTGAGAACTGCCTTTCTTGTACCTTTACCATTCTTAAAGCCAAACTTATCGTCATCTAAAAGATCCTTAATTTTCTTTTCCATTCTTCTATATATTATTCTAATCAGCAACATGGACGCATGATCTGTTAAGCTTATTGTGCGATATTCTAGCACTTGTGGCTCTTGCTATCTTCGGAAATGTGCCGATGATGTTGTTCCGAAAGTCTGACGGTATATCGCCAGTCTCATACGTTTTGCACACCAACGTGAACAGTCGTTTAGTTGCCAGTTCCCCCAATTAGTTCAGAAATTCCGATGGAATGTGATATATTGCTTCACCTTATTTGATCTTAAGTTTGTCAAAGCTTTTTGAAATTCTGACTGTAATACTGGATTCCATTCGTCTTCCCAGCCGACTCCTGCTTCTTCTTCTATCACGTCCTCAGACAAGTTCTCTTCATCACGGAGGCCTTCGGATAGTCTTTCCAATTACGCATTCTCTTCTCTGCACTTAGCAATCGAATTCCCATTTGCTCTTTTAATGTTGTCGACCTTTCCCTTAATATGAGCGAAGATTGTTTTGACTTTTCTACATGCTGAGTTAGCCCTTCAGACGATCACTTTTTTTCGATTATTTCACATTTTTCCTGCAGCCATTTCGCCTTGGCTGCACTGTACTTGCTATTTACGTCATTCCTCAGGCATTTATTCCGCTGTGTTCCTGTATTTTCCTGAGAAACAAACTCATAACAAAAACATAAATTTAACAGTCTTCTTTCACCCCCACCCCTCCGATTTTTTTATTATGTTCAATTTCCTGGAACCTTTCACAATATGCTGCAGCCTCTGGCATTATCTCAAATATCATCAGTTTCAGTATTTGTATAGTAATGTAGTAACTCAGAAATGGAATAATAACCTGAAAATATCCATTTGATAAGCTCTATAGACGCTCTTCGTGAACCTGGCACTCGCGCCCTCCATGAACCTGACACTCGGAAGCAGCTCTAAAAATGACTGTGCTATGTTTTGCACCAAAACCAGCTGCAAATTTTGCAACATAGAATTAGGTCTTTCATTTAAGGCGTTTCCTGAGAATAGATTGAAGTCAAATGAAATGGTGTATTGTATGTGAGACTTCATTTCCATCTCACTTGTTATTCTCGCACCAGTTTTTAGACTACAGAAATAACCAAAAATCGTCTCTTCTGCCACATAGCACAATTATTTACTTCAGGACCCAGTCGGGAAAGTCTGAAATCCTACAGTACCGTAGTAAAGCATCAGCAAGAACTTCGCTGTTGAACATGATCAGCTGTGTGAATCGTTACGGCACAGAATATTAAGGGGTAGACATTAGAAATACTTTATTAAAATTTATCCACATTGTCACAGACCAATTCAAGTCATGCCAGACACTATAACTCTTTCAAAAGAGTGTATAGCGAGGGATCGACACAGGAGTTAACAGCCTATTGAGTGAATATAGCAGAACAAGGTGATCTCCAATCATTACGAACCGAGCCTTGCATCATAGCCTGGGGCTAGTTCTGTAAAACTACCCCAGCTATCCGCCTCTCGTCATGAACTTCTCATTGGTATCGATGAGATTCACAGTAATAGCACTCGATTACGTAATTACGATACTGTTGTGATTCTATAACGTAGTTACTCCAGCACAGCCTATGAACTAGCTGAAAATGTACTCGGGGTGATGGTCACCACCTAATGAACTTCATTCTGCCTATCGCCTACCATCTACTCATCTACTCCAGGGAGGGGGGACTGTTTTCCGACAACACCACAACGCAAGGTGCGCGAACACAAGAATTCAACATGAAAGCCAGCGACAGAGGGGCCTCTTGGGGTCATAGCGAGAAGGTCGACTACACAGCTATCGACAACAGGTACAATGCGGATGCATCTTCAAGAATCATCGGAGAATTCGGCGTAGGACTAAGGACACTCCAACAGTCAATAAGAGAATCACTTTGTGCTGGGTAATGGCCTTACCGCAACTTACCGCAGCGCCACGGTCGCTGACATCTTCTCCTAGACGCACAGACGTTGAACTGACTCGACGGACTTCATCTAGAATCCAACACCCAGCCGTATGAACAACAGCCAGTGCAGAAGAGCGACGACTTACAAACATTTTGAATAAATGACTGACATCTAGTATATTTTACTAACATGGCTTGCACTTCGCAGGTCCCATACGGGTATCCTGACTTCACACAAAGATGTCTCCGGTCGCACCTCTGCAAATCTAAGCACATTGTTTCCTCATCAGCGATTTGTGTCTGTTCGCTGGAAGTAGATTTTTTAAAATGCTACGTGGACAAAATGACACTTTGACAACAGCATGCGTTTACAGTCACGGTTCGGAGGAAAGACTTCATCTAGTAGGCAGAAGAAAGGAACGTGAGGGGTGGCAGAACTCGCAGAGTCTCATTTCTAATTAATAAAACTTTTTTTCTTTCCTTTATTTCTGGACTGTTTTAGCACCCCGCCCCCTCTCTTCTCCTCCCTTTGTGTCCTGCCTTTAGATGGGAACTATTTTGCTTCCCCCTTGTTGCGGACCTGCCTGAGGCTAACCAGCGTCTAACAACTTCGACCGACAGCACCTGAGCCTATAAAATCTTGATCACATAATACATTTCTCACTGAACCGAAGCTATGGAATTTAGCAGTTGCTGAATCAGGGCTGTGCATGGATATGGTAGGCAGTCCATCGAAATTTTACAATAAATTCTATGATCACAAAACTATTGTGAATCCTGTCGTTATAACGTTCGGAGCGTGAGTTTGTCGTCTTCTCTGAAATGACTGGGAATTCGGGCTTTCAGCTTAGCCAGTGTCGTTTTGTAACTATTCTGACCTGACTGTTGCTTTAGGTTCCAAGGCAGCCATGAGCACCACACCCTGCGTAACTCACTAAACAGTACTCATCCATTTTCTTGCATGTAACTGTGTCTTGCTCTTCTTTGGAGAATTTGCATGCCACCTTTCCATGTCCTTGTATCCACTACTGAAACGCAGCAGCTACGAGCTCACGTTACACGCTGCTGTACGTCGCCCACACACCTGCAGCAAGCGGAATTTGTTACAGTTGTCGGAATTTATTTGTTCAGCAGCGAGGAAGTCAACGACACATCTCTGTTTTATATGTACCTCAACATGAGGCGCTAGTTTAGAACGTTCCCCTTCTTCTGTCACAGGACACGAAACAAACAGCACATTAGTGAAATGTTAACGTACCAAAATAGTCTAGTTCGTACGATCAGAATCAAATCATATAATTGCCGGCCGCGGTGGTCTCGCGGTTCTAGGCGCTCAGTCCGGAACCACGGGATTGCTACGGTCGCAGGTTCGAATCCCGCCTCGAGCATGGATGTGTGTGATGTCCTTAGGTTAGTTAGGTTTAAGTAGTTCTAAGTTCTAGGGGACTGATGACCACTCCCATAGTGCTCAGAGCCATTTCAACCATTTTTTGAAAACATATAATTAGGAAGCCTTAGTTTCGGAAAGTCGCTCGAATTAAAGGCTGATTGTTGTCTGTAAAACACGTTTCTTATATTAGTGATAATTTAGTTCTCCCGAAAATTGCCCTGATGAAAGATTCCCTTTTACTAACTGAATAAAGCCTAAATAGGTAATATTATTACCCGATGAGATTCCCCTTTAGGTACCTTTCGATGCAGACACACATACTTAGCCCACCGGATGTCCTTCGGCAGTGAAATGATTTATTATTGTTAACTGAGTAAATTTCTCATCGCTGACTTTAATCTTGGGTCTTACAAGAACCAACTAGATTACTCCTGGTAGAAAGACATATGTGGTAATTGTATATTCAATCATGGCTAATTACTTTAAACAATTATATTTTATAATGAATCATTCCCTCAAAACGTTGTCAGTGCGGTGGAACAAGTGCTGGTCATTCTAGAAGCAAACTTACCACCTGGAATCCGAAAACAAATTACCACAGTACTTGTAACTGAAATCCGTTCTATTCGTACGATGTTTACGGCACGATAATTAGTTATCATAGATCTAATAACGGACCGCTCCCCTGCTTCTATCTGTCATAGGACAACGAAACCAAAAACACATCAGTGAAAGGTTAAAAAACTTGTATACCAAAATATTCAGGCGATCAAAATCAAAATAAATAAGTAGGGGGCCTTAGTTTCGGAATAAAGAGGCGTATTTTGTGTGTAAAATACGTTACAATACGTTTGTTATAATAGTGATCTTTCAGACCACCTGAAAGTTCCCTGACTGAAAAATGCCTATTACTAACTGAATAGGCAATTTCATTACGTATTCTGAGTGTCGCTGCGGTGTCAATCGATAGAGACACACATGCTTAGCACAACGGAATCCTTTGGCAGAAACAAATCATTTGTATATTATTATTCCCGTGCAAGGCATTAGTACAAAGCCTTATGGTTACTCTATGACACATCACAAAAAATCATATTTAATCTAATCAAACCTTGTCACGGGTATCACTTTGGTATCTATTCCTCTACAGTAGCCACGGAAAATTACTTTTCTTATACGGCTCACCAATTTCGTATAAGCCATATGAGCTGTAACAGCACCCAGAATCCCCTTTAGACAAGCTCGCTCTACTCGCAAAGGTCTTATCGAGTACGAACTAATAAAGAAGTAGCAGTAAGTGTACTTGAAATCAATCAGTGGGTGCAGATATAACATCATGATAGTAGCGATTTCTCGCTAGCAGTAGATACACTACCTGATTAAAAGTATCCTAACATCTGGCAGAAAATGACTTTCAAGTTCCTGGCGCCCTCCATCGGTAGTTTTGGAACTCAATATGGTGTTTGTCCAACCTTAGCCTTGATGACAGATTCCACTCTCCCAGGAATACGTTCAATCAGGAGCTGGAACGTTTCTTGGAGAATTGCCGCCAACTGTTCATTAAGTACTGCACTTGGAAACGTATCGATCTCGGCAAGAGAGGCCTGGCACGAAGTCGGCGCTCCTAAACATGCAAAAGTTGCTCTACAGGATTCAGGTTAGGACTCTGTGCTGGCCAGTCCACTACAGTTTTATTTTTGTGTAACCACTCCGCCACAGGCCGTGCATTATGAACAGGTGCTCGATCGTGTTGAAAGTTGCAACAGCCATCCCCGAATTTCTCTTCAAGAATGGGAAGCAAGAAGGTGCTAAAAACATCATTGTAGGACTGTGCTGTGATAGTGCCACGCAAAACAACAAGTGGTGCAAGCCCCCTTCATGATAAACACACCATAACACCACCACCTCGGAATGTTACTGTTGGCACTACACACGCTGGCAGATGACGCTCATCGGGCATTCGCACATACCCACACCCTGTCATCAGATCGCCACATTGTGTACCGTGATTTGTCACTCCACACAACGTTTTTCTATTATTCAATCGTCCAATGTTTACCCTCCTTACACCAAGCGAGGCGTGATGTGTGGCTTATGAGCAGCGGCCGGACCATGAAATTCAAGTTTTCTCACCTCCCGCCTAACTGTCATGGTACTGTCAGTGGATCCAGATGCAGTTTGGAATTCCTGTGTGATGGTCAGGATAGATGTCTGACTATTACACATTACAACAGTCTTCAACTGTCTGCAGTCACTGTCAGTCAACAGACGAGGTCGGCCTGTACGGTTTTGTGTGTACGTGTCCCTTCACGTCTACACTTCACTATCACATCGGAAAGAGTGGACCTAGGGATGATTAGGAGTGTGGAAATCTCGCGTAAAAACCTATGATACAAGTGATACCCAGTCATCTGGCCACGTTCTGGGTCCGTGAGTTACGCGGAGCGGCCCATTCTGGTCTCTCACGATGTCTACTGACTACTGAGGTCGCTGATAAGGAATAGCTGGCAGTATGTGGCAGCACAATGCACCTAATATGAAAAACCTATATATTTTTAGGGGAGACCGCATACTTTTGATCACATAGTGTATGTAAACCATAATTTACGAAAATTGGCGAATTATAACAGCCATCTTTCAAAGTTCGAGTAAAAAGTAGTAATAACTGTGAGAGTGAACAGTAATTAGATATTCTCATTTATTAAGTGCGTGGTGGTACTTCTGGGCTAATTATACAGATATAAAACAACGGAACCAATAAATAAAACAAATAAAACATTTCTTAGCACAATAGTCTATAATATAAGGTTCTCTAGACGCTGAATTCGGATTTAATGGAAGTCCTTCCGTTACCTGGATACGATGTTAAGATACAGTCCTCCACAATGAAATGTATGGTGTGGGGTGCCTCTGCTCGGCTGCAAGATGGATCGGACACTTTTGTCCACTTGTTTCACGAGTTACGACATACTCCGGGAAGCTACTGATATATTCATTCCACCTATGGCCCACAATGTTTTTTACTTGGTAATTAATTTCGTTCTATGACGGACATCTTCAGACCTGAGTCCAAACAACTGTTTGTACTCAGGGCTGAGGTAGTCGTCATATACCGAAATTAACTAATTCAAAAAATGGATCATGTGGCTCTGAGCACTATGGGACTTAACTGCTGAGGTCATCAGTCCCCTAGAACTTAGAACTACATAATCCTAACTAACCTAAGGACATCACCATCACACACATCCATACCCGAGACAGGATTCGAACCTACGACCGTAGCGCTCGCGCGGTTCCAGACTGTAGCGCATAGAACCGCTCTGAAACACCGGTCGGCAATTAATTAATTGGTACAAAATATTGTGGTCAGTAATGGGAATAAATGTATCAGTTTATCCGATTGACTTGAAAGTTCTTACAAATGCCATGGCTTGTGCAGATGCCGTTTGCTGTCTTCTACGTTTGTCGGAACAAATCGAAGCCTGCTGGTTTAATCCGGGTGTTTATTTTTGTTTGTATCGCTCTGATTCTCGCTTGAGCCATATTTGTTACTATTTATGGCTACACCAGTTCCTTCATCAAGAATTTCTGGTGTCGGGTTTTTATCTTGTAACTTTTGGGGTATAGCCATGAAAGGGAAACACAGGATTATCCAGTATTTTCTTAAACTCTTTCAACATAGCTTTCTGCCTTATGTGTTCTTCTTGTGGACAATTCGCGACTGGAACAGGAATGGGAGGAATGGCAATGGTACACAAAGTATCCTACGCCACACATTCTACATAGACTTCCGGAGTGTAGATGTAGATTATCTGTCAATATGCTTTCATTTTTCTCTATGGGTTTTCCAGTGATGCCAGTGGCTAGGTGATCTTTTAGCATCTTTGCTGCTATCAGCATAAGAAATACGTGTAGTATACAGGGTGAAACACCTGTAACTTGCACCGCAAATACTGCAGAAATGGAAAGTGCTGTTGATATGCGGTTGTCACAGAATGATTTGGTAGTCAGGGGCTCTTGTTGGTAGCCAATCAACGGATTGTAATAAAAGTTAGGAAGTGTATTTTTTGACAAATGTACACATTAACACAATAAAACAAGGCTAAATTATAACTTCAGTGATGTTTGTTGCAGAATTCTAGTGCAAGTCTTTTACGAGATATCGTATTTTGAGAAGTTCCTCACCGACACTTGAATAATACCTTTGGTAGCACACACCAAAGTTCAATAAAAGTGTATCCACTTATTGTGCGGATTCTGACCAGTAACGAGACAGTTGACTATCAAAGATTGTGTTCAATGTGACTACCGGCTTCCAGTCCGGTATGGAACGACTGCGGCACACGTGCCAGCATTTCAGCGGAGATGTCCAAGCAGGCTGTAGTAATATGTCGTTGTATGTCAACGGGTGTGATTCATATGTTCTTGCATACAGCGTCTTTCAGCTCTCCCCACAGAAAAAAGCCTACAGCTGTCGAATTCTGGGAACCGGCCGGCCAAGGCACAGGGCCTTTATGTCTAATCCAACGATCTGGAAGAATTCGTGTAGACGTGCTGTTGTACATCGTGCACTAAGAGTTGGACAGCCATCATGTTGATACCACACGTTCCGGTTGGTCTGCAGAGGAACGTTTCCTAACACCCATGGAAAATGGTCTGTTAGGAGCCTACGATACTTGTATGCGACCAGTGTTCCGTCTGTGGAAAACGGGCCTATAAACTGAAACTTCGCTATCGCACACCACACGTTTACACACCATGCACACCGACGTCCCACTTGACGAAGCCAACGGGCCTCTCAGCAGACCAATAGTGCATGTTTTGACGGTTTACCTGACCATGGTTTGTAAATGTGGCTTCATGACTAAACAAGATAGATGATACATCTGCAGTATCCTGTCTTAATGCCCATGTACGGAAGTTAACACGACTTTCATAATAGATTCCCTGCCTTACTCAAGCCACTTCCTCGTGCGATTGCATGGGAGCAAACGCGCGGATCAACTACAGCCCCACCAAGAACATCAATTTCCTCCTCTTCTGTCGTCACTTGTTTTCTTTTGTTACGTTGTCTAGGTATTGCACTACTATTTTCACGTAACTGGTTGAAAAGGTTGATGAGTAATTGCCGAGATGGTTGGCATCTATTGATAAAATTTGGCCGCATACACTCTACAAGAATGAACTGCATTCTTCCTACCCTCTCTATGCATTACGAGCATGTCGCCTTTTTCTGCGTTGCTAAATCCCATCGTTCATTCTGTACCTGTTGTTTGGAATGTTACACACTAAATGACGAGTAGGCCACAGTGACTTTCCGGAGCGGGAAGGAGCGCCTGGTCCCAGGCACGAATCCGTCCGACGGACTTGTGTCGAGGTCCGGTGAGCCGGCCAGTCCTTGGATGGTTTTTAGGCGGTTTTCCATCTGTCTCGGCGAATGCAGGCTCGTTTCCCTTGTTCTGCCGCAGCTACACTATGTCGGCGATTGTTGCGCAAACAAGTTCTCCACGTACGCGTACATCACTATTCCTCTACCACTTAAACATAGGGGTTACACTCGTCTGGTGTAAGACGTTCCCCGGGGGGTGGGAGGGAGAGGGGATCCACAAGGGGCCGAACCGCACAATACCCCTGGGTTCAATGTGGAGCGGCGGAGGGGTGAAGTGGACTGCGGTAGTCGTCATGGGGTTGTGGACCACTGCGGCTGCGGTGGGGGCGGAGCCTCTCCGTCCTTTCTAGGTGCCCGGTTAACATACAGCATACAAGTCACAGTGAACTCAAGGAACACACAAGCAAATGTAAGCAAACGTAACAACACTGTACCTAGCAACTGCGCAGGTTGAATGGCAAGAAAAAGTGTCGCTTTGGAAACTTTTCAAAAAACGATATCTCGTCAACCGCTCGCACTACACTCCTGCAAAAACACTACTGACATTGTAAGTTATCCTACTTTCAGTCTGTTACTATCAATAGGCATCGTACCGCTTAAAAAGCCGGCCGGAGTGCCCGAGCGGTTCTAGGCGCTACAGTCTGAACCATATGAAGTAAATCTTGAACCATTTGAACCACTTAAAAAACTGTATGTTGACACAGAAATACTCTTCCTGGCTATTATTACAATCTGTTGATTGACTAACAATACAAGGCCCTGACTACTAATCCATTCCGTGAAACCCGCACATCAGTAGCACATTCCATTTGCATAATATTTGCGATGCATGTTGTAAGCGACTCACTCTGTACGCGTTGCAAAAGAATTGGTGGAAGTACAGAGCTCTTCGATTGCCGATTTCCTTACCTATAATAACTTGTGAATATTTATGGTATTGCATATTATATCATATCAGGTGTAGTTGGACACGGTAGTACACTTAGGACTTCTGAAGGATCTGCACGATCCCCATATGAAGTAAATCTTTTTGTGACCTCATAAAAGCTATGAATCTGTAGGCAGAGGCGAAGGAGCTGTACAGTTAAACTAAGCTCGCCTTTTCACATTAGGCTGCAAGAAAAAGATAACCCAATGTCTGGATTATCTTTTCTTAAGGCAAAAAAAAGTGGCTCTGAGCACTATGGGGCTTACTTCTGAGGTCATCAGTCCCCTAGAACTTAGAACTACTTAAACCTAACTAACCTAAGGCCATCACATACATCCATGCCCGAGGCAGGATTCGAACCTGCGACCGCAACGATCGCGCAGTTCCAGACTGTAGCGTCTAGAACCGCTCGGCCACTGAGGCCGGCTTCGTAAGGCACTCCCCTACGCATTCAGTCAAGTCCTCTCGTCAATATACCTCGCAGCAGATGAAATAGTGCTTCCGGAAAAGGTCTGATCTGGGAAAGTTCTACTTGTGTAGTTACAGTTGGATGTGCATGTAGGAAATCTACTTAAAATAACAGTTCATTGTGCCATTATGGTGCGTTTGTTCACAGACATCGTTAAAAGTCACAAATTCTCAGTGTAACACATATACTTATTCCAATTACTTTGCTGTATAATTAACCAATAGTAAAGAAGCTTTAACGACACTGTACCTAATATTTACAACATTAAGAGTGGATTCCTGTAATTAATATTTGGTAACGAACAGGTAACTGTTTCGCGACTGAACTCAGGTTTTCCCGTGTCTCGAACTGCCCTGCTAGAGACGCTCTCAGGCATCGCTCCACTCATTACACCAGTACCACCTGTACAGCAAAGTAGTAGCAAAATGCTTTAAAAAGCAGATGAAAGCAAACATTAAACGTTGCACCTGTAAGCTCCCCACTGTATGAAATTTGTCCCAAATTTACCTCCCACTATGTAAAAGTCTACGTATCAGCAAAACTATGTCCATAAAACTGTTATCCAACTTAAACCCGTATGCTAAACTTTTACTAAACAGAATCTAAGTTGAATTAAACTGTAACTGGTCTGAACACAACTTGTCTTTATATTAATTGCGAAACTGAAGTAAAAAAAAAAAATCTCCCCCCAATCAAAATTTGCAGTTAACTCGCATCTTGACACCATTGTTATAGATTTCTCGAAAGCACAGCAGGAAACAGCAAACAGGCAGTGGCTACGCTAGATTTCCATTTATAATTCGAATTTCCAAAAAACTTCTAAAGGCTCTAAGCACTATGGGAGGTTACATCTAAGGTCATCAGTCCCCTAGACTTAGAACTATTTAAACCTAACTAACCTAAGGACATCACACACATCCATGCCCGAGGCAGGATTAGAACCTGCGACTGCAGCAGCAGCGCGGTTCCGGACTGAAAGGCCTAGAACCACTCGGCCACAGCGGCCAGCTTAGAATTTCCAGCTGTTGCATACCAGGTGTGGCAATGCGTAATGATAAACAGTGGTGTGGGAAGAGTAACTATTCCTATGAAATGATATTCCAAGACAACGATTTTGGAATGAAATATATATTTAAAAAGACAGAGTAAAAAGTCGCATGATCTTCACATATAACATACGTCTGAACAATAGTATGCTTAACAGAGTGAACAGTGTTTTAAAAAGGGTTCAATTTTAACACAAAATTTCTGTTAAATCAAACGGCTTAATCAGTTAATATGTTAATGCATGACTCGAGGAAGTGGGGTGGTCTTTCTCTCAGCTCAGAGAAAGTGTACCAAGTTGACTAGCTCACAATAAGCATTTCTACAATTTGTGTGCCCAATTCTGCAGTCTTACCTCAAACTATTTCATCTTCAAAAACATTAAAATCATACAAAATTTACATCCCTTTCGCTTTCCAATATATACATCATTTTCGTCCTTGCTGTCCTTTACAATACATCATTCTTTGTCTAACATGTACAATTACAATATCGCTCTACTAAATACGTCCTTCACCTACAAAACTTCAACTACGAATGTACCAGATAGCGCAGAGGCAAAGAATGTGGCACAACGAGACCTTAGATTGTTTAACAATAATGTAACTTGTTCTCTCTCTGACGTGCACATCGATAACATACAAAAATGAAAATGACATGACCAACTTACACTCTTTCTGAAGGTGTTGTGCCAATAAACAGCAGTCTTTGGCTTGCTCTCCCCACAACATACTCTCTGTGATCGTTCCACTTTAAGTTATTCGTAATTATAGTCTTTAAGTATTTAGTTGAATTTACAGCATCTAGGTTTGTCGCTATTTTCCTGCAACCGTAATTCAGTGGATTTCTTTTAGTAATCATGTGCATGACTTCACAGTTTTCTTTATTTAGAGCCGACTGCCACTTTCTGCAATCAATGTGCAATTGGTTTTGATCATCTTGATGACTTTACAAGATGGCAAATAATAGCATGTCTGTTTAGATTGTCTCTTACGTCATTTGTGTAGATCAGGAGCAGCAGAGGGTGTATAACACTTCCTTGGGGAACGCCAGATAATACTTCTGTTTTACTGGAAGACTTTCCGTCACTTACTCCGAACTCTAACCTTTCTGGCAGAAAATCACGAATGCAGTCACACAATTGAGACTGTAATCCAAAGGGACGCAATTTGATTAGAAGTCGATTGTGCGGAAAGCTGTCAAAAGAATGGTGGAAATTTAAAACTTTGGAATCTGGCGTTCCCTGTCAATAGCATTCAATACTTCGTGAGAGTAAAGAACGAGGTGTGTGTCACAACATTCAGTTCGGAACCGCGCGAATGCTACGGTCGCAGGTTCGAATCCTGCCTCGGGTATGGATGTGTGTGATGTCCTTAGCTTAGTTAGGTTTAAGTAGTTCTAAGTTCTAGGGGACTGATGACCTCAGATGTTAAGTCCCACAGTGCTCAGAGCCATCTGAGCCATCTGTCACAAGAACGATATTTCCTGAATCCGTGTTGGCTAGTTGTCAATAAATCGTTTTCTTCGAGGTGATTCATAATGTTGGAGCACAGTATATGCTCGAAAATCCTACTAAAGATCGATGTTATTGATACTGGTCTTTAATTGAGCCGATTACTTGTGTTTCCTTTCTTCCGTATTGGGCTGACTTGTACAACCGCCGAGTGTTCAGGTACTGATCTCTCTACGAGCAATCTGTTGTACGTGATTGCTAAATATGGAGCTGTTGTGTCAACATGAAAATGGTTCAAATGGTTCTGAGCACTATGGGACTTAACATCTGAGGTCATCGTGTAAGGTGTCAGACAAACCCAACACCTTCCATGAAAACCCTGACATGATAAGCAAATCCAGTAGTATGTCACATAGCTCTGAATAAATTGTGACATTAAATTTACCAAAGTAATACGAGTAACGAATGAGCAAATGGAATACCACAGACTAACACTAGAATGCCTAAATGTATGTCATAACTTCCCACCGAGAGACAGGCGCAGTTCCGAAGGGAGAAACGAGAACAGAAGCCGAGAGCAGAACCGTGTTAAGCTAGAAGGCCCTACGTGAAGGGACGGACTGGACACCCACGTCGACAGCTAACCACTAGGACAATCCAAGCTGCAAGTTTTAGCGTGGGACTTTTTCGCGTCTCTGTTACGCTAGGTCCACCCTCCAGCCCATGTTAAAAGCTAGAGCCCTCTAAAAGAACAGTATAGATCTTACGATAACACAAAAAGGGCCACATCACCCGCAAGTTTTAGCGTGAGACTTTTTCGCGTCTCTGTTACGTTGCAAACCTTAAAAACATTGCCCCACTACGAAAAGTATAACGTTTCTCATTGGATAGACAGAATTTTTGTAGGCGGAGCTTAAGGTTAACATTGAGACCCTGATTGGTCAGATGAAAACGGCGCCAGATAATTTTTTTCAAACCAACTTCGGTAAATTGTAGTAAGGAGAAGTTAGGAGAGAGTTGCTTGAGAGACGACGAGGTGAGCGGAGCTGTGCTGCCCGCCGCCCCCTGACGAACACCGACAAGGTAATGAACGCAAGCAGTACCGCATAACAGTGCATAAAGATTCACTCAGAACTGCAGAAGTCTCAACTGTTACACCACCTTTTTGCGTAATACTAGTGTCAATCGTCAATTAAAGCTCATGGTGTTCACATTTGCCACTTGAAGTAAAAATCTCAAACGCGATGATTTTTCTGTTACACTTCTGGAAATGGAAAAAAGAACACATTGACACCAGTGTGTCAGACCCACCATACTTGCTCCAGACACTGCGAGAGGGCTGTACAAGCAATGATCACACGCACGGCACAGCGGACACACCAGGAACCGCGGTGTTGGCCGTCGAATGGCGCTAGCTGCGCAGCATTTGTGCACCGCCGCCGTCAGTGTCAGCCAGTTTGCCGTGGCATACGCAGCTCCATCGCAGTCTTTAACACTGGTAGCATGCCGCGACAGCGTGGACGTGAACCGTATGTGCAGTTGACGGACTTTGAGCGAGGGCGTATAGTGGGCATGGGGGAGGCCGAATTGCTCAACACGTGGGGCGTGAGGTCTCCACAGTACATCGATGTTGTCGCCAGTGGTCGGCGGAAGGTGCACGTGCCCGTCGACCTGGGACCGGACCGCAGCGACGCACGGATGCACGCCAAGACCGTAGGATCCTACGCAGTGCCGTAGGGGACCGCACCGCCACTTCCCAGCAAATTAGGGACACTGTTGCTCCTGGGGTATCGGCGAGGACCATTCGCAACCGTCTCCATGAAGCTGGGCTACGGTCCCGCACACCGTTAGGCCGTCTTCCGCTCACGCCCCAACATCGTGCAGCCCGCCTCCAGTGGTGTCGCGACAGGCGTGAATGGAGGGACGAATGGAGACGTGTCGTCTTCAGCGATGAGAGTCGCTTCTGCCTTGGTGCCAATGATGGTAGTATGCGTGTTTGGCGCCGTGCAGGTGAGCGCCACAATCAGGACTGCATACGACCGAGGCACACAGGGCTAACACCCGGCATCATGGTGTGGGGAGCGATCTCCTACACTGGCCGTACACCTCTGGTGATCGTCGAGGGGACACTGAATAGTGCACGATACATCCAAACAGTCATCGAACCCATCGTTCTACCACTGCTAGACCGGCAAGGGAACTTGCTGTTCCAACAGGACAATGCACGTCCGCATGTATCCCGTGCCACCCAACGTGCTCTAGAAGGTGTAAGTCAGTTACCCTGGCCAGCAAGATCTCCGGATCTGTCCCCCATTGAGCATGTTTGGGACTGGATGAAGCGTAGTCTCACGCGGTCTGCACGTCCAGCACGAACGCTGGTCCAACTGAGGCGCCAGGTGGAAATGGCATGGCAAGCCGTTCCACATGACTACATCCAGCATAGCAGCGTGCATTGCTGCGAAAGGTGGATATACACTGTACTAGTGCTGACATTGTGCATGCTCTCTTGCCTGTGTCTATGTGCCTGTGGTTCTGTCAGTGTGATCATGTGATGTATCTGACCCCACGAATGTGTCAATAAAGTTTCCCCTTCCTGGGACAATGAATTCACGGTTTCCTTATTTCAATTTCCAGGAGTGTAGTTATTGAGAAGCCACATCAGCCACTGTAATTTACGACAAGTTAGATAAGCAATTAAAGACAATTGTGGGTCACTGTAGACCAATTTGATAGTTTTCTCTCTTGTGAAACTTAATTTAAACCTAGATTATAGATGTGATATGGCATAGGTGATCCTTCGATTCATTGTAGAACTTGAAAAACCATTCAGGGAATATCACATTTTTGTTGAACGCACTTGGTTTTTACCATCCTGTATTAAAACATTTCCTTTTATCAATAGTGCAATTTATAAACAATGTTTTGTGAGTAGAATAAAATTTCCAATGGTAAACTTAACTGCTTTTTCGACGTTATTTTACCAGCTAAGTAAAAATAGGAAAGCCTTGAATCCCTTCCGCTAAATTTAGTTAGTATTAAGATTTTTTTTACAGGGAGTGCAGTGGAGCTGACGCTGAAATCATTAAGTATTTGGTTATATCATCGCTAGTCTCACTGAACTCTTCTCAATTCTACATGTCATGTGTGGTCTTGCGTCTCCTTACCAGCAACGGGTCCCAGGTTCAGACTAGACAATTCCCCCCCCCCCCCCCCAAAAAAAAACACGCTCAGAGCGTCGTTGCGCGAAAGTGGTAGGAAGACACGATATAGAACAAACAGACACCACGCAGAATGTTAGGATCAGTCCGCTAGAACTTAGAACTACCTAAACCTAACTAACCTCAGGACATCACACGCAGCCATTCCCGAGGCAGGATTCGAACGTGCGACCGTAGCAGCAGCGCGGTTCCGGACTGAAGCGCCTAGAACCGCTCGGCCACAACAGCCAGCTGCGTCAACATACTCTTAAAGGAACTTGGCTGATGTCGAAACTGGAGCAGAGGCCTTGCCTTTATTAAGTGACTTAAACTACTTCTATCTCTAAGTTACCTATGTTGATAGTTGATCTTTATTCTAATTCTGCAATATTTACTTTGTCTTCCTTTGTGAAGGAATTTCGGAGAGCCGTGTTAAGTAACTCTGCTCTAGTGGCACTGTCATCAGTAAGATCATGACTGTTACAGCGCAGTGGAGGTAGTGACTGCGTCTTTCCACTGGTGTACTTTACACAGGGCCTGAATTTCTGTGGGTTTACTGCCAGCCTTCGAGGTGGAGTTCCGTTGTGGAAACTATTAAAAGCATCTCACAATTCAGTTCGTGCTAAATTTCGAACTTCTGCAAAACTTCGTCAATCTTGAAGATTTTGCGTTCGTATGCTTTGTCATGCTTTCTTCGTTGCTTCTGTATCAGTCTTCTGACCTGTTCTGTGTAACAATGGAGGGGGGGGGGGGAGGGGGGATCAGTTTCATGACATATTAATTTATTTGGTGTATATCTCTCAACTGCCGTCGATACTGTTTTCTTGAATTCACATCTGGTCTACGCTTACAAAGAATGAAAGAAGTGTAGAGTGCCTCCAGGGAAGGGGCCAAGCGAATATTTATTTGAGTTTTTACATTAAAAAAGGTAACCTGTTCGGAAGGTGCTATGTCATTTTGGCTCGTATTGAGACAGACTCCTTTCACGGCCAGAGGGAAATGGATGGCACTAGAGAGCAATAAAGTGAACGTGTGGGAGACATACCAGCAGCTAGATGGGTCCGACTCAGCCGCCAGGAGCAGCGCGGCTGATCCTCTCGGAGCGTCCGGACGGCAGGAGACACAAGGCGCTCGCGAGCAACAGCTACCTCCGGTCCCAGAGCGGCACCTGCGCTGCGCCTTATCAGAAAATAGTCTCGTAAAGCCGGCGCGGCCCGCATTACCCTCGGAATTAGATCAGCCGGGACGGCCGCCGGCATCCCGCCAGGCGCTACCCGCCGCCAACCCCCACCCCGCTTTCTTTTTATGGTATTATTTCTAAGCGCAAACACAATTTTCATATCCGTAATTCTTTCCCCGCCCGCAACAGGGCATTAAACGCGAGGAAAACCTGTGACTCGGAATATAAAATGCTCCGCAATGAGGAGGAATTTTCTTTTAAGCGCTAATACGTTCTTTTATGGTGCGGGTCGCGCTGGCGGTGAACAGCAGTTGGGAAAACAAAGTGAAGGGCGCTTAAACATCCCTCAAGGAATTAAACGCCTCCAGAGATTACTTTTTCCGGACCGGGTGGGCCCGAGCCCTCGTGATCGCGAGGCGTGTGCTGTGTTTTTCCACCGGGAATTTTTACGTATTATACGGTAAAAGCAATATAAAAGCTATGTAAATATCTGCGGAAAGCTCAACAGCACAGTATAATAAACTGAATGCCACTTAAGACGTGGACGAAGACCCAGACGGGGGCTTGTGCAGTGGTTCTTATTCTTTTATTTTCAAGGGCTTAGGAACCATACAGCTTACATGAGCATGACGATAATGCAAAATAACACAACAACACAACGACCTGCTATCTAGTAGATGAAAATACTCCTGTTTTTTCATTCAAATGTGACGCTATTACTAGACCGTCATACCACACAGGTTGTTCTATTTTACCTACTTCTTACTGTAATATATACGACTGAAAGTGATCAACCGCCTAAAAAAGTAAATACTGCACTCTTTACACTGACTCAAACTACGTTAGTATCCTGAAGAATTAGTACATTGAGCTACAGCCTCAGTTTGTCCTAATCGAGATAATGAGACATCCAAAACAGAAAGAGAAGGAATGCAGACAGATTCTGTAATGCTGTTGTGGTCTTCAGTCCGAAGGTTGGTTAGATGCAGCTCTCCATGCTACTCTATCCTGTGCAAGCCTCTTCGTCTCCGATTAATAACTGCAACCTACACCCTTCTGAATCTACCTGCTGTATTCATCTCTTGCTCTCCCTCTACGATTTTTACCCCACACGCTTCCCTCCAGTACAAAATTAATCAACCCTTGTCTCAGAATATGTCCTACCAACCAATCCCTTCTTTTGTTAAGGTTGTACCACAAATTTCTCTTCTTCCCAATTCTATTAATTAACCTCCCATTATTCACTTGATCTACCCATCTAATCTTCAGCATTCTTCGGTAGCACCACATTTCAAAAGCTTCTAGTCCCATCTCGTCTAAATTATTTATCGGCCACGTTTCACTTCCATTCATGGATACACTCCACACACATACTTTCAGAAAATTCTTCCTCGCACATTCGATGTTAACAAATTCCTCTTCTTCAGCAACGCTTTCCTTGCCATAGTCATTTTACATTTTATATCCTCTCTACTTCGACCATCATCAGTTATTTTGCCCCTCCAAATAGCAAAACTCATTTACTACTTTAGGTGTCTCATTTACTCATCTAATTCCTTCAGCATCACCTGATTTAATTCGACTACATTCCATTATCCTCGTTTTGCTTTTGTTGATATTCATCTTATATCCTCCTTTCAAGATACTGTCCATTCTGTACAGCTGTTCTTCCAAGTCCTTTGCTGTCTCCTACCAGAATTGCAATGACATCGGCAAACCTCAAAGTTTTTATTTCTTCTCCCTGGACTTTAATTCCTACTCAAAATTTTTCTTTTGTTTCCTTTTCTGCTTGCTCAATATACAGATTGAATAACATCTGGGATAGCCTACAACCCTGCCTCTCTCCCTTCTCAACGACTGTTTCCCTTTGGTGCCCCCACCACTCTTATATCTGCCCCCTGGTTTGTGTACAAATTGTAAATAGCCCTTTGCTCCCTGTATATTACGCCTGCCACCTTTAGAATTTGAAAGAGAGTATTCCAGTCAACATTGTCAAAAGCTTTCTCTAAGTCTACTATGCCAGAAACGTAGGCTTACCGCAATTACCTTATCCTGTTTTCTAAGAGAACTCGTAGGGTCAGTATTGCCTCGCATGTTTCTACATTTCTCCGGAATCCAAAGTGATCTTCCCCGAGGTCGGTTTCTACGAGTTTTCCCATTCTTCTGTACATTTTTTGTGTTAGTATTTTGCAGCCGTGACTTATTGAACTGGTAGTACGGTAATTTTCACACCTGTCAGCACCTGCTTTCTCTGTTAACAGGGATCATCATAGTTTTCTTGAACTCTGCGGGTATTTCGTCTGTCTCGTACATCTTGCTCACCAGATGGAAGAGTTTTGTGATGGCTGGCCCTCTCAAGGCTATCAGTAGCTCTATCGGAATGCTGCCTATTCCCGGAGCCTTGTTTCGACTTAGGTCTCTCAGTGCCCTAAATTATTCCCAGCAGCTTTAAAAGAAGTTTTCAGATTCGTATCCCAAAAATCTTACTGTTGCTGATGAGATCGCATTCTTTGCCTGTAGTGCAAATAAATTTCAAACATGAATGGAAGAACTTCATAGAGCAAGTTTTAACCCAAGCCTGCTAATGATAACAAGGTATAGACAGCATTCAAAAAAGAAGCAGTTTTCTTTGTAAAAACTTTCGGTTTCTGGATTTCTGCCCCTAGAGCGACCGACTGCCATGTCATTCTCTACTAACAATGTCATTGGATGTACGATCATGTGGTCAGGACACCGCTTGCCTGGTCGCTGTCGGTTTCGAACCGTTACTTTTCGGTCGAGGAGCTCCTCAGTTGGACTCAAGAGGCCCACTGTATTCCATACCACTCCTCTCACCAAAGAAAAATCCCTGTCTGTACCTCGAATCGAACACGGGTTTCCGTAGGGCATTCAGCCGCGTTGACCACTCAGCTACAGAGGCTGGCATAATGATAGGCCACGTAACCTATATTGAACTGCACTGCACTTCAAAGTAATACACATAGAAAACACTGTTTTTCGACCTAATAACCAAGTCTCTGTACAACAACAGTCGGTAAATGGCTCTGATCACTATGGGACTTAACATCTATGGTCATCAGTCCCCTAGAAGTTTGAACTACTTAAACCTAACTAACCTAAGGACATCACACAACACTCAGCCATCACCAGGCAGAGAAAATCCCTGACCCCGCCGGGAATCGAACCTGGGAACCCGGGCGTGGGAAGCAAGAACGCTACCGCGCGACCACGAGATGCGGGAAACAGTCGGTACTATTCTACCATTCACTGAGTTCCTTGACGAAAGAGTAAAGCCCCGGAATGTATAATATATGGAGTGTGTATCCGTGGCTGCCTAATGTCTCCGAAACGCAACTGTCACGCCTATAAATCATTAAACTGAGCCTGTCATTTCGAGATTGGCAGAATACGTTAGATCGCTTGACCCCGTTACTAGATGGATACAAATTTGCCTGGTACTGATTGGCAGTTAGAAGACTTACATCCTGATAGCCACTTTAAGAAAAAAGCTCTGTGGACGAGCATGTGGAACTCAACACATTTACTGCGACTCTTTCCCTATCGGCTGAACAAGAGTACTCCTGTCACCTGTTGATGTATGGACGACAGATGTACTTCACCGATGATCTGCTCGTTGGGGCAGATGATGTACGTGACGTACCTGTAATTCTCTTTCTCTTTAGTGCACGCAGTGTGAACTCAGTAGAAGACAGAAATGATACAGGATATCTGCTTGCTCACTGGCCAGGAACAGAAATTCGTCTCAGCTATTCGCCCGTTAAGAAGATCTTAAAGTTAGACCGATAGCTCCTCTGCTGTTGTCATCGCCAGGGAAATTCCTTCCAGCGACCTAAAGAGGCAAGAGCCCTCGATCGCTTTTCTTTCACCGTACACCCCTCCTAGCTGGACATGCTGCATTTTCGTTTAAACTCCAAGCGACGAACCGCAGCTGCCGTGATAAAAACATTACCTAGCACTACACGGCTCGTAACTCCACTAGCCAGTAACCTGAAGCTGATAATCCTTTCAGAAGGATTTCTGGAAGGCTCAATTTCCTCTCTTTAACATGAAAATGTTTTTTTCGACTGGAGGCATGCTGGTGCACTTCCCATGAGCAGATTCCACAGAGGTCAGCTCTCAAGCATCGTTTGTAATCCCGCACATTCCTTCACACTAAAAAGGTGTCCTCTCTCATTCTTCTGCCCCCTATGCTCTTTCGCTAGGAATGCTGTTTGAAATATTTTCGTCTCGCCAGAGAGTACCTCCCGCACGATCTGTCTCTGCTATGGGGGATGTGCGGCCTCTAGCATCCTAAACCTCCGCTGCCATGCACTCTTCTCTTTCAGGACCCCTGCAGAATATGACAAGAAGCTTCCCAGCCCCTCCTTAGCCGATAGCGGCTTCTGAGAAACGGAAGGCCACTTGGCCCTTTCTGTCTGCCCTAATTAACTCCCAGACATGCACTATCATATAAATTGTTAATACGTGGTGCTAGTCAGTAACAGCCAATGAAGTGATTAGTACTGTTTCACATCGTAAATATGATCTAATGTAAATATAATCTACAATATATTAAATGTGAGGTGGCAGAATCTTGCAGCCTTACAGTAGAAATCCGCTCGGTGGTCACGGAGCCACTCGAAAACCACTGTGAGAAAGTCCTCGTCGTCGTAAAATCAACGACTGCTGTGAATCAGTTCCTTTATTGCCCGGTCGTTGTTCTCTGTGGTCGGTGTCGATGGTTTTCCTCCGCAACTTCATCCTCTCCTGTTCTGCTTTCGCCAAACTGCTGGCATGATTTCATACGGCTGGACGCTACATTCCAGTTGGTCCACATACCGCCTAGACTGTACGGTGAACCCTTTTTGTAACTAAGACTTTTGTCCACATGAAGGTACTGTCCATTGTACTAAAACATTGGAGTACATTCCCAGCCTCGGCGCCATTTCACTCCACACTGTGACGCACCCATGCCGCAGCAGAAGTGTGCCTGCAATAATGCCACCTTATGGCAATGCAACACTCTTGTAGCTCAATGGTCTTAGCATTGGACTACGTGTTTAACTTACTTGATGAAGTCGCCTCGTTCTTGTCAGAAATATCAATACAAAGGAACTCATGAAAGGAAGTAGACAGAGCACAAAACAAGTTAGTATACGTAAAGATGTCCGGGTGTACGTGCTTAGACTATGCAGTCATAAACAGTACAGGATGCGGGGAAGAGCCAACAGCAGAGTATGTGGTCCATGGTTCGCAATTCTGCACAGTTGTAGATGGCAATGGCGACTGGAAACCCCATTTCGGGATATCTTCCGAATTCAGAATATAAATGATTGAGGGTCTGCGACTTAGTCCACTTCTCTTGTCGGCCAGTAGAGACACTTTCAGTTGAGACCAATGAAAATCGTTTACAGCTGCTGAAGTAGCTTGTACTATACAGGGTGGCGCACGAAAAAGTTGGCCCGAGTATTATACCGCTCGTTGTCGCTCTCCACTTGTCATCTATAGTTTCAAAGCTGTTGCGACTACGTTTTGTATTGGCATTACGACTTGGTTAAGATGTATGAAATAAATATCTCAGCCAGATGTATCCTCTTCAAGAAAGAACCTCAGTGGTGGCGGTGTACGTGTCTACTGTTTCATCTAAGGAAACGAGGGACATTTTTGCAAAACAGTATGAAGGATTTTGTGACAAAGTGGCGTTCTGCAAGGTAAGTTGCAAACGCAAGAATGAATGTAGCCCTCTTCGTTCGTGCACTGCTGTGATCGCGGGTATTCGAGCACCAATGATCCAGTGTCAAAAGAAGTCGGCACGTAAATTGTAGCAACAAATGAACATTTCGCGTACGTCACGTCAATGTATTTGGCACTAAATATGGATGAAGCCCTACAAAATGACATGTGTCCAAGGACTGAAAGAGGAAGATTTTAGCGAACCCTGCGAATTACTGTATGAGGCTATGTCAAACAGTTGAGAGTGGAATTTTGAATCCGCTGCTGTATTTCATAAACAATGAAGCCTGTTTCCATCTGAACATGCGATCTCCCGGATACTGGCCACCACACAAATCCTATACGATTAATGAGGAACCTCTTCACAGTGAAAAAATCGGAGTGTAGTTTGCTGTATCAGCAAGTCGGATTGTGTATCATATATTATTTTTAAAGCAACGGTAAACACCACTGTGTAAATGCAGCCTGTCATACTTTCAGGATGCGGCAATCTTCCTGCATTTGTATATGGTACTTATAATGGTTGTTTATTCTAATTACTTTCATAACTTCTTCCATGTTTGTGGAGTGTTGGTTGCTGTGTTGTCATACTTCTGTGGAAGTGGAATAGTTTGTTTCATACTTTCAACACCTGATGTGTTCTCTGTACCACGTTTTAAAATTCTTGCATGTTGCGCCTGTGTATATTCCATCTCAATTTTGACATTCAAGTCTCTACATTCCTGCTTCATGGGATTTGTCTCTCTTGGTTGTTGGTTGGCTTAAGTGTGACTGGAATGTTTGCACAGTTTTATATGGCATTTGGAAGTCCTGTTTCTTTAGTATATTTACGAGTCTGTTTCTTAATTTGTGTGTATAAGTTACATAGCACGATCTGCTTCTTTTCTTTGTGGTATGGTCATTGTGTACGTGTGTTGTGTGTGTTTTTGGGTTTGCGGCTTGAGAGATTTCCTGCATTCTGGAAACGGAGGATATGCTGCGTTTGTTTTGAATACTTGTTTTTATCTTTTGATTGAGTTTGTCTACTCCATGTGTGTCATGTTCTTGATGGTTAGGATGATTTTACTCATTTCCTTTTCACAATTTCTCTTGTTGAACGGAATTCTGTTTATTTTATGCGGACAATATTGGAAATCAAATAATTTGCTACATCCACCTAAGCTACGCATGTTATGGACCATGGAAATATGCGCGATTACTCAAGGAAATGATTTACTTTAACAATATGGACAGGCGTGTGAAGAAGGTTCTATCTGCATAGAGTGCCAGAAGCAAACTGTCTTCCATTCATCTTACTCATGTTCCCTGATAATACCTAGAAAATTGCAGGTTTATGCAGTCGCAAATCTCTGGGGTCCAATTGTATCGAAAGTAGGAAACCTTGCTGGTGCAATTCTCTCTGATCGTTTCAAGAAAACCACCGGATGATGCAGTCCTTAATCTCTAGGGCCAAACTGTAAACACAAGTAGGGGTATAGATATGTTCTCAATGCCGTCGGATTAGCCTCAAAAGATGTAACCCTGACACCTCTGATAAAAGCTACTGGGAGCTATGCAGCTGAAGCATTCGACCGACACTTTCTAGGATTTAGTGGGACATGTCAAACATATTCTCTCTAACAATTGGAGACCATCTGTTAAGGATATACATGATTTAATGTTCCACCCACAAGTGAATGATGCTTAGAGGGAGATCCAAGAATTAGTACGACTATCCCGCATCTGTTATAATAAGAGATATAATTCTCGGGGTGATCACCCCAAGCATTTTGAGCTAATGAATCAGTTCGCACACAGGTTAACGTAAAAGGAGATGATCAAGGTATTGATGAACGTGGATCCAGAGGATAGGATTAAAGAATGTGTTCCATTTCCACCACAACAACCAACATAGCATGGGGAAATATTCTAGTACACTGCTGAAATTAAAATGAAAACGGTGCTGCAATGGCAGAGGAGAAGTGAGAAAATTGTGAAACAGCAGTTCTTTTCAAGGGAAGAAGGTACTGGTGAGAAATTGCTGCCTTTCCTGTTCAGAAAAAAACAAGACACAAAAGTTTTCCTCACTCTACATGGGGTTTTACCGCATAAACACATGGTCTTCGCCAGTGCCAACATTCTCGAGACTCTACAGACCAAGAATGTGAAAGGAACTCACCACTTTTCCAGTCTTAAACCTTAACTCTCAGCTACTGGCGTTTCAAGCTCGAAGAAGCACACAAAAGAAGGAGAAGGTCTCTCTGTCAGAGGACTGGAAGACGGCACTGAGTTATGGGCTCATGAGTTACTGGAAGAATATCGAAGCCTGCAAACAAACAGGTGATCAAAATGGAAAATCAATAGTTCTTAGACATTTAGTCAAATGCTTTTTATCCCTAAGTTTCAGTTAGTGTTACCTATCCATGCTTCGTTCTTCTTTATATCATTTCTCTTTTGTGTATCCAGTATGTAGCGTCTTTGCCTTTTTTATGTTAATTTACACATATAATTTTTTTGGCTGTGAGAACATTTTTGCCCACTTCGCTTGCATTTTGAAGAATTTGTGTGTATCCGTGTACACAAACATTGTTGTTTCTGCTATACAACCATTTGCTGAAGATCGTTTCGCTCTCAGAAAGCTTATTAAGTCTTCCTTTTTTCTTTTGTTTCGTAAGTGCAGAAAGAACTGTGAAAGGTAACAAGATGTTATGATTCGTTCTGTTTCATATTTACATTCTTATTATTATCTCTTCTACGATGCTTTATTATTTACTTTTAAATTTTCAGTTCCAAGTATGAAAGCTGTGGTTATCATTATGATATTTCAGAACTATTCTGCTCATGGGAGATCACGCGTTTGTTGAATGGAGGTGATTATTAATGTAGATTTAGTGATAGTATTTTGGACTTTCCACCGGCTGATATTAGACCCTGGATCGCATCACATTTTGGGTTGGGAAACGGAATTTGGTAAGAACTAGAAGAGGATAGGGAAGATGGGGCGTTGTGGGATACTCTTAGTCTGATCTATCAGCTGAGGCCTTTCCGGCTGTAGGTCCTCTACGTTAGACATAGCCCTCGGCTTCACTCGGATACGCAAGCCTTTCCACTCGCACAGATAGTACTTCATCAAAGTGGTGTCCCATGGTGAGGATTTTGGCCCTAGTGTCAATCGTTCTTGATTCAGCTCTTCTTGGTTTAGTGTCTTCCTGCATTTCCAAATGACGTTTTCTGAGGCACAGCTAAAAAGGAGTGAAGACAGTCCATGATATTGTCTGACGCCAGGTTTAATTTTAATTTAGCTTTTGACACTGTATTGACGTGAGCCTGTTCAGTCAGGTTTCTGGGTGCATCATATATGCCAAATTCTTCCGGAACGTTCAATAACGACTCATGGTCAACTGAGTCACCTATCTAACTTCGCCTCTGTACCTCAAGGGAGCTTGTTTTAAGTTTTGGAAAATTTACAGGCGACTGGTCAGTTTCGCAGTCAAAAATCTGATTGAAAGAAGTTGAATGTCGTTAATAATGGTATACATTGTGTCTTCTTATGCTGTCATTTTTTGTTGTTGGTATGACGGTATGACAAACAGGAGATATGAGGGTTGTAAAATGTATAAACATTCCGGACAAAAATTACAATTTTGTAACATCGAATTTGTACGCATCTCTTCGCCGTCATATGAACGAAGTTTCTCTGATGGTGAAGCAACTGAGAGTGTTAACCAGTCACTCGGACTCTGAAATACTTCGTTTTCAAGAAGTTTAAATTAATTTAGAAAATGTGCTTTTTTGTCAGAATAAAATTGAGTCATCAGCTGCAGGTATACTTTCGTTATGCTTTATCGGTTTCGACAAATTAATCTGTCATCTTCAGGCGCTTAGTATTGGTATTAGCATTCATCTTCTAAAGATGACAAATTAATTTGTCAAAACTGGTAAAGCATAATAAAAGTATATTTACAACTAATGTCTGAATTTTCTTCTGAAAAATATTTAGTACGGGTGTTGAAAATTTCACCCATGAGTAAAATAATAAATTTGGTGTACACTGAAAATGAAAGTTCATCCTCCATCCACAAGTTTCAATATGCTTTACATCTGTGTATCTAACCTGAGGATTCATAGCGACAGAATTCCAAGTCCCCATAGGACACCAACAGTGGTTGTATGGGATCTGGCAGACCGAATCACGTGCGGCCACTGAGCCACACTTCCGTCAGCTCTGTACTGCGTGCGCCACCTGACGTCGCAGTACAAGCTGGCTGGCGGCACCGGCGAGCCCCACTCGCGACCAGAGCTGTAACACTGTGTGAAGCTGCACATATGACAACTAGTCGTGGCTCTGTCACCATGGTTGTTGCTGTTGTTATAACTGGAGTCTGCTTCTTACTGCATTATTTGCAATTCGCTTGGAGAAATACAAGTTGATTACTAGGCGTGTTTTTTAAGCAAGTGCCGCTTTGAGGTTTTTTTAAAAAAAGCCGTGCTAAGATATCTCAATAATTTTATTTTTACATGAAAGCCTGTACCTTAATCTATTTTTCTACATAATTTCCGTCAATATTGAGGCACTTGCCATAACGTTGTACCAGTTTTTGAATACCCTCCTCACAGAAGTCTGCCGCGTGACTTGTTAACCACTGCATCACCACTATTTTCACTTCGTCATCGTCTAGAAGACGCTGACCACCCAGGTATTTCTGCAAGTGCAGGAACAGATGGTAGTCACTGGGTGCAAGATCGGGGCTGTACGGAGGATGATCTAGAGCTTCCCATCGAAAAGATGTGATGAGATCTTTGGTATGATTCGCCACATGAGGACGAGCATCGGCAGCAAAACGATGCCCTTGCTCAACTTCCATGGACTGTTGCATTGATTCAGGTGCGACGCAAGACACCCATGTTTCATCGCCCGTAACAATTTGGCTTAAAAATCATCACCGTCGTTGTGGTACCGCTCAAGGAAAGGCAATGCACTGTTTAAACATTTGGTTTTGTGCACATCCGTCAACATTTTCGGTACCCAACGTGCATACAGTTTTCGGTAATACAAGTGCTCTGTCACAATGCCATACAAAACACTACTAGAAACATTAGGAAAGTCATCCCGCAAGGAGGAAATCGTAAAGCGTCAGTTTTCTCTCACCTTATTGCCCACTTCTTGCACTAAACTTTCATTAACGACCGAAGGACGCCCACTTCGTTGTTCATCATGCACAATTGTTCGACCATCTTTAAATGCTCTCACCCACTTTCTTATCATTCCATCACTCATAATATTTTCCCCGTAAAATGCACTGATCTCATGATTAATATCGATCGCTTTTAGGTCTTTAGCACTAAGAAATCTTATAACAGCCTGTACTTCACAGTCGGTGGGACTCAAGATTATCGGAGGCATCTTAAACACTCAGTAAACAACGCAAACAAGGAAGAATCAGACTTTAATGGCGTCAGTGCGTAGATTAAGGTACAGAATTTCATGTAAAAATGAAATTATTGAGATATCTTAGCACGTCTTTTTTTAATTTCAAAACGGTACTTACTTAAAAAACACGCCTCGTAAATCTTCCATTTGTTGTGTCAACTTGTTCGCTAATCATTTCTGCTCTTGTCCAGCTTTCCTACTGTGACAACTGCTGCACCACTCTGTAGCCCACCTATCCTCACCATTGTGTATACAGTAGTCTGAATGCATTAAAATTTTCAACGAGCAAAATTTAACTCGCTAATAAATTCCGTGACGCCTGTAAGCAAGAGCGCCCACGTACTAAACAGAAAAGCAATAAGTTTCACGTCAAAAAGCACTGGCCTTGTCCTACATTCGCCCAGCGCCGTACTGCTGCCATAAAATAAAACCCCACGATATACTGTCTGGAAACTATCTGCTAGACTTCTGTCAGAGCAATTGAACTCTGTATATGAGCCCGTTCCTTAGAAACAGTAAGAAAGGGAGGAAATAAAATCTAGTGTGGCGTGTATGTCTATGGTGGATGTGGCAGGGAATCCAGTCAGCCTCATACAAATATTCCATACATGAAGATAGTAGCACCAGCCATAACAGTAGGTTGCATGAAAGAAGCTCCACATGCTTCATATAGAGGCTGTTCTTGGTGCAATGGTCAGTATTCATTGAAATAACAGAGACGATCATTTGAAGCATAAAGGGCCAGTAAACATTGGCTTTAAAATGCATACCTTAAGACCTATTAGCACTCGCTCATCTTCACGATTGTGAAACACAACTCTTTAATTTGACTTTTTTGGTTCAAAGGATCACGACTGTCGTGTCCTTGAATACTCACCATCCCTCCTGGGACACCCAATATGTTGACGACAGAGTATATGAGCATGAACCACAATATATCAGCCAAACGACAGTTTTCCCAACTCTGCGTTGTGCAAGTAACGGAGGTGCACATTTGAGACGATGCTCCTGTATCCCGCAATAAGGAGACTTTTCTGAATTTTTCATAGCTGTTTATAGCGGTTAACCAGTTCAAAAATGAGTGAGATGCTATGAATCCAACCTGCCTTAACTATAGGGTAGCGGCGACTCCTGTGACTCACATGGCAATGGTACTATTTAGTGACCAGTAGCCAGTGACCTCTTCCTTGACGTTGTTTTGTTCAGTCCAGAGACTGGTTTGATGCAGCTCTCCATGCTACTCTGCCCTGTGCAAGCTTCTTCATCTCCGAATAACTACTGCAACCTACATACTTCTGAATCTGTTTAATGTATTCATGCCTTGGTGTTCCTCTACGATTTCTACCCTCCTCTATTGCCTCCAATACTGAATTGTTGATTCCTTGATACCTCAGAATATGCCCTACCAACCTATCTCGTCTTCTAGTCAAGTTGTGCCAAAAATTTCTCTTCTGTCCAATTCTATTCAATACCTGCTCATTAGTTATGTGATCTACGCATCTTATCTTCGGCATTCTTCTGTAGCACCACATTTCGAAAGCTTCTATTCTCTTCTTGTCTAAACTATTTATCGTCCACGTTTAACTTCCATACATGGCTACACTCTATACAAATACTTTCAGAAACGACTTACTGACACTGAAATCAATACTCGATGTTAACAAATTTCTCTTCTTCAGAAACGCTTTCCTTGCCATTGCCAGTCTATATTTTATTTCCGCTCTACTTCGACCATCATCAGTTGTTTTGCTCCCCAAATAGCAAAATTCGTCTACTACTTTAACTGTCTCATTCCCTCACCATCACCTGATTTAATTCGGCTACATTCCATTATCCTCGTTTTGTTTTGTTGATGTTCATCTCATATCCTCCTTTTAAGACACTGTCCATTCAGTTCAAATGCTCTTTCACGTCCTTTGCTGTCTCTGACAGAATTACAATGCCGTCGGCAAACCTCAAAGTTTTTGTTTATTCTCTATGGAGTTTAATTCCTACTCCAAATTTTTCTTTTAGTTCCTTTTCTGCTAGCTCAATATACACCTTGGTTTAGGCTACAACCCTGTCTCACTCCCTTCTCAACCACTGCTTCCCTTTCGTGTGCCTCAACTCTTATAAGTACCATCTGGCTTCTGTCCAATTTGTAAATAGCCTTTCGCTCCTTGTATTTGACCCCTGCTACCTTCAGAATTTGAAAGAGAGTGTTCCAGCCAACATTGTCAAAAGCTTTCTTTAACTCTACAAATGCTAGAAACGTAGGTTTGCCTTGCCTTAATCTATCTTCTAAGATAAGTCGTAGGGTCAGTATTGCCTCACGTGTTCCGACATTTTTACAGAATCCAAATTGAATTTGCCGCGGTCAGCTTCTACCAGTCTTTCCATGCGTCTCTAAAGAATTCGTGTTAGTATTGTGCAGCCATGACTTATTAAACTGTTAGTTCGGTAATTTTCACACTTGTCAACACTTGCTTTCTTTCTTCTTGGACTCTGAGGTTATTTCGCCTGTCTCACACATCTTGCTCAGAAGATGGGCTGGCTCTTCCAAGGCTGTCAGTAGTTGTAATGGAATTTGGTCTACTACCGAGGCCTTGTTTCGACTAATGTCTTTCAGTGCTTTTTCATACTCTTCACGCAGTACCACATCTCCCGTTTTATCTTCATCTGCGTCCTCTTCCATTTCCAGAATATTACCGTCAAGTACATCGCCCTTGTATAATCTCTTCCTCAACGCCAGTCATATCTAAAAATGTTTTTTTTTCCAACCACTAACATTATAATCGAGATTTTTCCAGACTAAATAATTCTTCATCATGGAGACATGTGACACGTTTCTCATTATCATCCGTCATCATCATCATTATCACCTTCTTAGTTTTAAAGGATTAAGCATTACGTCTTATCATTTCTCCTTCCAGGCGATCCAAATTTGTGAGTTCTAGTGGTAATCACCGCTCTTACATTCATCCTACACAGTTCATCTATTAACCTCCATAATCATTTACGTCGTTTATTGGTTTCTAGCGCCTTCAGTTTTACCTCATCGAATATTTATACATCCTTTCACAGTTCTTTTTCTTTTCTCTTCGTTCGACAAGGATAAAGCTCTCACTGCCGTAGAGAAATATAGAAAATGGCATAGTTTCATGAAACTATATTACAGATCACTTTCTCACTTGACTTTTTCAAAGTTCTGTTTACAGCGTGAATACTGTACCGGAATTTTACAAGTTTTTTCTTACCTTCATATTGATCTTTTAGATAGAGAATTTGATTGCTCTGATAGTTAAAACTCTTTACTTATTACATTATCTTGTAATAAATAGCAGTTTTTGATATTGGATATAGGACTCCTATCAATGTTTTTACTTTTACCTTATGATCAAAGATATTCATAACACGTTCTTCTCAAACTAAAATCAGCTTGCGAACAGCAGTTTGCAGCTTATCTTCATAGTCTTATCAAATGAACTGCCAGGCTGAAATTATTTCTTTGTCGAAAGGCCGTCAACGTATGTGTCAGGAAGTGCAGGGGACCGTTTACGCCCTTATGTAGATCTAACTCCCTAATTTACTTGGATTTTATCATAGAGTTGACTGCCTATAGAGAGAGAGAGAGAGAGAGAGAGAGAGAGAAAGGGGGGCGGGCGGAGTGGAGAGAGAGAGAGAGAGAGAGAGAGAGAGAGAGAGAATGAATCATGACTCACCTAAAACTGGCGGAAATTGAAAGTATTATTGATGTACAGTTTTCATAGAATGACTTGGTAGAAGGGAGAACGTGCTGTTAGCCAGTCAACAGACCGTAATAATATTTAGGAAGTGTATTTTTTGTTCAAACATGCACTTTTTAAATATAACGTCGGCTATTGACACTAAAAAACTAAAAGTAGGTTAAATTAGAATATTAGTAGTGTTTGTTGCAGTATTCTAGCTAGAGTCGTTGAATAGATATCGTACTCTGAAACATTTCCACACCATGAGTTGCTTACGCCTTCAAGCCACGTAATTACTAGGTACGATGTGCTTACGTTTGCTTACACAATGCTTGTGTGCTTATAGCTCTACGTCTACTATTGTAATTTAGTATGCTGTAAGTAGGCTGTTTAGGTTTTTATATTGGTAACGCCATGTAGCGCTCTGTATGAAAATCACTGGCTGTGCTGTGTGCAGTCTGTGGCTAGTTTGCATTGTTGTCTGCCATGGTAGTGTTGGGCAGCTGGATAAGCGCGTAGCGTTCAGCAGTTGGAGGTGAGCCGCCAGCAGTGGTGGATGTGGGGAGAGAGATGGCGGAGTTTTGAAATTTGTAAGAATGGATGTCATGAACTGCTATATATATTATGACTATTAAGGTAAATACATTGTTTGTTCTCTATTAAAATCTTTCATTTGATAACTATCTCTATCAGTAGTTAGTGCCTTCTGTAGTTTGAATCTTTTATTTAGCTGGCAGTAGTGGCGCTCGCTGTATTGCAGTAGTTCGAGTAAGCAAGATTTTTGTGAGGTAAGCGATTTGTGAAATGTATAGGTTAATGTTAGTCAGGGCCATTTTTTGTAGGGATTTTTGAAAGTCAGCTTGCATTGCGCTAAAAAAAAATATTGTGTGTCAGTTTAAGCACAGTTATGTATAATTTTTCCAAGGGGATGTTTCATATGGCGACCCTGTCAGGATACCTCACTGGAATCTTCTGATTTTTTTTCTTGTAGTTTGTGTAATTAATGTAGCTTTTGTTTATTGATAGCACATAATTGTAGAGAGAATCTCCTTTGTAGTTGTAGTCTTTCATTGTTGTAGAGTAAAACAGTTGTGGCATGCATGTAGATTTGCACCAAGTATTTCGCAGATGTGTTTGCAATTAACTAGATATTATTTGCTATGTCAATGTGATCTCTTATTTTTGCTCTTCAAATTGTGATTTTCTGTGTTATCGTGTGAAATTTGTGACAATAATGGCGTGTGAAATACCTAACACTAGGCTCCAAAATAAACTGAGAAATGACAGTGAAGACGAAAGCAATGTATTAGTGCCACCGTGTAATGAATTAACTAATGTTCAGAGTAGTAATTTGGTAATTGTACATAGGGAAATGGAGCGGGCGGCAAATAATGGTGTAGACAATGAAACAAGTAGTGAACACTGAACCATTATCGATCGATCGGTCGGCAACAGCTCGCCTCAGGAATCCGAAATGACAAAACTCAATACTGCAAATACTGTAGACACAGGTTTTGGGTCGTCACCATTTCCTCAAATAAGTCAAGATACACTTTCTGCTTTTCAAAATGCGAATATTGCCGGTTCAAATGCACTGCCGAATAGCACTGAGGAACATGTTTTAGACACCAGTGCATTGTTATTACAGTTAATGCAACAAATGGGACAAAGGCTACAAAAGTTAGACGCAATGGAACAAAAGGTTCAATAGTTAGACACAATGGAACAACACCAGAGACAAACACAGCAACAGATAGACACAATGGAACAAAATCAGAGACAAACACAGCAAAAGCTTCAAAAGTTAGACACAATGGAACAACACCAGAGACAAACACAGCAACAGTTAGACACAATGCAACAAAATCTTCGGAAGTTAGACACCACACTTGAACACACACGTGAAGATTTAACTACTGAATTACATAACATTGAATCGAAATGTCAAAAAATCAGTAATGACGTAAAAACACAAATTTGTGAGCATTTTCAACCTATTTATTCGCGGCATGAAAACGCATTACAGATTCATGAAGCAGCCATAAAAGAACTGCAAACTATTGTTCATGAAAATCACGACACCTTGCAAAATGGACTCAGTTGCATCCACCGATTCGGTTACGCAACTTGCAAGAACTCAGGAAAACTTAAAGGACACAGTAGATTCGATTTCAACACGAATGGACGCTCTGAAAGTTGGTTCAGAAAAACACACTGAGGAAATGTGTTCATTATCGGAGAAAGTAGCCGAACTTTCGGATCAGTCCACTAATTTATCTGCAAAGGTAGATGATGATCTGAATGACACAAGACCTGTAGCCATCACTGACACAGAAGAAGAGTATGAACAAATTAAGAAATTCAAACAAAATCAGAATCAAATTAATACACAATACAAAAGAGAAATCCGGGAAGTACAAGATCAGTTGACGCAGGTAATACAAAAATTACATATTTCAGAGGACACTCGCGCTCCAACACGGGAAGAGGAACTTAGAAATACGGAAAAGGCACAAAATAATAACACAGGGCATTTCGGAAATCGTGAAAGAAATTGGCAAGATGCGCCGAATTTTGAGATGGAACCACCGACACGACGTAACAATGACCGATATACTACTCGCCGACACGATGATTTTGACTATAAGCTGTTCATTACTACACGTAAATTCAAAACATTTAAGAATTCTGGCAACGACATTCATCCACAAGCGTGGCTCCATCAATTCTCTCATTGTTTTTCTCCCAACTGGTCATTAAAGCACAGTTTAGAATTTATGTGTGGCTACTTGGAGAATGAACCAGCTGTAAGAATGCGATCGGTCATTCACGATTGTCACAGTGAAGGAGAATTTTATCATGCCTCCCTCTCAGCATATTGGTCACAAGCTACACAAGACCGAATAAAACATAGCATCATAATGACGAAACGTTTCGAACAATCTGAATTTTCCAGTCTTGTGAAATATTTTGAAGACATGTTGCACAAGAATCAGTACCTGTCAAACCCATACAGCCCCTCAGACCTCATCCTCATTTGCTTAATCAAATTACCTTAACACTTACGGCATATTATTTTTGCAGGACGTTGCAAAGACGACATTGAAGCTTTTCAGGGACTCTTACAAGAATTAGAAATCGACACTGACAATCGCGGAACGCGAAAACAGGAACACAACAATTACACGTCACATCCGTCGCAATTCCGCGATGAAAGAAATAATAACTGGACACGACAAGGCTATTCTCACAGCACAAATCGTGACCAAAACAGACACCACCCATACGACAACTGTTGGCAGAATATTAATAATTACAAAGAAAGATCGCATTTGCGTAGTAATGAATGTGACAAGGATAACCACAGAAACAGACAATATGGCAACCAGAACTATTATTATCACAAGAGACAGAATAACGTCTGACGCAACGGTCCACCCTGCAGTGATAATTCAGGGAGAAATTCTCCACTACTTAACCGACAAGAAAGAAACTACAGGAACTACCGACATGACGACAGATGATATAATCGTAATGACAGACTTGAATTGCATCAGAACTGGCGAGATGCAAACAGAACAGGGCACTCTCGGCAAGGTCAATTTGTAGAAGTTAGGTCTCCTAATACCAATAACGATGCACGCCAACAAAGAGACAGCAGACAATGACTCGCACCGCAGGCAGCCACGTGCGCCAGCTGGCTCAGAGAAAAATAACATAGACTTGAGAAAAATTTAGCATTCCGTACCGACGTATAAAACATGGCAATTTACTTGGAAGTTTAAACTCTGTGCGCTAGAAAGGGTAGATGATTGCACCACATTTCACATGAAAAACCTTTTCTTGAGAGATAATCTGCTTTTTAACTTAGTCTTTGCCATAAAATTTTTCACTTCACGCTACTAGTACGCGTTGTCACACTAAGGAACTGTTAACATGCAACTATGTTTTAAAATTAACTATCCAGTCTAGAACATTAGGGAACATTTTTAAACAGAAACTACGAATGCATTGTTATAGTGAACAGATGACACAGTGTTGTATTTGTACATTCTTGCTTGTTAGTTGCACTAATACGTAACGCCTATCAGGCTTACAAACTTAGGACATATACTGGTACTGCTAATGAGATTTTAATGCAACATTTTGGTTTACTTGAAGATACATTCACGATTTAAAGTACTTTCTGTGAGATACCAGATGACACAGTGGTTAGTTTATGTGACAACTATACGATTTTATCACGACGCTACTAATGAGTGACAATTTACAATGTTGCTTTTGCGGTGTATCTGTTTTATATCTGCACAGTTTTTCTGAATTATTCTGGGAAGTAAAACATATTTTAGTAGTAACTTTTGTGGTATAGCTACAATGAGACAGCCTTTTCCATAGCACAACAATACGTTACAACACAGTACTTTCTTCATCACGGCAATAAGCGTAATAACTAAGATATCTGTACGCAAAGCATTTCACTTTTGTTTGTCATGAGGTAAGTACACTGACTTCTGTACAACTTAGCTTTCGGAGGACGATAACTACGACACTTCCACAGAGATTATCTTACAACATGACGCACAGTTTAGCGCTACAGTACACGTATTTGAGTGATTAATTTTGTACTTAAAACATTTATTTTTACAGATTTTTGAATTACAATTATATAAAGGTTTTCTCTGATACATTTCATTCCATTGCTGTAATAACTTCACACTTATGAAACTGTATTTTGTCTGTACTTTTTGTGAACTGGTCATATTTTTTTTGGAACCATTGTGATACTACGACAGCTTTGAATGATGTATTTGGTATGAGATCATGATTTTTAAAATACGTTGGAGGTAGATGACACTATTGAAATGAGCAGAGAATTTTTTTTTAGGTTTTGACATTATTGCAGAAAGCTACGACGTTTTTTTTAGATTTGACTGAGGTGTTATGATGTTATTTTTACGATGACGAAGTGTATTATGCTGGTGAGGTATGTTTATGATCAATAAGCTGATGCTATATGAGGAATTTGATTATGCTACATACTTATAATGATGAAATATTGGAGAATGTCAACGAATAAGGTAAAGAATAATGAGGAACTCTGGATTGTGAAAAAGGTTATTGGAAACCAAGAATCGTACTTTAAGAGTTATGAAATGTATGTAAATGCGTGAATGTATTACAGTGCCGACGAAAATTTTTTGGACACTGTTACATCAACAGAATTTTGTTTCTACAGATGTGTAACGCAAATTCTTGACCTGTGAATTTTTTTATATGAGACTGCCACTGTAGCGGAAACTGATGTCGTAAATATTTCGGTAAGAAAGTTAAGTGACCACCTGCACGTAATGCGTCGTGGGCACCCAGCTGGGCGACAGCCACCTGGAAACAAGCCATTAGTGTGTGCCTTTCAGAGGCACAGCTGGAAAAAAAAGAGGCCATCATCCTCGCTTTTGACATTCCTTTGTAGAAAGCACCACAAATACGACACGCTCATTACTTGGAAACATTCTTACATCTGCACACCTGATTATGACAAGTGTCTTTCTACGAGAATTGAGAGAATTTCTACTAACTTATGAAATGCCACATGACTATTGAATGATATTTTTATGCTTTGTACATAGTTGCTTATTTCATTTGATATCTGGTTTCCAGCTGTGTTCCATTTTATGATCCACGTTCCTCGAAAAAGGAGCACTTGGAAAGGAAAGAACAATAAGAAGGGATTAATAACAGTTACTGCATACTTAATTTTCTTTTCAACTATTTGGTAATATCTTTGGCAGAATAACTTCTTGTGGTGCACCACTTTAATTACATAGACATTAAGATGTGAATATACATTTCCCTTATCTGCATTGTTGTCTTTAGTGTACTATTTTTTCTTCTTGTGGGTTTGTCATGTTTAGATATAGGTTATTACATTTATTGCTGGTTGCTTTGCTTACTTGCACTTTTTTGTCATTGCTGTTTGTGTTAATTGTTTTGTGCTGCTGCATTGCGTCATCCCTTAGTTTAGCATCTGAGCTCAGTAGGTTTAAGTTAGCTTAAGAGGGGGTAGACTATATAAGAAACTAACTATGATGAATTGGAAGAAAAGCATTGAGAAGCTATAAGAAAATGGTTTGGCCAAAAAATTAGTGTACAGTGGAGAAAAACTACTTTTGAAAGAGGATGTGAACAGAATACAGAAAGCATGCTTGGATAGGATTTTTTTTGGCTGGAGCAAAAGAGAGACGATCTATGGAATGAAGTTTTGGGTTGGACTGCAGTCCCAAATGTTACCCTGAAAACAAACGCTGTCCTTTCCTTTTGTGTTATCCCACTATGTGTTTGTGTACCCTTGTGTATTTATTTTCTTCCTGTCTCTGTGTGCTGTTTCATAGAATTTTTTCTCTTCTAATACTAAGCTACATTCACTATGATGAGGAATACTGTTATCCTCAAATATAATTTGCATTAATAATATGTTATTTACTTAGTAAAGATGTTGAGCCATTATTTGTTCTGTTTTGTTTTAATGCTCACGTGTGAAGTTGATGTTTGAAAAGTTATTCTGATCTTTTATGTATTTACTTATGTCATAATTCCTGTAACACTGATGTATATGCTTATTTCTATTCTTTTGTAAATCCCCTGTTACTACAAATGTTATCTGTATTTTTATGTTGTTTAATGATGCATTTTGTACCTTTGTTATTGTATTCCTGTGTTATAAAATTGTAATTGACATCAGTTCATCAAATTAAGTAACTTGTAAGTTACTTTTCACTGCACACGTTTCTGTTGGTCATAGTATATGGGCAATATGTGAGAAGTAGGGACTGATAGTGTTTGCACGTGTGTTAATAATTCAGCAAGGGACTGGTTAACAGCATTGCTGGTTCTAAGCATAATTTAAAAAAACTTTGTGAGTGGACAAGTGGTGGTTTATGGACTTGCTATATTCTCTGCAAGACTCTTCGATGGTGATTGTGCACCTGTACAGTTGCAACAGATAGCTGCTGGCCGTCTCTACAAGGACTACAGTGGGTCTGCACCTCTGATGACCCATCAATACCATTATTCCTACAAGGACTGCAGTGGGTCAGCACCTTTGATGACCCACCAATACCATTATTTCTACAAGGACTGCAGTGGGACTGCACCTCTGGTGGCCCTCCAATACCGTAATCTCTACCAGGACTACAATAGGTCTACTCTGTGATGACCTACCTACCAATATTCTTCAAAACTTCGAATGACTCTGCTGTGGGTTTGCTCTGTTGTGGCCCGTTACCTGTCAGCATGTCAAGAGTCAGCACTGTCTTTCCATTGGAAGGACAACAATACTTCTTCAAGACTGCATGGAAATCCACTACTTCTGTGTGCATTTTCTTTTACTGCTCAGACTTTGAGAAAACAAATGGCAGTTTTACTGTGATGAATGATCAGGACTGTCTTTATGGACTGTAAGAAAATTTTAGCTTCTGACCAACGTTGTATTAATAAGTGTGTGCATTTGATATCTTTCTTACTGTAATTTTGAAAAAATTTTCATATCTGTATTGGCCAGTGCCCAAAACTATCTGTAAAATTTTTTGTGGGGAGCATGGGGGCTATGTAAGTAGGCTGTTTAGGTTTTTATATTGGTAACGCCATGTAGCGCTCTGTATGAAAATCACTGGCTGTGTTGTGTGCAGTCTGTGGCTAGTTTGCATTGTTGTCTGACATTGTAGTGTTAGGCAGCTGGATAAGCGCGTAGCGTTCGGCAGTTGGAGGTGAGCCGCCAGCAGTGGTGGATGTGTGGAGAGAGATGGCGGAGTTTTGAAATTTGTAAGAATGGATATCATGAACAGCTATATATATTATGACTATTAAGGTAAATACATTGTTTTTTCTTTATTAAAATCTTTCATTTGATAACCATCCCTATCAGTAGTTGTGCCTTCTGTAGTTCGAATCTTTTATTTAGCTGGCAGTAGTGGCGCTCGCTGTATTGCAGTAGTTCGAGTAACCAAGAATTTTGTGAGGTAAGAGATTTGCGAAACGAATAGGTTAATGTTAGTCAGGGCCATTTTTTTGTAGGAATTTTTGAAAGTCAGATTGCGTTGCGCTAAAAAAAATATTGTGTATCAGTTTAAGCACAGTTATGTATAATTTTTCCAAGGGGACATTTCAATGCTTTTACCTAAATAACAGAAAAACCTTTCTCTATGTTTCACATATACTATACTCCAACAGAACAAATAGTCCTGTTACGGGAAAACCCATGTATAACCCTCTTACTAAATTTTAGTTTAATTTCCAAATAAAGTACACTGTGGGAGGATGGCCCTGTTAATAGGAAAAACTAATCATATGAATTACGTTTTCTACAGGAACTGACCGTGTGTTGTGTCTAATGGATAAGTAAATCAGCCAATTCAATTATGTTCCTAAGTTTATACCTAGCGGTTAAATAGAAACGCTGTATGAACAATATTATACTGAAGCTTGGACAACTCAGTCCCAAGTTCATTTAGTGGTTTAAAACATGTACTGATGGTCGCCAGCCTATCCAGGCAATGAAACAGTGAAGTATTTGGAAAATCAAAAGTATGAATTCTGCCTACTTTTTTGCTACTGTTTAAGTTGCTTCTTCAAATAAATATTACTCCACGTACACAATGTTGAACTACACCCTTATACATATAGTTTTTATAAGAGAAAAAGCCCAGTAGATAACTTCAAGAAAGCTAAAAAAATTTGGCCTCTGGGGATCTATAATAACCAACTGAAATGCTAAAATACTTAGATAGTAAGACACACACTTTTTATACTAAATTTTCACATCAAAGAAACCTCTTCCTTGCTGGAATTTACTTTTAAAACCTATTATTCTTTGAACTAACTTTGTATAGTCATTTATCAGATTCTAGTAACTTGGCTACATTCTGATTGAATTTTGTGTAAGCAAACTTTTACTATAACACTTTGCAATAGTTATTGAAACACGAAAAGAATTTGAATGGCGCTTCTCTATATTAACTTTGCGCTTCCTAAGTCTGTAAAATAGGATACTCGGATTCATCAAACACAAAGGAAGAAACCCTATATAACAGTATGATTAGGATGAAATAATATGGTGAACAACTTTCTTTCGAGTTCAAGAATGATTATTAAAACACAGTTTAAATTAATGTTTCACGCTGTACAAAAGTAAATTTACTAAAAATGTCTTATCTGGTAGCTGTAGGCTTGTGTGCGATGAAGAATTATGGCTGCTACACTACCCACATATGGCCTGCAAGTCTCTTGGTGTATGTGCTCAATTTTTATTCTTTCGTCGGTCAGTTCTACATACAATAGCTCAACAACTCGCAGCTAGGCCGTAAGCCGTTTGCAGTCTCCATCTGAGGCATTTTGTGCGAATTTGCAGGCAAAGTTTCTGCTCCACAAAGGTGTTGCCGCAATCTCTGCTACCTACAGTCTGTGTGACTTATCTCCCGCACTTGCTCTAGACAGCGGGGCAATTCGCCCTTGCCACCTTCTCGACTTCCCAGAGACACTTTCGTTTTAAACAAAAGCACACTGTCTTTTACATAACACCTATTCCTTATATTGTTGCTAATCGTGACGATTTCTTAAATGTCAAATTTACATCAACATGAATAATTTATACACACAAATATTTTTAAATACGAGAGGTCATCAGAGAGTTATGTAACGTAATAAACAGTTCACACAGTATTTTATTTACATTATTGACATTCAATACAAAGAACTTCAACCTTCTGTATAGTACACTTTACTTTACATATGCAGAAAATATAGTACCAATACGCTAGAATTTTAAAGCAAAAAAATTATAAAAATATTTAAATGAACCATAAACAAATATTGTTAAATGTTCCCTGGGTGCTTTCTGACATGCTAGTCAGTTAGTGTCTGACATTCCAAGCAGTAGGTCGTAAGTGGATGATGGAATTTAACAATGCACAAAAATCCGGCATGCTCATGGTATATGAAGAGTGTAGGAAGAATGCAGTTCGTTCTTATACAGTGTAGGGCAAGACAACCCAACAGATATAAACCATCTCGACAGTTATTTATTGATCTCTTCAACCAGTTACAGTGGTAGTGTAAAACCTAGAGAGCGTAACAGAAGGAAACAAGTCATGACAGAAGAGGGGGAAATTAACATTCGTCATGCTGCTGCATTTGACACGCACATTATCTCCAGTGATATCCCAGGACGAAGTGGCATGAGTTAGGAAAGTGTCCTATTCATTCTCCATTGACGCAGATTCCAACCCTATCAAATCTCTCTCCACCAATATTTAACTGCTTGGAAACAATTATATAGAGGTAGCGGTGTAACTGTGGATGCGTGTTGGTAATGTGAGAACGTCTAGTATCTGGCCTGCAGAGTGCTTCACTCTAGCAGGGCAACCAGAAATTGATGGAATAGTTCCTATTTGTCACAGTAGAGAATTAGCAGTCAGTTGAGCGACAGACGCCGTGGCAGTGATGCAATTTACGTTCGCGCATTTCCTAAACCTTTTTCGAGGTAAGTTGTGGTATTATATTTATTTACATACTTTGTAGTTATCTTTCTTTACGTCTGATAGCTTATAAAGGGAGATAGATAGTAGGTTTCAGCACTCCTTTGTCACCCTTAAATGGATAGTTGCTTAATGTAATCTACCGAAATTTAAAATGGACATTGTATAGGTAATGTGGAAGCATATATACGATGACATTGTGGAAACGTTTCCACAATACCCACATCAAATACATTACTTCTAATACGTTTTGCGTCTGTTTCTATATGCCATGAAAGCTAACTGATCGGAAACCCAGAGATATTGTGAAGAAGTGGGATATTGAAAACATGATTAAAGCTATAACAGCCTTAAGGGAAAAGCAGATGGGGTTAAGAAGAGCAGTAAAAGCTTTCAGTGTAACTCAGGCGACATTTCAAATATTTGTGCATAGTGATATGTCACCTGTAGAATGTGTTTCTTTGAGACGTGGACGTTAGCCTGTACTGCCTGATGCTATTGAAAAACAGTTGGTACAGTATCTCATTGAAATGGATAATCGATTCTATGGCCTTACCAGATTCGATGTCAAGAGAATGGCACATCAGCTAGCGGAAAGAGATAATATTAATCATCCTTTCACTTCAAATGCTGCAGGTAAAGCTTGGTTTGACCTTTTCCTTAGACGACACAGAAATAAACTCACAGTCGACAAACCTCAGTCTCGAGAGCAAACGGTTTCAACAAAGAAGCTGTAGGCGAGTTTTCTGACATTTTGGAAGCTGAGTACAGTAAAGACTTCTATAGTGCTGATCGTGTGTACAGTGTGGGCGAGACTGGGCTCTCAGAGCAGAATACCACATGTAATTGGACTGACAGGTAAACGTCAAGTAGGTGCCCTCACATCAGCAGAGCGAGGATCCCTGGTGACTGTCATATGCTGTATGAGTGCTGGCGCTATTTTCATGCCACCAACGATGATCTTCCCCAGGAAGAACTGGACTGATACTGTACCGAAAGAAGCACCACCTGGAAAATTCGTAAACGTCATCCTTCAGGTTGGATTCAAACTGAGCTCTTCTCCGAGTGGTTTGACCACTTCATTTCTGAGGCACATCCCTCAAACGAATCTACTGTGTTGTTAATTCTTGATGGGCATAATAGTCATGTCAGAAACCTTCAAGTTATAGAACGTGAAAGGGAGAACCATGTTACAATCGTGAGCATCCCGCTTCACACCTTTCATAAAACTCAGACCTTTATGGCACTCTACAAACCTATTGCGCTGAGAATGTTTGCCAATGTTTGCGGCACAGCAGCCGGCCCTTAGGACCATATGACATATCTAAATTGTTTGGGAAAGCCTACCTAAAGTGCCAGACTGTCCCTACTGCTGCAAAAGGATTTTTGGAGACTGTTTTTGCGGAAAACGACTTTGTAGCTGCCACAACGGCTTTAGGTGAGGCCAGAAGTCTGAGTGGAACTTATGAGAATCCGGCATCTCCAGGTGGAAGTAATGACCTCAGACAAGAAGATGCTCATAACGCATTCAGATCCGTGACAACTGACAGCCCAAGTGAAGATGGTCAAAGAGAAAGCAGAAGGACAACATCGATGTCAAGTACCTCATCAAACACATGTGTGCCTCCACAAGATATCATGTCAATCCCTTCACTAAAGAGGAAGGTTACCAACAAAGGCCGTAAGCCAGGTTCATAAATTGTTTTGACATCTTCGCCTTATAAAACACGCCTAGAAGACTCCTTACTGAAGGGTAAACAGAAGCTTCCTAAGGAACCTGCCAAAAGCAAGAAGAATGTGTAGCTTCTCCTAGAAAACCATGCAAAAAATGGCTTTAGTTATCTGAGGATCCAGATGAAGAGCCCAATGCACCAACTGTCTCTTCAGGCGAGTCAGATCTGGATCTCCCAGTTGGGGAAGAAAAACCTACAGAAGAAGATGCCTTTTGGATTGTTTGTGGAGGCGCATTTTCGAAAGACGTTTCGGGAGAATTGTGGATTAAGTGTGTAGTGTGCGAGGAGTAGAGTCACTCTTTGTGTGCCGGAAAAGAAGGAGATATTTACATATGCATGTTTTGCAAGTCAACTTCGCTTATGAAGCATTTTTGTATTACAGCTGCGTTGAAAAATATTTTTGTGTAATTTAAATTTAATATAAAATAAAATAGTTTCTAACTTTTTAATGTTTTTCGTTTGAAGTAGTCAGTTTCCCACAATTTTAAGGCGTTTTCACATTACCCACACTTCTTGAAAAATTAATGAGTTTTTGTGCAAGCCGAAAATGTTTTTTTAATTTTTTACACATTTATTTTTTGTGTTTCATAATATTAGATTCATAGATAAAACATTATCGCTAATTTTTGAGGCTGAAAGAGAGGTAAACATTTCCTTTATACAGCAAAAACAAACTGGGTTTCCACATTTACACCCCTAACTCTCTCTCTCTCTCTCTCTCTCTCTCTCTCTCTCTCTATATATATATATATATATATATATATATATATATATATATAGAGAGAGAGAGAGAGAGAGAGAGAGAGAGAGAGAGAGATTCACAAAGTTTGTAATTGTTATTTGCATTAGCAGTACGTCTCAATAACCTACAAAACTTTTCTAATAATGGTAGCACTGTTGAGTAATGAGTACTGACACTGCCTGTTCCCCACCACATGCGTAAGTCGTCTGACGAGCCATTAAGGGAAATGCTGTTGTAGCAAACTAAACACATGAGGAAGACTAGGGAGTAAGGAATGGGACAGGTGGCAGACAAAAGTTACCACTTACTTCAGAACTAACACCTACTGTACATTTTGACAGCAGTAAAATAATTGACACGTAAGATATTACTCCTAGCGAAGTACAAGCAAACTATGTGAATGCCGATATACCTATTTGGGTTGGTAGTATTTTGGAAGAGGGTGTTAAGACATTTTCTCCCACTTCCTCCAACGTATGCCTCAACTGTCGTCCCTGTTCTATGTCAGCAGATTCTCTGTGATAACCCTTGAAGATTCGTCAAAAGCTTCGTACACAGTGAAGGTGTTCCCCAGTCTCACATAAATAAGCGGAAATCAAGACTAACAGGTAGATAACACCTGCGAACCCACGTGTGAAGGTGGTATCCAGGATTACAGAAACAAGGAGTCATTGAAATTGGTATATTATTTGCCTCTGACTAGGTATAATAAATTATACATGAACTGGGATAGCCTTCTACAGCCACACTCTACGAACGACCCTGATGTTTCGGCAACGAATGCTCACATAATTGACCCCAACGAAGCGTCCATTCTTCAGTGCATTCCCGGCCGAACTGTACTGCTGGCCACCCGCGTGTATCGGCCGCTAATGAAGAAAGGGGCGGGGGGAGGGGGAGGGAGATCGACGGACACAGCGCACGAGCCTAAAACCAATCGGCTCCACTTCCTTTCTTCCTCTTGTTCTCTTTGTTTGTTTGTTTGGTTCTTTTTTCTGCCCGTCCTTTTTCCCATTGGAGTACCGCAGACGACCGGCCCGAGAAAATCTCTCAATTCCACCCTTAGCAGCATGACGTCACAGCTCGTGATGGCAGCTTATTACCTATTGTATGGTGATGAGCGCTTGTGCATTGTGCGGCCACAAACAAATAATTAAATTAACGTATTACGGGATTGCTGTTGGAACAGGGGGAGGCGGCAGAGCCCTGGCGCCGAGCGTCCTAGCGCTGGTATCTCTGACCGAGGCGGCGCGGGCCCAACCCTTTATGACTCAATAAACAAACGGCGCAGGCGCAGTAGGGCCGGCAGTAATCCCCATGTCTGCGCTCAGCCTATCGCACCTATAAACGCCGAGTGCCGACTCGCGGCTTTTGTCTCATTGTGTCTTTTTATGAACGAGCCTCCACCGTCCCCAGATGGAGTCCCTACTTAGCTGTCTCGATATTCAGACCTTCTAGATCATTGTTGAGTGTAAATCGGTATTATCAAATGTTTCTCCTTAAAAGCAGTCACTAATCATTATTCACAGATAAGAAGAACGGCTTTAATACAGAAGTACCAGCAAATATGCTAATTGTCCTCTGTCTTCTGTTCTCCCTATGATGCATTAAAATTCCTGAGGGGTAAAAGGAGAACTGTTAGAACTATCTTGAATAACAACTTTAACTTGGAGTGATACTCATACGAGAAAGCCTCTTAACTTAATGGAACGATCATAATTAGTAAGCACCGCACGAAGGTGCAAATCAAAAAGGTTTTTGTTTTCCAGGAACAAGAGCATATTTCTCAATATTTCTCCACCTATCTCTATTTATTTCGCCGAGTGAGACGTCATTTCTTTTATTAACGTAGATTTAAAATTTGTGTCCAGTTTCATACAATACTCGTTTACAGCACCCAAAACCTCTTCATTCGATGAAATTTTCTTTGTTTGATGCCACCTTTTGGGGTTAGGAAGCTGAAGAAAGTGAAGTGAGATGGTATCTGGAAGTAGGGCGGTCGGGGCACTATTTAGAAAACAACTTCTACATATTTGTTGTCGCAGTCGTCAATGTGTCAGAAGGCGAAAACCCTGTTGGTGAAGTAACATTCTTATCTGCTGCTTCAACTTCTTATGTAAACGGTACAGTAACATTCCGTAATAAGAGACAGTCATTATCTTACAGTTTTGTAAGTAGTGTTCTGGTATCGTCATGAAATTCGCCAGGTTTCTAAGTCCTGTATCGCCGAAAAAACTGTTTTCATTTTGATCGGTGCATTTTCACTTCCACCAGCCTATTGCTTTAGTTAAAAACCACCCATCTCTTTCGCAGTTTCTTCGTAACTAGAACTAGATTCAGTACACTATGTGTCTGTGTCTATCTTCTATACAATCTCGCAAATTCAGTGCGGTGATTTTCTTTTATGTAATGATTTTATTTTCTCTTAAATAATTCGAATATCCTTCACTCGTACTGTCACTTTTTAACTTGTTAGTACCAGTACATTAATAGAAGGCTTTGATCTTTGATGTACAGCGCCCAAGAACTCGACTCTGCTCAGGCTGCATATAAGCCATAGCCAATTTTTACTCGATTAAATTTTTTTATCATATCACAGTGCTAGTGTACGTCCATGCCAGCGCAACTTAAAGGAGCGAAAGATCAAGAGCACAAATAGCCTACTTGTGGCACTAAAGGAAGCCTTCACAAAAATCCCACATTTCAACAATTACCTTGCTTAACAAATATTTTTTTGCGTTTTTCTATGAATATACTAACCTTGTCCATTCACTTTTGTATGTGATGCATTCGACACAATACAATGTAGTTTGCATCGTTGCTCGTTACAACCCAGAAGGAAGTCCATTAGTAATTTATCTACTAGTGGTCGAAATTTGTGTCACAGTCGCCATTCCAGAACAATAATACATTAACCAGCAACTAGCTGTTATCTACTAGTAATACACCAACTATTCGAGAAAATTTGGGATCGAGTTATTCGACTTCAACCTAAATACGAAATTGAGGATCGAAATTAACTGCTGAAGTCGATCTAAACATCTTAATTTCCAACAACCTTGAACATGTCAGAAGAACTGGCATTCGAGATAAAGAGGTGGAAGAAAAATAGAGGCTGTCTAGATCATATTTGTGACGAGGATTCGAAGAATTTAGCAAGATTTTCTATGGCACAAGTCTTCTGTAGTGGCGAGCATAAAAAGAGCTTGATACCATTTCGCTGTAATGACGAAACAGGGTGATAATTCTATTTTAGGAGGTTTAAGTCACTAGGATTAGAACAGCACGTTCCTGTAAGCGCTGTCACTACAAAGGTCCATCTGTGTTGCACGTAAAATTTAGGCAAGCAATTCATATTTCCGCTCAAAGTCGTCTACAATCACAATGAAACAACAAAGCAACTATACATTCAATCGTGTTGTCACCAGCAGTCAGCACTGTTCTATTGTATACGTTTGAATTTTGTTGGAATTGTGATACGGTTTTTAGTGTCAATAACTATTCTCCTGATTTTGAAGCCCATTTGATCCTCTAGTATGATAAAAAATAAATTAAATATTTCAATTTCTTTTCAATTTTAATCTAATACTTATATGGGCATTGTATCTCATGTTCCCAGTTTGCACAGCTTTGCCAAGCGAAACACGAAAGAGGCCGAAGACGTCCGCTTCTGGTCGGCTCCTGATCGTTGTCAGAAGGAGGCTAGTTTGTGATTACGCAAAGGCTTCTGTTATTGGGCAAAGAACAATCCGCATTCCTTTACGTAATCAGTATGAATTTTATAATGACCTAAGGGATCTTAACAATGAACAATAAAAATTGCATCTGCAAATGAAATCATCAATAAATGGCGCGGCTATGAGTTGTATAGAAAACAAGAAGCGGCCTTCTGTCTACGACCAGGATGCCGCAGTATTCTCTACTGTAGCAAAGGCTGATTGACATTTATAAAAATAATATGACATGGAGGTAAAAAAAAGAATAGAATAAGAATAAACACTAAATATATAAAAATAATTCTCACCAGCAATTAGGGCTTATTTATAAACACCACGACTTACATAAGTAATTTTCTGACTATGTTGGTGCGATAAGATTTCAGCTTGTCCTGTGATCACCTCTTGGTTCACTTTTGTATCGCAATTTACACTTATTATATTTCCCTTTCTTTCGATGCAGTTCTTTCACTGTTTAACACTTTTATAACAATAAATTGCCGATTTGCAGTCTCGAACATAAATTACTTGATTGTTACCAAATAATAACTGTAGTCTGCACGCTGGCAAGACTCCTTATTTTGATGGCTCTCAATCGACCTTTTTTACCCTTTCACATTACAAGAAGAAGTGCGATAAAACCTTAAGATCTAAAAACGTTTTGCCGTCGTATTTTTTATTTAGATCGAATCGGAACGCTCAGTTCAACTTCTGTTATAATGTTTCTCTGACTGCGCAGTCAATGTATTAGCGTTTGCACTAGATGTTCATCTTTACGGTTACGTAAATTATATAAACCAAATGTCTTTCAAAGAATAGGTCTCATCTTATAAGTTGATCATTTAGTACGTAGCTTAGTGACTGCCTTTCCAAGGGTACTTGCAGCCTTCATCCGACGGAATGCCCAATAATATTACAGTCCGAAATTCGATAAGTGCGGATGCTTTTATGTAAATGAAGTGTGCGATGCAGATGACAGCTTCTGACAAAGCTGTACTGTAACAGCGTACTCATATTTGGATTTCATGTCCTACAATAACATAAACTGGCTCAAGAAACAAAATGAAGTACCCTGAAAACGGTCCTGTGTCAACGTAACTTCGTATACAAGCACATCAACGGCGTGTATGTAAATGATTGTAGTTGCAATTGTCTGTGACACGTAGAGCGGTCACTCGAATGCGTTAGTGTTGCAGTTACCAGGCTTGATGGGGTATATAAGGAGCGTGAACGGGGTTAGATGTTGAGTGATCACTGTGAAGCACACGGAGCCGCCGCGTATCTGTTTGAGACAGCATTATCAGCACCGAACAGAGCTGGAAAGGGGCCTCGTTTTGCGTCTCCATTTGGCCGGCTGGTCGAATGTGTATATCCAGTTTTGTGGCGCATTCGGGTGTGTCAGTGGCCCAATGTTGAATTGCATGTGAACGCGAGGGCGGCCATATTTGTTGTCAATGTCGACCATTTATGGCCATTATAAGGATGGATCGCCGTATTGCGCACCAAGCACGTTGCAACCCCTCCACATGCGTGCCTGTCATCGGAGAACAGTTAATTGACCTCCTGTAACATTCTGTCTCATTTCAAACTTTTGATCGGAGACTGGCAGGAACCAGGCTAGGGAACTGTCACTCCATGAGTAGAATGCCGTTAAAACCACAACACTGTTTTTGTTACCACTCATGCGACAGTATCGTGATGGCATTTTTGAAATGCAGCGTGCTCTTCTGCACGTAGTATTTATCTCTACGAACCCCCTGAATGACTCATGTGGGCAGCAAGATCACCCGATCTATCGCCGATAGAACATGTGTGGTACCACTACGGACGTCAACTTCGTCTGTGTGCAAGTATCACAGATATCGAGGACCAGCTACAGCAGTTTGTGGTACTCCTTGCCTCGGGAAAGGATACGACGACTTTATGACGCCGTTACTAACCGAATCATAGACTGCATCCAAGCTAAGGAGATGCAACAACATACAGATAGTGGGACCAATAATTCGAAGTTCGCTGTAAATTTGACTCAGTTTTTTATTGTCCGAAATAAAATCACATACCCTCTCAAACCGTAAAGTTTCATTTTATTTCCTCCTACCATTCTGTGAGTTTCACTTTGTTTGACTGATAGCGTAACCACGAAAGATTAATATTAGGTGCTTTTGATCTACCGGCGGTCTTACAAAAATACTGCTCTGATCCTTTCGGCCACCAAACCTTTGCCTGGGTTTCAGGCAGTATCTCCAGATTCCTTCGATGCCAACATCCTATTCGAAACTGTTGGAGAGCCTCTGCAATGCTGTGCGTGTTTAGGATGAATACCTAGTGGGCTGAGACGTGAATGGAAATTGAGGAGGGATGCGTGGTAAGGTAGTCCTTGCAAACATTCGAAGCCACTGTGCCAGGGTAGCATAGTGATTAGTGCATGTGGCTAGTGAGCAGAAGACCCTGGTTCGAATCCCGACCTTGGTACACATTGTCATTCGTCGTTTCAGTATGTTTTCAGACATCGTAGATGTTTGAGACTTGAAGAGGTCTCTGGAATCATATACACTACTGGCCATTACCATTGCTGCACCAACAAGAAATACAGATGATAAAGGGGTATCCATTGGACAAATCGATTATACTAGAACTGACATGTGATTACATTTTCACGCAATTTTGGAGCATAGATCCTGAGAAATCAGTACCCAGAACAACTATCTTTGGCCGTAATAACGGCCTTGATACGCCTGGGCATTGAGTCAAACAGAGCTTGGATGGCGTGTACAGGTACAGCTGCCCATGCATCTTCAACATGATACCACAGTTCATCAAGCGTAGTGACTGGCGTATTGTGACGAGCCAGTTGCTCGGCCACCATTGACCAGACGTTTTCTTTTTGGTGAGAGATCTGGAGAATGTGCTGGCCAGGGCAGCAGTCGAACATTTCCTGTATAGAGAAAGGCCCATACAGGACCTGCAACATGCGGTCGTGCATTATCCTGCTGAAATGTAGGCTTTCGCTGGGATCCAATAGAGGGTAGAGCCACGGGTCGTAACACATCTGAAATGTAACGTCCACTGTTCAAAGTGCCTTCAATGCAACAAGAGGTGTAACGTGTAACGAATGGCACCTCATACCATCGCGCCGGGTGATACGTCAGTATGGCGATGACGAATACACGCTTCCAATGTGCGTTCACCGCGAAGTCGCCAAACACGTATGCGACCATCATGAAGCTGTAAACAGAACCGAGTTTCATCCGAAAAAATGACGTTCGTCGTTGAGTACACCATCGCAGGCGCTCCTGACTGTGATGCAGCGTCAAGGGTAACCGCAGCCGTGGTCTCCGATGTGATAGTCCATGCTGCTGCAAACGTCGTCGAATTGTTCGTGCACATGGGTGTTGTCTTGCAAACGTCCTCATCATTTGACTCAAGGATCGAGACGTGGCAGCCAAGCGGATAAGATGCCTGTCATCTCGACTGCTAGTGATAGGAGGCCGTTGGGATGCAGCACGGCGTTCCGTATTACCCTCCTGAAAGCACCGATTCCATATTCTGCTAACAGTCATTGGATCTCGACCAACGCGAGTAGCAAAGTCACGATACGATAAACCGCAATCGCGATAGTCTACAATCCGACTTTAATCAAAGTCGGAACGTGATTGTACGCATTTGTCCTCCTTATACAAGGCATCACAATAGCGTTTCACCAGGCAACGCTGGTCAACTGTTGTTTGTGTATGAGAAATCGGTTGGAAATATTCCTCGTGTGAGCGACAGGCGCCAAACCTGTGTGAATGCTCTGAAAAGCTAATCATTTGCATATCGCAGCATCTTCTTCCTGTCCGTTAAATTTTAGCCACAGTAGCACATCATCTTAGCTGTGTAGAATTTTTAATGGCCAGTAGTGTAGTTTCATTAATCGAAAATTAGTTAGCGTGGTATAGGAAGGATCACCGGAGGAGAGGAAATTGTGAACTACAGACAAAATAAAGAATATGTACAACAGATTATTGACGATGTAAAATGTAGTAGGTGTAAAGGAGTTAATACAAAATGGAAAGTACTGCAGAATAGCATGTAACTAATTGAGGCTGAGTGACTGGTGGCAGGTGAAAAAGTTCGAGCAAAGCTGCAGTTGGGTGGACGGGAGTGTGGTAAGGAGGAGGAACGATTTAGTGAGCGAATGGGGTGGGATCGGGTGGAAGTGCGGTGATGGCGGACGGATGCGCGTGGCAGGTACTGCAGCTGGTCGACAGGAATGTCGCCGCCTGTGGCTTTTATGGTAAGCAGCGTCTGGGCGTGGGAGCGCTCTGTCCGCCAGCTTAATGGCCGCAGCTCAGCGGGAGTAGGTGTAGAACGCGTGCGCTCATCGAAACCACGTGACTCTCCGAGTCTCTGGCTCCACCCACCAGCAGCCGTGAGGATGTCGATCAGCAGTTCCTTCAATTTATTCCAGGGAACCCACTGGGCAGTACCCCCTGTGACAACATGCAGGTGTTTCACGTACGACACGAGTGCTGCCTCCGCCGTTGTAGGGTAAGCAACACGTGTAGGCAGGCTGCGACAGACGCATGACGATCCGATGCGTTGTTAGGACTGCGTAGCAGGTTCAAAATGGCTCTGAGCACTATGGGACTTAACATCTATGGTCATCAGTCCCCTAGAACTACTTAAACCTTACTAACCTAAGGGGAGTTAACATCTATGGTCATCAGTCCCCTAGACTACTTAAACCTTACTAACCTAAGGACATCACACCACACCCAGTCATCACGAGGCAGAGAAAATCCCTGACGCCGCCGGGAATCGAAGCCGGGAACCCGGGCGTGGGAAGCGAGAACGCTACCGCACGACCACGAGCTGCGGACCGCGTAGCAGGTGGCTCATCTTTTTTAACCGAGTATTATCTAGATGAGATCGGTCTTAGAAGGTTGGGTGAGAAAGTTTTGGAGCTATTTAGCGCTTCAGAAGCTATTAGCAATTCATGCCGAAACCGTACAAAGCAGGGAAGTGCATCGACTGATCAATTTAGCTGAATTTTCTCATTTTGAGAACCGAAGAACCGACCTGTTTTACAGCCTAGACAACTGGTTTCGACAGTCTTTGCCGTCGTCTTCACACCTTAAATATATTTTTGCTGTCAAACGTGTTCATTTTACGTTGGATTGACGCCAAATTGTCACCTGGTTTTTGATCCGTCCTCCTTTCATCTTTTCAGCGCTCGATAGATGTCTTTTCTACCTCTTGGTACGTAGGACCTTACCAGTCTGGGTACCAGAAATCGATTTTCCTCCATATCGTCCGTATGATTTACCAATTTATCCATGTAATCGATTATATTGTCATTGGGGTCAAAGATGTTTAGCTCCTCGCGAATATATTCGTTTCTTATTCTGTCCTGTACTGATCTTAAAAATCCCCTTCCTGCTGCTTCTATTTGTTGTTGTACCTTATTTCAGTTATCCGTAGTTCGATATCATTGTTATATAAAACTTCATTGAAGTCCCCTTACAAAATTTATTCTTTAATGTTATTATTAGTCTATACATTAATGAATACTTACTCTGCTTTCCTTTAACTTCAGCATTTGTCTCATATGGTACATCGCAAAAAAAAAAAAAGAAAAAAAAAGGTTCAAATGCCTCTGAGTACTATGTGACTTAACTACCGAGGTCATCAGTCGCCTAGAACTTAGACCTAATTAAACCTAACTAAGCTAAGGACATCACACATATCCATGCCCGAGGCAGGATTCGAACCTGCTACCGTGGCGGTCACACGGTTCCAGACTGAAGCGTCTAGAACCGCACGTCCACAACGGCCTGCTACATCGCACCCTAGATATTCAAAATGACTATTATTTTTCTATCAAAGACGATATTAGTTTCTATGGGACGTTTTCCCCTGAAAGCCATTACCTTGCTCTTGCTTGTGGAGATCTTCAAATTATGCTTATTGGGAATGAGAGCAAGTCTGTGCATCTGGTTCTGTAGTTCATGTTCTGTTTTTAGATTTCTCTTACGTCCTATATTCAAACCACAGTGCTTATCCATCCCTCCTCGTAGGATGTTGTCAATATAAATGTTAAATAGTTTTGAACATGGATGTCTTTCAGCAGCCGTATTGTAAGTCTCAGTGGAGAAATAATACCGCCAACCGGTAGCAAGTAATTGTTTAATACATTTACCTTAGGGATTTCTTCATCAGAATGAAAATTTTTAAGCCCTGTAAAATAATACAAAAAGAAATAAACATGACGGAAACATGAATGAATATGAAAAATGTCATAACATGAAAAGTTGAATTACGTAAAGTTACATGGCGAGAAGGCAATAGTCAAAGTTTAGAGCAGATATGCGAAGAAAATGTATCCGGGAAACAGAGCGACAAATATGTGATACTGTTGCGATACAAAAGGCAACTGAAGCAGTAATGAATGGTAACATGGCTCTTTCGGCAGCAACAAAACAATTCAATATTCCACGTAAAAGGCTAAAAAAATGGTTCAAATGGCTCTGAGAACTATGGGACTTAACATCTACGGTGATCAGTCCCCTAGAACTTAGAACTACTTAAACCTAACTAACCTAAGGACATCACACAACACTAAGCCATCACGAGGCAGAGAAAATCCCTGACCCTGCCGGGAATCGAACCCGGGAACCAGGTCGTGGGAAGCGAGAACGCTACCGCATGACCACGAGATGCGGGCATACGCTAAAAAAGAGTTCTAGGGAGAAATAGGGATGCAGTTGGTAGTAAAAAGGTTATGAGTAGCTTAAGGGCAATGTTAAGTGAAGAATAAAAGCAAGAAGTCCTTAATTATATTTTTGAAATGGAAAAGCACTTTATGGAAATACGGTGAATGAACTACGGCGATTAGCATTCTAGTTGGCAGAGCGTAACAAAATATCACACCTTCTCAACAAAGAGCCAAATGGCTGGCAACGACTGGGTGGTAAACTTTAGAAAATGGCAGCCTGATATTAGCCTTAGAAAGCCAGAATCTCCTTCTACGGCTAAAGCACAAGCGTTTAACACTCAAAACATTGCAGGATAAACGATTTCATCTTGCTCATCGTACTTATAATGTAGACGAAATCGTTCTTCTGACAGTTCAGTCCAATAACAACAACGTGTTTGCACTCAAAGGAAGGCGACAAGTCGAAGCCACTACTTTAGCTGACAGAGGTTTGCTGTAGGTTTTTGTAGTATGCTTGTATCCGGGAGGGAATTTCATTCCTCGTTTTGTAATTTTTGCAATCTTCCCTAGGCGTAAAATGAAGATTGAATTTAAAATTGGGGCTCCGCCAGGATCCAAATTAGCCCGTCACACTAGCGGGTGGATGCAGAGTGAGAATTTTTTGGACTGATTTGAGCATTTTTAAAACATGCAGAGCCAACTGCTCAAGATCCACTTCTACTACTCCGAGATTTTCATTCCACCCATACCAAGATCATAGGTTCCACTGATAACGCCAGAGAAAATTATACAACTGTTGTGTTCTTGCTCCACGCTGTAACCGCAAGCACCAACCTTATATGTGGCAATCATTTCTCCCTTTAAAACCTTCTACACACAAGAGAAATTTCTTCCAGATTAATTCAGAACCGACAAATGAAAATCTGGCCCAGGCCGGGAGTCGAACATGAATTTCCCGCGTTACGCGTGCGTTGCCATAACTGTTTCCGCTATCGGAGCACGCTTTCGGCCCGACCTAAATTCCTATCTTGTCACTATCAGCGTCCGTGTCCGCCACACTCATTACTCGCCGCATTACGCTGGATTCCTGCAAGAGATCAGGAGAGAGAGTGCATCCGCAATGACGTGATGATCTTAATGGCTGTCAAGCCGTATACATTAATGTATGTGTAGTGTCTGTTCTTTCGGATATGCCTGAGAAAACAGACACCACACATATATACACGACATCGCCATGTCTCATGGTGTTCGTAAAGGGGAGGACCACCGTAGTCACATAAAAACCGCATAGTCCGATTTTCTTCCATAGTCCTGTTCAATTAACAATGTACTGGCTATTACGATGATGAACGAAAACATTATGACCACTTGCTTAATAGCGCGTTGGTACACATTTGCGACGCAACACATCAGTGATTCTAAGTGTCATGGATTCGACAAGTCCTTAGTAAGTTACCAGAGGTATGTGACACGTATAGGTCACCCAGTTCCCATAAATTATGGATCAGTGTTTAACGGACGCGGATCTGATGTGTTACATCGGTTCCAGATTAGGCGTATTTGGTTGCCAAGATACCAACTCAGTTCATTATCGTCCTCCTGAAAACCACTGCAGCATAATTACGGTCTCGTGATACAGACATCTACACTATTGGCGTTTTCCATTGCTTTCGAGGAATACATCTAGCATGAAGAACAGCACATGGTCTGCAATAATGTTCAGGTAGTCCATAGTGTCAGGATTTCTCCATTAGTACTGCATCGGCCATGGAAACCAAGATGACAGTCTCCCAAGGCATAATACCATCCCCAAAAGTTCGCTTCCATGGCACGGTGTACGTTGTAGCAGCCACTGGGACAACACGGATACACACAGCTATCGTCCACTGCGGAATCTCATGTTCTACAGTTAACGCTGAATGGTAAGTTTCAAGACACTTATGCCTGTACCATCATTGTACTCTGTCAGCGTATCATCCACAGATCATTATCTATCCTACTTCACAGAACGGGCCAGCCTCATTCCTCCACATCCTGGGATGAAAACGACGTCGAACACCTATGGTTTCACATATGGTTTCACCGCTCATCAGCCATTTTCCATAGATGCACCCGAACAACAGACCAGCTTCGCCGTTTTCGAGATGCTTATCTCTGCTCCACTTACACCCGGCACTCCCCCGAGGAGTAGTCAGGTGCAATTTACCTGGTATTTCGCCAGTTTACGTCGCCGTTCAATGGAGCGTTCGGGTAACAGAAAGACTCGTGATGCCAACTGAGGAACCACTTGACTGAATAGCAGCGGCTCCACGGTCTAGAAAGTCTGCTAAACGGCCGGGAGAGCAGTGTGCTGACCAGATGCCTCTCTTTGCCACATCCACATCACGCTGGAAGGTAGAGGATGACCCGTAGACATTTCTTCGGCCTTCACGGCCTGGCGAGGAGCTAAGTTAATTCGATAGAGCGGTCCGAAATTATTGTAGTGAGGGATGCGTTTCCTTGATATGTATTAACAGGGATAGTAAAATAAAAAAAATAACCATTACTCCGACAGCGATTCGTGTGTCACCCTGACCAGCGCCGGGTTGCTACCGCCGTGCAACAGCGCTACTCTGTTGTTGCTGGAGTTGTAATAGTTCTTCGTTTTTCAATGTTACTGTTAACACGTATCGATGAAAAGAATATCGCACTAGACTAATTTAGGATGAGCACGCAAAATTCCGCTACAAAAAATGTTTTGTTTGTAACAGGAAAAAAAGTCGACTCTTTCCGTCGAGAATGGACGTCGCATAAAAGACTTAATGACCTTTGTTTACTTTGTCTGAATCTAGTTGCACCTGAAAAAAAAAAACTAAACTGCATACATCTCGCGTAACACTAGAGGAAATGTGTCTGACGACATTTTAGAGAGACACACTGTGTACTGCCCTTAGGGCGTCACGCCCTGTTAACGCCAGCAGACAGTATTCATTGTCGAGGTGGGCAGTGGCCATAATGTCGTGAGTGACAGCGTTGTCGACCAGACTGTAAGTCTCTAATCGTCTGCCAAATCTTCCTAGCGTAAGTCATAAAATGTTACGGCACCATATGAACGAAGAGGAATATGAATATGGGATTTGTCAGACACACTATCAGTTATTTTTGTGAACACATCGTTTTTAGTATATGAAAATTGTGAGAAGGTTTTAATAAATCCGGCATATTCACCACATATATTTATTTCTAACAAGGTGAAAAGTTAAGGATCTCATCCCATAATTAATTAGTCGTAAATCAGATTGCGTTAATTAAACAAATTCAAATCCAAATCATAATCGACAACGTCATACAAGGCGAACCTGAACTTCGTTTATCTAGCGCTGTAGGTGACCAAACAAGAAAAGAAACAGGATATACATTTGAACGTCTAAAGAACTTCATTGCCCGCGCATGCACATTAAAACCAATTTGTAAACGGTGTTGCATGTGCTCTGATCCTTGCTCTAACACAGTCATTGTGTGTCATACGAGGGGTATCCGAAAAAAGCCGAAATTATTTTTTTAAAAGCTGGAAATGGAAAAAAGAACACATTGACACCGGTGTGTCAGACCCACCATACTTGCTCCGGACACTGCGAGAGGGCTGTACAAGCAATGATCACACGCACGGCACAGCGGACACACCAGGAACCGCGGTGTTGGCCGTCGAATGGCGCTAGCTGCGCAGCATTTGTGCACCGCCGCCGTCAGTGTCAGCCAGTTTGCCGTGGCATACGGAGCTCCATCGCAGTCTTTAACACTGGTAGCATGCCGCGACAGCGTGGACGTGAACCGTATGTGCAGTTGACGGACTTTGAGCGAGGGCGTATAGTGGGCATGCGGGAGGCCGGGTGGACGTACCGCCGAATTGCTCAACACGTGGGGCGTGAGGTCTCCACAGTACATCGATGTTGTCGCCAGTGGTCGGCGGAAGGTGCACGTGCCCGTCGACCTGGGACCGGACCGCAGCGACGCACGGATGCGCGCCAAGACCGTAAGATCCTACGCAGTGCCGTAGGGGACCGCACCGCCACTTCCCAGCAAATTATGGACACTGTTGCTCCTGGGGTATCGGCAAGGACCACTCGCAAACGTCTCCATGAAGCTCGGCTACGGTCCCGCACACCGTTAGGCCGTCTTCCGCTCACGCCCCAACATCGTGCAGCCCGCCTCCAGTGGTGTCGTGACAGGCGTGAATGGAGGGACGAACGGAGACGTGTCGTCTTCAGCGATGAGAGTCGCTTCTGCCTTGGTGCCAATGATGGTCGAATGCGTGTTTGGCGCCGTGCAGGTGAGCGCCACAATCAGGACTGCACACGGCCGAGGCACACAGGGCCAACACCCGGCATCGTGGTGTGGGGAGCGATCTCCTACACTGTCCGTACACCTCGGGTGATCGTCGAGGGGACACTGAATAGTGCACGGTACATCCAAACCGTCATCGAACCCATCGTTCTCCCATTCCTAGACCGGCAAGGGAACTTTCTGTTCCAACAGGACAATGCACGTCCTCATGTATCCCGTGTCACCCAACGTGCTCTAGAAGGTGTAAGTCAACTACCCTGGCCAGCAAGATCTCCGGATCTGTCCCGCATTGAGCATGTTTGGGACTGGATGAAGCGTCGTCTCACGCGGTCTGCACGTTCAGCACGAACGCTGGTCCAACTGAGGCGCCAGGTGGAAATGGCATGGCAAGCCGTTCCACAGGACTACATCCGGCATCTCTACGATCGTCTCCATGGGAGAATAGCAGCCTGCATTGGTGCGAAAGGTGGATATACACTGTACTAGTGCCGACATTGTGCATGCTCTGTTGCCTGTGTCTGTGTGCCTGTGGTTCTGTCAGTGTGATCATATGATGTATCTGACCCCAGGAATGTGTCAATAAAGTTTCCCCTTCCTGGGACAATGAATTCACGGTGTTCTTATTTCAATTTCCAGGAGTGTATATATTTTCAGATTATTTACAAAACAGCGTTATCCCTTACAAAATACATTACATTAGAACTAATACATTTGTCTCATCGCTGCTTCGACTGTTGGAAACATTTTTTGTAGTTATCTTTAGAAATGGCTCACAACTCCTCCCTCGTTTTCTTCTTCACTTCTTCAGTGTAGTCAAATCGGCGTCCTTTCATTCCTCTTTTCATGCAGAGAAATAAGAAAAAGTCGCATGGAGCCAGGTCAGGTGAGTAGGGTGCGTCAGGCAGCTGAACCATGCCATTTTTAGCGGAGAACTGTCTAACAGAGATGGCTGTGTGCGCAGGTGCGTAGTTGTGGTCGAGGAACCAGTCTCCTGACTGGCACAAATCTTTCATTAAAATTTGCTGAAGCCAGCTCCAAGATAACCCAGTAATTTCTGACAGCTGATCAATTGTTTGTTGTCGGTCTATGAGCACAAGATCTCGCATTTTTTCAATATTTCCGTCGATTCGAAATGTTGATGAACGTCCAGAACGAGGTTTTTCATCAATCGCAATGTTGCCATTTTTAAATGAACAAACCATTCATACACTTGAGTTTTTCCCATAGCGTCATCTCGGTGAGCTGTTTTCCACATTAAAACAGTTTCAGCAGCATTTTTACAGAGTGCAAAACAAAATTTCACATCTGTATGTTGTTCACTTAAAGTTGCCATCATAAAAAACGAGACAAGAACAAAACGGCACTACCAAAAACAATCAATACACAAACTTTGGCCACGGTAATGTTACTCCGGCTTTTTCAAATGTATTTCTACTTTCTCAACCTTAAATCGGACCAACAACCTTACTATATGAAACTGAAATTATAATTAGCTATCCACTTTCAGTTCCAGTTTTCCTGGAGATTTATGCTTGGTGAATGAATGCTTACTCGCCCTTCTTTTCGATGTAAATGTCCCATCAAGCTGTAACAATACTGCTGATTTATAGCTTTGATGATTTATGGTAGGATACAAAACCCTATTCACGCGTCGTTCATTCTTCCATTTGTGTACAGTCCGTCACTCTTCACATGACAGAATAATGATAACAGAAACACAAGAACCTACCATTACTTCACTGTACTGAACTGCCAAGTACTCGGAGCTTCTCGCAATTGACTAACGATACTACCGCTTCACTGAAAGTGTTCTAACGAGTTTATTTTTATGACGTGTTGATTGTAAGCCAAATAACATAAAGTAACTGAATCAAGTTATTTATATTTAGGAAACATCAGTGTTTCAATGTCATTATGTACACAATACAGGGGCCCATCACAATATATAACTGAAGCAATTCGTGGGATGTACAAAGTGCGTGCCTGAATAAAAAAGGAAGTCTAAGGGAAGGAATGTCAACAAGAGAGGGATAGAGAGAGAGAGAGAGAGACAGGAAGAGAGAGCGAGAGAGTGGGAGGGGGAGTGAGAGGAGAGAGAAAGCCACTAATTACCATCAGGGTTGATTCATACGAAAACCGTGAACCCGAATAAACAAGTGAAAGTAATGTGATGCTGCCTTTACAGTTTGGTGTTGGTCGTCTTTCCGACAGTGAAGCAGGAGATAAGCCCAGACGCTATCCGCCCCACACGTAATGGACAGCAGCAGAGCGCAGCCCTTGAAAACGCTCTTGCCGCCGACCACCTGTTTTTCGACAGCTCCACCAGTCACCCCACTTGAAATTGCGCTGGTACCTGATGTTAAAACAAAAATGTGTATAAACTCTTGAGCAACATAGGGACACCAGCTTGGTAGCAGGTGCAACCCCGCTTCATCCTTATCACAGTGAAGAAGCTACGCGGAATACATTCCACTAGACGACGATAGTGTTTTTGGAACTATTATTATTTACATTTAGTTGCCTGCTCTGCAAGTCACGGTGTGGCGCATAGCTGAGATACCTTCTACCATTAGTAGTCATATACCGGGTAATCGAAAAGTCAGTATAAATTTGAAAACTGAATAAATCACGGAATAATGTAAATAGAGAGGTACAAATTGACACACATGCTTGGAATGACATGGGGTTTTATTAGATCCAAAAAAATTCAAACATTCAAAATGTCCCACAGATGGCGCGTCATCTAATCAGAATAGCAATAATTAGCATAACAAAGTAAGACAAAGCAAAGATGATGTTCTTTACAGGAAATGCTCAGTATGTCTACCATCATTCCTCAACAATAGCTGTAGTCGAGGAATAATATTGTGAACAGCACTGTAAAGCATGTCCGGAGTTATGGTGAGGCATTGGCGTCGGACGTTGACTTTCAGCATCCCTAGAGATGTTGGTCGATCACAATACACTTACGACTTCAGGTAAACCCAAAACCAATAATCGTACGGACTGAGGTCTGGGGACCTGGGAGGCCAAGCATGACGAAAGTGGCGGCTTGGCACAAGATCATTGCCAAACGACGTGCGCAAGAAATCTTTCACGCGTCTAGCAATATGGGATGGTTCTAACAAAACCCCATGTCATTCCAAGCATGTGTGTCAATTTTTATTTCTCTACCTACATTACTCCGTGGTGTATTAAGTTTTCAAATTTATACTGACTTTTTGATCACCCGGTCCTTTCGTATTCTACGCGCTAACAGAGTGACAGAGAAACGATTGTACAAGATCTGATTTCTCGTATCTTCGTGGTCTACGCGAAATGTAGCTTTGCTGCATTGTAACTGTTCTGCAGTCAACTTCCGTCGCTGGTTATCAACAATGTTTCTCGCAAAGAACGTCACCTTCCCATCAGGGATTCTCATTTGAGTTCATAAAGCACCTCTGTAACACTCGTGTACTGGTCGGACCTACCGGTAATAATTCTAGCAGCAGGCCTCTTATTTTAAACCGACCTGGTATGGATCCCAAACATCCGAGTAGCACTCAAGAACTGATCACAATCGTGTTCTATACGCGATATCCTTTATAGATGAGCTACACTTCCCTAAGATTCTCCCAATAAATCAAAGTCGACAAATCGCCTCCACCACTACTGTTCTTACGGGCTGATTTCATATCAATCGCTTTTCAGCGTTACGCCTAAATACTGACGTGTCTTTGACAAGGAGCACAGTGCTAGTGCTGTCTTCAAACATTACGGGATTATTTACATACTCACCTGGATTAACTTACATTTTTATGCATTTAGAGCAAGCTGCCATTCATCACAAAAACTAAACATTTTGTGTAAATTATCTGTGTTTTCCTGCAGTCTCTCCCGATGACATTCTTCTTATATGCACCAAATCGCCACCCACTGTGGCCGAGCGGTTGTAGGCGCTTCAGTCCGGAACAGCGCTGCTGTTGCGGTCGCAGGTTCGAATCGTGCCTCGAACACAAGTGTGTGTGGTGTTCTTAGATTAGTTAGGTTTAAGTAGTTCTAAGTCTAGGGGATTGATGACCTCTGATGTTAAGTCCCAAAGTGCTTAGAGCCATTTGAACTATTCTGAGCACCACATCGTCACCAGAAAACAGCCGTAGGTTCCTGTCCATCAGATAATTTATGTACATGACTCTTTGTAAAAAAAGTTGAAAAATCAGAAGCAGTGGTCTGCAACACAACAATTACAGGAGTGTGCAACGGCGGAACCAAGATAAGTTACTTGAATGGCAGAGAGGTGGCGTGCACGTAGGCCCAACAGCACCCTCTTTCGTGTGACTGGACAGGTGAGTATTACGCAACGCTCAGTCGGTGCGGAGCTGTCGTATGAAGTAGAAACGTGTAACTTAATGCCATATGCTTCACCTACATCACAAGGTGGAATACCAGCATGGGAGTGCTTTCGACTGGGCAGAGTGACTTGTCTCCGGGAGGCGCGTCGGTCGTTCTGTGGCACTGTGGCTCGTACACGGCATGTTGGTTCAACAGAGAGACGTTTGTGGAACCAGCGTAGAGAAGGGGACCGACACAGCGCCGAAAGGGCACTACTGAATGACACGATTTGACCACCGTGCAAGGTGACCGCCATCGTGTCCGCATGTCCATACCGGACATGTAAGTTTCGTCCACTGTTTTGGCTCGACGTTGGAGCACTGGAGCGGTTGTGGATATTTCTGTGTCGATGGTTCAACGCCCGCTACAGTCTGTAACCGCTCGACCGCTACGGTCGCAGGTTGGAATCCTGCCACACATGTGTGTGATGTCCTTAGGTTAGTTAGGTTTAAGTAGTTCTAAGTTCTAGGGGAGACTGATGACCTCAGATCTTAGGTCCCATAGTGCTCAGAGCCATTTGAACCTTTTTTTTTTCGCTCAACGCCGTTTGCTATGGGCTGGACTGGTGACCCTTATGCCATTGCATCGACTTCCATTGACCAGAACCCACCAAAGCCGTAGACTGCAACGGTCTCGTGAACGCCGAAACTGGAGTGTTGAGTGGCCAAATAAATGTTTTCGGGCGAGTGACGCTTCAACTTGTCCAACTGTGATGGCCTCGCACGCTTTCGACGCCTCTGTGAAAGAACGCAATCGCGCAGGCTGTCTTGTGTGCCATACCGGACAAATGGCAAGTGTAATGGTTTGGGACACCATAGCCTGTAATACCCAATCTCGTCTCCTACGTTTTGAGGGCAATCTGAACACCTGCCGCTGCATCAGGGAGGTCTTACAGCACGATGCACCGTCCTTCCTGCAACCCGTTCCATATACCATATTTCAGCGATACAACACCTGGTCACTAGTGGCGAGGAATATGTAGGCTTCTTCGAAGAATGACGGGTATCACTGTTTGTCTAACCCGCCCATTCGCCTGACATGTCACCCATCGAATATGTGTGGGATATTGTCGGTCGGCAATTTGTTCGTTCAGGTCATCCAGTAGCCACAGGCGATGCTTTGTGGACGTGCCTACAAACCGCGTGACAGTAGCATATTCAGGAGCTCGTTGATTTCGTGCCTCGTCGCCTAGCCACTCTGATTGCAGCAAGTATCCGCGCTACAGCATACTGAATTTCCAGTGACGCTGCATGTGCAGGTCTGTAATGCTAATTATTTTTGAAGTGTCATGTCTCTAATTAGTGAAATAAATTTCATTGTGATCACATTTTTCGGTCTTGGTATTCCACTTTTTCCAAACAGTAGTGTATATAAATAATGAAATCGGACCTATCACAACCCTGGGGCAACCCTGACGAGACCCTTGTCCCTGATGAACTCTGGCAGCTGAGGACAACGTACTGGGTTCTGCTATGCACTACCCTCTTATTTGGGAACCTAATCGCTATGCTCGAACCTTCATTAACAGTCTGCAGTGGGGCACCGTATTAAACGCTTTCCGGAAACCTAGACGCATGAAATTCGCCTGATGCCCATCATCCATGGTCCACAGGGCACCATGTGAGGAAAGAGAAAGCTGTGTTTCGCACGAGTGACGCTTTCTAAATCCGTGGTGGGTTGTGGACAGAAACTTTTCCGCGTCTAGGAAATGTATTCTATTGGGACTCAGAACAGGTTCAATCACTCTGTGGCTAACGATAATAAGGATGTTGGTCTGTAATTTCGAGGGTGCGTTCTTTTACAATCCTCATATGCCAGTCAACGGAGGTTTTTTTCCATTCTTTTGAGTGCTCAGACAACACCCGCAACTCGTGCAGATAGGCAAAAGCCATCCCAAGGCATGCACCTGGCTTTCGACTGCATTCACAAAGTGACAAATAGGATCTCTAGGGCCACAGAAGAAACTTTTTATTCACTGAATGTTCCTTATATTTTTCTGGCACAATTCAAGCAAATGTGGTGCTGTATTTTGGGAGGGTTAGTCATAAGGTTTTAATTCCAACCCAGAAAAACTAAAGTTACGTAATTAATTCCTCGTTTGTTGGCAAGTACATGTCTACAGTATTGGTACACCGTATTGCACTGTTAGAAGAGTCAAACAAAATGATACTGCATGTTTATGATGTTGAGTATCACGCAATAATTCTTTTCTTCACTTGAAGGGAAAGAGGACTGCAACAATTCATGTTGCTTTGCTGGAAATGTCCCACCACAATGCACCATCAAATGTTGCATCACTTATACGGCGCAGAGCCTTCCAGTATGGTCGAACGAAGTTCAGTGACAAAGAGCGAAGTGGCAAACCTTCACTCTGTGAAAAATCGGGAAACGCAAGAAAAGTGGAGGTATCTGTGCCGGAAGATCAGATTATCACAATCGAGGTGATAGTGGACAAGTGATAATCTGTGGTGGATCCCTTATGACATTTGGATATGCTAACGTTTGTAGCGCTCTGGGTTCCATGATTGCTTGTACCCACTCAAAAGGCCATAGGCAGGAGCAGAGACGTTGCAGCTGTGTCGTGGCAGTTCAGGTGAGTTCTTAGCCCCTTAATCGTCTTCTAAATACACCTCTGGTAGCTAAGTGATCAGCGCGACGGAATGTCATATCTAACGCCCGTGTTCCATTCCCGGCAAGGTCGGAGATTTTCTCCGCTTAGGGACTGGGTGTTACGTTATCCTTATCATCATCATTTCATCCCCATCGACAAGGAAGTCGGCGAAGTGGCGTCAAATCGAAAGACTTGCACCAGGCGAACGGTCTACCCGACGGGAGGCCCTAGCCACACGGCATTTCCATTTAATCGTCTTCGAAAAGTGTTGGGTGTGTCACTATAACCCAGAGACACAGAGAAAAAAACAAATTTTGTGAAAGGTGGATTCACAACTGCCAAGAAACGCAGTCATTGAGCAAGGTGATGCTGAGTGACTTTTGGGACTGCTGTGGTGCGATGCTAACAGATTGTGCTCTTCAGGCGGAAACTGCCAATTAATCGTTTTGCTTCGCGACAACGCCTCGGTTCGTTCTTCATCGGACTTAGTCACACGTGCAGCTTTCTCGGGCTATAAAATTGAGCCTAACCTCCCTTCCCCCTCACCACTCCCGAATGCGCACACAGTGATTCCTTCCTCTTTCCTCGGATGAACAAAACCATTGAGTTACAGGCATTTCCAGAATAACGGCGAGGAGATTTTAGAGATATGACGTTACATAAACAGTCAGAATCAGACTTCTGCCACGAAAATCTTCTCGATCTAGTGTTGAGAAGAAAGGGTCGTACGGGAAGGTGGATTATGTGTCGCGAAAATCACAGATTTGCTGCAGAGGGTCATAAAAGAACAAGCGGATGCATATGATCGAAAATTTTGTAACGATGTCATTTTTACAGTAAAGTAGCTGACACCAGTTATTAGTACCGTGGAGGATCCTCAGGGCACACCGCTGTAACCCGTTTTAGGTGAATCGTTGCGTCACGCTGCATTTGTTCAGCAGACATCGGCAGTATGGTTCATTGGTACAACCAAAAATCTTGTTACACATTATATGCTAGATCAAGCGCGCTCGAGCTCACCAGCAAGGCAATTACTGACAAGTAGAACAACAGATCCGCCAGGCATGTTGGCACCCAGTAATACTGTGACACGGCCAAAATTAAAGTGTAACTAGCTGGGATACCCAGCTTCGGTCAGGTAATTGATACGAGACTGTGTTGTAGTTGGTATAAAAGGATAAACTTTAAAGTATAAGAGATAAATAATTTAATTGAAAAAACATTGTAACTGTTTACAACACTTGTTAAAATACAAGAGGTAAAAGAATTTTATTGAAAAATTATTCTACTTACAATATTTTACATTTTTCATTTTGTTATCCCGGGTGTATGATCGGAGATCCAGTTTCAAGTCGAAGGCAGTGTAATAGCAAAGAGTTTCGAAAATCTGTAGGGATGTTCAAAGTTTCTTCAACGTTTGCCATCGTGTCGACGATTCGTGTGTTCTTTCTTCATATGGCAATTTCTTTTCAATGATAAAGATGATATCGACGACAGTATTATTTCTAGTTGCCAAAATTGCCCTTTCAAATAGCTAGATTGGATTAGTGTGGTTGTGAACAATATTTGGATAAATTTAGTACGAGAGATCATTTCCAGTTGTGGCTACACTATGTGATTAAAAGTGTCCGGACACCTGGCTGAAAATGACTTACAATTTCGTTGCGCCCTCCATCGGTAAGGCTGCAATTCAATATGGTCTTGGTCCACCCCTAGACTTGATGACAGCTTCACTCTCGCAGGCAAACGTTCAATCACGTGTTGGAAAGTTTCTTTGGGAATGGCAGCCCGTTCTTCACGGAGTGGTGCACTGAGGAGAGGTATCGACGTCGGTCGGTGAGGCCTGTCACGAAGTCGGCGTTCCAAAACATTACAAAGGTTTTCAACAGGATTCAGGTCAGGAATCTGTGTAGGCCAGTCCATTAAAGAATGTTATTGTCGTGTAACCACTCCGCCAAAGGCCGTGCTTTGTGAACAGGTGCTCCATCGTGTTGAACGATGCAATCGCCATACCCTAATTGCTCTTCAACAGTGGGAAGCAAGAAGGTGCTTAAAACATCAATGTCGGCCTGTGCTGTGATAGCACGACGCAAAACTACAAGGTGTGCAAGCACCCTCCATGAAAAACACGACCACACCATAACTCCACCTCCTCCGAATTTTACTGTTGGTACTATACACGTTGGCAGACGAAGTTCACCAGGCATTCGCCATACCCACACCCTGCCATCGTATCGTCACATTGTGTACCGCGATTCGTCACTGCACATAATGTTTTTGCACTGTTCAATCGTCCAATGTTTACGCTCCTTACACCAAGCGAGGCGTCGTTTGGCATTTACCGACGTGATGTGGCTTATGAGCAGCCGCTCAACCGTGAAATCCAAGTTTTCTCCCCTCTCGCCGAACTGTCATAGAACTTGCACCGGATCCTGATGCGGTCTGGAATTCCTATGTGATCTCTGGATAGACACAATTCGACCTCCTTCAACTGTCGGCGGTCTCTGTCAGTCAAAAGACGAGGTCGGCCTGTACGCATTTGTGCTGTACGTGTCCCATCAAGTTTCCACTTCACTATCACATCGGAAACAGTGGACTTAGGGATGTTTCGGAGTGTGGAAATGTTTCCTACAGCCTTATGACATAAGTAACACCCAATCACATGACCACGATCGAAGTCCGTGAGTTTCGCGGAGCGCTCCATTCTGCTCTCTCCCGATTTCTAATCACTACTGAGTTCGCTGATATGGAGTACCTGGCAGTAGGTGGCAGCACAATGCACCTAATATGAAAAACTTATGTTTTTGGGGTGTCTGGATAGTTTTGATCACACAGTATATGCTGCAGAAAGCGCTGTTCAGTTTAATGAGGTCGGTTGTCTGGTTATGGTTAGCAAGATTTTGCCTTCGCATATTTGTAAAAGTTGTTGAGCAACCTTTTTTTTTTGTTTTGTTTGTAGCATGCATTGATCTCGTCTGCTTGTATTGACTTGGGAATTATTGGAAGCGTTTCCCGAAAATCGCCTGAGAGTATGAGTAGAGCTCCTTCCATCACTTCAGAGTTTCTCGCAAGTCTTGCACAATGTTCTGTCCGTGGCTTCGAGTGATTATTCATGTACCACTGTGCATTCGTCTCCGAAGGTAATTTTAGCTTGCTTTAGAAGTTCACCCTGTCTAGAGAAGGAGGAGGAGATTAGTTTTTAACGTCCCGTCGACAACGGGGTCATTAGAGACTGAGGAAAAGCTCGGGTGAGGGAAGGATGGGGAAGGAAATCGGCCGTGCCCTTTCAAAGGAACCATCCCGGCATTTGCCTGAAGTGATTTAGGGAAATCACGGAAAACCTAAAGCAGGATGGCTGGGGACGGGATTGAACCGTCGTCCTCCCGAATGCGAGCCCGTCGAGATGCCCTTGACATTTTACATAGCGGGAATTATTCTTTGGCTATATTCAACAGTATTTGTAGGGCAGAATGAGCAATTCTTGCGCCTTCCATAAGTGTGGCTGCAATTCTGAATGATGGCAGTGCAAATGCGATGAGTTGTTTAGCGTGTATTTCCCGCAGCAACAGATTTTTACAAACGTTTCACCTGTGCTGCCTTATAGTTCCAAGTACATAATTCCACCAGTGTTGTTGCCGATCCGTTCCATGATAAAGCTGTAAATTTCTTTTTGACTGCCATTGACGAGTGGTTTGTTGTGAGCAATGTATTGAAGTAGTTCATTGATGTTGTAGCTGTTTAGAAGTTTAGCACACTGATAGCATCCATTCGTGGTGCTTGCATCCCAAGTTGAATTAAGGTCTGGTTGTTTAGTGTTAAATATGTATCTTTTAGGCCAATGAGTGTTTCATTGAAGGTCTCGAAGTTGAATGCGGTGGTCGGTTCTGGATGAACTTGTCGGTTTGATTCAGTATGTCATCAGTCATGCTTACTTTGAAGGAGCCCCGTAGCTGTTTCGGATTCGGTATCTTATATGTTGTTAGAGTTATGACGAATAACAATCTCATTTGTTCAGCTGAGACCATGAAAGAGGCTTTTTGTAGCGTTAATTTCCAGTGGTTCTCGTTTTCCAGTTTTCCTCAGCGTTGGCATGCTTCTCTGTTCGTCTGGCAAAGGTAACAGTCAACAGTTTTGAGATCTGTGAAACTTGTTGGTCGCCGTAATTCGTGTAGCAACATCCGGAGATAGAAACATCCGGCGTTGTTCGGATATATGGCGTATACTCGGCCTAGCTCGCCAGTTTTCATGATTTCTGTTTGATCTTCTTCTGGAATTCCTTGTTTTCGTTGTTGAAAGATTTTTTTTTTTGTGTTCCACGCATAACAGGTAGGGACGTCCTCATATAGAAATGTTTTCGCGAGTGGATCTGTTGGGCACAATTGGTAAAAAACTGTTAATGTTGTGTTCGGAGATGGTTCGCTTGCAATTTTTCTGAAGGTGTCTTTTGTGAAGTAAACTCTACGTCCATTCTCCAAATGTACTGCTAGATAATGCACAGTTGGTTCGCGTGCGTGTATGGAAAAACCGAAAATGTGCCACGCTGCTTCGTTGCTGTTGATATATCTTCCCATTTGGTACATGAGGATCTTGTTTCTGTTTTGTTGTCGTTGTCTTTGTTATTTGAAATACTGCCAGGTCACTGCATTTGTTTACATACTTACAGACATATTTGATCGATTTCACTTAATTACAGTATTCCACGTCTATGTGTGCTTGGAAAATTTTGGAAAGTAGTATGTTATATGATACTACCCATTGATAATTTCCAGTTCGTCGCTGCCTCGTTTACGTACTTTTGCTGGAAAGTCATCGTTTTTTGGTGATAGTCTTCTGTATTTGGGATAGCCATCACTTTGGTTAGTGTGTCGTCCAAGTTTGGTTTCGGGTACTCAGCACTCATATGTGGAGTAACTGGCGTTTAACGGCGCTCATGGTCTTTGAATCATGTTTTTTCACTACTATGTCGCACAGTTCCGGGTCTTCTTGTGGACTGGGAAATGCAGCCTGGATAGTTTTGTCGATACCCGTGGGATACATTCTGTCTTGTAGCCATGAGATTGTGTGAGTGACACAGTCCTCGATAGACGAAGAAAGATTTTTTGTAAAAGACAGCAAGTATGAATATCAAGTACATATTGAAAGGAGGAAGGTATATAAGTTTTGGAGAATACTTTTTTTTTAAGAGAAAAAGTTTGTGTAGGACTATAGCAAAGCGCACCTAATTAGTAGAAATGGTTACTGGTTTTTTATAGAAATTCTCTGTTAAAATTATATCACTTTTAAATCATTATTCGCTTTATTAAGTATAGTACTGCTAGGATCTATGTTATGTGTGAAGATCAGGCGAAGTTTATCTCTGTCTTTTTGAATACATACTTCACTGTCAAATCGTTGTTCTGGAATATTCTGTCGTACGAGTAGCACTCTCCCCGCCCCACTGTTTATCATTAAGCATTACCACATTGCGCTATGTTGTATGCAACAGTTGAATATTTATTTAGAGATTTATGCTTTCTAGAAATTTGTAACAGTGCTGTCAAACGCGAGGAAAATGGAAATTTTGATTCATCATCATCATCATTTAAGACTGATTATGCCTTTCAGCGTTCAGTCTGGAGCATAGCCCCCTTATAAAATTCCTCCATGTTCCCCTATTCAGTGCTAACATTGGTGCCTCTTCTGATGTTAAACCTATTACTTCAAAATCATTCTTAACCGAATCCAGGTGCCTTCTCCTTGGTCTGCCCCGACTCCTCCTACCCTCTACTACTGAACCCATGAGTCTCTTGGGTAACCTTCCTTCTCCCATGCGCGTAACATGACCCCACCATCTAAGCCTGTTCGCCCTGACTGCTACATCTATAGAGTTCAATCCCAGTTTTTCTTTGATTTCCTCATTGTGGACACCCTCCTGCCATTGTTCCTATCTACTAATACCTGCAATCATCCTAGCTACTTTCATATCCGTAACCTCAACCTTGTTGATAAGGTAACCTGAATCCACCCAGCTTTCGCTCCCGTACAACAAAGTTGGTCGAAAGATTGAACGGTGCACAGATAACTTAGTCTTGGTACTGACTTCCTTCTTGCAGAAGAGAGTAGATCGTAGCTGAGCGCTCACTGCATTGTCTTTGCTACACCTTGCTTCCAGTTCTTTCACTATGTTGCCATCCTGTGAGAATATGAATCCTAAGTACTTGAAACCGTCCACCTGTTCTAACTTAGTTCCTCCTATTTGGCACTCAATCCGTTAATATTTCTTTCCCACTGACATTACTTTCGTTTTGGAGATGCTAATCTTCATACCATAGTCCTTACATTTCTGATCTAGCTCTGAAATATTACTTTGCAAACTTTCAATCGAATCTGCCATCACAACTAAGTCATCCGCATATGCAAGACTGCTTATTTTGTGTTCACATATCTTAATCTCACCAAGCCAGTCTATTGTTTTCAACATATGATCCATAAATAATATGAACAATAGTGGAGACAGGTTGCAGCCTTGTCTTACCCCTGAAACTACTCTGAACCATGAACTCAATTTACCGTCAACTCTAACTGCTGCCTGACTATCCATGTAAAGACCTTTAATTGCTTGCAAAAGTTTGCCTCCTATTCCATAATCTCGTAGAACAGACAATAACTTCCTCCTAGGACCCCGGTCATATGCCTTTTCTAGATCTATAAAGCATAGATACAATTCCCTGTTCCACTCATAACACTTCTCCATTATTTGCCGTAAGCTAAAGATCTGGTCCTGACAACCTCTAAGAGGCCTAAACCCACACTGATTTTCATCCAATTGGTCCTCAACTAATACTCGCACTTTCCTTTCAACAATACCTGAGAAGATTTTACCCAGAACGCTGATTAAAGAGATACCTCTGTAGTTGTTACAATCTTTTCTGTTTCCATGTTTAAAGATTGGTGTGATTATTGCTTTTGTCCAGTCTGATGGAACCTGTCCCGAATCCCAGGCCATTTCATTTATCCTGTTTAGCCATTTAAGACCTGCCATTCCACTGTATTTGATGAGTTCTGACTTAATTTCATCCACCGCAGCTGCTTTATTGCAGTACAATCTACTGACCATTTTCTCCACTTCCTCAAATGTGATCCTACTTCCATCATCATTCCTATCCCATTCTACCTCGAAATCTGAAACATTGCTGATCGTATTTTCATCTACATTGAGCAACTCTTTAAAATATTCCCTCCATCTGCCCTAGGCATGCCCAGGATTCACCAGCAGTTTGCCTGACCTGTCCAAAAGACTTGTCATTTCCTTCTTACCTCCCTTTCGAAGACTGCTAATTACACTCCACAATGGTTTTCCAGCAGCTTGACCCATAGTCTCCAACCTGTTTCCAAAGTCTTCCCAAGATTTCTTCTTGGATGCTGCAATTATCTGTTTGGCTTTGTTTCTTTCTTCAACATAAATTTCTCTGTATACCTGAGTTCTAGTATGTGGCCATTTTTGATACGCCTTCTTTTTCCTTTTACAGGCTGCCTTTATTGTGTCATTCCACCAAGCTGTTTGCTTCATCCTACTTTCACACACTACTGTTCCAAGACATTCTTTAGCCACTTGTAGTACTGTGTCCCTGCACCTTGTCCATTCTTTTTCCAATAGTTGTAATTGACTACATTCAACTAACTGGTACCTTTCTGAGATCGCTGTCATGTACTTGTGCCTGATATCCTTATCCTCAAGTTTCTCCACTCTTATCCTCCTACATATGGACCTGACCTCCTGCACTTTCAGTTTCACAATCCCAATTTCACTGCAGATTAAATAATAATCAGTGTCATCAAAGAATCCCCTGAATACACGTGTGTCCTTCACAGCCTTCCTGAATTCCTGATCTGTTACTATATAGTCAATGACAGATCTGGTTCCCCTGCCTTCCCAAGTATATCGGTGAATGTTCTTATGTTTAAAAAAGGAGTTTGTGATTACTAAGCCCATATTGGCACAGAAATCCAAGAGCTGTTTCCCGTTCCTGTTGGCCTCCATATCCTCTCCAAATTTACCCATAACCTTTTCATACCCTTCTGTTCGATTTCCAATCCTGACATTAAAATCCCCCATGAGCAGAACACTGTCCTTGTCCTTTACTCTAACAACTACATCACTGAGTGCCTCATAAAAACTATCTATCTTATCTTGATCTGTCCCTTCACAATGCGAATATAGTGACACAATCCTAATTTTATGATAGACACTGTCAAATCTATCCACATCAGTCGTTCGTTTATATACCTTATTGCAGCTACGCTGGGTTCCATTTCTTTCCTGATGTAAAGCCCTACACTCCATTGTGTTATTGCTGCTTTGACTCCTGACAGGTAGACCTTGTATTCTCCCTCTTACTCTTCTTTCTTATCCCTTACCCGAATGTCACTAACAGCTAAAACGTCCAGCCCCATCTTACTTGCAGCCTCTGCCAGCTCTACCTTCTTCCCTGAGTAGCCCCCATTGATATTAATAGCTCCTCATCTCATTACCATTTGTTTGCCAAGTCGTATCATAGGAGTCCCTGGTTTGTCAGTTAGAGGTGGGACTCCGTCACCTCCAAAGGTCCGAGGCATTTTGCTCTGATTGTTGCCAGCATCATATTTAAAGTACCAGGGAAGCAGGTTGCTAGCCTTACTTGCCCCGAGTCCCATTGGGTTTTACCAATAACGGTTGAGGAACTAACCGGTGGATTTGGTAGTCTTTGCCGTACGAGCACAAAGGTGACCACGGCTCAGAATATGTCCGAGATGCCCAGCCTTCTTCCAAAGTAACTGGTATCCCGACTGTCAGGACCACTTACTTGGCCACTCATACATTGCCCGTGGTTCATGAACTAGGACATGACTACAGGAATCCACACCATGATTAGGGGCAGATAATTGTTTTATGACAGTTCGGCGTTTAGTAGGGCAAGGAGGTACAGTTTTGATCATTTTGGTCAAATACTGTTGCAATTGGAAACTTATTGACGAAAGAAATAATTTAAATTATGGCACCTCTACTTTGAAGTTTAATGAACGTGTAACACTAATATTATGCCATTACAAGTGTTGGTTTAAACACAAGAAAAGGTTACAGAATTGAGCATAATTATTCGAAAATGTACCAAACTAGATACAATTGTGTTGACTTCTTAGTACAATTCTGATCGTTGACATCTTCCACTTTTCCCCTCGGGTGCCGATGCAGACTTTGTGGTACCAAACATTACATTGTTAGCAGCGAATTCAGTCATTGTTTGCCAAATATGCCGGAATATAATAAGTCAAAAAACGAAGTCCACAATTATTCTCGTTATTTGGTGGCAATTTGAAGCTTTCAGTGCTTCTTTCATTGTTCTTCTTGTTACATTTGTTTATTTTTTTTCTTCGTTCCCTGTTGAAAAAAAGTTTTTTTGCTGCCGAGGTTTTCACGTTTGGATCTGAAGTGAGTCGAATTGACGTACATGTTTTCCGAGACGATAGTTTCTTCTTAGCATCGTGCTGAGAAATGTTAGTGAATGCTGGTGTTACAAATTTGCCGTGCTCTTCAGTTACAACTTTTAAAGACATGCACTCTTCGGCCAGAATGCTGGTTATTACTTGACTGATGGCGGTTGAAAATAACAGGAGCCTCGAATGACACTGAAGGTACACATTTCTCCTCGGGAAAAATGTGTTTGCAGAAGAACATTGCTCCTGTGGTCTGGAACCCTTTGTTTGCACACCCTTTGTTGGAGTTTTGTTCCAGGCATCATGGAAAATTGTGCGGAATCTTTATTTTGTAACGCTTTCATTGGAGTTGAGATGAATCCAGTCAGTCGCATTTCTGTGATATTGAGCCTTTAGAGACTTGAAGAAAGTTCTGACTGTCGTACATGTGTACTGTGTGGAAGCAATCCCAAAATTACTATCCCATTTTCCCAACAGTACTCTACAATATCCAATCTGGTAAGGCTGCCATGGTTGTCAATAATAAGAGCCGTAATACTGCCACATATGTTGTATTTTTTGAAGTTTATTATTGTAGCCTAGTTCACTCATTTCTGTATTAGAACCCATGAGGTATTTTTACCATGGAGAGTGCTGCAGTTCGAAGGCTCATATATCCATCCATTACACTCTTTATTGCCTCAAGTAGTGCAATTGGACTTCATTTGTTGTAGATTTTTCTTTTCTGTCTTTTTTCGGGGAATCTAAGAGAAACATGTAAGGATTTGCTGTAAAAACTCGCTAAAGAAAATTTATTTAAACATACGTAACTCATTATTTTTTTGTAATTTCTGCTACCAGTCGCTTTTGTTAGATTTATGTTTAATCTAACATAATACAACGCGTTTCCAACATTTTCTGTTCATCATCAGGCGATTATACATATGTACATACATACAGAGAAATGTTACTTAAAATAAATTGTCTTAAACAAAATTAACCTAGAATTTTTTGTCGATTGTTCGTTACTGTAGTGGCTGGTGTGGCATTTGGTAGGGGGGGGGAGGGGGGGAGGGGGGGAATGGGGTAGTGGAGGGTCGACTGCCCCCCTCCCAAGCGCCACTCCAGCCACTACAGTAACGAATAATGGGCAAAAATTTGTAGGTTAATTTAGTTTAAGACAATTTATTTTTAAGTAACATTTCTCTGTGTGTATAAACGCCTGGTGATGAACAGAACATGTTGGAAACGCGTTTTATTGTGTTAGATTGAACATAAAGCCAATAAAAGTGACTGGTAGCAGAAATTAAAAATAAATAATTATCCCACACAATCACGGTTCACAAACGTAGCCATTATGGACGAAAACAATACGTAACTCATTTGTAGTCATTGCGCGTAATATGTCTACAGCAACCAGTCTTGATGAACTAAACTAAAGAATTCCATTGATCGAAATCGTACTAGGTTATCCAACTTTTACCTTTTTTCTGATCAAAAATGTACTATCCGCAAGAGTGAAATCACGTGTAAATAGTACTTAACTGTGCCAAGAGATGACAGCACATTGCACACACTCTTTCTCTATAGATGGATCAGAACGCGTGAACGGATACAATCTCTAAACTCTCTAATATAGAATTTGCAAGCATATGGAAACTAATAGGTTTATAAGAGCGCATAAAACTAAGTAAATTCACTTACTTCTCAACAAGAAAAAGAAACCTTCCGCATTGCAACGGCACACAAAGACAGTTCCTATCAGCACTACGAAACCGGAAAATGGCGCGAAACCTTACGTTGATCTGAACTGTATCTGTGAATTCTCCTTTTATTGAGTTGTACTGTAAAAATAATTTTATTCTGTTAAGTTTCATTGAAAATATTTGCAAGAGTACAAAGAGACCTTACACAACCACATTATGGAGTCATGCAACAAATTAAAATTGATAATGAGTTGTCTGAGCTTTTCGAGTTCCCCCGTTGGAAGAATTGAAACTATGTTTTGTCGATTCGCGTCAAATAAGAAAGGCACAAATGTTTTGCGCTGCCTTCTAAATTCTGCATGCTTAAAAGAGTACAAGTTGTTCAACTAATGCACGTAAAGGACAATAGCGGATGAAATTATAAAGCCTTTATTCTACTAATTCAAATTCCAGTAGAGTTCTATGAGAGATGAAAAAAGTTATCCTGAATGAGGGTACAGGGCGTGTTTTGCTTTCTCTTTTTCCTAGTACACTGTCTGTAACGGTTTGGTCAATTAAGATTTATTAATACAGCGCTATATGTTACGACAGGTTTATCAATCCTGCTCACGACCTCTCAGTGAGTCATGCTTAGACCACAAAACAATGATCAACAGAATAATAAATTACTTGAAATTTACGGTGATTTGTCTCGAAACCCATCGATTAATGTTGTGTTTTTCAGGTTTCCAAACGGGCGTCTCTTACAGCTGTTCGACATCAGCTTAATCAAACAAGATGTGAATAATTAACGTTCAGATAGGATTGATTGATAAGGTCACTTACATTTATTCGAGTACAAATAAACGATATTATCTCCTTGATGCCAGTGTTACTTATTAGCGAGGGTACTTCTATGCACGAGCTACACCTGCTCCGCACCGTGCTCATTAGTTAATATGTCAGTTTATCGAGTTAATACAAACACGCTGTTGACGTCTTGCAAGTGGAGCGAGCAAAACCTAGCGAAAGAAACAAGCAGGAAAAACGTTTCGACAAGATCATCACAAGCTAGCTCGTACAATACGTCTTCGGTGACATACGCTCTACGCCGACACGAAAGAATATGTTGATCGAGGTAGAACAGAATCACAAAAATGTCGGTTGTTGGTAGTCGAATAATTAGCTATACGCTTCTTTCCTTTTTTATGAACCTTTCGTAACATTTGCTAGCTACTACCAGCACTAACGAAATTATGTGCGAAGTTTCGCGATTGGTAAAACACTCGACGTTTATTCGCGAGACAAGGAGCTTTAATCCTTGTCCAAAAGGCTCTTTTGTCTTTCGAAATATCTAAAACTCACTTCCGGCGAGTACCAGAATCCAGCAATGAGACTATGTTCCCTTAATTGGCTCTTACATCATTCTCCAAATTAGACTGTCCTCTGTGTATAATGGCGTCTGTGTAGACAAAATATTTTTTGCATATTTCAGATATATTTTTGAGAGACAAAGCACTATCTAGTGTCGTCTCTGTACACATGCCCATGATTACACAGGAACAAACGAAAGAGAAATCCAGTTTCTCGGATAGTAATAGGATGATAAAGTCGAAATGTGACACACATAGTCTACAACTCTGTCTTACTCCCTTCTCAACCATAGTTTCATTTACATGTCCTTTGATTCTTATAACAGCAGCCGGGTTTCTGTACAAGCCGCTACACTCAGTTTCAAATAGGGTATTCCCGTGAACATTGTCAAAAGCTGTCTCTGAATCTACAAATGCTATAAACATAGATTTGGCTTTATTAAACCTTTCTTCTAAGAGATATGATAGAGTCAGTACTTCCCTTGTGGTTCCCACATTTCTCCGGAACCCCAAGACGGTCTTCCCCGAGGTCGGTTTCTACAAGATTTTCCATTCTTCCGTGAATAATTCGTGCTAGTATTTAGTAACCAAGACTTATTAAACTGATACGTTGGTTATATTCACACCTCTGAGAACCTGTCTTCTTAGGAACTGTAACAATAAAGACAGCACGTATCATTCATTATTCCTGAATAAATATAGCACATCAGGACAAATACTTTTTCCATGTTTCACTCTCCCAAAAATCACAAGAATTCTGAGGGAATGTCTTCTGCTCCGTGTTCCTGAAATGCTTCGGTGGTTAATCAAATTTTTCTCACACTATCGGATCTCCCATCTCATCTTCATCTACGTTGTAAATGATCGTAGAGTAATGCATTTGCCTTCGAGCCATTCCTGTTTAGCCATTTTTCACTTTGTGTCAGTATCCTTTTTCAGGTTTCCGCAATCGCTTTCGCCTGCTCCATCTGCTGCATTTCTCTATTCGTTAGTTAAATTTAACATTTTGTGTGTTATCCAAGGAATTCAACTCAACCTTGTGTTTTACCTACTGATCCTTTGCTTCATTCACTATTTCATCTCTCAAAGCTACCGATTCATCTTAGACTGACATCAGTCATTGTCTAAGGCTTCTTTTGGAACTGTCAACAAGCTCTGGGTGTTTCAGTTTATCCAGGTACTGTCTCTTCAATTTCCGACCATTTGGCACTCACGCGACAAAAAATTTTCAGGAACTTTATTGCTACTACTGTGGCTTTCTAAGAAAATATAGTTGTCGTGAGAGGGGCTATAGGAATACAACAAGATCACACTGGATGATAGGCGCGCAAGAGAGACTCGTCTACAGTTGCACGCTCTAAAATTGATTTGTGGAAATCGACTTCGAGTATTGAATGGCTCGGTGTCTGCTGTGGCGCCATCAGTGCGCCGTTGAATCCTTTGAACGCGAAACATTATCATTATTTGTTTCGCCGGCCAGCCTGTCTTTTCGATGTTCGGCTGCGTCACGAGACCTTTTCTTTCCCCCTCATAACAGACTACACTGTTGCAAAATAGTTGCTTCAGACACTATCGACACATACGACCAAAGACCCCGCGAGGCTGAATGCAGTTTGGTGGTGTGTTGGGCACGTGACATGGTAATGGAAGTACCTGGCCGCAGCAAAGACGAACGTCTACGGAAACTGATCGAAGAACGATACAACAATGAACAAGCGACAAGGTGCTGGGTGTCCCGTCTCGTCACACGACGTTGAGATCAGAAGCTTATCCGTTCTGTGAAGCAGCGGAGGTGGTTATCTGCGATTGATATGATGATAGAATACAATGCTGTAGCACACACAAGTGTTTCGGGACACATCGTTCAGAGTACATTGTTGAAAGTGGGACTCTCCAGCGGACGACTCCTAAGTGTTCCCATGTTGACAATGCGTAATCGTCAATAACGGTTGCAGGGGGCACGAGAACACTCAGTTTACACCGTATGTCATTGAAAACGTGCCACCTGGTCGGATGCAGAAAGTTCCAGGTTGACGCCTGTGTCTGAACACTCCGTCATCCGTGCGAAAATGTGCTGCTCGAAACACACCCCGAACGACGGTCGCAGGCTGGTGGGAGCAGTATTATGCTATGGTGACATATACCTTGGCATGCACGGGTCCTGTGGTAGTAGCCAAAGGCACTATGACTGTTGTGGACTGTATAAACATCATTGCGGCGCAACTGCGGCGGGGGAATGGTCAATGTTCGAGGATATGACAGGGACGATCATTCGCAGCAAAAAAGTCTAGTAAAATGGGCTCTAAAATACAGAGCTTAAGACTATGAGCTCTTATTTACCTTCGTTATTGTTGAACACATCATTTCCGCTGGACAAGTGCTCATAACTTTAAAAAAAATGCATTTTGGAGCCGTTGTTTACTGGGAATTTTTTATTACTTTGGCCTATAGTAAAGAGACCAAAGACAAGTGTCGATTTTACAACGCCAGGATCGTGCTACTGAGGTTTGAGGTTTCGAAGCATTAATTTTCGGCTTTGGGTGCGTCCATATGATTTTGGGAACATACATGTGTACAGGCAGGCCAGTCAGTGGTGGTGGGTCAGACACGCCTCAAACAAACGCATGGTAGCAACCACAGCGTCAGGCCCGTGTCGAGCTGTCCAGGTTGACGCTGCACTTGCTGTTCCTACGCTAGCATATGTTTGGTTGAGGTTGGTGTGAACGACTGGTACGGCCCGCACATATGTATCATCCCATAATAATTTGGTGGCACCTGATGATGAAACTTTATTCTTAGAAACTGGTCGTGCAATAAATTAAGAAATTACTGACAACTGAAGAGGATTTTTATTCTATAAACATGTTCCTCAGTACCGTATGTTCAAATGAACAAATACTTAGTGCCGATGGAACTCATCTGGGACGCTGTCGGGTGTTAGCTTCGGGCCCACACACCACCTGACCGTAATTTATTGCAATTGCGTGAAGTGTGCGCAGAAGCCTGATGCCACGAACCACAGAAAACCCGTCAAGGAGAGTCGAATCCGTGGTATCCAGAATCACTGATGTATTACGTGCATCTACACGCTGTTAGGCAGTTGGTCAGAATACTTTGGCTCGGCAGTCTACGCCACACTCCCCTAGTCTCTCGGGCACCTCGTAACTCGCCGTCCTCTCCATACATCGTAACAAGCATATTCTCTGTTTCAATAGACCGAACTATATCTTTCTCTTGTTTCAGCAGCGTTAATTGATGTTTTTACCTTTTCTAACCGTATGCTTCTCTCACAAGCCTATAGATTTCTTCTAGAATTTTTGTTGAAATCCTTTTTGGTTGATAATGTCCACTTCTATCATAGTCCACCACTCCGATCTACGTATAGTAACAGCTCGTACAAGAGAATAGGATACTCAAGATCACTATCTCTACACATTATCAGCTACTGGCGCTGCCGCAAGGCCAAGGGCAGGGGTGGATCAAAGAGGAATGTGTTTGATGCGGGTAAAAAGGTACAGTACTCTAGTATAGGATGAATGGCTGTGAAGTGCAGGCTCAGCCTCTTATCTGGAAATCTTTTCCAATTCTTCACACCCACAGGCTCCATTATTTTGCGAAGAATGAGAGTTGTGTGTCCAGATGTAACTGTTAAGTGCGTATGACTATGATGTGTGTGTGTGTGTGTGTGTGTGTGTGTGTGTGTTTGTGTGGGCGGGTGGGTGGGTGGGTGGGTGTAGTGTAATGTAGAGTCGTGTTCGTCTTGCAGATGACGAGAGATGGGAGAGGGTGAAACCCGGTGCCAGTCTACTGCTCTCGAAGAGCACCAGGGGTGCTATCAAGCTTAATGTCCCCACCCGACAGACGGATCACCATCAACAGTGCCGCATGCCCTCACTTCAAGAGACACTGCAAAGAGGAAGTAATCCAGGACATTGGTGTAAAGACTGATGGTCAGAAACTGTACACCACCACCCATCCAGTCCCCCTGTCATAGAGGCAAAGGGAAATCGTATGAATGCGTGATGTATGTCCTTTGGGACATGCCCGAAATAACAGACATCACGCATTCATACAACTGATTCGCTTCGACGGGTAATGAATCAACAACATTCTGTGCGGGTGCACAGCTCGACTTCGTGCGGGATCTAAAATTAGCGAGCACGGAGGACATGGAAAAAGACTACGGATGTTTGGCGCAAGGTGAGAGTGTCAGTCAGCCGGGCGGCGTGCCGAGATAGTCTGCGCATGTGACCGGGTGGTGCTGTGGTTAACACAACTGCCTAGAAAGCAGGAGTCCTGGGTTCGAGTCCCGGTTCGCCACGCATTGTCATTCGCCGCCGGTGATTGTTCGTGAAGTCTTAATGCAGCTGACATCATTAGATCCATCCTTTTCCTTTTCTCTCTCCCCCTCCCCTTTCAATTTACGTAAAGGGAAAATTGTCAACATCACGCGGTGTACCCGGATCGTGACTCACTCAAGTGCTGACGACGTCGGACGTTGCTTAACTTCGATGATATGACGGGGACCGGTGTCTGGATGTCTGCACCTTGGCACCGACTCTGACGCCACAGGGGCTATGATTCTCGCTCTCTCCCTCACCCTCCCCAACCCCCGTCCCCGCAACAACGTTTTACTAAAAGTGATATTTTTTACATATTATCCAGGTCATATTTTGTGGTAACTTGTAGAGCAAAAAATAGAATCAAAAACGTATGGTTTGTGAAATGACAAGGATGCTACAAAATTGTGATCTATGCTTAAAGCATGAAACGTGCCCTTTGAAAAATTGTACAAGACTGTGCTTAAACTGACACATAATATTTTTAACGCAACGCAGTCTGACTTTCAATAATCCCTACAAAAGAATGGCCCTGACTAACATTAACCTATACGTTTCACAAATCACTTACCTCACAAAAATCTTCGTTACTCAAGCTATTGCAATACAGCGAGCGCCACTACTGCCAGTTAAATAAAAGATTCTAACTACGGAAGGCACTAACTACTGATAGGCACAGTTAGCAAATGAAAGATTTTAATAGAGAACAAACAATGTATTTACCTTAATAGTCATAATACAGGGTGTTTCAAAAATAACCGGTATATTTGAAACGGCAATAAAAACTAAACGAGCAGCGATAGAAATACACCGTTTGTTGCAATATGCTTGGGACAACAGTACATTTTCAGGCGGACAAACTTTCGAAATTACAGTAGTTACAATTTTCAACAACAGATGGCGCTGCAATTGATGTGAAAGATATAGAACACAACGCAGTCTGTGGGTGCGCCATTCTGTACGTCGTCTTTATGCTGTAAGCGTGTGCTGTTCATAACGTGCAAGTGAGCTGTGGACAACAAACTTTCGAAATTACAGTAGTTACAATTTTCAACAACAGATGGCGCTGCAATTGATGTGAAAGATATAGAACACAACGCAGTCTGTGGGTGCGCCATTCTGTACGTCGTCTTTATGCTGTAAGCGTGTGCTGTTCATAACGTGCAAGTGAGCTGTGGACAACATGGTTTATTCCTTAGAACAGAGGATTTTTCTGGTGTTGGAATTCCACCGCCTAGAACACAGTGTTGTTGCAACAAGACGAAGTTTTCAACGGAGGTTTAATGTAACCAAAGGACCGAAAAGCGATACAATAAAGGATCTGTTTGAAAAATTTCAACAGACTGGGAACGTGACGTATGAACGTGCTGGAAAAGTAGGACGACCGCGTACGGCAACCACAGAGGGCAACGCGCAGCTGGTGCAGCAGGTGATCCAACAGCGGCCTCAGGTTTCCGTTCGCCGTGTTGCAGCTGCGGTCCAAATGACGCCAACGTCCACGTATCGTCTCATGTGCCAGAGTTTACACCTCCATCCATACAAAATTCAAACGCGGCAACCCCTCAGCGCCGCTACTATTGCTGCACGAGAGACATTCGCTAACGATATAGTGCACAGGATTGATGACGGCGATATGCATGTGGGCAGCATTTGGTTTACTGACGAAGCTTATTTTTACCTGGACGGCTTCGTCAATAAACAGAACTGGTGCATATGGGGAACCGAAAAGCCTCATGTTGCAGTCCCATCGTCCCTGCATCCTCAAAAAGTACTGGTCTGGGCCGCCATTTCTTCCAAAGGAACCATTGGCCCATTTTTCAGATCAGAAACGATTACTGCATCACGCTATCTGGACATTCTTCGTGAATTTGTGGCTGTACAAACTGCCTTAGACGACACTGCGAACACCTCGTGGTTTATGTAAGATGGTGCCCGGCCACATCGCACGGCCGACGTCTTTAATTTCCTGAATGAATATTTCGATGATCGTGTGATTGCTTTGGGCTATCCGAAACATACAGGAGGCGGCGTGGATTGGCCTCCCTATTCGCCAGACATGAACCCCTGTGACTTCTTTCTGTTGGGACACTTGAAATACCAGGTGTACCGCCAGAATCCAGAAACAATTGAACAGCTGAAGCAGTACATCTCATCTGCATGTGAAGCCATTCCGCCAGACACGTTGTCAAAGGTTTCGGGTAATTTCATTCAGAGACTACGCCATATTATTGCTACGCATGGTGGATATGTGGAAAATATCGTACTATAGAGTTTCCAGACCGCAGCGCCATCTGTTATTGACAAATGTAACTACTGCAATTTCGAAAGTTTGTGTGCCTGAAAATGTACTGTTGTCCCAAGCATATTGCAACAAACGGTGTATTTCTATCGCTGCTCGTTTAGTTTGTATTGCCGTTTCAAATATACCGGTCATTTTTGAAACACTCTGTATATATAGCAGTTCATGACATCCAGTCTTACAAATTTCAAAACTCCGCCGTCTCTCTCCCCACGTCCACCACTGCTGGCGGCTCACCTCCAACTGCGCAACGCCACGCGCTGTTCACATCCAGCCGTCCAACACTACAATGGCAGACAACAATGCAAACCAGCCACAGACTGCACACAGCACAGCCAGTGATTTTCATACAGAGCGCTACGTGGCGTTACCAATAAAAAAATCTAAACAGCCTATTTACAAGCAGAATACTTTTCAGTCTCTAGCCCACGTGGACGTTCTCACGGCCTGACCACCGCAGAGAGTATTCCACTCAGTCAGAGGCCGCTATTCACAAGCTGACCGTAGCTGATGCCAAAAAGAAATCCTACACCGTATGTGAGTCTAGAGAGCAGAGCGGCCAAAGCACAGTAAGGTAGATGAGACAAGGTGGGAGGGCATAGTCCTCTTCAAAGTAAAAATAAAACACAAAGACTTTGCCGAATTTCAGTCGAAACGGCTGAAAGAAACATTATTCACCCCCCTCCCACTCCGGTGTAGATTCTCTCCGGTCGGAGTTCGCAAATTATGTTCACAAACGTAGCGATAAACGAACACTGGCAAATCTGAGTCTCCATGCTGTTTTCAATAGTGTGTAATTTGTGATGTTGTCTAAGTTGTGACACTTTGTTGGTATTATAGTACTTAAATCATTTTTTACGAATGCATTTCACATTTTGTATTCTCTGCATTGTAATTTCTAGGAGTTTGTATTAAAGCGATGTCGTAAGCACCGATGTAAACGAATGGTTCAAATGGCTCTGAGCACTAAGGGACTTAACATCTGACGTCATGTGTCCCCTATGAGTTAGAACTTCTTAAACCTAACTAACCTAAGGACATCACACATATCATGACCGAGGCAGGATTCGAACCTGCGACCGTAGCAGTCGCGTGGTTCCGGACTGAAGTGCCTAGAACCGCTCGGCCACCGCGGCCGGCTACTGTTGTAAACAAATTATTAGTGTATTAAACATTTTAATTTTGCAATTACCGGTGTCAAACTTCTCGGAATTTTAAAAGGGTTTATGAGAACAAGTTTTTAGGATCTTCAGAAAGTAAGTTACATACATGGTCCCACGAGTAGACGATTCCACAACAAGACTCTCATATTGGCAAAAGAGAGGAGGAACTGACCGAGTCATACAAGACCTTCGTTCACAGAGGATTGGTAAGAATGTCAGAAATTGTGTCACGTATCTACATAGCTTTGAAGTGTACTGCAGCATTCAATGAAAGGAGGAAATCAGTAATAAAGTATGAATCTTCTCTCCTTCCCCCAATCCCCAAGCCTGACAAGGATGGCGAAAGGTTCCATAGCCGAAAGCACAACGCTGTGCCGTGGCTCGCAGCAGGCAGAGAGTGGCGCTCTGCTCCGTGGCGGGCGCCCGTTCAACTTGAACGCGACGTGCGACAGGGACGGTGACACACGGCCGAGGGCGCAGTGACTGTCGGTCACAGCGGCTGTCACAGTGACTGTCGGTCACACCGGCTGTCACAGTGACAGTAAGGCACAGTGCGGAGCAGAGTAGAGCCGAGTCGGCCGCGGACGGTAGCCTGGCCCTAACAAGACGGCCGCGTCCCGGGATCACGGGGTTAAGCAGGCTCCCAGCCAACACCGGCAATTACGGGCTATCCATCTTGTATCGGCGTGATCGGGCCGGAATTCCAATAGGGCCGCTCCGTCCCGGGGCCAGATGATGTGTTGTTAATCTACCATTATGAGGAGCGCGCGATAGCGCGTTGCGGCCGTAGGGCCCCTGGCTCTCTACCCGGCTGGGCTTCATCAGCTCTCTCTCGCCGTAACTTCACTCTCTCTCTCTCTCTCTTCCTCTCCTTCCCCCCCCCCCCCCGCCCCCACACTTCTCTCTCTCGCTCTCGGCGGACGGTTACTCGGTGTGGGGGGGGGGGGGGGGGGAGGCTGTTTCGGTGCACCTGTGACCGATTGCCATCAAGTTCCGTAGCCTGCGGTAACCTTCGCCTTATCAACAGGTGCCTGGCACTGTCCTCGTACACTTGTTGAACAACGCAATTCGTTGTCATACGAAAGAAAAAGACTTACTACATATTCTCTGGAAGTAGGTCTACAGACTGAAATCTTGACACATTAATCAAGAGTGCTTACTTGTAAATTTTGCTAGCTAACCGCAATGTCTTAAAGTAAAGTCGAGTGTATACTTATTTTCGTCGGCAATTTCGACGCACTTACATTGCTACGTCCTGATACAAACTGATCTTTTTCTGAGTGTTGGAAATTAACGATTATCCGACACAGAAGCCATTAGGGATAGTGCCCTAAATAAAATGCACAACGATGGTGAGTGAAGGAAATCGACATATGACGGATGGAACCATCTCACCTGAAGTTCATCTACATCTACATGGATACTTTGCAAATCACATTTAAGTGCCTGGCAGAGAGTTCATCGAACCAACTTCACAATTCTCTGTTATTCCAATCTCGTATAGTGCGCGGAAAGAATGAACACCTATGTCTTTCCGTAGGAGCTCTGATTTCCCTTACTTTATCGTGGTGATCGTTCCTCCCTATGTGGGTCGGAATCAACAAAATATTTTCGCATTCAGAAGAGAAAGTAGGTGATTGGAATTTCGTGAGAGGATTCCATCGCAACGAAAAACGCCTTTCTTTTAATGATTTCCAGCCCAAATCCTGTATCATTTCTGTGACACTCTCTCCTATATTTTATGATAATACAAAACCTGCTGCCTTTCTTTGAACTTTTTCGATGTACTCCGTCAGGGCTATCTGGTAAGGATCCCACACCGCGTAGCAGTATTCTAAAAGAGGACGGGCAAGCGTAGTGTAGGCAGCCTCCTTAGTAGGTCTGTTACTTTTTCTAAGTGTCTTGCCAATAAAACGCAGTTTTTGGTTAGCCTTCCCCACAACATTTTCTATGTGTTCCTTCCAATTTAAATTGTTCGTAATTGTAATAACTAGGTATTTAATTAAATTTACGGCTTTTAGATTAGACTGATTTATCGCTTAACCGAAGTTTAACGAGGTCCTTTTAGCACTCATGTGGATGACCTCACACTTTTCGTTATTTAGGATCAACTGCCACTTTTCGCACCATTCCGATATTTCTTCTAAATCGTTTTGTTTTGTTTTGATCTTCTGATACCTTTATTAGTCGATAAACGAGAGCGTCATCTGCAAACAACCGAAGACGGCTGCCCAGATTGTCTCCCAGATGTAGATCAACTATACAGTATACCTTGGGATGTCCTGAGATGAATTTGAACATTTTTAAATTTATTCTGGGCTGTTATTACGCCTTCTCCTTATCACTAAAATGCACCATTACAATGTAAATTTACAATTTACAGCTGTTAATACAAATAAATACTTATTCAGTGTAATATTTACTGCTGTTAGTGCTGCATTACTAATATTGACACAGCCAAATTCTGATAAAGTTGGTGGACAGCTATATGGAGACACCGAAAACACAGCTACACAGCTCCTTACCATTCCTGATACAACGTAGGGAAATCACTGCCGGCGGCCGTTATGTCTGAGCGGTTCTGGGTGCTTCAGTCCGGAACCGTGCTGCTGCTACAGTCGCAGGTTCGAATCCTGCCTCGGGCATGGCTGTGCGTAATGTCGTTAGGTTAGTTGGGTTTAAGTAGTTCTAAGTCTAGGAGACTGATGACCCCAGATGTTAAGTCTCATAGTGCTCAGAGCCATTTGAACTATCTGAACCAAATCAATGTGCCAGTCAGAACAGCTTCCAGTACTCTCGGAATGAATAAATACAGGACCTGTGTGGTTTTCAGCAGGATCTTATACCAAGTTCAGGCTGTGATGATGGAGGTGGACAGCGATCACGCACTGCTCTCTCCGAAGTAGACCACAGAGGCTCAAAAATATTGAAATCTAGGGAACGTGTTTTTTTTTTTAACTGCGTTTTTCTCCTTTATTAAAACAACCATATATTTACATAAGCACAAAAACAAAAAATTGAAGTCCTGAAACTGTTTCAACACGAATTGTATCCTACAATACACTGAAGAACACATTTCAATATAGTGCCATTTGTAAGCTTACAAAATAGAAAAAAAAATTGTAAACTGACAATAGCCTCTTCAGTCCAGACAGAAACATAGAACCAAAACGCAAACACATATATAATTGACTGTCTTAACTAGAATGACAGTTCTGTCATTTGATTCATAACTGTCCTAACTCAAAGTCATTTGGAGCATACAAACGGATAATAAGAGATGCACAGGAACATAAATTAACGAAAACGTCATAATGAAGTTAATAACACCATTGAGAAGGCGGGAGCAGTCCTAGAAACAGGTGTAGCCCCTTATTCGTTGTGTATTTTGTTCGCTACATAGTCTTGCATGTGATTTGTGTCCTTACCGGCATCGAGAACTACCCTAGGGCATAGGAGCTGCGCCAGTCCATCCCCGTGCTCACAAAACCAGTTATGGACGATACGAGCTGTGTGAGCAGGGTCCGGTCTTCGAATGAGGAGGTGGAGTGGGAAGGGGCAGCATCACTTTTCGGAAACGCACATTGTGCTATGGGATGGACCTGATCAGCGAAGGTGGTCAGATAATCCTTAGCAGAAATGTGATATTGCAGATCAACAATGTGGCTGGCCGAATCACCACCGAACCTGCATCACATTCCACTCCTGGGACGAAAACTCTCTCAGAGGTTGAAAACAGTGCGAAACAAGAATCGTGTGACCAAATAATTTTGTTTCACTCATCCACAGTCGAGGTTTTATGTCTTCGTCACCACGTTCTCCTGCTACGGGTATTTTCGTCATTGATTGATGGCTTCGGAATTCTAGCTCACCCTTCAAATCCCTGCTTCTGGAGTTCCCTTGGTTTTGTTTTGTTGCTGACAGGTTTCGCGAGTGCGACATTCAGTTCTGCAGCGACTTCTGCAGCTGTCGATCTCTTATTTTTCGTCAGTGCCTCTTCAGTGACCGTCCGTCACGACCACGTAACAGGCACATTCGTCCGCGTTGTGACTTAGCGGATATTGCTTTTCCCTTTCCCTGTATCCGGTATAAATCTTCGTTACGGTGCCTCTTGGAACACCGAAAACTTCGGCTACCATTGTTACAGAAGAGCCCACCATAAGAGCACCAACAGTTCGCCCATGTTCGAATTTACTGAGCTGCGACCAGATGCACTGACACTGTTTTGACCACGACAGTGTAACGCACTGAGGACATTGCACAGGTGTCGCTCGTGCGACAGCGCACCCTCCAGGCTTGGCTAGCATCTGCCTGTTTTGTCCAACCAGTTTACAATTGTACAGACTATTAATTTTAGTTCACTCAGTCTGCTTTCCTGCTCAGAAAAAGAGCCAGCCATATCTACCTTGATTATGGTCTAACACGCTAATATCCTGAAATTAAATGATGTATGAGATAGACAAAAGAGCATGCACCATGGTAACATGATACAGTGTACATTAAAAATGGCCTCGGTAACATTGTAACAAGTGACGCAGTGATAAAGATATTGATCCAAAATATTACAACTACCTGCTTAGTAGCATAGCACTTGACATTTGGAAAGTAATATAGCAGCGACTGTGCATGGCACGGATTCGAAAAATTTTCCCTTCGTGTGTGGCACGGGACGTCTGCTCAAAGCTCACGCAGTTCCCATAAATTACCGGCCGAATGTTTTGCGAGCATGAGTTCACAGTCGATTACATCCCTGATGTATTCCATCGGGTTCATATCTGGAGTACCTGAAGGCCAAGACACCAACATCGGTTCGCCATCATGCTCCTGAATCCACTGTAGCTCGATTCAGGCGTTGCGACACGGACAGTTATGCTGCTGGGAGCTAAAATCGGCGGCGGAGAACACATCAGGCACGATGGTAAGCAGGTGGTCTGCAGTTACCTGCACGTTGTCCACAGCTATCATGGTGCCTTCGATTACTGTGTGTATCTGCATACTGGGTGTATCTGGACACGACCATCGACCTACTGTAACGAGAAACGTTATTCATCCGACAAGGTGCACTATTCATTGATCAGCGGTCCTTTCTCGAAGATCTTGTGCCAAATGCAGCCGTAATTGATGAAGCCGTTCGAGCAAAGAAGGAACCCATAGGGTTTCTTGCACCGTAGCCCCATCTTCAACAATACTAGTAGGCCAAAACCTAACCAGCTTTGCAGTTTGCTACATATTCGTCCCCAGGCGCTCAGTAATAACAGTCTGTCAATTCCTCTTATATAAATGGACTTCCCCATTTTCGGCGCGTATAATTCCCGATGCTTCTGTGTTACACACTGAAATGCCAAAGAAACTGGTATAGGATGCGTATTCAAATACAGAGATATGGAAACAGGCGGAATACGGTACTGTGGTCGGCAACGCCTATAGAAGAAAAAAAGTGGCTGGGACAGTGGTTACATCGGTTACTGCTGCTACAATGACAGGTTATCTTATCAAGATTTAAGTGAGTGTGAACCTGTTGTTATAGTCGGTGCACCAGCGATGGGACTCAGCATTTCCGAGGTAGCGATGAAGTGGAGACATAACCGTACGATCATTTCACGAGTGTACTGTGAATGTCAGAAATGCGGTGAAACATCAAATCTCCGACATCGCTGCTGCCGGGAAAAGATCGTGCAAGATCGGGACCAACGACGACTGAAGAGAATCGTTCAGCGTAACAGAAGTACAATCCTCCCGCAAATTGCTGCAGATTTCAATGCTGAACCATCAACAAGTGTTAGCGTGCGACCCATTCAAGGGAACATCACCGATATGGGTTTTGGGAGCCGAAGGCCCACTCTTGTACCCTTGATGACTGCACGATACAAAGCTTTACGCCTCGCCTTGGCACGAAAACACCGAATTAGACTGGTGATGGCTGGAAACATGTTGCCTGGTCGGACGAGTCTCGTTTCGAATTCTATCGAGCGGATGGGCATGTACGGGTATGGAGACAACCTCATGAGTCCATGGAACCTGCATGTCAGCAGGGGACTGTTCAAGCTGGCGGAGGCTCTGTAATGGTGTGCGGTGTGTGCAGTTGGTCTGATACGCACGTAAGAATCCTGTCTCTTCACTTGCATCCATTCATGTCCATTGTGCATTCCAACAAACTTGGCCAACTCCAACAGGACAATGCGATACCCCACACGTCCAGAATTGCTACAGAGTCTTTCCAGGAACACTATTCCGATTTTAAACGCTTCAGCTGGTCGCCAAACTCTCCAGGCAAGAACATTATTGAGCATTTCTGGGATGCCTTGCTGTTCAGAAGAGATCTCCATCTTAAGGATTTATCGACAGCCCTGCAGGATTCATGGTGTCAGTTCCCTCCAGCAGTACTTCAGACGTTATTTGAATCCATGCCATGTCGTATTGCGGCACTGCTGCGTGCACGCGGGGGCCCTACGCGATATTAGGCAGGTGTACCGGTTTCTTTGATTCTCCAGTGTACTTCCCTCGCCGCGTGATGTGCCGCGGTACTCAATAACGTTTTCGGCAGTGTTCATAATTTTTCCACTCATCAACGCGTATCGGACAATAGACCATGGACCGTGGTACCCTTACAAGTGACTTTTCTTTATCATCAGTTTTTTGAGTAGGACTAGCACATTACAACATAAATTATTTGTTGGATGATGTATTCCAATCTCTGTCTGTCCCTTAAGTTTTCACCCTTTACATCTCCCTCTACTACCATGGAGATTATACCCTGATGTCGTAGCACATGTCCTCTCATTTCTCCCTTCTTTTTTTCTGTGTTTTCTGATTGTTTGCCGATTCAGCGGAGAACCTCCTCATTCTTTATCTCATCACTCCATCTATTTTTCTATATTCTTCTTTAGCACCAAATCTCAAACGTTTCCATTCTCTTCTGTTCCATTTTGCCCGCTATTCATAATTCGGTGACACACAGTATGTTTAGACTGACTGTGATCCCTTCGCGTTGCAATACCGGATGTACGAGTACCACGGTTCTCCACTATGTGAACGTGGCCGTCTACCTTTGATTGGAATATTACCTCCCTTTACAACACAAGAGACTTCTTAAGAGTAGTAGTGTCCCTTCTTCGCAGTGGTACACTCTTAACAACCCTTATAACGAAGTATTCAGTTATGTTCAGTTGAATCAAGTTCGTGGAACGAGGTGGTCGCTCTAGAACTATGTGCTCACATAGCGGACATTCGTCCACCAGGCCAGTCATGTGTTGCACAGCTCTGTCATTTATACTTAACATGCCAAAATCGCACGCACCGTCCTGAGTATACTCTCTGTAGAACAAAGAAAGCTCGTACACGTTGTTTATAAATGAATATCTGGGTATTAAAGCTTTGTCATATTTATTACATTAAACTTACAGTTATAAATGATATGTCAAATGAAAGAGCAACTCAAACAGTTTTACCAAGAACCATACAAATGTTCAATGTGAGCACAATTTGTTACATGAGACACATAAAGTCTTGAACTTTACTGTACCCAAGCGCTGGATAGGCCACAAGAGGCCCAATGACAGGGCTTGCTTTGCATGGCCTCCACATTCACCCGACCTAACGCCATGCGATTTTTTCCTTTAGGGCTTCATCAAGCATCGTGTGTACGTGCCCCCATTACCAGCAGACCTCCCTGAAATAAGAAACCGGATTGAAGAAGCTGTTTCTACTGTAAGTAGGCTGTTTAGGTTTTCTTATTGGTAACGCCACATTGCGCTCTGTATGAAAATCACTGGCTGTGCTATGTACAGTCTGTGGCTAGTTTGCATTGTTGCCTGCCATTGTAGTGTTGGGCAGATGGATGTGAACAGCGCGTAGCGTTGCGCAGTTGGAGGTGAGCCGCCAGTAGTGGTGGATGTGGGGAGAGAAACGGCGGAGTTTAGAAATTTGTAAGACTGGATGTCATGAACTGCTATATATATAATGAGTTTTGATGATATTAAGGTAAATACATTGTTTGTTCTCTATTAAAATCTTTCATTTGCTAACTATCCCTATCAGTAGTTAGTGCCTTCCGTAATTTGAATCTTTTATTTAGCTGGCAGTAGTGGCGCTCGCTGTATTGCAGTAGTTCGAGTAACCAAGATTTTTGTGAGGTAAGTGATTTGTGAAACGTATAGGTTAATGTTAGTCAGGGCCATTCTTTTGTAGGGATTTTTGAAAGTCAGATTGCGTTGCGCTAAAAATATCGTGTGTCAGTTTAAGCACAGTATTTCATTAATTTTTCTAAGGGGACGTTTCATATGGCGACCCTTAGCCGAGTATACCTCACTGGAATTTTCTGATTTTTTTCTTGTAGTTTGTGTAATTAGTGAAGCTATTGTTTATTGCCAGCGCGTAATTGTAGAGAGTCTCCTTTGTAGTTGCAGTCTTTCATTGTTGTACAGTAAAACAGTTGTGGCATGCATGTAGATTTGCACCAAGTATTTCGCAACTGCGCTTGCAATTAACTAGATATTATTTTCAGTGCTATGTTAATATGTACTCTTATTTTTGCTCTTCAAATTGTGCTTTTCTATGTTATCGTGTGAAATATTGTGACAATAATGGCGTGTGAAAAACGTAACACTAGGCTCCAAAGTAAACTGAGAAATAATAGTGACGACGAGCGTAGCTTATCAGCACCACTGTGTAGTGAATTAATAGACATTCGAAGTAGTAATTTGGTAATTGTGCATAGGGAAATGGAGCGGGCAGCAAATAGTGGTGTAGACAATGAAACAAGTTAGTCAACAGGGAACTACACTCCTGGAAATGGAAAAAAGAACACATTGACACCGGTGTGTCAGACCCACCATACTTGCTCCGCACACTGCGAGAGGGCTGTACAAGCAATGATCACACGCACGGCACAGCGGACACACCAGGAACAGCGGTGTTGGCCGTCGAATGGCGCTAGCTGCGCAGCATTTGTGCACCGCCGCCGTCAGTATCAGCCAGTTTGCCGTGGCATACGGAGCTTCATCGCAGTCTTTAACACTGGTAGCATGCCACGACAGCGTGGACGTGAACCGTATGTGCAGTTGACGGACTTTGAGCGAGGGCGTATAGTGGGCATGCGGGAGGCCGGGTGGACGTACCACCGAATTGCTCAACACGTGGGGCGTGAGGTCTCCACAGTACATCGATGTTATTGCCAGTGTCGGCGGAAGGTGCACGTGCCCGTCGACCTGGGACCGGACCGCAGCGACGCACGGATGCACGCCAAGACCGTAGGATCCTACGCAGTGCCGTAGGGGACCGCACCGCCACTTCCCAGCAAATTAGGGACACTGTTGCTCCTGGGGTATCGGCGAGGACCATTCGCAACCGTCTCCATGAAGCTGGGCTACGGTCCCGCACACCGTTAGGCCGTCCCAACATTGTGCAGCCCGCCTCCAGTGGTGTCGCGACAGGCGTGAATGAAGGGACGAATGGAGACGTGTCGTCTTCAGCGATGAGAGTCGCTTCTGCCTTGGTGCCAATGATGGTCGTATGCGTGTTTGGCGCCGTGCAGGTGAGCGCCACAATCAGGACTGCATACGACCGAGGCACACAGGGCCAACACCCGGCATCATGGTGTGGGGAGCGATCTCCTACACTGGCTGTACACCTCTGGTGATCGTCGAGGGGACACTGAATAGTGCATGGTACATCCAAACCGTCATCGAACCCATCGTTCTACCATTCCTAGACCGCCAAGGGAACTTGCTGTTCCAACAGGACAATGCACGTCTGCATGTGTCCCGTGCCACCGAACGTGCTCCAGAAGGTGTAAGTCAACTACCCTGGCCAGCAAGATCTCCGGATCTGTCCCCCATTGAGCATGTTTGGGACTGGATGAAGCGTCGTCTCACGCGGTCTGCACGTCTAGCACCAACGCTGGTCCAACTGAGGCGCCAGGTGGAAATGACATGCCAAGCCGTTCCACAGGACTACATCCAGCATCTCTACGATCGTCTCCATGGGAGAATAGCAGTCTGCATTGTTGCGAAAGGTGGATATACACTGTACTAGTGCCGACATTGTGCATGCTCTGTTGTCTGTGTCTCTGTGCCTGTGGTTCTGTCAGTGTGATCATGTGATGTATCTGACCCATGAATGTGTCAATAAAGTTTCCTCTTCCTGGGACAATGAATTCACGGTGTTCTTATTTCAATTTCCTGGAGTGTATTATCGATCGATCGGTCGGCAACAGCTCACCTCAGGAATCCGAAATTACAGAACACAATACTGCAAATACTGTAGACTTAGGTTTTGGGTCCTCGCCGTTTTCTCAAACGAGTCAAGACACGTTTTCTGCTTGTCAAAATGTGAATGTTGCCGGTGAAAATGCACTGCGAAGAAGCATAGAGAAACAGATTCCAGACATTAATACATTATTATTGCAATTAATGCAACAAATGGAACTAAATGAGAGACAAACACAGCAAAAGCTTCAAAAGTTAGACACAATGGAACAAAATTAGAGACAAACACAGCAAAACCTTCAAAAGTTATACACAATGGAACAAAATCGGAGACAAACACAGCAACAGTTAGATACAATGGTACAAAATCAGACACAAACACAGCAAAAGCTTCAAAAGTTAGACACCACACTTGAACAAACACGTAAAGATTTAACTACTGAGTTACATAACATAGAATCGAAATGTCAATAACTCTGTAATGACGTAAAAACACAGATTTGTGAGCATTTTCAACCTATTTTTTCGCGGCATGAAAATGCATTACAGAATCACGAAACAGCCATAAAAGAACTGCAAACTATTGTTCATTAAAATCATGACACCTTGCAAGCTAAAATTGACTCAGTTGCATCTACCGATTTGGTTACGCAACTTGCAAAAACTCAAGAAAACTTAAAGGACACAGTAGATACTCTGAAAATGGGTTCAGAAAGACACATGCAGGAAATTATTTCATTATCAGAGAAAGTAGCTGAACTTTCGGATCAGCTAAATAATTTATCTACGAAGGTAGATAATAATCTGAATGACACAAAACCGGTAGTCTTTAATGACACAGGACAATGGCTTCTGCTCAATAGGATTTTTAAAAATGTGTATGAGATGTCTGTGTGATGATGCGTTTGACTGTAGTTAAGTGTAATCACTATGCATGAAAAGAGAATTAGTGGTAGAAAAGGCTAATGAAAAGTCTATCGTAAAAATGGTCAGTATGCTGTCATATTTTTCACTGTTAACGGGCATTATGAGTGTAAACTACTCGTTCGACATTACAGTCAGATAGCCTATTGAAGAAGCAAACAATTACCCATCATCTGCGAATAACTACAGGGAATAATAACCGATAACGTCGAAAACCACCGGTATCTTAGCAAGTAACAGTTACTGTCATTTAGGGCGTTATCCAGTTCGTTCTTTGAAAATGACAGGGGTTAACATGTCGAAAAATCGGACTTATGACGACTTTATCCAGCTGGATTCTCGCTTGTTATTAGAGCATGCAACATGGTGGGGCAAGCTTGCTTCTCCTTGGGCAATATGTTGAACATTATAGTATACATAATTCAAAGGATACAAAGTGCTAATGAAAAAGGCCAGGAAGTTTTCATTATTATGTCAGCAACATATATGTTGACAAACAAATTTTTTTAAACCACTGGTCTTTAAGACTAATAAATATTATTTCTTTGTTCTGAAGCCTACATCGCAATACCACCGTCACTTCTATCTGAATATGTTTCCGAACAATCTGATTGTAAATTTACGATGACATGTTCAAGGCTTACATCCATCATCACTTCCTTGTCAAATTATTCTTTCTGACGCTTTTCAGCATGTCGCACAGACTGTGCCCACGCTACAGATGTAATGTTGCCTATTGCCTCATGCACAAGCGATTTAGTGAATGTTATCTTGAATGTTTTTTTCTCCCCTGTGGCATCATCCTTTACCCCAATTAATTCAATAGGGCTAAAATGTCAGTAATAAGAGGGTAAGTGCAAAACTATGTGACCCCGTTCACGTGCAAGGAAGTCAAGTTTGAATGTTCTGTCAAGTGATTTGTATAAATTAACTAACTGCAGGAGATCGGCACAAGTCTGGTTTATACTGTGCTTGTTGTTGTGGTCTTCAGTCCTGAGACTGGTTTGATGCAGCTCTCCATGTTACTCTATCCTTTGCAAGCTTCTTCATCTCCCAGTACTTACTGCAACCTACATCCTTCTGAATCTGCTTGGTGTATTCATCTCTTGGTCTCCCCCTACGATATTTACCCTCCACGCTGCCCTCCAATGCTAAATTTGTGATCCCTTTATGCCTCAGAACATGCGCTACCAACCGGTCCCTTCTTCTTGTCAAGTTTTGCCACAAACTCCTCTTCTCCTCGCCGGCCGCGGTGGTCTAGCGGTTAAGGCGCTCAGTCTGGAACCGCGTCACTGCTACGGTCGCAGGTTCGAATCCTGCCTCGGGCATGGATGTGTGTGATGTCCTTAGGTTAGTTAGGTTTAAGTAGTTCTAAGTTCTAGGGGACTGATGACCACAGCAGTTAAGTCCCATAGTGCTCAGAGCCATTTGAACCATTTTGAACCATCCTCTTCTCCTCTATTTATTTTTATCCCAGGGAAAAATATCAGCTTTCCTGGTGTTTATACTTGGTGCTTTCTCTGTAACAGTTGAAATAAAACTGGCAATAACTGACTTCGAAGCATGTTATGACAAGAATTGTCAATCACGTCACGAAACTGAGAGCATTCATTTCTGAATGGTAGTCACTACTGTTTTTCTTAGATGTAAATACACGTTTACTCTCAGAAACAAAACCAGAAGAAGAGGCAGCATGCAAAATTATTATCCGAGAACTTATTCCTGTGAAAACTTTAAAAACTGCAGTACCGTCATTCATTTTCCTGCAGATCTTCATGGAATGATTCTAATTGACCCATGTCTCATCAAGGTAAATACACTGTTGAACTACCTCCTCTTGCATCGTGAATCTTTACATGGGATGTAGTTAGTGCTGCACCTATATCACTTCTTTGAACTAAAATCTCTGTTCTTAACATATCTTTTAAAATTCTTTACATTGGCGAAGTGCTTACCATTATAGCTAATTTTCTCCTGCATGACTGTAACACGTTTTTGCGATGTCGGGCATTCATCATTCACATGGAGCACCTTAAAACATCGTTGTTAAAACCATCCATTTGTGTTACAGGGTCCTTCTCATTTCAATGATTTCCAGGTGATACGAAACCAACTTTTTCTATTGTTCCTACAACTCTGACACTTTCGTTTACAGTTCTCTTCAAAGCTCTCTTGCCGACACTACATGGTTCTGGAGTCCGATATCGTGTCTTCGACGGCAACAGTGCAGCATTTAGGAGCGAGATTCTCACTGTTTACGTGTAACTAGCTGCTGGCCGCTCAGACAGAGGCTGAATATCATTGGCTACCAGTGGCTAGTGGATGGGGATGCGCAGAATGGCTGAAAACTGGGCCGCCTTCCGACGTGACGCAGAGTTTAGCTGTGGCAAGAGACAAACCCATGCTATGATAGGGGAAGTATGCAACAATATAGGCAATTATGAGTGAGCCATTCAGGACACACTCTTTCTAGGAGGGCCAAGTGCTGGGATGAGTGCATCCCAACGTGTCATGGCTCAGGAAGAGGCATTGTGTGTTCATGAAGCTCTGATATCTTGTAATATCTCTGGATCGGAGATTATGAGCTATGAACTGTGCTACGTACATTATGTGACAGAAAGTATCTGTACTCCTGGCTGAAAATAACTTACAAGTTCATGGCGCCCTCCACAGGTAATACTGCAATTCAAATAGTGTTATCCCACCCTTAGCCTTGATGACAGCTTCCACTCTCGCAGCTATACGTCAGGTGCTAGAAGGTTTCTTGGGGAATGGCAGCCCAATCTTCATGGAGTGCTGCACTGAGGTGTTGGTCAGTGAGACCTGGCTCGAAGTCAGCGTTCCAAAACATCCCATAGGATTCAGGTCAGGACTCTGTGCAGGCCAGTCCATTACAGGGATATTATTGTCCTGTAACCACTCCGCCACAGACCGTGTATTATGAACAGGTGCTCAATCGAGTTGAAAGATGCAATCCCCGAATTGCTCTTCAACAGTTGGAAGCAAGAAGGGGCTTAAAATATCAATTTAAGCCTGTGCTGTGATAGTGTCACGCAAAACAATAAGGGGTACAAGCCCCCTCGACAAAAAACACGGCTACACCTTAACTCCACCGCCTCCGAATTTTGCTGTTGGCAGTACACACGCTGGCAGATGACATTCACCGGGCATTCGCCATACCCACACCCTACCATCAGATCGTCACATTTTGTACCGTAATTCGTCACTCCACACAATGTTTTTCCATTGTTTAATCGTCCAATGCTTACGCTCCTTGCACCAAGCAAGGCGTCGTTCGGCATTTACCGACATGATGTGTGGCTTATGAGCAGCCGGTCTACCATGAAATCCAAGTTTTCTCACCTCCCGCCTGACTGTCATAGTACTTGTAGTCCATCCTGATGCAGTTTGGAATTCCTGTGTGATGGTCTAGATAGATGTCTGCCTATTGCACATTACGACCATCTTCAACCGTCAGCGGCTCTGTCAGTCAACAGGCGAGGTCGGTCTGTAAGCTTTTGTGCTGTACGTGTCCCCTCATGTTTGCACTTCACTATCACATCGTAAACAGTGCACCTGGGGATGTTTAGGAGTGTGGAAATCTCGCGTACAGACGTATGACACAAGTGACAACTAATCATCTGACCACGTTGGAAGTCCGTGAGTTACGCTAAGCGCCCCAATCCGCTATCTCACGATGTCTAATGGTTACTGAGGTCGCTGATATGGAGTACATGGCAGTAGGTGACAGCACAATGCACCTAATACGAAAACCTATGTTTTTGGGGATGTCCGGATACTTTTGATCACACATAGTGTAAGTTACGCTAACATTTGAGGGCAGTAGTGTACATTAACCAGGAAAAATATAATTTTTCGCCTCACAAAAACTTTGAGCATTTTACGACTACATATCCAGTCAAGACCAAGGTAGAATTGTCAGGTCAACTGGTTCGCAAGGTGCCGACGCATCCATCACTGGCACATACCGCACCTTATTATGGCCGCAATTGTTACTTCAGTCACCACAAGGTGAAAATTGCTTTTCTCAGTGGCCAAGTGTCAGAGTGACTGAAGTGTGTTCATTTCAGATCGGCTTTAGATTAGAATTGATTTACGTAGTTTTTTCATTCCCCCGTGTCCATGTCAGCCTTGTATTGCACAGGTGTTCTTGGGCTTAAATTCGAGGATGGCAGTCGGCAGATAGACGATATTGTCAGCTACAATAGAGTAGCCAGTGTACAGCAAATTGTGTAATTTGATAACTCTGTCTGTGTGATATTTTTAGGTTACATTTTTCGTTCAGTGTGCTTTAACTTACGTTTGTATTTGTTCTCTCTTGAGATTACTTCAGCGAAAGAATTGTTCTGGTCAATTTTCATGTGTGTACCTTGCTTGAAGTTAGTTTCATTAAGATTCTCTGGATTAGTCTTACTGGAACTTCCTAAGTACATGGGATGTTTTTCTTCTTCAGTTACACAACCTGAATCCATTGTGTTTGGTGATTATTGTATTAAAAAAAGTTTGTGCAGGTAATAGTTCGTTTGTTTGATCTAAAACAGTTGCTACTCCTTGTGTCACTGACATATTTTAGGTGATGTTCAAATGTTCAAAAATGTTCAAATGTGTGTGAAATCTTATGGGACTTAACTGCTAAGGTCATCAGTCCCTAAGCCTGCACACCACTTAACCTAAGTTATCCTAAGGACAAATACACACACACCCATGCCCGAGGGAGGACTCGAACCTCCGCCGGGATCAGCCTCAGATTCCATGACTGCAGCGCCCCTGACCGCTCGGCTAATCCCGCGCGGATTAGGTCATGTATAACAGGTATTATTCTGATGTCTACACATCACTGTGTCTGGGATCTCCTTACCTGGCAGGGCCTGGGTTCGCAGGCACTTTAAACTTGTCACACCTATGTTCGCATGGTAAATGGTAGAGATAGGTCACACTAATTTGGGCGAGTACACTAGGAGGTAAGTATCTACTGATGGTAATATAATTGTTACTATTGCTTATATACTTATGATTTGCTGTTGTTCCAGCAATGCAATATGTTTCTGAATCGGTGGTTGTGAAGCAGATGAACGATGACATCCACATTCCACAGGGTGCAGTGCCACACCAGCCTCAGCATCCGACAGACCGTCTTCCTGATTAATCGGTTCCAGTGTTGTTCAGTTATACTGAATCGACGCAGTAACCGCCTATATTCAACTATACTGTACCAGTGCAGCAGCAGCCGCATCCCTTGGAGCTGCCGCAGCTCGCAGAACTGCAGACAGGTCCCCGATCAAGAGCACTAATATCCGGCATCACATAATTTTACTGTGTGTGGATCTCAGAGAGTATACCAGGACAATAACTTTGCCACGGATATTGAAGTTTAAAGTTCTCAGCGCCTCGGTTGCTGTCGGACAAGTTTGATCCTTTCCAAAAACCGATTAACGTTCATATGCTTCGGCATAAAGTCTCAAAATTGATATGTGTGATTAGAATTAACTTTATGGGACACAAGCACATAGTTAAAACAATCAAGTGCAGTTAGATGATACGTGCTTTCCAGTGCCGATCATGAAGGAAAGACTGTGCCATTGGCAGCCATGTGTAACAGCAGCTTTCTGCGAGTTTGAATTTGTAGAGTATTAGAGCAAAAATGGTGTTACTGTGTACCAAATGGAGCACTGTATAAATTCTTGTACATCCCCTACTCTAGAATGTGTGACTGTAGAACCTGTAGACTGCAGGTGGTAAATTTAGAGAGAGATTTCTTAGTGGGTAATGCTGCCTGTTTGCCTGAGCGCCATACATGCTGGATTTAAGGCCTACGGACAGCAGCTATTTCAAAAATTTTGTACTGCCACTACTTGTATATAAAAAATAATGAATAAATCACGGAGTGTTTTCCCTGCAGAATTGTTTCAGCGACAGACTTCCACTCACACATGTTCTGTCCGACTATCTATTAGAAAGAATATGTAGATGGTCGGGTCTTGCAGAAAGTGTTATCACTTCTGTCTCTAAGCTGGTCGTAGGTTGTGTTCCAAAAATGAACAGCGTATAGACAAAAGTGATGACACTTTCTGCAGGACCTGACCATCATTTTGCAGGACAATGCTCAAGTACGTGCAGTGCAAGCTTCTACTGATTTGTTTGACTGATAGGGCTGCCAAGTGCTATACCACCTACTGTTCTCCCCTGATTTCAACCCTCGTAAGTTCAACTTGATTTCTTAACTGAAGGAAGCACTTCACGGTATTCGCTTCAGAACTGCTACAAATTTGTTGGGTTATACCGCACCGCTCGAAATGTCAACACAAATGTCACTGCTAATATTATCCTACGACTTCCACATCGGTGGCAACTGGTTATACACAATGCAGGTTACTACTTTGAAGGTCAGTAAAACTGTGAAACACGTATTTATTTCGCACGAGCTGTAAATAAATATTTGCCACCATTAAAGTTCCAACCCTCTTATTTGCTGCTGGAGTCAAGGATGTTAAGGCTCCTATTGTTTGTTTTCCTCATTTCTGTCTAAGCACATACTGGAAAATCAGAATAATTACATATCTAAAAGTTCATGACATGTTTCGTATCCCACAACAGATCGCAAAAAAAAACCGCAATAGAATTCTAAAAATTGTCCTGCAGACCAGAAAAATGTCTGGAAATTTCAGAGAGTCTTGGATGTCCTACAGCTGCTCTAAAGCCACAATGGCGAATAGGGGGAGAGCCTCAACCAGGGGAGGATGGTCGTTGGTCGTACTGGACTCACAACACACGAACAAAAACAACCGTGGACGGCGATCACGCTCTGAACTGGTATCCTCTAACAATCAGGCCAGCTTCCTGCCCTGGTTTCTGCCACGAGTTGCGATCGTCTCCAGACTCTAGGATTACAAGAACATTAACTTCCTGAACACTGCTGACGAGAAATGCTTCGTCAATCACGAATTAATTTCCCGATCTCCAAACCGATATCAGATGCAATATGCGATTTTATACGCCAAAAAATGACGTATTTATTATACTTTTACGCTGAATTTATCGAGTAGCTTATGAAAATTAATAATTGTATGTATTTTCACATGATTTGTCAGAATATCATACTCTCGACATATCAACCAGTATGCTACCGATCGCTTGCACCCTATAATTCTGTTGATAAAAGTGGAAACTACGTCTCCAGGAACCCGAAACTTCAGCGGGGTCATTTTGTGGGACATGCTGTAAACCACTGAGTAGCTGGAAACTTAGCTCGTCTATGATATTCACATGAAAACTCGAAAACAGAGGAAGCTGGTAGTTGCACTTCTACTTTTTAACAAATACCGATGTCAATGTTATAACAGATTCCAGATCATCCTTGCGCTTTAGAAAGTCAACTAAGGCTTCAATAATTATAATCGTAAGTGTTTTTGATGTATAGAGAACCAGAAAACGTCTCCTCCACCTGTTTTTCACCGTCGAGATACACACATCACACATCTCAATAGATGTTCTCTCAACCATATAAAGAAGGGAAATGTGTAAAACGGCAGTGCAAACACGTTAAACGATCAGTTTACATGTAAAGGAGTAACTGTCCAGAGCAAACACTCGCCCATATTGAATTTTTCTCAAATTTCCATGGAAAATACTCACAACACACGCGATCACGAAGGGATTATTAATTCGCTATTCACCCACCTAGATAGCGACATGGTTAGGTTAGCCTGTCCAGTTCAGATGGCTTCGCGTTGGCTCAAATCTTAAACCGGAAATGTCGATTCGTTCCGGCCACTGGGTACCATCTCCATGCACATGCTTGCCATGCAGACTCGTCCTAAAAAATCAGTCAAATACTTATTACATAATTACAATACGGTGACATTCGACAATGAGCTAAGCATCAGATATACCTTTTCCTGACGACAGCGGCTCTGGAAATATCAATATCCATACCATGCTTATGACTGGACATAATTTTTCACGTAAAATTTTTCATCCCCCTTACGGATATCGATGCACTGAAATCACAGTTTACCATATCAAATCTGTACCTCCCTTACTACCAGACAAAGTCATTTCTTTGCATATGCTGAAACACTGACCACAATAATTTTCCAAGATGCTACTCCAGGCGGGTGTAGAATGAATGTGCGCAAATACTGAACGCGAAAATGAAGATATGGCCCTGTTTGACTACCCCCTGAAGCAGATCTTAGGATCTCTTAGTGGTAATATTATCTCCTCGTTCTTGCTCTTAACATATGAATTACAACATAAACCTAAATGAATGATTAAGGGAACTAGTAACTACCAAATGATAAATGCCGTATCTGCTTATATATTTACTGTAGATTAAAAGTCCTTTATGTATTACAAATATTTTTCTATCAATTTCCAATGGACATAAAGAGATACAAATGGATTTCCTAACTAATATGATGTATCAATTGCCCGAAATCTGCCCCTTTTTATGGCAACGTGATCCAATATAAATTATGTGAAATGACCGACATCACCTATGTACCAAACACTAGAAGACACTACTGTTAAAGACGATCTACAGTGGTGTGGGACCTAAGTGGAAATAAAACTTATGTGAACACAGCTGTTTAGCTTTATAGCCCTGATAAGCCGAAGCAATTACCAATACTGCATCCAGTGCCTCGGAGTAATGATTCTCGTCCACGTGTGCAATGCTGAAAGAACTCCAGCCACAAAATAAAAACTCTTTCAAACACTAGGACGGCAGAAGGCGGTCCTCTCACTACTATGATCCAGTACTGTCTTCTCCTCTCTGTGTTCTACAGACGAGAAACGCGAACTCCCAGGCACAAGGACGGGGTTCAGATAACGTCTCAACGTAAGTATAGACAGAGGAAGTGCTCTCAATCAATGAATGCTGCGTACTCAACAACGACTCCCAACCCGGAGGTGAAGTACAGAATCGTATAAGTTCGCCAAAGTACGGTGCCTAACAGTTCTAACTATAAAATCTCCTGAGAGCAAAGACAGCAAGTGCACCTGTACAAAAAAAGCTGATACTGAGTGACCGTCGAAACTGGGCGGTCAAAACGGAAGACCTCTTCTCTCGACTGCTGGCGTCGTCTGCTGGCTTCCTAGCAAAGCTCGGCTCCGCTCCCTCGTAACTCAGGAGGCGAATCATATTCTCGAAACCACGGAATATTCTACCTCTCTACAGATTCTTCCGAATGCCGACCAACCATCTTTTAGTCTTTCGTCGTCCAGCGCGGAAAGTTTGCGAGGAAATACCTATACTCACACAATGGTATGCTTCTCAGAGTAAAAAAACTCCTCGGAAATAACCCAGCCTGCGATTTCCGAGGTAACGCTTCCTCGTTCCTCCCTGCTGCGTCCAAGGTTTTCAGAGTTTCCTTAGTATTATCTGGTTATCCTTCCGGTCGCACTACAATTTCTGGCCGGCCGCCATTGTATTGTGTTTCCGTGTTCAGGAGCCCAGACCGTTCGTCTTGGCACTTCCTGTGTGAAGCAGGACCAACACACTTTCGCGGGCTTTTGCGCCCAGGGCTTGAGTTACGCCTGCCATTTCATTTCCACTGGCATTCGAACCTCTACTAGTACAGGCAATCATTCATTACACCGTCTTGATAATAAAGACACTCCGCCACCTTTCATGCAGTAAGTTTTAATTATTTACAATGTCAGTTTTCTTGAAATATTCATATATATGATGTACAACCTACCAAATGATACCTAATTCCGGTTGTAAATCACGGCGAAGTATGTAGATGAGTGTTTCTAAGGTGCGAAATTATACAAGTAGCCTCCTTACAACTTTACACCCCAACACATACTTAATAAGCCTGCTGATCACAGTGGAGGTATCACACATCCCCTAATAAGTATAATACATTGACATTATCTGAATGCTGGTGACACAAAAGAGCAACGAGCGAAAATCCGCGACGAATGGGCATGAGTCATTTGTTTTTCTTGAGGGTGGTACCAGTGTGTCTAAGGAAGAGAGACGTAATCGTTTTATAAGTGACCACTATTCAAAACACAATTGCAACAACTATTCTACTGTGACTCTGCATACAGAGCGGTCTTGGTTCCGCAGGTGCACACAAGTTTCACTAATAATATCCATCTTAAAAACTATAGAAGTTTTACAAATCGAGGTATGGTATTGCTTCCGAATGCAGTGGTCTTCCACACAAATACCATGCCATTGAATATAGACAGTGATCGCAAGCGTGTGTATTAACAGGCGAAAAGAGCGGACGCACGCCCTTGGTGGTGTAAGCTCGTAATAAAACCACCGTTCTCACCGAATTTAGAAAGTGATTGTGCTAAAGAAAGCGGTTTTAAGCCGATATTTGTAGCTCTGTCATGCTGCCACTAGATATTTCTCATGCTAAGAAAAGTGTAATGCATTCTGTCTCGATGCCACGGAGGCAGTGTAACACAGATTCTGTGATATATCCACTAGCCTATAGGCAAGGGAGTATGAGAGTTGCTTGAGAATGATCAAATACAATAGTTGGTGTGCTATGTTACGAATCACTTAAAAATGCCACGCTAGATTGAAGTCATAATAAATATACTAAATCCTATGATCAATACACTGGCTTTCAGGTCAATAGTGTTACACTTTCTGGTAGAAATGCTGCCCGGATTCGGAATTATGTCTCTCCACTCAACTGTATACTCAGATTGGATCGTATGGAGGTGTCTTTTAATGATTACAGGCACCAGTGGATCCTATTCTTGGTACGCTCATATCTCGAAAGAAGTCACTTTCTCCAACCTATCTGCTACAGCAAAACTACAACATGGCTTGAGACAGTCCCTCTTGTAACTGTTTCACAGTCTCTACTCCGACCTCCCTGTGGCTTTGCGTTGTCATCATTCCAGTTTAAATCGGAACTAAGCAGAAGCTGGAGAGTTCTACGTCTACGGCCTTCTGCAACCTGTGGAGAAACAAGGTGAGCTAAGTTAATGCGACAGGACCATGTTTTGGCCACTCAGTGGAAATTGAAGCAAGATGTCAAAGCTCCACCAACCCTGTACAACGCGTAACGCCAGCGCCAAATGAAGCCTTCTCCTGCAGCACGAGGTAATAGAAAAGACAGTACTAGCAGTTACGTTGGTGTTTCTTATGATTAGTATGATATGAGAACCAGAGCAAGGATGAGGATGTTGTTTCTGCATTGTGGTGCATTTCCAAATTACGTACAGGTGCTGCAGTCTGAAGGAGATCTGTGACTCAGGGTACACTGACATCTGTCACCCAAATGTTCTCTGTATCTTCATTATCTTGTATGATCCAACAGAGAAAAACTACAAACTGTATAAACTTCCTTAATGTCACCCGGTAGGGAACTCAATAAGATATTACCGCTTCTCTGTCTTCCGATATATCGGGAAACAAATACCGTCTGTAGGTTGACATTAATGATATGTGGTGATATCGATTAAATTTGCAAGTATTGGTCCACTGGAGCAGGTGGCCAGTTATCAAAGTCGCCTGTGCAGATCAATGCGAAGTTTCATCTCCTGTACCGTAGGAGAACTTTATCCCACAGATTATCAGTTGCAAGAGGGAGTCCCTATGTTGTTCAAAATATTGTTCCTTGGTGCTGTAACACATCCAAGTAGTTTATGACTACAGTTGTGTAGACAGATGAACGTTATGCTTTTTCTACTATGACTTCGAGGTCTGTGTCAGGTACTAAACTGTCATTAACACATTTCAATCCATTGGCTCTTACTGAAAGCTGGACAATGTGTAGTGTAAGTTTTGCTGCTGCTACTCTCACGACACACAGCATGGTTGAAATAAAAGAGAGAGGCAGTCTTTCTTATTGACAAAAATGTGGAAGCTATCGCAACATATGGAGACTGGAAGAGTTTGCTGATCTGTGGAGCATTTCCAAATAGTTATCTGAATGTGATGACTTCTACATTTAATTTCATCTTCCAAAGTGATATGGTACCAGATGCCTCGGAGTTCCATTTAGATTGATTCCTCATACTGCACTCTTGCATGCGATCCCTGTTTTGGTGCTGGTCATTCCTGCAATGTGTTGCTCCCATCACGACTCTCTCCATCTGAAACAAGTTCAGTCTGTCATTAAGTGGTAATCAACAGTGTACAATTAGACAGATGGGATGGAAAAGATACTGTTGATATAGGGTGAGGTACTGTAATAAGCACCACAGTTGATAGGGCAATAAAATTTAGCAATTTAGCAGTTTTTCTGCAATTTCAACACTGACTATTGACATGACAGCAAGCTTTCCTATTTCTATGTCATTGCTAAACCACCCTTCCACTACTTTGTGTGTACCATATACCAGATTGCGAATGTAGGTAGATAATAATGCAGTGTATCCATTCATTGTCAATTCTTGAACATATTCACCAAAGTATACCAAATGGCATCCTATACCTGTACCTAGGTTATCTACATATTTCTAGCACCTCGATAGTACTACTTAATTTATAGTTACGATTGTTCATCTTTCCTTATCTGGATTGGAGTCACAGAGCAAATTCTTAGGATCAAGTTGGAGATTGAAAGATTTCCCCATATTGTCTTTGTCCAACCTCCTTACAACATTGTTATTGATTTCATTTGTAATTGACCAGACGCAGAAGAGTGCTATACACACTACATTCCATGTCTTGTGAAGGAAGAGAGCGACCTGAGTCCATAACTGCTGTTGAGTGAAGACTGTTCTGCACCCAATCTTACGCATGGCGCCCCATCAAAGTGCACAAGATATCTCCAGACACATGCATGTCGAGGAGGTTGGCAGCCCTTATTGGTGTATGGTAGATATGAGAGTGTTGTGATGATATAACAGATGGTTAACAAGATATGTGCGGTTTATGCATGATAGAGCTCCAGACGGAGAGAGTTTGAAGTTACAATTAAATGAATACCCTTAGCTGCATATAGGCATTGACATAAGTCAACGGGGACAGTTGAAAATGTGTGCTCCGACCGGGACTCGGATCCAGGATCTCCTGCTTACATGGCAGATGCTCTATCCATCGGGTGAGCCACCGAGGACACAGAGGATAGGGCGACTGTAGGGACTTATCTCTGGCACGCCTCCCGCGAGACCCACATTCGCAACTTGTTGTCCCACACTATATTCGTAGTACCCCTTCCCATTATTGCCGAGAGTAATAAGTATAATGGGTAGGGGCACCTATATGGTGTCGAAGGGTACACTGTTCTGCACTTAAACACACTATAATGTTAAAGCCATGTTGTTTCAAAAATATAAGGTATGAAGAGTGCAACGCTCTTAACATTCTAATGCAGGACATATACCTGTATGTGCAGCATCTGACGTACATCCACCCTGCAAGTTTTCTATCCCATACACTATGGTAACAACTTTAATATGATAAAACTACTTCCTTCTACACCAAAGAAAAACACAGAGTCCTTGTGATACATGTACAATACAGATTCCCAGAGGTGTATAGTGCCCATTGTTCACATCAGATCATGGTTCACAAACTATACTATCTTCGCTTCTGTCCTATAAAATGATCATCAGCAATGGTGAATGCCTCTTACAAGGTAAGAGACAAACGCATAGCAGTGGTATTTGATATGTGAAATGCATACCATGCTGCTCTAACTCTCAGACACAGTCTGTTTTATGCACAATATCTGTCAAGAAAATATATACACAGGGATTGCACTACCTCACAAACAGCTGCCATTAACTTAAAATCACTGTAATTATGAAACTGAAGACTCGATTTATGTTCAAGATCGGGCAAAGGAATGGAGTACATCGCATAAATCTTAGTTTGTCTAGAGGAGGGTGCTGAAACAGGTTTCAATAGTCGATGTAGATATTTCATCACACATGCATTGCAAATTCTTTGCTGACTGTAGTATGGAGAGGTTTGCTGTTAATGATCGTAGATAGATAGTGCTCTAAGTCACACACAGAGCTTGAAACTGTATACAAGTTAGGCGAAACTTATACCACACTACTGATACATCCCGAGAGAACAACAGAAAAAATGATCAACCGATCACCCCATACATTTTCTACCATTTTTTAACGTAGATCCAAGTCGATTTAGAGGTACACGATTTTCTTTTCCAGGAAAGCATCAAAGACAGCAATAAACTTGCATGTACACTCCTGGAAATGGAAAAAAGAACACATTGACACCGGTGTGTCAGACCCACCATACTTGCTCCGGACACTGCGAGAGGGCTGTACAAGCAATGATCACACGCACGGCACAGCGGACACACCAGGAACCGCGGTGTTGGCCGTCGAATGGCGCTAGCTGCGCAGCATTTGTGCACCGCCACCGTCAGTGTCAGCCAGTTTGCCGTGGCATACGGAGCTCCATCGCAGTCTTTAATACTGGTAGGATGCCGCAACAGCGTGGACGTGAACCGTATGTGCAGTTGACGGACTTTGAGCGAGGGCGTATAGTGGGCATGCGGGAGGCCGGGTGGACGTACCACCGAATTTGCTCAACACGTGGGGCGTGAGGTCTCCACAGTACATCGATGTTGTCACCAGTGGTCGTGCGGAAGGTGCACGTGCCCGTCGACCTGGCACCGGACCGAAGCGACGCACGGATGCACGCCAAGACCGTAGGATCCTACACAGTGCCGTAGGGGACCGCACCGCCACTTCCCAGCAAATTAGGGACACTGTTGCTCCTGGGGTATCGGCGAGGACCATTCGCAACCGTCTCCATGAAGCTGGGCTACGGTCCCGCACACCGTTAGGCCGTCTTCCGCTCACGCCCCAACATCGTGCAGCCCGCCTCCAGTGGTGTCGCGACAGGCGTGAATGGAGGGACGAATGGAGACGTGTCGACTTCAGCGATGAGATTCGCTTCTGCCTTGGTGCCAATGATGGTCGTATGCGTGTTTGGCGCCGTGCAGGTGAGCGCCACAATCAGGACTGCATACGACCGAGGCACACAGGGCCAACACCCGGCATCATGGTGTGGGGAGCGATCTCCTACACTGGCCGTACAAGTCTGGTGATCGTCGAGGGGACACTGAATAGTGCACGGTACATCCAAACCTTCATCGAACCCATCGTTCTACCATTCCTAGACCGGCAAGGGAACTTGCTGTTCCAATAGGACAATGCACGTCCGTATGTATCCCGTGCCACCCAACGTGCTCTAGAAGGTGTAAGTCGACTACCCTGGCCAGCAAGATCTCCGGATCTGTCCCCCATTGAGCATGTTTGGGACTGGATGAAGCGTCGTCTCACGCGATCTGCACGTCCAGCAAGAACGCTGGTCCAACTGAGGCGCCAGGTGGAAATGGCATGGCAAGCTGTTCCACAGGACTACATCCAGCATCTCTACGATCGTCTCCATGGGAGAATAGCAGCCTGCATTGCTGCGAAAGGTGGATATACACTGTAGTAGTGCCGACATTGTGCATGCTCTGTTGCCTGTGTCTATGTAGCTGTGGTTCTGTCAGTGTGATCATGTGATGTATCTGACCCCAGGAATGTGTCAATAAAGTTTCCCCTTCCTGGGACAATGAATTCACGGTGTTCTTATTTCAATTTCCAGGAGTGTATTACTATTACCTCAATAGACATACAGTATAATGTTGTTAAAAAACCATACAGCACTTGTTTTGTAAAGTATTTGTTAGCTGACTCTGCATGGTTGTAACTGATGGAGAGTTCAGAGCAGCATGTTGTAAATACTGTTCGTTAGGGTTTAAAACACTTTAACAGCCCTGCACAGGGTCAAACGCATAATCCATTATGTAGTCGTATACTGTATTGCCCCGCTGGTAATACAATGCTCTTTAGCTAAAGAGGCTTCATAAAAATCTATAAGGTAGTTGCTGATAACTTTGGGTTCACACCTGGGCTGGTCACTGAAATATATAAGTTTATTACTCTGCATTTGGTGGTCATCCACGCTAAATATTCTGTTCCACCCATCTTATCACTATCAACTAAAAATGACTGTTTTTCCTTCCTGATGCTTCCATGTCAACTTTTCTAGTATTTTTCTAGCTGTCACATACTCGTTCCCATATGCAAGAATTTTTCTGCATCAATCATATGTCATGAACTTTTAGATATGTAATTGTTCTGATTTTGCGTCTGTGTTTAGACGCTGGTGTATTTCGGACTGAGGAAAATAGAAAATAAGAGCCGTAACATCCCTGATTCCAGCAACAAATATAAACTAAGACCTCTCAGCCTTTCAGAAAAGTGATGAACACTACAGTGGCTGTAGGACATACAAATTATTCTCTCTCTGGCGGAGCCTACAAAGAAGCAGCCAAAACTCAAAAAGTGCTGACTCCTCCCGAACAGACCATGAAAGCCCAACTGTACCGACTGGCCGCCGTGTCATCCTCAACCTATAGGCGTCACTGGATGCGAATATGGAGTGGCATGTGGTCAGCACACCGCTCTCCCGGCCGTATGTCAGTTTCCGCGACCGGAGCCGCAACTTCTCAATCAAGTAGCTCCTCAGTTTGTCTCACAAGGGCTGAGTGCACCCCGCTTGCCAACAGCGCTCGGCAGACCGGATGATCACCCATCGAACTGCTAGCCCAGACCAACAGTGCTTAACTTCTGTGATCTGGCGGGAACCGGTGTTATGATTGCTAGAAGGCAGTTGGCATATTTAAAGTTACAGAGATATTTATTTCCACTTCCAGATACTGTCATTTTGACGTGTAAAATCGGCTATTGTAACTGATATGGGTTCGAAATCGGTAAATTAATTCGCAATTGACGAACTGTTTCTCGTTGACATAGCTTAGAAAGTAAATATTCATGTAATTCCAGAGTCCGCAGATGGTCGCTACTCCAACTACAGCTCTCACTGTGTTTGTGTGCAAATGTGTTTCAAGTAGTAGCTGTGTGACATATTCAATCAGTGCAGCGAATTGTTTAATTACTATTTCCCGTAGCACATCTTCTGAAGCAGAAGCATTTGCCTGGTTTTGTAATATCTTCCAGATACGTATGTGACAACATTCAGCACATTGCTATAACACCAGGTTTAATAATTCATTAAGGAGTAAATGTTCAATGACAACGGATATCTGTGTGCTACAGAATAAGATTACAGGGGCTGAGGAGGAAGGCTGAGGTATTTCTCTGCATGACAGGAAGTGCTTAGTGCGACCCTGTGGCTGCCACATGTCGGGCCCTGGCCGGTGCTGTGAGCCTGTCAACCATAGCATGGTGTAGCCCAGCAGATGGAGCATGCAGGAGAAAGTTTTTGAGGTATTTTTTGTGTAATCTGTTACGGTGTAATTATGTGGTTCCTTTTGGTATTGGAATAAAAAAGTACCATAAAACTTTAACATCGTCTAAACTGTTTAAATTACCAGCGTCAATTTTCGTATGTATTGCGATTTCAGAAATAAATAATCAATATTATTAAGAAAACTGTTCAAGCAATGGCTTATGCACACTATATTAGCCTACTGTCACGAGTTCCTCCCAGTCCAGCATCTCAATACAGACTGAGCACATTTCCAACACGTTTCCAAATGGGGGAGAAGAGTGGCGATGGGAGCGGAGGACGGTGAACAGCGCCCTCTGGCTATGGTTTTATGAACTAGATCAGTTGGTCTCCAGACCTCAAGACGAGCACAAAAAATCTGATATTTCCACCAATAAAATTGAATTTTCCGAAATTTTTTTAATTTCCTGCAAGTTTTGGAGATGGTGCTGGGTGGAGGTAGCTCAATTGACCTACTTTCCCTCCAAAATTTGAATGTCGGGCCATGACGTCAAGCGACATTGCCACATCTATGGCCACCATCTTGGAGCCAACGTCTTGAATAAATTTGGCAACAATGCAGATTGAAGTGACACCTGTTTCGTCGCACTGCCCTGCCGGTCGTTATCGTCTTTCCAAACCTAGAAGCAGATATGTGTCATGCAAGTGGATTATCATCTGGAATCACGAGGCTGATGGGAACCAGTTCCAGTCACAAATAATTATAATAATATTAATAATAATAATAATAATAATAATTCACTAGCAACCATGCTGACTAGTCAGTTACGGCGGTGGTAACAGTGAACGAAGTGCCATGGTATACGTTAACACATGATGAAAATAAATCAGAAAAGAGCGGGCATGTAACCATACTAGTGAATATGGAAGGACTACGGAAAAATCATACGACAGTGTCAAATGGCAGAAAATGTTTGAAATTCTGAGAAAAATACTGGTACGCTACAGGGAATGACGGGTAATACAAAATCTGTACAAGAACAACTAAGAAGAAACAATAGGACTCGAAGAAGAAGAACGAGATTCTCGGATTAAAAGGGGTGTAAGAAGGAGTTGAAATTTTGCTCCCCCACTGTTCAATTTAGACATCGAAGAAACAATGACGAAAAAAAAAGGAAGGGTACAAAAGAGGGATTAAAACTCAAAGTAAGAATATACCAACGGTAAGATTTGCTGAACGCATTGCTACCATCAGTGCAATTCAAGAAGAATTACAGGATCTGTTGAGTGGAATGAATAGTCTAATGAGTAAACCGAAGAAAGACGGAAGTAATGAGAAGTAGTGGAAAGGACAACAGTGTGAAGCTTAGCATCTGAGAAAGGGAACGCGACGAAGTAGACGAAGGAATTCTGTTACCTAGGCAGTAAAACAACCCATGGTCGACGGAACAAGGAAGACATTCCTAGCCGGCTGCGGTGGCTGTGCGGTTCTAGGCGCTGCAACCCGGAACCGCGGGACTGCTGCGGTCGCAGGTTCGAATCCTGCCTCGGGCATGGATGTGTGTGATGTCCTTAGGTTAGTTAGGTTTACGTAGTTCTAAGTTCTAGGGGACTGATGACCTAAGATGTTAAGTCCCATAGTGCTCAGAGCCATTTTGAAGACAATTCTAGCCAAGAGAAGTCTATTATTATCACACATAGGCCCTAATTTCGGGAAGGAATTCCTGACAATGTGCGTTTTTAGTACAACGTTGTGTGGAGTGAAACATGAACTGTGCGACAATCGGCACAGAAGAGAATCAAAACGTTTGAGAATTCGTGATACAGAATGTTGAAAATTAGGTAGACTGATAAGGTAAGAAATGAGGAGGTTCTCCGTACAGTCGGCGATGAAAGTAAAATATGAAACCATTGACAAGCAGAAGGGACAGGATGAACAAGCAGCTGAAAAGGTTGGCAAAAAAAGGAAGAAAGAGAAGGAAGTACTTCGTTACACTACTACAAGAGATCGTGGAAGAACGGCGCGACATCCAAATACAAGTTGAGTGGATGACATCAGAAAACTTGCAGAGGAAATAATGACTGCATATAACTGAAGAATGGAAAACACAGAAATGTCTAGAAGGGGACTGCATCCATCACTGGATGACATGTTCGCTATTATGATAAAGCCTATGGTAACAGTTTAAGAGGAGGTACTCGGCTGTTTAAGTGCTCTTAACATATGATCCCGAACTTGCCGTGGGGTTTTGGCTTGGTAGAAAAGCCTGAGACTGTTTGCAGCATCTGGTGAGAGCAGAGCCCTGTCCGGTGTGGAGATGATGAGTATGATTTTCCAAAATTGGTTTGTGGTTGTTAATTTTTTTGTTATTGTTTTAGGGCGCAAAACTGCTACGGTCATTAGCGCCCAATTGGTTGTTAATGTGTTTTCCAGAAACGTTGAAAATAAAATTTCAGAGAATCCCTCTAAGAAGGCAGCACGTTTCAGAAGTGTAAGCAATGCAAATACCTGCGTTCCGCTATTAAGACTGTTGGGTTAAAGGCCTGGAGGCTATAACAGTTTCACGGAATACCAGGGAACTCGCGAAATCGAGAAGTCTGCCAGCGAAACCTCCTAGGTGTAGAAGGGAAGTCGTGTGTGCTTGGGGGCGATCTGGTGTTTAACATCGTAGTATTCCAATAAGAAAAGGATGCAAGAATTCAAACGTATGGGTGTGGAATTTTGCTTAATTCTTTCACGGTTTCGTAGGCGAATGTCGCAATTATAAACATACTCTGCTCCAGTGCGAGTAGTTTTCATATCAGAGCTTGAAGACATTAGCCAGCTGAGGATGCCGTTTAATAGAAGCGACATACTTCCCGAGATATAGCAAAAGCCAATAAACTACATTTATTTCAGCGGAATGTGAATCTGTGCCGTTTCTGTGTGATTTTTTAGCTAGTAAGTTTGTACTACAAGCTGTTTTGTTTCTCGTGGAGATCACCAACATAAGTAATAACAAACCATTTACAAGTGGTGTGATAACCGGCTGGTCTACGTTTTAAACTCTAGTTTTCGTCTCTCGTACACTCGGTAACTGCATGACACGCGTGTCTGAGTAATGCGTCAAAGCTAATATGGCGAGCTTAATGAAAACTGGTTTAAAGGGTGTAACTGTGCAGGAAATTCATCTGGAGCCCAGCACATCGCTGGGAGAGCGTGGAATTTAGGAAAGGCCGCAACTGGGGTTTTACGTCCGCAGATCCTGGTCGTGCGGTAGCGTTCTCGCTTCCCACGCCCGGGTTCCCGGGTTCGATTCCCGGCGGGGGCAGGGATTTTCTCTGCCTCGTGATGACTGGGTGTTGTGTGCTGTCCTCAGGTTAGTTAGGTTTAAGTAGTTCTAAGTTCTAGGAGTCTGATGACCATAGATGTTAAGTCCCATAGTGCTCAGAGCCAGAGCCTAGGGTATCACGGGACATCAAGGAACCTCCGATATCGAGACAGAGGAAATAATGAGAGTTCAAATGGTTCACATGGCTCTGAGCACTAGGGACTTAACATCTGAGGTCATCAGTCCCCTAGAACTTAGAACTGCTTAAAACTAACCAGCCTAAGGACATCATACACATCCATGCCCGGGTTCGATTCCCGACTGGAAACGGAGATATTCTCCACTCAGGGACTGGGTGTTGTATTGTCCTTATCTTCATTTCATCCCCACCGACACGCAAGTCGCCGAAATGGCGTCAACTCGAAAGACTTGCACCAGGCGAACAGTCTACCCAACGGGAGGCTCTAACCACATGGCATTCCCATTGTAGAGATATAGTGTAATAAACAATGAGGTGCATGAAAAACTGCTGCGTCGTGTGTGTCGTTTAAATACAAAACTTCTGTGCTACTAACTCTGTTAGCAATAAATATAGCCGCTGAATGCACCTACAAAATTACATCATGGTACTACATATACTTCAGGAGATGTGACGTCATATACACTCAAATGTGCGAGAAACTACCATATTGTGACCGGCGTTTAAATTTATTGCTTCTTTGCTAACAACTCTATTCGCAACATATTCTTCATATTGAATCTAAATACGCCGCTGAATGTACCTACAAAGTTATGTCGTTGTATGACTCAGACCACGAGGAATGGCATGGTAAACACAGAGACGCGTGAAAAACTGCCGCATTGTGCATGATGTTTAAATTTGTTATTTCTTTTCTACTAATTCTATTCTCAACATATTTTTCAGACAGCATTCATATGTATATGTGCGTTGACTGTATCTACAAAATTATATCAATGTATGTCACACTGACCAGCAGATAAGACCGCGCGGGGCAGCCGAGCGGTCTGGTGTCTTGCCACGGTTCGCTAAGCGAGGCGGCCCCCGTCGGACGTTCGAGACCTCCCTCGGGCATGGGTGTGAGTGTTGTCCTCAGCGTAAGTTAGTTTAATTTAGATTAAGTAGTGTGTAAGCCTAGGGACCGATGAGCTCAGCATTTTGGTCCCATAGGAACATACCACCACACCACACCTCAGGTGGTATGACGTCACAAACACTGAGATGCGTGAAAAAATGCCGCATCATGCATGAAGTTGTAACACATTTATTCTTTACTACGAACACTTTTCTACTGTAGAGTCAGCTTAAGGAAATCCCTGACATCTGGCAGCGCTATTGACAACTTTCAACTGCGAAGCGCAAACGGCTCTATGCGAAAACCATAGCCATCTATAGAGCTATGAAGAGGCGTTGCCATAGAGACGTTTACAAAATCGCGTTGTAGATACGCGGATAGGTAGCGCCCAGCGTACAGAAACTGTCCAGGATGTTGTTTTTTGATCTGGATACTCTACTTACACATTTCTACGTTCGGGGCTTATACGTATTTCTTTGTATGACTGTTTCACAATTTCACAGTTGTTTTCCGGAGTACATTGAAATGAAATTTTTTAGATACGTCAATACAAACACAGCTCATTTTTTCTTTTCGTTTCTAATAGAAGACTCGCAAAATGAATACACAGTCAATGCTGCGTTTTCGATTAATATTACTACAATACTCCAATATATATATATATATATATATATATATATATATATATATATATATATATATATATATATATATATATAAATAATGCCGCCATCAGATCTAAAGAACCATGCAGTACCGACAGGTCACCTTGTCATCCTCTGCCATATGGCATCATGGCGCCATCAGAATGTGGTATGGGCAGGAATGAGGTCTATACAGCTCTCTACTGGCCGCTGTCAACTTTGCAGACCAAAGAGCTGCTGTATATCATTCAAGCAGTTTCTACACAGCCGTCACGAACCTGAGTACACACTTTTGCAGTCCTCACAACAAGGAATAATCGCTGGCAACACCGAGTATTACACTCTGGCAGTCCATATGCCACACAGAAAGCCGACTGCTCAGATACGAAAATAAGAAAGCAAAAGCACACAGGACAAAAATTAGTCTCAACGAGGTCACATGAAGCTAATAGTGTGCATTTCCTTTCAGTCACATCCAACTGGAAGAACATATCGATGTTTAGGTCCCGTAGATCAGGGGCGACCAAGAATGCGTCTCCTGAGGCATGCCTTGGCATTAGTGCCATCGTGTGCAGCCTAGCCACCTAAATGCATAGCTGCGTAGCTGCACATTTTCCCCACCGCCATAGCTGACTGTGTGAGCCTGAAGAAGTGTCGCATTTAAATAGCAATGCAGTGCACAGTGCACAGGACTTCGTCTTGCATTTGACATTTCTCAGTAAAACAGATGACAAACAAGACAATTATTCAGTATTATTTAATTAGTTTTGGGGTGCTGAAACCACAATATAATTTTTTATGATACAAGACTAACTGGCGCAGTTGTTAGATCGGTGGCAGGTTATCAGGATTTAAGTGAATTTGAACGTGATGTTGGCGCACGAGCGTTGAGACACAGCATAACCGAGACTTCGATTAAGTGGAGATTTTCACGTACGACCATTTCACGAATGTGGTAAAACATCAAATTTCCGACATCGCTGCGGCCGGAAGAAGATCCTTCAAAAACGGGACCAACGACGACTCAAGATAATCGTTCAGTGTGAGACAGAAGTACAGCCCTTCCTCAAATTATGCAGATTTCAATGCTGGGCCATCAACAAGTGTCAGCGTGCGAACCATCCAACGAAACATCATCGATATGGACTTTTGGAGCCGAAGGCCCACTGGTGTACCCCCGATGACTGCACGACACAAAGCTTTACGCCTCGCCTGGGAGCATTAAAACCGACATTAGACTGTTGATGACTGGAAACATGTTGCCTGGTCGGAAGAGTCTCGTTCGAAATTGTATCGAGCGGATGGACTTGTATGGGTATGCAGACCAGCTCATGAATCTATGGACTCGGCATGTCAGCAGGGGCCTGTTCAAGCTGGTGGACGCTCTATAATGGTGTGGGTTGTGTGCAGTTAGAGTAACATGAAATCCTTGATATGTCTACATATGACTCTGACAGGTGACACGTACGTAAGCATCCTGTCTGTTCACCTGCTTCCATTCATGTCTATTGTGCATTCCGACGGACTTGGGCAATTCCAGCAGTACAATGCGCCCCCCAAACGTCAAGAATTGCTACAGAGTGGCTCCAGGAACACTCTCCTGCGTTTAAACACTTCCGTTGGCAACCAAAATTCCCAGACATGAAAATTATTGAGCATGTTTGGTATGCTTTGCAACGTACTGTTCAGAAGAGATCTCCACCCACTCGAACTCTTTCGGGTTTATGGACAGCCCTGCAGAATTCATGGAGTCATTTCCCTCCAGCACTACTTCAGACATTAGTAGAGTCCACGCCACATCGTGTTACGACACTTCTGCGTGCCCCCGGGGGCGCTACACCATATTAGGCATGTGTACCAGGTTTCTTTGGCTTTTCACTCTAATACTGACTTGCATAGTCCTATAATCTAAAAACGCATTTCCGACACATATATATTGATCGACATATTGTAGCACTTTTGCAGCCTCAGTACTGAAACTTGGAAACCATGTAGGGATTTGGACAGTTTTAGTGTAAAGGAATTTATCTTTAAACAGAGAATTACGTTGCACGTCAGTCATTTACACCTGCACATACGCAGGTGCGCTTTCAACTGAAACAGCAAACGGCCTCGAAAACAGATATAAGATTGGCGGTGTGCTCAAAATTGTTTCAGCGCCTCCCGTTTTTTTTTTTTTTTTTTTTTTAAAAAAAAACGCCAGTGAGCACAGGGAACTGGACTGTGTTTGTCAGCAATTGTCTCTTCTACAATGCTATTTCCTTTTTAAATGCTTCGCAATCAAATCAGAAATAACTTGTTTCACATCTCGCAATGTCTTCCAGCGAGCAGTGTTCAGTGCAGTCCACTTAAAATGCGAGATCTGCAATCCATTCTCGATCTTCTAATTTTCGTTCCTTCATTTTTTTTTTTATACATTCAACGATGCCGGTGTTTTAGATCGGAAAGTCGTTCCTGGAGTGTCCCCTAATTTAAGAACGTACTTTTCAAATATGTATAAGGTCTGCATACTCTTCGTTCAGTTCCATCGAAAACTATTGCGACTTAGAGTGCGTGAGACTTCTGAAAATTTACTGTTTGTACCACCAGTTTCTTCAAGTGCTTCTTGATGTAGGGAAAACTGATCCTGTCTAGAGATCTTTGAAATCTTTCACTCTTTCACTGTCAAACAAATCTATAAATTCCTTCTCCATGGTATAGTAATGTCGCTTTTAATAAATTTGCAGTATTCCCCGATTATGCAACAGTATAGTAGATATTAAGTGCTGTCGTCCCTCTCTTCTGTCATTCCCATTCAGTTTCAAAGCCTTGTGACAACAGACAGCTAAACTGATTTTTTTAATGTGAACAGTTACTGGACCCGTGAACTTCCTTCATATCACGAAGAAATAAAGAAGGGTAAACAACACTGATGTGACGATTCAGCCGAACTGAAGAGAGTTTTACCGTCCGAAAAATGCCACAGCGTACACTCGGCTAGCGTGGGAAATCACGTCGTGGCGGGCTCTGTAGTTTTCCTATCAAAACGCGAGGACATTGATTTCTACGTTCCAATCTCCCTTAGACATTGAGCGGAAATACCCGCAAAATATTATAGAATATCTACACCATCACAATCACATCAATGTATGGGTCAAGTCCTCATACGGTTTACCTGACAGAACCATCCACAGCCTGATCTACAGCCTGCACATGTCGCGGGTTGAACACATCGTCGTGTCATTTGAGGAGAAGCAAAACACGGTCGTCAGATCACGAAACACGTCTAAGTCACACACTGTCATGTTTCTGTGTTGATTGCCCCACTGAAAAATGTAGTTTTATTTGCCGCTGTGAGAAATGAACTTCAGCTTTGTATCCAAATGTCCATTAGATGTAGTTCCCTTCGTAATGTTCGGTCTGATACTGGTTTTGATTCACCAGTATTCACTGCTAGGAGCAATTCCTGTCAATTTTGGAAACGTTTGTCGTTGACAAGGCGTGACATTCTTCTCCGGTCCCTGTCGATTACGATCTCTTTACAATGACTTCTCTCAAGCTGTATTACAGGGCTGCGAGTAGTACGCCATCCTTAAAGACACATCAACAAATCGGTAACTTCATTCTGAGGCGTCGTCACCGGTAGGTCCAACACATTAACTCCTTTCTGCCATTGATTCACTTGTTCCTGTCGACTCACTTTACAGTCCTGGTTTTCAGACAGCCACCTGGCACATACATCCTGCTTTATTGCCATGCTTAAGTTAAGCAGTATGTACAACATATGCCTATGCACAGATCACACTTTATCCTAATTTGTGAGCCAAAGGTTTATAGATGCGGATCAGCACGCAACAGCTTCACAGATGTTTTCCATTGGTCTCAGATCTGGCAAACGTGAGGCCAAGACATTAATGTCAGTTCACTACTATCCACCTCAAACCTTTGTAGCACTACGATGACTCTGTCGCATTGACAGTTAATCTGCTGAAAACTGCTTTGGTGTTAGGAAAGACATTAAGCAAGAAAGGATGCACGTGGTTCACAGTAAAGTTTACGTAGTCCGTAGCTATCATGGTGCCTTTGATTACTACCACAGACCCAATAGAAATCTGGGTGGACCTCGTTCATAACATAATACTTACACAGCTGTGTTTCCCACGGCGCGACACTACTTTCGAGCAGCCGTACGCGTGCGGGATCGCGATGGCGCACCTGGACACTGCCACCGACCTGGTTATGAAGAAACAGTAATTAATCCTAACCGGTAATACGTTGCACGTTGCTACTAGTCCACGGCCCAACACTGCGGGAAATCCCGTGGGCAACCCGCGTTCTGTGATGAGGCATGGACGTCAAAGGCTTTGTCACCCACTCGTGGTTTGTCCTTCAGCCACTTTCCACAGATCATTACGACAGTAGCCTGTTGAGAAACGAGGAATTCATTGTGGACTATTCCCACTTCAGCTTCTATAGTTTCATTAAGTTCAGATTGGTGGCGGTGCTAGACGTACTTTCAAAAAAAAAAAAAAAAGAAAGGTTCAAATGGCTCTGAGCACTATGGGACTTAACATCTATGCCCATCAGTCCCCTAGAACTTAGAACTACTTAAACCTAACTAACCTAAGGACAACACACAACACCCAGCCATCACGAGGCAAAGAAAATCCCTGACCCCGCCAGTAATCGAACCCGGGAATCGGGGCGCGGGAAGCGAGAACGCTACCGCACGACCACGAGGTGCGGGCTACTTTCAAAAAGGTAACGGAGGTGCTTTCCAAGCCGAGAGCTGTCACTGACTTTCGTTTGGTGGAAAATCAGAGCATCGCAGATAATCATAGGCGCCTGCAGAACTTCTACGGAGACCTGACTGTGAACAAAAGCGTGGTGAGTCGTTGGACGTGGTGTATGTCATCATGGCAACTAGGTCGCGCACAGCTATGACTCACGTAATGTTAGATGAAGCGGACACCCTCATTCGAGGTGATCGACGGATCGCAATCAAACTTCTCGTTGCTCAGGTGGACGTCTCTGTTCCTGTGTTGGTAATCCTGACACACTCGTCCACCATACGGGGTATTCAAAAACGTGTGGCTATTGCGTTCCTCGCAGCCCAGCAAAGGACTGTAAAGAGCAAACGAAAGATCATCTGTGTGGAATCGCTTGAGGGTTACAAAACTGATCGTAACAATATTTTGTCGTACGAGAGCTGTTCGGAAAGTAAGGTCCTATCGGTCGCGAAATGAAAATCACAGTGAAAATCAAATATATTGTATTAGCAATAGATAACCCCACCTTCCAGCTACCACTCTAAATAGTCGCAGGTCCGACTTAACATTTGTCGTGGCGTTGTACAAACTTTCCAGTACCCTCGTCACAGAAAACAGCCACCTATGCTTTCCGCCAATTCTCTACTCTGGTTTTCCTTTCGTTATCTGCGCCAAAATGTTGTCTCCGTAGCCAGCGGTTCATGTGAGCAAAGATGAACAACGGAGGGAGCCAATTAAGGACGGTATTGTGAGTGATCAAACACTTCCCCTCGAAATCGCTGCAAAAGGGCGTCTTCTTGTGTTGTCCTAATCATCATCATTTCATCCCCATCGACGCGCAAGTTGCCGAAGTGGCGTCAAATCGAAAGACTTGCAACAGGCGAGCGGTCTGCCCGACGGGAGGCTCTCGTCACACGACATTACTATTATATTGCCCCTTCATAATGTGGCTGAAAATTATCCTGGAGAAAGGAACGCATGACATTTATGTTATATGGGCTGCATAGCTTCAGGTGAAAACTTTCACCAGATACACATACTTGGCTGGAGACACTGTTGTTTTAGGCATTTCTGCGTGATAACTTTGCGCTCTGAACAAAAAAGAACGTTGTGAAGCGATCGACAGGAGTATTAAAGACACTGCGCAATACAACTGCTCAAAGTTCCATTGGATTTTCACAGTGGTTTCCATTTCGCGCCTAATCGGACCTTACTTTCGGAATATGCCTCCTACATCGTGACAGGCGATGACAAATGCGCTTGTCACTTTGAATTGGAAACAAAACAGCTATCCATGATGTGGCGCCACACCACTTTTCCTCCAAACTTAAAGCTGAAAGCCACAGCCTCAGTCAATAAAGCCATGGCGATGGTCGTCTCGGACTTTGAAGGAGTTATTCTGTTCTCCGTCATGGTACAACGATCAAATCTGAAATGTATTGTGCTATCCTCAGAAAGTTGAAGAAACGACTTGAGCGAATTTTTCGCCTAAAAAATACAAATATCTCCTTCTCCCTGAACACGCGAGGCTCAAAAATGGTTCAAATGGCTCTGAGCAATATGGGACTTAACATCTGAGGTCATCAGTCCCCTAGAACTTTGAACTACTTAAACATAACTAACCTAAGGACATCACACGCATCCATGCCCGAGGCAGGATTCGAACCTGCGACCGTAGCGGTCGCGCGGTTCCAGACTGAAGTGCCTAGAACCGCTCGGCCACAACGGCCGGCTAGACGCGAGGCCTCACACAAGTCTTCGCACCCGAGAGGAACTCGCAAAACTTCACTGGAGTGCTCTTCATCATCCTCCCTACAACCTGGATCTCGTTCCTTCTGACTTCCATCTGTCTGGGCCAATAAAGAATGAACTCCGCAGGAAACAGTAAGTGGATGATGGGGAGGTAATTTATGTCTCCGACGTCTCCCATTAGAGTGGTAACATGCGGATATACAGGACCCGCCAGTAAGGTGGTGTAAGGCCATCGCATTGAACTGATATTGTGGTGAAGAATAGGTTTCTGTTGACAACAGAGTAGGGAATAACATGGTGTATAGGAATTCTGAATAAAACCAACCTGGTTTCAGAAAAAAGTGTTTCATTACTTATTGAACGCTCCTCGTACTTTCCTTACAATGGCACGTGTCCCCAAAACCACCAGGCAAATTCGGTCTCGCAGTGGGAGGCGTCATAATGTGTTAGCTTACCAGTATTGTTCACCATCCTTCCGAGAAACGGCAAACAGTATCCATTAGTAGTGCAGATGAAGGTCTCTGATACGTTCCTAGGAAATAAGTAACCTAGAGTTAACTTTCAAGTAGTCCTGATATGACGTGCTGAGGTAAGTGCTGTAATTATTTAATAAAACTTTAGGCTTATCTTGTCATCAAATCTCTGTGGCAATTCGATAAGCGAAGAAGTGCAGAAGCGGAATGCCCCAACTGCCCAGCGTGGGCATCGGCCTGGAATGCGTCGGCTGTGGCGCACAAACAGGTGGCAGCGAGTGCCCCCGCCTGCAGCGTGTGGCCAGGTCCGGCCTCGCCCCGGAATGTGGCGGGCGTCCGGTGCGCCATCGTGCGGCCATCGGACATCCCCCATCTCGTCTCGTCGCGCTCCACTAGCTGCGGCCGCGAGGCCGCGGGCGGCAGGAATCTCCTACTCACAACAGGCCACTCCAGGTCCTGTTGGGGCGTCTGCTGGCTCGGCATCAGTTTGCCATCAATCGCAGACGTCGTACTTTCTCTAAGTAGGCCGTGATTTACGACTAATAAAGAAGGTAAACTAACATACAGGGTGTCCAACTTAGCTCTAACATTTCATATATTTCGGAAACGAAATAGCATCTGAAAAAGGCAATTGACCAGTGAAGCACCAGTGCCAGGAGCTCACACAATGGGCAAGAATGCACAGTCTATAAAAATCAGTTTCAACAGAAAGTCAGAAGTTTTTGAGTGCCTCGTGTATGTTTTTTGTACGTAAATGAAAACTAAAGGCACAATTAGTGACGGCAGACTTGTTTTCTAAATCTCATACGTCCCGAAATACGTAGAATTTAAAGGGTTCCAACAGTGCCTCAGTTTCTGCCGTACTGCAAAGAGCAAGGGTTGCCTACAGCGGGCTTCAAGACAGTGGAGGCAACCTGCATTACCGGATTACAGCATCAGCAGAAACTGTGGCGACGTTGGCATCCTTTATAAAGTGCCAACTGTCATCATTAACTGTACCTTCAGTTCTCATTTCCGCAGAAAAAGCAGACATGTACCATAAAAAAACATAAAATAAAATTAAACGAAACTTTGTTTCGTTGACATACGGGCATCCATACTCAATTGCAATTTTTACATTTCATTTGATTTCGGAAATATATGAGGTGTCAAAGTTAGGTGGAATACTCTTTGAATGCAGCATCAAACAACAAAAGAGGATACAGGAAACATATTGACCATAACTGAAACTATATCTAAGGAGAAACATGATGAGACTCTACGCTTCCTGAGAAGGTAAATATTTACCAGTTTCGGTACTTTTTTATATTTTTTTCTCCCAACCATGATTCTTAACAAACCATAACCATAATAGATCAAAGCTGTTTGCAAGACCGGGACTCGAACCTAGTACCTTTGCCTTTCTTGGGCAAGTGCTCTACCAACTTTTTTTCTATTTTAATCTCACTTTGCCCATTACTGTTCATCGCATTTATTCGGAGCGGGCGTCCCATGATACCGGTTCAAGTTCGCTTGTTCGTCGTTGAGACCTTCAATCAGCTTATATATATATATATATATATATATATATATATATATATATATATATATATATATATATATATATATATATATAAACGGCAACTAACTAATCTGCTGCTTATTTATATATGTTGTTGTTGTTGTGGTCTGGTTTGATGCAACTCTCCATGCTACTCTATCCTATGCAAGTTTCTTCATCTCCCAGTACCTACTGCAGCCTACATCCTTCTGAATCTGCTTAGTGTATTCATCTCTTGGTCGCCCTCTACGAATTTTACCGTCCACACTGCCCTCCAGTACCATATTGGTGATCCCTTGATGCCTCAGAACATGTCCTACCAACCGGTCCCTTCTTCTAGTCAAGTTGTGCCACAAGCTCCCCTTCTTCCCAATTCTATTCAATACATCCTCGTTAGTTATGTGATCTACCCATCTAATCTTCAGCATTCTTCTGTAGCACCACATTTCGAAAGCTTCTATTCTCTTCTTGTCCAAACTGTTTATCGTCCATGTTTCACTTCCAGACATGGCTACACTCCCTACAAATACTTCCAGAAACGACTTCCTGACATTTCAATCTATACTAGATATATATATAGAGGGCAACTAACTAACCTGCTAACCGAACACGCTGAGTTCCCGTGCCGAAAGGGCTTTTCCAGGAGAGCCAAAGTCCCGGTCCGTTAGACAGTTTTAATCTGCCAGGCAACTTCATACCTGCCCACACTCCACTGTAAATTGAAATTTCATTTCAAACCAGGAACTTTGCATTATGGGAGAAATGCTCTGACTGAGCTATCCAGGCACGACTCAAGAACCGCCCTCCCAGCTTCACTTTGACCACTGACTCTGTCCTACTTTCCGAACTTCACAAAAGTTCTCTTTGCAAAACAAACATCAAGAAAGAAAAACAATTGCACGCACGTGTCGTAGCCACAGTCTACCTAAGTAACATAATGCAGATAGTTATGCTGAAAAACTGAAAACAATGTGGGAAGCAGAGAAACTTTTAGTGACTAGTGAGAAAGCACGAGCTTTGTCCCACAGGTTTAAATTTGGTGTGCACTCTTATTCCTTGCGTAAATGAATCACCTTCCAATTAACATACAACAAGTAGAGTTAGAACTTTTTACATATTTCAGATATGTTACAGTTATTCCCGTAACGTAGCAAAAGAAGTAACTGGCAACAATTGTTTTCGACAAATAGTCACTTGATTCTAGAAAACGGAATCTTCCTGATAGCATCGTATAATCAGTTACATACAACGAGAGGAATGGCACCAGCGATAAATGTAACAAATCAGAACTAGTTGCTGAACAGAAGAAAACGCTCCAAATTTTTGAGATGATGAAAATTTCCACAAAATAAAAATGTTACTGACTTTGTGAGACAGCGAATTTTTTACCTCGCACGATTGCTAGTCTTGGAAAGAAACAAATCAGCATCGTCACAAATCTTGCACGTTTTTGGTCATTAAAGGATATAGTATTCTGGGAGAACTCGTTGTACAACGTACCCCAAACTATGGAGACACGATGACAGAATATGGAACAGATTTTATACTCCAGCATAACGACTTTCTGAAGACCGAACAACTTCTTTGCGTTAGTAAAATGTTTTTTGCTTACTTATGACACAATGTTTTTGTAGAAGTTCATATCTGTTTTCAGTTTAACGTTGAGGAGTGTCTTTTACTTAAATGATTTTGGCTGATCGCTGTTTGTGACTAACTGAAGGTAACCAGTTAATGGCCGACACCAATGATCGTTCATACTATGTGGAAGTGGCAATGTGAAAATAAACAAATTTTTGAAAGATACAGTTCTGTTACATCTCACTAAAAGAAGGTGTCCATTATGTAAATGATACGTTTTGCTTTGCTACATGAGATCCTCTTTGTACTTCTCTGAACCTTTTTCGAACTTATAAGACATTTATTTCACCATGCAACTCTAAGCGGGAGATGGCCATTAATCTTGTTTTGAATCCTACATTTCGGGAATTGTTATCAGTCTACTGTGCAGGTGACGGAGTATCAATGTTTCTCCTCTACTTCCGTCAACAGCTGTTATACTCAAGGAAGCCTATGGAGCAATGCACTCCATCTCCACGGTTCAGATACATGGATGACACATTCGTGCCATGGTCCCAGAGCTGCGTGTGATACCTGCAGAAGATCCACATGTACATCCATACTCCGCAAGCCACCTGACGGTGTGTGGCGGGGTGCACATTTCATGCTACAGACATGGAAACAAGTAGGGCATTGTTTGGCATACTAGGGCACTATGCATACCAGAAGCCAAGGCACAGACACGTATTTACATGAGGGACCTCACCGCCAGCCACTGCAGAAAAACTCCGTCATCTGCTCACTGATTCGTCGCGGGCTGCATCTATGTGAGGCTAGCATTGTAACAACTGCGTCCAAAGGATTGAGATCAACGTTCTTCGCTACTGGCTAAGAGCGATGAAAAGCAGTGAAAGAACGAATGACAGGTAGGACAACATAAACATCAGCCATCAGCACCCTTACCTTATGTGAAGGGTGTTAGTGACCGAATAGGAAAACATCTTCTCCGGGGGTGGTGTCGTAGCCATGTAACTTGTAATATTCAAGATGTGTTTATGTTTCACCAGTGACAAGACAGAAGCTTTGTACACGCCAGGACTATACAAGCTGGTCTGTTAGCGTGGAGATTATTAGTAGGCGAGTCCGCCAGGTCATTAGCGACACAGACCCGAAAGTACGAACGCAATCTTCTAGTTGGCTAGCTCAGCAAATTGGCGGTGGCCGAACACCAGAATGACAGCAGAAAGAAAATAAACTTAAGTGAATCTTCGGCACTGGCCCATTCGGTCAAAGATGGTGAAGTGCAAGATCAAGGAAGCCGCTGAAATGATAAAGCACCCTAATAAAACAAATCATCATGGAAACAGCTCGTAGCCGGCCGCGGTGGTCTCGCGGTTCTAGGCACTCAGTCCGGAACCGCGCGACTGCTACGGTCGGAGCTTCGAATACTGCCTCGGGCATGGATGTGTGTGATGTCCTTAGGTTAGTTAGGTTTAATTAGTTCTAAGTTCTAGGCGACTGATGACCACAGATGTTAAATCGCATAGTGCTCAGAGCCATTTTTTTGAAACAGCTCGTAGACTCCAACAGGACAAAGAAACACAAGAGACTGGCACTGTGCAACAGATGCAAAGTTTTCCTGAAACATTTCCTACATAGATATCTTCACAACCGCCTTGCATCGGCAGTTTCATAGAACTATGATACGTAGTTTCACCCATGAGTACCTTTTCAGTTCGACAGTTTCGTACAACTATGATACTTATGTAGTAAGAGTCTTTTCATTATTCTTCTGTGCCTACCCTAGTGCAGATTCTTAGCACATAGCTATTCTCAATTCTGTTATTTGTCGTCACCTACGTTTTTAACACCCTAAATTAAATGCTACACTTATTACTCAACTGTTGTCAATTTTTTAGCTTGGCTCAGATAATATAGATCATCTGCAATGCTAAAATAATGTTTCTCGTTCTCTCGCATCTATATTCTGGTTCCGAAAATTCTCTTATGCTATGTTAGTTTCTACATATGTAGACAACAGAGGTAGCCAGCTAGAACCGTGTTTTATACCAGTCACGAATTTCAATTTTCACTGCTTCTGCGTGGTTTTCCTAGATATTCTAAATTTCTCGACTCACACTCTCTTTGCATTACTCTCATCTTCTCTGAATTTTAGTCATTTCATTTCACCTCTAACGGTTACATCATTTTGCAGATTCACAAATGCCATTAAATTATCATGTTTTTTCGGTATTCTTTTTTATCTAATTAGTTGTAATGTCAAGATGTATTTTCAGATATTTTCATAATTCCCGAAGTGAAGTTGAACATATTTTTGTTCTTCTGTGTATTATTACAGTAGGCAAACTGAAAACGAATGATGTCAGCCTGATTGTACAGTAGGTTCCACATTCACCCACGAATGCCTTTTCAAATGTGATCGTAAATATCCTATTCATGAGACAATGGACACTAGAGCAGATATAATGTCGTAGTCCCATTGACTTAATCATTCGCAGTTTAACCTATCAAATTTAGTCGGACTTAATATCATTCAGTGTGTTGCAAAGTTCAGAAATCATTGGTGGGTTATCTATACCCCAAATATTAACCCCTCCTTTTATCGAACAGCAGAATAGCTCCACTCCATCGTACAGACATTCGATGACCTACTGTCCTCCATCTATACTTCCATCTGCTCTTAACTGAAATTTCCTGTCAGAGCCTCACAGAATAACAACGATAGTTTCCACTATCCAAAAACTATACTTAATGTGCGAGCATATAACATGAATTACTCTCGCGTCTACCTCTCCCTAAATGCTTTAAGATTTTTCTCCTTCGGCCTTATTCCGCTTCCAGTTATGTTATATTGTTGTATTTCCATTGGTTTTCATCTGTAATACAGAAGTATTTCTTGAATTATTCGAGGTTTACTGTGCAACAGTTGTTTTGCTGTAAATCTCACTAACCTCTTTGATTTTAATAATAAACGTATTTCTTACCTTGCACTCATTTTCTTATTAATGATTGACAATATTCTTACTCAGCTCAAACAGCACAATTTTGTAAAGTTTTCATATCATGTATTTTTTCTTATTTTGCTGATAAATTACTCCATCACGCGCTCCCCGGTCTGCATTCTCTGGAAGTTCAGTCTCCTGTTCTTCACTTCCAAATTATAATTTGAGTATCTGTATTTGGATATGTTTTTCAGTCAACATTTCATACCTCTATGTCCATTCAATGTCTTTCTCTTTCCCTAGGAGTCTTCCGAGCGTTCATTTCTTGTGATTTCTTGAGGAATTTACGCTGCAACTTATTACCGCGCTCAAGAAGTCTTCCTTCCTTCATTTGATACCGTAGTATTGAGTCTTTTTTCCTTCTGTATCATACTAGAACTTCTAGTCAAAGAAGGGAGAGAAATTTTCATATCCTTTACATTTATGTTCTTTTTTTCATTTTTTTAGTACTGGATATTATGTTTTACCTTCGTCACTTTTTATCGTGGATATAAAAGTCTCTGCACTAACAGCTTATCTTTACTTTGGTTCTAAGGAGAATAATTTTGTCAGTAGATTTCCATTAGCAACACAATCTGTTACCATTGTGACACAGGCCATTCGCTGATGCTGATATTAATGTCTTACAGTCTTTTTCCAGAAGTCATCGTTCTCTTGGATTTAGACGACCGCTATTGACTTCGTGGTAATCTGTTTGCAGTTTATTCACAATGTAAAGAATTTTTGACATTGCACACTTCGATTAAAGTAACAACGACATCCTCATCAGCGTCAAGGTAACATTCCGATGAAAAGTCCTCAATGAGAGATACGAAGGAGAACTATCTTCTCCTCGAAACTGATTTCAAATAAAAATTTCATTACAAGAACATTTTACAGCATGGTAAGGCGTGCGTATACGCTTTAATATCTTTCGTTACAAACAACGAATTCTCACTGACCCGCCCTTAGGGTAATTTACCGTCCAAGTGATTCTTCTTTCAAAGATCGTTCGCGCCATGAAGTTGACTCATATCAAAAATCTTCGGTCATCATAACTAATGAATACAATTCAAAGTATAAGTAAGGACAGGGATCGAACAGCAGACCTTTAGGTTAGTGATTAAAGAAGGTATACATGGTGGCAGAAATTTACTATCTTAAGCATGTAAGTTTGTTACATTTTTACTTACAGTTGTGGAATATATAAAATTCCTGTCTTTAGCGTAGCAGTTTCAATAAATAAGGATATCTAGCATCCTGCGTACATCACACTGTACATCTCGTTTTAAACATATGAGAGGACAGGTTTCCAGTAAGCTTTAGTAAAGTGTTCTCATCGTCTGCATTTCTTCTTCAGTTTATTCATGCAAACGAAACAAGCGAGGAACGTTTCCTGTAAACATCCCCCCCGCCCCCCCCCCCCCAGCGTCGCCAAGAAGGAGCCAACTGACGCAGGTAGTAAGTGTAGGAAATTATGCTCAAGAGAGGTCCAACATATGGCACTGATCATCCTGGTGTGGGGTCCGGTAGCTGCTATACCGTCCTCTGGATTTGCGGAGATTTCAGAGCAAGTAGCTATAAGAAATATGTGCTCATCTATCACGATTACTTAAAAACCAAGGGAAACCGGGATTCAAATGTATCATCAACAGTCTCTTTAACCAGCAGGAAAATGCTCCCACAGGGTAAATTAACCGTTTGAATGTCACCCCAGTCGAGAAATAACGTGAAATTTTGAGACAGGGTGAGGAGCAATCTGAGGCTGTTTGCAGAAGACGCTGTGGTGTACGGGAAAATTTCATCGAGTGCTTGTGTGATGATACGAGATGACTTAGACAAAATTTCTATTTGGTTTGAACATTGGCTGCTTGTTCTAAATGCAGAAAAACGTAAATTAACGCTAATTAGCAGGAAAACAATCGCGCGATGTTCGAATACCGCTTTGGTAGTGTGATCCTTGACAGTCACGTCCATGGAATATGTAGGAGAAGCGTTGCAAAGCAAAATGAAATTGAAAGAGCACGTACGGACGTTAGTAGACAAGGCGAATGGTCCATTTCGATTTATTGGGAAAATTTCAGGAAACTTTAGCTCATTTACGAAGGAGACTGCGTATAGAACACTGTGGGACGCATTTCTGTGTACTGCCAGAGCATTTCGGATTACCACGAGGTCGAACTGAAGGAAGACGAAGCAATTCAGTAGCGAGCCGCTAGATACGTTACCGGTAGATTCTATCAACATGTGAATATTGCCGAGATGCACCGTGAACCCGTATGGAAATCCACGGAGAGAAGATGATGTTATTTTCGCGAAACAGTGTTGAGAAACTATTTAGTTGTGTCTCCGTTTTACGGCCTAATGCGCAGTGTACTTCTGATATGCATGCACGTCTGAAGGAGCAGACACTGCAAGCGATCTACGGCTGGCTGAAATAGAAGATATTTACGCAGATTGCGAATATGATTAGATATTAGATGTAAAATTTATTACTGGGTTGTGAAAAGTTTGCCGGACCGGATTTCGAAGCCGGATTAGATGCTTAACGCGAGCGGTCAATTCGGCTGCCCGTGCATTCTCCCGGACTAGCCCTCATCTCCGTATGTCACTTTGTGTCTACGTTCTGCACTTACCCACTTGCTGTGAACACCACATAAGGAAAACTTTGTTATTATGGGCGCCGTCTGTGTAGGTAAGCAACACTATTTTGAACTGTCTGTATTTTGTGGTATACTATGCAATGTCCTATAGATACGCATGCATGCAAGTGAGCGGTACATACAGATTCCCAGTATTTTCACTTTTTGCTGTAGGTTACTAATATCAAACACCCTGCGGCACAAATAGATTTCATTCGAATAGTTATCAGGGACTGTAGTCCACCATACGGTAGATGATAAAATACTCCTTTGGCCAGTAACTGAGAATTGGTTATTAGGCTGGTATCCGCGAGAGATAGGATTAACAGAGGAAATAAAAAAGATCTGAAGAAGAGAACCGAGTTTTGTCACAGGTGAGTTGGTACGAAATTGTCACAGAGATGCTGAGCCAACCTCAGTGCCGATAGAGACGATCTGCATCAGGATACGGTTTTCTGTTAAAATTTCCGGGAGCGTACGTTTCTAGAAGAGTCAACCAACCTACGTATAACCACGAAAGCAAAATTAGAGAGATTCGGGTTCACATGAGGGCTTACCTACAGTATTGCTGCCCGCGGCCCATTGGTGACAGGAACAGGAATGTGGGGAATTGGCAAAAGTACAAGAATTGCGCTCCGCCACAAACAATATAGTGGCTTGCGATCGATTTCAGTATTTCCGTGGATATAAATACTTCTATAGATCACTTTACTATATAACTGTGAACATAGCCCCAAATAAAATAACACAGTTTATTTAAAATCGTGTTGAATATTGAGGGAGGGCTGTTTGAATGAACGACCAGCAGTCGACGAGGTTCTCCCGACGGACACAAAGTTGTTCTGGACATGTATGGGTCAGGAACTAGGCAGTGCCCTTTTCAAAGGAACTATCTCCGTATTGAGCTGAAAGAGTTCAGGGAAAATACCTGACTATGGATTGCAAAACAGTGATTTAAACAAACTTCTCCCAAATGTGAAGCCAGGGCCTTAATGAGTGCATTACCACAGTGTAACATATTCAGTTACGATACTCGCTGCTGTAAAATTTGTTGCCGTCTGACGTTAGATGAAGATACCCTAGCGCTAATTGCAGCAAGGAAGGATCATGTACCACACGATTAGTGTTTATTTATAAATTCATTTTCTACTTAATTTACTAAACAGTATTTTGTTTTTGCCTCCTAAGCGTTAATTAAGTATGAAGAGACCAGAATAATCCTAAAACAAATGTAAACTGTGCCAAAATTCACGAATCAAATGAGATAAGCTACAAAATCTTCACGGGGAAATACTCCCAAAATTGCATATAACTGCAACTTATCCTAATGAAGCCAAGAGAATACAAACACAGTATTTTATCCATAAGAACCATATATTTCTGTTGATGTCTGTTCTTATGAGTGGTCTTATCTTTGGCACATAACAATTTTGTATGAAGTCTCAATATCAGCATATTGTTGCAGTTCGGTTCATTTTGCAATTCACGGAAACGTATTTAATATAATTACTTTATCTACAAAAGACGACTCTGCCGGCCAGAGTGGCCGAGCGGTTCTAGTCACTACAGTCTGGAACCACGCGACCGCTACAGTCGCAGGTTCGAATCCTGCCTCGGGCATGGATGTGTGTGATGTCCTTAGGTTAGTTATGTTTAAGTAGTTCTATGTTCTAGGGGACTGATGACCACAGAAGTTAAGTCCCATAGTGCTCAGAGCCATTTGAACCATTTTGAACCAAAAGACGACTCTGTTGAAACATTCTAACGTTTGTGCCTATGAAGTAGTAAAAACTGCGGAAGTAGTTTTTTTTTTTTTTTTTTTTTTTTTTTTTTTTTTTTTTTGAGCTGCGTAGCAATTTTTCTCTTCAGCTACAGCTATGATGCCTTATCCGTACGTTAAATATTGTAGGTAATGCATTCCATATCAGTTTCTTACTTTAAGCATACAAAAACTATTATTTCGAAACATAGTGCTCATAATTTCACATTATTTTGTAAGCAAAGACGTCTTTCTGTAATTCATTACGTATTCTGCTGTATACCAGTTCTTCTTTTGAAAAAGAACGTTTATAATTTGGTAAATTTTTGTAGGTTACACGAAAATTATAACTGAACGTGCCGTTTTAAACCTCTTGTGGTGTTTGATAAACCTTTATGATGAACAGTTTGGTGTCTTCTTTTTGTTATTGCTACACGTTGTTGCGTTATGCAAAAACTTTTTGTATGAACCATGTCACGCATCAATATATACGATGCTACTCGCATTCATCTGGTACCATGTTCAACAGTGTAGCTTACAGTCTGCTTGGAGCTCTACTGCCCTATTGTATAACAAAAACGGCTAAGAGTGTAGCGACTGTATTCGTTAGACTTCGTCTGGTCTATGTCAACATGTCTGACAAGCTAATAACGTAAAATGCATGTGTTGTTTGGTAGCTCTCTCAAATCTTCTTCCTACCGTCGCTACAAAACGATAAACAGCACACTGTTTAATTTAATCTAATAACACCAATGACCCACGTTCCTCGAAGCAGGAAGCTCTTCTGTTTTCTTCAATCTTCTCGTGGTGCTTCTCTTATATTTCGATTGTGGCCTTGTAAATATGCGAAACTATACTGTTCTCAAGTACATTAGTAAAATGTAACGTCTTGTGCAGCACTGACTTCACTGTTCAGCAGTTTTATAGTAGAGTCTTACTGGACACTCTAATATCTTGAAGTAGTAACTGTAGCGATGTAGCCCCTAGTTTTCCTTTTGCAGTAAGATCTAATATTCAGCATGACTACCCGTTATTACTTCAACCACATTGCTTGTCACAACATACTTCTTTCCTTTCATAACATGTTAACGAATAAAAACGCTTAAGAGTGTTTACAGTAATACATATTTCAGTAGCCACAGATAGGACTTGGTTTGTTTTTATCCACCAGTCGTGTCTGCCGTGAACGTATTCGATAAAAGCAAGTAATTCTGCATTTCGTTTTAAGCGATTTGCTTAAAATTTAAGTGTTCGTTCATCTAAGATACCATAAATACTGCATCATATTAATGAAAAATGTTGCAATTGATGCGTAATGGGATTATTAGTGAAAACATTCTCTCAAAGACCTGTTTGAATGTTGACAGAATAATAAGCTTTAATTCATCGCTGCAGCTCGCTTTGTCGCTGTGGCCAGTATGCGACTGTAATTTTAACTTAGATTTGGTAATTGTTTCGGAGATTTCCCAGTGTGATTACGCAGATGGTTCGACGGATTTCATGTCCACCTCTGAAGCCATTAATGTTCCACAGAAACGTATAATCGCTAGTGTTGTCTTTGATATTTCGCTTTGTAAGTTGTTTTACCTGTTGGTACCTCAACACAAGCACAGTTATTTTGAACAGCAGCTATTCTTATGACCATATTCAAAATCAAAGCCAATCCTACTATAACAATTCTTACGAATATTTACCAGCTGTTCATTAGTTTTCGGAAAACAATAGCACTTCACATTCTGTGATAGTAAAGTACGAAGTCATCTTGTAGCTATCTCAAACTGATCTGCAGGTTATACTGCTGAAAGTGAAAAACTACGTGTGTGGAAATAACAGACAACGAATTGATTGTGAAACTGTCTTTGATGTGTTCAGCCTGCATCTCGCACATCCAGGATGAAATACGGAAACAAAGCTGAGACGTATCTGGACAACTGAAGTGGTGGCAATTCTGCCGGTGTAAGTCAAAGAACCTAGTTCGTTGATAATGTTTCAGTAAAACGTACATCCTACTTCTCAGTTGAAGATTCAATCTGGAACCAAGCCCTAGCTTGCTGATAAACCTATCTACCTCATAGTCTTTCAATAAGTACTGTGGTTGCTATCCCAGTAAGGAAGACAACGAAACCGAAGAATATAGGAGGCAGTACAGGCAGATTAAAGAGCATGAGCAGCGGGAAGGCGCACCTGGATAAGACACTTCTCCGCGTAAACCTCCTGTTATTGCAGAATTTTCAACAGCAAACATCTTAAAAGTCTGATAAGACTAACATACTGATGAACTATTCAACGCTGGTGTAACGTTAAACTTTTTTTTTTTGTGAACATGAGCCTGTCCCTTAGCACACACTACTTCGAATAGGAAAAAAGTTACAGGATTCATTAATCATATAAACGCAACGAATTAATTACATTTCAAAGTGCCCACTATAGCTTCATATGGTAACTGTTTATGAAAAATGTAGGATGTTAAAGGTATCATGCTATTGATATAAAATCTGGAGATTACTCTAAGGACAATGTGACACCTAAATGGTATACATCTGATAGATACAGTATCTTTGTAGGAGTAGTAGCATCACATGCGCCGTTTCATGCATGTGAGAGAAGGCTGAAAATTCTTTATCGGTGCCTCTCAACTGTAAGACAGACACAATAGATTATTGCGTTTCATTGATCACAAACTCTATAGTAATATCATGTTTGTATAAGAATGACTGGAAGTGGTGGCTGTAGTTCGCAGTTTCGCGAAAGTTTTGATTTTTTGGAATTTATGGCAAACGCAGAAATCATAAATCAAAATGAATCTGACTAGCAATAAATACATTAGGCAGTCTTATGATGCCAGACAATCGGTGTTGGTACAATGTCGGAGCCGAGCCACTGGTGTATCACGCTCTGTGCCCACTAATTCCTTCACGTGTTATAGTGTGGACCGAGTGAGGTGCCGCAGTGGTTAGCACACTGGACTCGCATTTGGGAGGACGACGGTTCATGCTCGCATCCGGCCATCCTGATTTAGGTTCTCCGTGATTTTCCTAAATCGCTTCAGGCAAATGCCTGGATGGTTCCTTTGAAAGGATACGGCCGAGTTGCTCCCCCTTCCTTCCCTAATTCAACAGGACCGATGACCTCGCTGCTTGGCTCAAATGGCTCTGAGCACTATGCGACTTAACTTCTGATGTCATCAGTCGCCTAGAACTTAGAACTAATTAAAACTAACTAACATAAGGACATCACACACGTCCATGCCCGAAGCAGGATTCGAACCTGCGACCGTAGCGGTCGCTCGGCTCCAGACTGCAGCGCCTAGAAACGCACGTCCATTCCGGCCGGCTCGCTGCTTGGTCCCCTCCCTCAAAATCAGCCAACCAATCTATTACAGTGTGGACTGTGTGCGTTATGTGTCTTTACATGGGACGTCTCCTACACCCCACAGTGGTCGCTACAGCACTCGGTATACTCAGCTAGTGGCATGACGACTTCCGACAAGCTGTCTTCACCAATCCATCCGTCATTTATTGCTAGCAGCCATCAGCTAAGCTCTCCACATGTGCATGGTACAATGACCTTTATTCGCCATCACAAGTGCTTCCCCTCTGTTTCCCTCATCAATCAAACGAGTAGCATCAAAATTAAATGGTTGTGGGCTGAGACAAAGAACGAGTGGCCAGAAACAAATATGTAGCTTTGTGTTGACATGAAAAACATATTATAGAATAGCACAAGAATTGCCAACAAATTATCTTCACTAATGGGTCATTCGCTGCTAGAGACCATCAGCTATGCCCTCCACATGTCCACAGTAATCCAACCTTTAATCACCACCACAAGTACTTCCTTTGTGTTTTCCACAGTGATAATAGGCAGCCGAGCACCCCACAAGAACTGTTGCAAACCTTTAAGATAAAAATTATGCATACGGGACATTATAAACTCAGACAAAGAAAGACTGGGCAAAATAAATATTTAGTTTTCTGTTGACATGAACAACTTACACCTTATAGAAACAACTTAAGCAAGTATTCAAACTGGCGGTCACCGGTCTCAGTGCATGTATTACAGCATTATGTATTGATAAGACTGAATTCCAAAACTGTTGAGTAGCTCTCGGTGCTTCGATCCCAGTGTCTCGTATGTTTGTATCGAAGGCGATACACTTCCCCCAAACTGTTGTGAAACTTTTCTGTGCTGTCGTTCGGTTTTCGACCCACTACATCTTGCTCCACCGTATACTAATGCATGTCTGCACGATCCTGCAAAGCTCAATGCTTCGAGACGAGTCAAGGATAGTAAACAGAGGTGAACTTTTATATGAACGCATTAAGAACGATTACATTTTAGTTTTCTTTATTTATTCATTTATTTGAGTTAGCGCAACCAACGTGGATGAGGACGTAGTATTTTTTTTTTTTTAATCAGACATAAACAACAGACGCGTTGCAATGTGATACACAATCGTTCCTCGAACCAGGAACTTTTACTTTCAGGCCTGTGAATGTGGCTCTCGTCGTCTTGTAAGTCCGGAGTGTCCACAACATACTCACAATGAAGACGTAGAAAATTGAGCAACACTTCGTCACCAAGAATGTTGAAATAAGAGTCATGGTACATATAATGAAAAACTTATTTATGTACACCGTCAGCTGTCTTGAAACCTTTATTAAAATGTCTAATAGTTTCTGTTTGTATGGATTATTTTGTGCCAGTGGTCAAAAATTCGTTACAGAATTTTTCTTCGTTATGTGTTAAACATTATTGCCTTGATATTGATTTAAATAGTCAAAGATCAGTTGTCGTATCACATGCCACTAACACAGTGTCGAGTTATCAAAAGTGTGTGAGTGAAACGTAACATAAAACTGATGATAATGCATTAAGAAATTCCTGTCACGTGTCAAATTGATTGCCAATGAAAAGGCGTGACGCTCGTCTGCAGTCCCCGTCGGTTGGGATACTTTTACTGCCACATTCATTACGCCATGTTACACAGCTGCCAACAGGTACACCCTTCCTTGTCACCTTGGCGTTGATACATTAAGATTATGGTCTTCAACATATGCGCCGCGGCGCCCAGGATTTGTTTCGTAGTTTGTGGCAAAGAAGACAGTTGTTTGAAATTTCAGTTCTAGTGCCAACCTACGTGGCTCAAAAATGGTTCAAATGGCACTGAGCACTATGGGACTTAACATATGAGGTCATCAGTCCCCCAGAACTTAAGAACTACTTTAACCTAACTATCCTAAGGACATCACACACAGCCATGTCAGAGGCAATATTCGAACCTGCGACCGTAGCAGTCGCGCGGTTGCGGACTGAAGCGTCTATGACCGCTCGGTCACACCGGCCGGCCGCCTGCGTGGCGTCGGAAAAATTTTACTTTCGATGTTGGCCAACCTACGTAAACAGTCATAATCTCGAAGCTAACTTATCACGCGTTACCGTCAGCTCCAGCAGTGATTGGCTAAGTGTAACGCATGATAATTTACCTTGGAAGTTATGACTGCTGACGTAGGCTGGCTAGCATATAAAGTAAAATTTCTGCGACGCCACGCAGGTTTGCACCAGAAATGAAATTTCCCACAACGGACTTTTTTGCCACTAACTACGAAACAAATCCCGGGCTCCCCTGTCGGTCATTCACAGCACACCATGGCCCCTCGGCCCATAGGTGGAAGACCTTAGTCTTAATGTATCAACGACGTGGTGACAAGGAAGGGTGTACCCGTTATCAGCTGCAAAAGTTTCTAAAGTTTTAAGTCGAAGTAAAAGTCGAATACAACAATGAATTGATAATGAAGATAAAAAAGCAAGTATGGAAAATATGACGATAGCTACTTAGATTTTGGTTTCAGGTGTACTGTTCTGAACAATGAAACACGTAGACAGTATTTTGTATTTGAAAGTACTTTCTGTTGAATGTATGCTACCCACAAAATTAAACCGCCATTGAGAAATTGTTGGTGAGAATGGCGTCAAGCGAAAAGAGTATTTTGGTTAAAAAAAAAAAAAAAAAAAAAAAAAAAAAAAAAAAAAAAACAATCAAATGAAAGAACAAAAATTATCAGTTTCTAAGCAGGCGAAAGTATCAAATAAAATACCTCCAGCGTCCTATAATTTAGCTTACTGAGTAACTAAATGTAAGCTAAATGTAAGAAAACGCATACGATAACAGAATAGCTAACTCTACCGTATGTTATTAACATTGTCTCCATTATGTTTAGAGAGTACAATGGGAAACATTTTTTGACCATTCTTTTGCCTGTCACTACAATTAGTAATAAAATTCTATATTTTGGAGAGGATTTTCGTAAACAAATTATAGAAAAATCGAAGGGAGGGATCTTGTTTTGCGGCTTCATGGAATCACTGCTGGCAACAGATATGCTGATTTAATTTGATATGTGCTATTTGTTGATGTAAAAAGATAACTAAATTATGGAATATCTTCATTGCTGTGAGGAAATAAATGTAGGTACTACAGGCAAAGATCTGTTAGAAACAGTGGACAACTTCATGTCAGAACATCAAATTAACTGGTCTCACGGTATCGTGTGTGTACTGATCACGCGCGATCCATGTCGGGGGTTACAGTGATCAACAAGAATTTATCTTCAGTTAAGCTCCTTAAATTATATGCACACGTTACGTTATCCGTAGAGAAGCGCTTGCTTCGCAACATTTGAGTGTTGATATGAACCAGTTACTGCAAAGTGGCTAGGAGGCAGTGAAGTCCATTAAAACTCTTCCTCAGGAAGCTACTTTGTTTTTTGGACAAATGTGTCACGATATGGAGGCTGAACACACATGTCTCTATTTTATACCAGCACTCGTTGGTTTTCCAGGGGAAATTTGTCATCGTACATTTTTAAATTTAAGTGAGAAGTTTAAGGACAAACTTGCTCATAGTGAGATGGAAGAGCCGATATATAAATATTCAGCATTATGGAAGACAGCTTCTCAGCCAAGATCGCATTTGAAAAACCTACATTTACGATGACTGATTTCGGTAATGCGGAGTAACACTTACTAGATCTGTGAAACGTGTACATAAAGTTAAAATATTAAATTATGAGAAATAACATACAATGTCATAAGAATAATACATATACTGAATTATTATTAAACATACCTCGATAAAAGTAATTCAAGACCCAATTAGATCTATAAATGTGCTCCATACCTCAATTGTCTCGATAGTTGACGTAAGATGCTTTGGAATGTAAAATTTTTGTAGCAGATAATTTCTCAACTAATTGTTTTACCTCTGTATCGTTATGCATGCTCTGCCTCTTTCTCGAAAATATTTTACCTTCTACTTGCCATAAACATTTTATAATTATATACTAGTTACCACACTTTAAGTGGCAGTTTTATCGACATGTTCCAGCTTTCCACATAATGGTTTACCTCTATATGGTTACATATGATCTTTGTGTTCCTAGAAAATATCTTAGCTTTTACCTTCTACAAGAAATGATTATATGGTAGTTAAAATTACGGACTCATATTCCTGCTACAAGAAATGATTATATGGTAGTTAAAATTACGTACTCATATTCATGTTTGAAATTGAGGATGACATACACAAGCAACGTCTTGTGGCCCTATATGTCAACATGTTCTCTAGTAACTTCCGTCGCATGTCAGTTGAGCGCCGTTCTTGTGTCAGTAATGTACTCTGCGACTTGTAATATAGGACGGATGCACATGGCGAAAGATACTGCCAATACTGGTTTAAACTTTGACATGCCAATGGATCTTACGCTTACTGTCCACCTAATTAAGATACGGAGTACATTCATAGTTCTTATTGGGTATTTTCATTAACTTTTACCGAGACATGTTTAGTAATAATTCACTTCTGTACATTATATTTATGACATTGTATGTCGTTTTTCATAATTTTTCACACTTTATGTACGCAATTCACAGATCGGACGAGGGTACGTTTGATTTACCGGAACCTTTCATAGCAGATAAAGTTTTTACAAATGCGATTTTGGCTGAGAAGTTGTCTTCCTTCAAACTCAAGTCTGCTCTTACTTAGAAGAAGAAAATCATATCAGTGTCAAGTGCTTTCCAAACATCGACTTCCTATGAAAGGTCCCATGTGACAAATGTGAAAAATTTGAGTCACTGAAAAATTGTCTGAAAGAAAATGAACGTCATTTCATTCATCTTATTTGCAAAGTTTCGGCCTTCACAAAAAAGCTTCTTTCGAAGAGAAAAACGAACGATGGAGGAGAAATGGACTGCTTTCTACGTTTGCACAACTTTATAAACGACAGTGATATAGGCCGTACTGCAGATATTTTTCTTTTATTGATGTATACTTGATCTGAACTGTTCATTTTGAAAAATACTTTCCTGAAAACGGTGATGAGTTTCAGTGGCTTTAGAATCTCTTTAGTAGCGATTCTTCTTCTTTTTGACGAGAAGGAGTTGATGGAACTATCAGCAGATTCCTCACTAAAGAGAAGTTTTCATCAATGTCATAGCCAGAATTTTGATATTCAGTATGAAAAGAGTTATCCAACAGCACGGAAGGCATTAATTCCTTCTGCAACCTCTTACCTTTGCAAGAGCGGGTATTCGTCAGTGACTGTCATTAAAACCAAGTAAAGATCAAGATTTTGTGTGGAGAAGGAAATGAGTACGGTTGTATCTCACTGAGTGCCTTGATTTGAGAAGTTATGTAACAAGAAGCAAAATCAAGTGTCGCTCTCAGGGGCGTAGGATTTTATTCGTAACTATTTCATTAATTATTTTAATTTTTACCAGGAACCCTACAGGGGAGACACGGAAACAACGTAGTCCCTATCTAAAAAAAAGGATGAAAACCGTAACATTAAGAAATCGGGTAACTTCATTCGCCATGTCGTCATGGGTGCGCCCAAGCACGATAGCTCCTTTCCTCAGTTCTGTCACGTCTCCATGTCATCCCGCGTTACTACACTGTTTCCTTACAACCGACAACCGTCCTGCACATACTAAACACTTAACTGCAATTACGTACGTCATCGGCGGGCAGCGACACGGCCAGCTACATGCTGAACACCATCTACGGCACTCCAAAGTGGCCAGTAAGAGTTTTTTAAGGGGATGACTGACGCACCGTCCTGCAAAACTTCAGGGCGAGATAAACAAAGCAACATGACATATTAACTACTCTGCGGAAATGAATGAGAGAAGGAGTATGAATGGAAGAAGGAGTATATGTTTTCAGAGGTCTCCAGTCGTGCAGCGAAAGTCACAAGGCGTGATGTTAACGTGACTCTAGCCCCAAACTAGTCTGGGCCAGCAACGCTGTGCAGTTGAAAGAAAGGAGAAGACAGTATATGTCAGTTAACGAGAAGTTACGACGCACTGTGATAATGTTCTTCGCTACAACATGGCCCAGAGTCAATACGTGGACGATATCACACAGGGAATAATAATCGGGAAACTGGAAAAAGTAGAAGTGTGACAAGTACTACCCAGGAGTTCAGTATGGCTCACGTTGTTTCGCGTTCGCGAAGAGTTCCGAATCATAGGCACTGCTGCACGAAAGGGAGCAGATAGTCGACACGATCAACTACAGCAGCACGTGGCGTACATTATGCAACAGGAAAGAAGAGACCCACATGTAACTGCAATAAATTGCAACCACATGTATCAAGACTGCAAGGCACGGATTCTTGCTCTGCACAGTGGCACGGAGATAGCTTAGGGGTTGTCTCTTTGTTTTGTCGTTCCGTTGACATCCACATAACAGCGGCGCCGTTTGTGATGGAGCCAAGAGCATAGGGGCCAGACCAGCGATGAGAAGGGTCGCGCGCTCTTTTCGAATGAGAGCGGGTTCAGCCTGAGCACTGACTCTGGGTGTAACCTCTTATGGCGAGAGGAACCCAGGAACATTCTCGAACATGATCGTTTCAGTGTTCTAGATGTTGGTGTGCGATGGGATCATGTGACACTCCCCTCGTGCATTTTTGCAGGGGTTGATGAGGCAGTGGCTTTTATTTTTATGCCTGACGATTCTGTCGTGCTAGTGGAGAAGCTCTTGGAACCAGACGATATTCGGCGAATGGACTGTCCTGCCTGTCACGCAACTTTAATGCGGTCAAGCACACGTAGCCAGCATGGGAGCACGTTTCAGAGCATGCATTTGTGTACGTTGTGATCTCACACCCTACTACGACCCATTACCCCGTCTTTTGCATTGTATAGGGGACTACCATAGAAGCGGGACTACAGTGTATTGAATGACTTTGAATAAAACTTTCATTTCTATTCGCCTCATTGAGTGTTTCTTTCATTTACCTTCTGTTCTGTACTGTAGCAGTTCTTTCCATGTATGGTCAAGGTTTCATCGAGCAATGTTATTTGACAGTGACAAACCATACGAATATTACTTTTATCTTTAAGTTTCGCGCAACAGTGTACAATGACGTGACAAAAGTCATGAGATGCCTCCTAATCTAGTATCTCCTTCTGGCGGCGTACTGCAGTACGTAAATGGTTCAAATGGTTCTGAGCACAATGCGACTTAACATCTGAGGTCATCAGTCTCCTAGAACTTAGAATTAGGTCTACTTAAACCAGCTAACCTAAGGACATCACACACATCCATGCCCGAGGTAGGATTCGACCCTGCGACCGTAGTAGTCGCCCGGTTCCAGATTGTAGCGCCTAGAAGCGCTCGGCCACAGCGGCCGGTGTGCAGCACCTAGCCATGACATACACTCAATAGATCGTTGGAAGTCTCGTGTAGAAATACTGAGCCATGCTGCCTCCATTGCCGTCCATTATTGCCGGCCGGAGTGGCCGAGCGGTTCTAGGCGCTACAGTCTGGAACCGCGCGGCAGCACGGTCGCAGGTTCGAATCCTGCCTCGGGCACTGATGTGTGTGATGTCCTTAGGTTAGTTAGGTTTAAGTTGTTCTAAGTTCTAGGGGACTGATGACCTCAGCAGTTAAGTACCATAGTGCTCAGAGCCATTTGAGCCGTCCATTACTGCGAAAGCGTTGCCGTTGCAGGATGTTGAGCACGAACTGACCTCTCGATTATGTCAATAAATGTGCGATGGAATTCATGTCGAGTGATCTACGTGGACAAATCGTTCGCTCGAATTTTCCAGAATGTTCTCCAAATCAGTCACGAACAACTGTGGCCCGGTGGCATGTTGCACTGTCATCCAAATTCCATCGTCGTTTAGGGACATGAAGTGCATTAATAGCACCATATGGTCTCCCAACAGCCCAACATAATCATTTCCAGTCAATGATCAGTTCAGTTGGACAGGAGGACTCTGTTCATTCCATGTAAACACAACACACACCATTATGAACCCACCACCAGCTTGGACACTGCCTTACTGACAACCTGGTCCAAGGCTTCGTGGGCTCTGCGCCGCGCTCGAATCCTACCGCCAGCTCTTACCAACTGAAATCGGAACACCATTTAACCAGGCCATGGTTTTCCAATCGTCTATGCTCCAGTCGATATGGTTATGGGCGATGTAGTGCTGTTACGAAAGACACTCGCTTCTGTCGTCTGCGGCGATAAGCTATGAAAGCGAAATTTGGCCGCATTATCCTAACGGATACTTTCGTCGACGTCCCACATTAATTTCTGCGGGCTCGTTATGTGAAAGCCATTGGCAATTGCGTTATTCGTAGTGAAAGGTAATGCCTGAAATTTGATATTCTCGGCACACTCTTGACACTGTGGATCTCGGAATACTGCATTGCCAAGCGATGCTTGTAGCTACAACCAACATTCCGCGATAGAAGTCTGATACTTCCATCGTGCGGCCAAAATCACGTAGGAAACCTTTTCCCATAATAATGTCGTGTGACTAAGGCCTCCCGTCGGGTGGACCGTTCGCCTGGTGCAAGTCTTCCGATTTGACGCCACTTCGGCGACTTGAGCGTCGATGGGGATGAAATGATGATACAACACAACACCCAGTCCCCGAGCGGAGAAAATCTCCGGCCCAGCCGTGAATCGAACCCGGGCCCTTAGGATTGACAGTCTGTCACGCTGACCACTATTATTTATTCTATTTTTTTTTTAATCTCATTTTGTTCGTTGCATCTGCTCGGGGCGGACGTCGTAAGACATCCGTATAAGTTCGTTGTTGATCGATTAACTCAGTTTTTTTACCGAACACGCAGAGCTACCGTGCCGGCTTCACTCAGCTACCGGGGGCGAACACCTTTTCACATGAATCGCATGAACAGAAATGACAGCTCGGTCAATTCACTCCCTTTCATGCCTTGTGTTCTTGATGCTATCGCCATCTGTATGTGTGCATATCGCCATCCCATTACAATTGTTACCTCACCGTGTACGTCGATGAGCTTATAACCTACATATTAGTATGACAGCAGTGACTGCTGGCGTGGACAGAGCGTTAGTGAGGGGCTGCGGGGTGAGAGGGGCAGTGACCCGGCAAAGTGTTTTCCGCTGCCGCGCCATCAGTCAGGGGGTGGACCCGGCCGCCACCTCAGCGCCGCCTCCGCCCCCACCTCGCCTCCGCCCCCAGCTCGCCCGCTGTTTAATTGAAGCGGCGCTGTATCGCCGTCATCTCCACTCGGCCAGACACCTGGCCGGGCCGTAGCGGCAGCAGCGCTATCTGATGACGACCGTAATAAGCTCTTACTTTATTTAATGTCGTAAATTTGTAAGCGCTTTACTTACTGCGCGCCCTGCCTCCGAGTAAAGTTAATTCGCTCCGGGCCATTCTTGTGCTTTTTCTTTCGTTCGGAGCGGAAAAATAGTCGTCACACTCCACCGATTTCTGAAGTTTCAATGAGTCATAACGGGGATTAAAAGTGTAGCCGGCGGAGGGAATTTCTCCGAATAGATTCGGCGCCTCGTCGTTTCGCTTCTACTATCGAAAGCGCATCGGTTCGGTAATTTAGCGCCTTCGTAAGGTGCAGAGCGCCGGAAATGAATTCCAACGCTGCGGCGACTCAAAGTGCTGTGGGTTTATCTTATTATTACTGATATAACCGATTAGTCTGCAGTTGTAATAACTTTCGACGGACATCAATTTATTATTGTTTGTTAAAAGTCTGCTCTTCGAACTTCTTATCAAGAATTTGTGAAGTATAGATGTAACGCAGTAAATTCTCACTCTAAAGTATTTACAAATCTGATTTTCTGATTGTCAGCATTGATAACAAGCAATGGCGAGCTTTATATGTATCACACTGTGTACTAACAAGTGCACCAACTTCAGAGTGCCATAAGTTCCTAGTTAACGTTAAACCACATTTTTGAATAATGTCCTATTTTAACAAATTCGTGATCATTGCGTCGTTTCGAAAAATGGCTCCTGTCATTAGCTGCGTCTTCTGCTTGGCAGAATAACAATGCTAAATCTTGATTCACATCAAATTTCTAATTTTCACGTCTTTTTTTCAGTGTGAAGGTTTTAATGTGAAACAAGGCATCCGATGACACTGCTGTGCTATGAGACAAAATACAAAAGGCAAGAAAGGCTTTGGTGACCACCCATTCCTCTATGAAGGAAGAAATTAAATCTTGCGACTGGTAGTTCACTGCTACGGTCATGTATCAATGCTAACGGGAAACGTTGGACAGCAGTAAATGAAACATAAACAGAGTCTTAAAAATAGTTCAAATAGCTCTGAGCACTAAGGGACTTAACTTCTAAGGTCATCAGTCCCCTAGAACTTAGAAGTACTTAAACCTAATTAACCTAAGGACATCACACACATCCATGCCCGAGGCAGCATTCGAACCTGCGACCGTAGCGGTCGCTCGGTTCCAGACTGAAGTGCCTAGAACTGCTCGGCCACTTCAGCCGGCGGACGTCAGGCCGCAGGTTCAAGAGGAGGAAGAAACCAGGGACAGTGATAGAGACTTGAGGACCACGTCTGTACCCGAAGGAGGGAGTATAGGAGGAGGTGGCGGCGGGAGCCCTGCGAGGGTAAGCATTCGGAGTTGGTTACGATGGTGGTGCTCCAACCCTTTAGACATCTGCACTGACGTCACACGCTGCCCATGATGCCTTGCTCCTATACGCGTGAGCCCACACGGCTGCGCCGGGGGCTTAACGCTAAGAGGTCCTGGAGCGTGGGTGAGAGGGTGATGGCATCAGCAAATGGGGCAGGGTCCGTGTCTGTCGCACATGGAGGAGCTCTGAGGACTATGTCCGTCAATTAGCATTGGTTGGAGATGTTACGACTGCCTTTGTCAACTGTTGTTTAAATGTGCGGACGGACAATCCTCTCTGCTGTGCCATTGGAGGAAGGATGGAAAGGCAGGCTACGGATATGTTTGATACCATTGGCCTGACAGAAGTCATGGAACGAGGATGCTGTGAATTGGGGGCCATTATCGGAGACTAATGTATGAGGCAGGCCCTCAATGGTGAGAACCTGGGCCAGGGACGTGAGTGTGGCCTCTGTGGTGGTGGATGCCATGCGGATGACAGCTCGGTATTTGGAGTAGGCATCAACAATAAGTAACCACATGGACCACAAAAACGGGCCCGCAAAATTGAGATGGATGCGTTCCCAGGACCTGCGAGGCACAGGCCAGGGTGCGAATGACTGAAGGGTGGTTGCCTGGTGATGCACACACACAGTTCACCTGGGGACCAGGCGGTCAATATCACCATCGATGCCGGGCCAATAAACATGCCAGGGATCCAAAACTTTCATGTGGGACATACCCCAGTGCCCGCGGTGTGACAAACTGAGCTCACCGAAAATCTGGAGGGATGATCACCTGATGGGCATCTGACTCCATGGCCAACACAAGGATATCATCGACCACGGAGAGCCGGTGGGACATGTGGCGCAAGAGGCTTAGTCAGTCTGCCTCTGGTGAGTAATATAGGAGGGTCAACTGTGGACCATATAGCGGAGATCCTGCAGCTAGACAGGGTCTTGGCATGTAGCCATGGCAATGTTAGCAGCCATAAGAGGCAGACCATCTAACGCACCCTGGCGGGCAGAATTAGTGTGAAAGCAGAGGACCTCCTGCTGGTCAAACCAAAGATCAGGGCCTGCTGGGAGACGTGACAAAGCATCCACGTTAGCATGGTGGGTGGTGGGCTTATACCAGATGGTGTAAGTGTAATTCCTTAAAGACAACGCCCAGTGTTGGAGACGCTGAGCTGTCGTTTCTGGAAGGTGAGAGTGCGTTTTGGAAAGTGTAACTAAGGGTTTATGGTCCTTCAGGAGGGTGAAATTTGCCCCAAAGAGATATATGTGAAATTTTTGGACAGCGAACACTATCGCTAGGGCCTCCTTTTCAATCTTGGAGTAGTTCCGTTGTGCTTGGGCTAACGTCGTAGATGCACAAGTGATAGGCTTTTCTGAGTTATTGGCATTCCGATGTGTGAGGACTGCCCCAATGCTGTACTCTGATGCATCAGCCGCCACAACCAAGGGGCAGTCCGGAGAGAAGGGAGTAAGGCAAAGGCCAGATTTCAGCATCGTCTTTAAACGGACAAAAGCCTGGTGACAGGCAGGAGTCCAATCAAAAGTCACTCCTTTGTGACACAAGTGCTTGAGGGGTTGAGCAATGGAGGCAGCTTGGGGTAAGAACCTTAAGTGATAAGTAACTTTACCCAAAAACACCTGGAGTTCAGATAAGTCCTTGCACGAGGAAGGGCCTAAATGGCCGCGACATTGCGATCCGAAAGGAAAACGCCATCTTTGCCAAGCCAGTGGCCTAAGTATTCGACTTCCGGTTGAAAAAACAACACTTGTCCAGTAGACAACCTAAACCTGCACATTGCAGAACGTGAAATAAGGCGCTGAGGTTGTACAAATGTTCCTGGTGGGAACGTCCAGTGACCAAGTTATCATCCAGATAATTCACGCAGGCTGAGACAGGCTGCATAAGCTGCTCCAGGAACCACTGGAAAATTGTCTACGTCGAAGAGACACCAAATGGAAGGCGCTTGTACTTGTATAATCCGAAAGGTGTGTTGATAACCATGTTGTTCTGGGAATCGGCATCCAAGACTAACTGGTGGTATGCCTCGGCCAGGTCGATCTTAGAAAAGTACTTGGCCCCTGCAAGCTTGGCGAGTAGGTATTTCTGTCGGGGAATGGGGTAAGTGTTTGCTGAGGACTGAGCATTGACAGTAGAGCAGAAATCCCCACACAGCCGAAGGGAGCCGTTGGGTTTCCGTACAACCACCAATAGTGTCGCCCAAGTACTGGCTCTAGGACGCCAGCAGCCCCTGGAGCGGATTAAGTTCCTGCTTGACTGCGGGCCGTAAGGTCACCGGAATGGGTCTGGCCTGGAAAAATCGAGGCTGTGCATCTGGCTGAAGTGTGACGTGCGCCTGAAACCGTGAAGCACACCCGAGATCCATTGCAAACAATGATGCAAAAGCCGAGCACAGATCGTCCAAGTCCTGAAAAGGAACAGCCGTGGAAATGACCTTAACTTCATCAGAAGTTGAAAAGCCAAACAGTTGAAACGCAACCAGGCCAAAAATATTCGTAGCCGACGGATGGTAGACGATAAATAGGGTAAGGAGCTGGGGAACATGTTTGTATGACGCCTGGACGACGAATTCCCACGAAGGGGAATGGAACCGTCGCCATAGGCGACCAAACGGGGAGAGGGAAGTGAAAACGTAGGGGAGCCCAGGCGGGTATATGTCGCAATATTAATCAGGGAGACAGTGTCCCTGGTGTCGACCTGAAAACGGACACCCTCAGTAGAAAGCACGACCGATTACAGAGCATGTACTGCCGGCCGGAGTGGCCGTGCGGTTAAAGGCGCTCCAGTCTGGAACCGCGTGACCGCTACGGTCGCAGGTTCGAATCCTGCCTCGGGCATGGCTGTGTGTGATGTCCTTAGGTTAGTTAGGTTTAAGTAGTTCTAAGTTGTAGGGGACTGATGACCACAGCAGTTAAGTCCCATAGTGTTCAGAGCCATTTGAACCAAGAGCATGTACTGTATCCTGTGGCCCGGTAGGGGCAGGACGGGAGTGAGTCGAGCGACAACGACAAACAGATCGTCCTCACACAGCATGCACGTCTTCCAGCAGTGGGGGCAATCAGCTCGAGAGTGTGCGGTAAAGCACTGTGGCCAAGATGGAAGTGGGCCGATTGACATGCGTCGAGGGGCGACCAGAGGCTCTAATGCCATAGAGACGTCGGACAAAGAGGAGTCCCGGCGACGCTGGCCTCTGTTGGCTGGGCGACGTCTACGTCGTGAGGGCGGAACCCGCAGGGATGCAGCAATCGCCGCCACTTGCGGCCGCGCCATGAGACGCTCGTTAGCTGCCTGTGCAATTTCAAATTAGTGCGAAATGTGGAGAATCTCTTCCATGAGGGGTTATCGAGCTTCAACGCCGCAGAGCGGACCTCAGGATCAGGAGACAGCTGAACCACCACATCCTAGATCAGGGAGTCCGTATATGAAGCCTTACACCGCTGATTGGTGCATGTAAAACCTCATCGACGGCTGAGCCCCTGCAAATCTGTGACCCAGGAATGATATGGTTGACCAGGCTGTTTATGGCACTGGTGTTAAAGTTTTTCCTGTCTACTTAATTTTTATTTATTTTCTGTTCAATTTCTTACTTCTTCATTGCATTAACACCACACTGTCAAAGATGTTACTTACTGAGTGTTTTTGCTTCAGTCTAGACATGTTACTTCTCTTCGATTGTCATTTGTAAACATTCTAACTTCTTCGGTGAAAGAAGCAAACTTGAAAAGTAGGATGGTTATTCGGAAAACTAAAGACTTTGTGGCCCTCTGTGTAATTTGAAAGTCATCCCAACCTAATACCTTCATTCAAGCAGAAATAGTTTTGTGAAATCGGATGACTCTGAAACAGCCTGTGTAATGGGACTTTTTATATTCTGAGTCACTGACTGAGGTATCTGCTATTATAAACAGACCCAGAATTTTTGCCCTGTGGAATTAGTTACCGCAGTATTTTACTATGTTCCACACTTTCACGTACTAGTCCATCTTTACGAATGCTTCATAGACACTTCAACACCCCGATCGGAAAACCATGTAATTCAGTGCGCTTAGCTACACCCATTCTATACACTCGCTTCTTTCAGCAACCGAATCTCTACGTCTCCATTTACGTATATCCTCCGTAAGTCACCGTACGGTGCATGGTGGAGGATAACTTGTGCCCCTATTAGTCCTTCCTTTTCCCTCTCCAATCGCAAGGGAAGCTAGGGAGAAACGACTGGCAGCCCTCAGGACGAGGCATACTTTCTCTTTTCTTGTCTTCGAAGTCCTTACGTGAAATGCACGTCGGCGACAATAAAATGCAAGTTCTCTACACTTTCTTAACAGTTTTTTCGCGAAAACAAAGTCGTCTTCTCTCCAAAGATTCCCGTTTGAGTTCGAAAAGCGTGTAAATCGAATCTACAGATAACAAATCTAGCAGCGCGCCTCTGAAATACTTCGATGTTTTCCTTTAATCCGACCTGATGGTAACCCCAAGCACTTGCGAAATGCCCAAGAATGGGTCACCCTAGTCATCTACTCACAATCTCCTTTATACGAGCGCTACAGTTTCCTAAAATTCCCTCAATAATCCAGAAGCCTTCCTTGACACCAACATTATATGCTGTTTCCATCTCATATCTCTTTGCAACCTTACGCTTAAATATTTAATCGACGAGACTGTCACAAGTAGCAAACCACTGATACTGTATGCGAAGATATCAGGACCATTACTCTTATTCTTGTGCATCAAGTTATATTTTTCTACATTTACAGCAAACTGACATTCATCACACCAAATAGAAATTCTAAGCCATGATACTCACAGCGTCATCAGCAAACAGCCGCAAATTAGTGCTCACTCTATCCGTCAGATCCTTTCGTATACAGAGCATTTAAAACAAAGTATTGAGAGGAGGTAGTATGGACCAAAACAACACATTTTATAGCCCTTGTTTGGTGGAAACATTTTCCTTCTTTTTTTGGCCCATACTACTGTCTCTCGAAATGGGGAATATTTTTGTTTTTAAACACGATGTGTAGAGAACAGTAGATGTCTTATCACCCTTGCTTGGATCACTCCTGACAATATCTTAGTCTGGTGAATACTCGCCGTTGAGGACAACGTACTGTTGGTTATTACGTAAGCAGTCTTCCATCCTCTGAAATACTGGGGACGTATTCCTTCATCAACTATCCACAGTGGGGAACAGTGTCAAACGCTTTCCGAAAATCTGCCTGTTGTCGTTCATCCATGATTTGCAGGATATCGTGTGAGAGAAAGTCAAACAAAATTTCGCACGAGCGCTGCTTTTTAAATCCGTTTTGATTTGTAGACGAAGGCTTTTCTCTCTGAAGGAAATTTATTATATTCAAACTCCGAAAGACTTATGGAGCCTACCAACCTTTGGGATAGCGGCCCGCAGTTTTAAGTCGCCTGCGGTGTCTTCCCAGGCGCTTGGGGCTTTGCGCTGTAGCAGAGTTCCATGATAAGTGCAAGTTAAATAAGCGACCAGTGCCGAAGAGTGCTTTGCGTCAAACCAAACTGGATTCCATCCGAAACCGGTGCCGTATTTGCTTTCAACCTTTTCAGTTGCTTGTCAGCCTCAGGGAAGCCTGTTTCTACGTCGGATACGCTGGAGTATGTGTGGCGGCCAAACGATAGTATGTTTGTACGCTCTATCAGTGTGAATTACTTTTTAAAGTCTCTACGAAGTGGTTGTATCCACTAACTGCTCTTTCATCTTTCGCTGATGATCCCATTGCCTCCAGGTAACATTTCACCTTCGGCGAGTAGGTATATTACGCAAAAGCGCTGATCGATACATTGTTCACCATCCCACAGACAGGTGGCGTATACTTGGGAGCTACCGAGCACTAGGGGATTGTAGGAGTTGTACGGGCTCACCCGAAGTTGCTGGGCTCATTCCATGCATAAACCATCTATGCCAGACCCAACCCGAAACTTCTCACTCTTTTTATCGCTATCGAACTCGAAGCTGTATCTTCCCTAGAAAATAGTTAATAAAGTTTCACATTTCCAAATTCCTAACACGAGAAAAGCCTCGAATAATAACACTTAAAAGAAAGACACAATATTTTTATCTTTTAACTGTGGCAAGCAACTGATACAGGAAAAGAACTGACCTACTAGCTAGCCTGACCTAGAACGAGACTGAAATTGCAAGATACGAGAAATGTTCAATAAGAAATGCAACACATTTTTTCCTCAGTCAGTTTAAACTATGCGGAGTTTGTTGAGGGATATTCCCGCTACAGACCCTATAGTTTCATGAAGTTCCGGTAGGTTGCAGTGCTATACGTAGCCTTCAAAATGGCGTCTGCAAAGGAGGTGCGTTCAAAGTAGAAAGCTGTCATTGAGTTTCTTTTGGCGGGAAAACAGAGCATCGCAGATCTTCATAGGCACTTTCAGAATTTCTACGGAGACCTGGCAGTGAACAAAAGCACGGCGAGTCAGTGGGAGAGGTGTCTGTCATCACCGCAACAAGGTTGCGCAAACCTGTCCAATCTGCTAGGTTCCGGCCGCTCTCAGGAAATTGAAGGAACGGTGTCAGCATGTTCGTCGCCACAAAAATGCAAACGATCTTCTCCTTCTCTATGGCAACACAAGGCCTCACACTAGTCTGCTCATCCAAGAGGAGCTCACAAAACTTCATTGGTCTGTTCTTCCTCATCCACCCTACAGCCCAGATGTCGTCCCATCCGACTTCAATTTGTTTGGTGCAATAAAAGATGCACTCCGTGGTAAGCAGTACGTGGACGATGGGGAGTTTATGGAAGCAGCAAGACGTTGGCTCTGAAGTCGACAAGTGCAGTGGTACCAGGTGGGCATACAGGCCTACTCAGTAAAGGGGCGTGTGGCCATCTCATTGAACGAAGATTGCGAAAACATAATTTTTAGCCAAAATAGTGCAGAAAAATATGTCTATTACAATACTGAAGAAAACCAACATGTTTACAGAAAAAAATGTTTTGCCCGTCACAGAATCACCACTTCAACTGAGCGTGGTTATTCTGGCGTGATGGACAAGTAATGAAGTCCAACAATTTTCCTTCAAAAGTTTCATCTACTTCTTTATACAATAACTGTAACACTTATTCGTGACCTGTGTACCCGTATCAGACAGTTGTCTTTTTGCTCAACTGCGGCATTGAAATCTTATCTTCGCGAAGCATCACACATTGACTGAAAACTAGACTAAGACATCAACAATACATACTGAGCTTCGTGACGATCGTTAACAGCTGTGAAACCTAGTATGCGCAGCTTCTTCCGCTTAGCAACTGAATGGTTGGAGGAGGACGGGGTTGTAAATGACAGAGCTTTCTTGCTTGTCGCTTTTCCTCTTCCCGTCTGCAACGTTCTCATTCAAACACGTTGGCTGCGGTGGGTGTTGTGCCCCTCCATAGTAAGCGGTCCTCAGCACATTCTTTCCACATTTGTATGGTTACGCCAGTCGTTTACATGTTATTTTTAGCTAGTCCTTAAAGCGCTTGAGAGGGGCATCCTAAATTATTTTTGGCCAATGTGAGGGTGATCACTCAACACAAGACGTGGTCAGTTTCCTTCCCTATCATTATCCATTGCGAGGTTGTATTCAAAATCCAATGACCTCGTCAAAGACGGGACGTTAAGATACTCTTTCTTTCTTCTCACAGGCAACCACAGCACGTTTACGGTACTTACATCAACATCTACAACCAAATGTGTAGATGTGAAGCGCATGACACAGCATACTTACCACGGGAAGATATTACAGTGTCATCAGTTTCCTTTGTAATACAAAGCGGCGGAGAATGACTTTAATATTGTTGTTGTTGTTGTCTTCAGTCCTGAGACTGGTTTGATGCAGCTCTCCATGCTACTCTATCCTGTGCAAGCTGCTTCATCTCCCAATACCTACTGCAACCTACATCCTTCTGAATCTGCTTAGTGTACTCATCTCTCGGTCTCCCTCTACGATTTTTACCCTCCACGCTGCCCTCCAATGCTAAATTTGTGATCCCTTGATGCCTCAAAACATGTCCTACCAACCGATCCCTTCTTCTAGTCAAGTTGTGCCACAAACTTCTCTTCTCCCCAATCCTATTCGATACTTCCTCATTAGTTATGTGATCTACCCATTTAGACTTTAATATAAGCAGTCTAATCCTGCAGAAGACACATGTAGAGGATTTTAGTATATGAACAGATTCATCACCTAATGCTGGTTTTTAACACTAGGTGAACTGGCTTTTGCAGGACAATGGTGGCTATTAGCAAGCGTCTACCAATTCGTTTTCTCAGTATCCTACCAATAAACTGATATCTGCATCCGCTTTCCAATGACTGAGGCCAACTGATAATTTTATTTCTTCTTCAGTGTTCAGCCCTTAGTTTGGTCTGCAGCATTACACCAGTTCACTATTCCGTCTGCCTTTCCGTACCGATAGTGCGTCCCATATCATTCGTGACCTGGTGGATGTACGAAATCCTAGATCGTCCCTGGCGACTTCTTCCCTCAACAGTTCCTTCTGCTACTGTTCCAGAGACGCTTTTATATCTTAAAATGTGTTTATCTCTTATTGTTGCGATACGCCTCCAGATAGATCTTGTTTCCTCTGCTCTTCTCAGCGCCTCTTCATGGACAACTCTATCTATCCACCTAATTCTCTTCTCCATCTGCACCACCAAATCTCTATGGCTTCTAGCAGCCTTCTCTCTTGTTTCACTAATGTCCAAGTTCATATTCGTATAGGGCCACACAATAAACAAGTACGTTATGGACTGTTTTGTTATTACTGATAGATTGATGTTTTCGCTGGTGAGTTATTTCTCAAATGAAATTTGATTTCTATCTCCTGTGTTCTGCTTACGATTTCCTTCCATTTTTCCATCTTCCACCATTCCTTGTGCTCTTGTTTAGTAAAGTGGTAATTCCCTCTCTATCTCTAATTAATCTCACGCAGTTGTTATTCTTAGAGCTTCATATTTTTCCTCAGTACTGCACACCATCACTTAAGTCTTTCTCATGTTTATTCTCATACCGTTCCGTTTACAGAAAATCATTTCCATTATGCTGAGGAGCTTGTCTGTGTCTTCTTTCCTCTACGTTTCTGGAGCAATATCATCTGTGTAATGGAGCACTTCTATCTTCTGCCCATTGAATTTGATCTCCATTCCACTTGTTCCACGAATAGGGTTGTATCTACCCGAATATCGCTGAGTAGGAGAGGAGAGATAACATCATTGTCCCACCCAGTTTGTAATGTTTACTTCTGGTTCACGATGAAAATTTCTAATAACCGGTGCTTCTTCCTTAAGGAAGCTGAGTATCGCTCATGTTATTGTATTGTAGACCTGCTTTCCTTAGCATTGTGATTATCTGTTAGCAGAAAACATTGTCAGATGCCTGTCACAGGTCCACAATCTCAATATTCCATTCCATTTCATATACCTACCAATCGTATCTCCAACTAACAGGTGGTTACAATTAAAGTACAACTACTAACAGAGGTCTAGTTTGAGCAGTAATTATCGTACCCCAGCGAAACTTAGTAGATACACCAATTCGTTAATGTGGAGCCGAATTCAGCTGGAAAAAATTAGTTCCAATTTTGACAACGATGTGGTAACCTGGAGATGTGAATCCATTAAACACGTGTCCATATCTAATGGATTAGGAACAGGACGTGGCAGAAGATGTCAAACCAGTGAGAAACGCGTAATATTAATTCTTTTATTAACCGCCGCTTAAACACCTTGTTCAATATGAGTACCGGAGACGCCGAAGAGATGCTGTACAGCATCAGATTTGCACCCGATGGACAAAATTGGAACTAATTGTTTTTCCGCGTCTATCGGTTTATGCATTAGCAAACTTACCAAGTTCCACTGCCGTACGTTAATTACAGGACGCAATGGCCGTCCTTGAATAGCTGTACTTTAAGTATAAGCACCCAGTATTAGGAGTAGTTGACTTTCCAATTGTGACGCATTGATATTGTAGCCATAGGATGCCACTACTCTACATTTTGTGAAGTGGACAATTGTTTCTGAAAATGTGAAACTTGCTTCCAGTTATTGCAGCACTTCGAAAGCTTATCAAATTCTCACTGGATATTTGCGTTTCTTTCTCTGGTGGTACGTACGCAGTACTTTGCTATTATCTTGTTGTCTACTTGCAGCACAACTGAGAAATCCCGGAATCGAATCGGAACCCTCCTCCCGCCGGCATACCTTTCGCACCTGTGGGACCGGCAAATTCCCAGCCCTTGTTCCGCGTTAAGTGGCCCCGCACGTCTCTCCCCTTCCCCCACGGCCAGTGCCTCGCTGCGCTGTACCTCTGCCGGGCCTCGGCGCGGCTTTGCTCCTTTTGCAGCTGTGGTCCGCACAGCACAGCACAGCCCCGCGTGGGACGACGTCTTCGTTTTGTGCCCGAACGGGCGCAGTCGTGATTTAGGCGCAGACATCCTAACAAGGTGTAAACTTGGGAGGGGGAGGGAGGGGTGGGAGCGAGGAAGGGTCGGTGGAGGGGGTAGGGGGTGCAGGAGTCCGCGGCCACTCTGCTTTAATTACATCGCTGTCGCTTCATTATTGTGAGAACTGAGGCCGGCCACGGCCCCGTGGACAATGCGCGCTTATTGATGGCCGGCGGGAGCGCTAGTCCTAATTAAAAAGGATCGGCAGCGGGCTGGGGCGCCGAGCCACGGCCGCCGGTCGCCACTTAGCCGCGCGGGGCCGATGTTTTATTTATCAGCTGGTTTGCATGCGTGGGTTTGTCCTGTTTTTGTCCAAACGATGTCACAAAGAAGAGCGTGTTCCTACACGCACGGGTGTCGCGCCTATCTGCTCCCGCTGACTGTTCCCATGGGAATTTAAGGAGAGGAGGAGTTTATTCCTCCTGCCGCAGCAGCACGCTGCTTCGACGTTCTGAGAGATTGAGATTGTGTGGATCGTGTGTCCGAGTCCTGGTCTACCTTTTACGAAGACTCCAAAAATCATTCCACGCGAACGAAAGGATAACTCACTAAGCAAAGCGAGAAACAGTTATTTTTATCTATCCTTCGAGAAAATCCTTAGACTACAGCGAAGTCATCGTTATCAATCGACGTAATTAAAGTGGACCAACATTTGTTTATCAGATCAGGTAGGAGCAGGCGACCTCGTCAAAATCGAGTAACGGTACTGCACGAATGCACAGTACGATGAACAGGAATATCCTCATTGGGCTTAACTATCTTCACTGTGCTGCCAGCAAAACCGTTGTGGCGCAAACGTCAGAAGCTCCTTAAACATGTGCACACTTAATGAACACTAACCCAACAGAGACAGTACTATGTCACAAATACAACTGTTACTGAAGTATGAATTTCCACAGGCCGTTCAAGCCTACAGACTTATAAGAACTCACACAGTTGTGACTTGTTCAGAAAGGGAAATAAAGCGGTAAACCAGTCATTGTGATGCACAACAGATTCTATCGCCCAACAATGTTGGTAGTACGCCAATCAGCTTAAGTGTCGTTCTATAAAGAAAGCCCTCTTTTTCTCAGAATGTATTTATTCTTAAAAGAATTTAGGGGCATTTCTTTTAGATGCACTATTTTTGTGCAGGATATAAAATGTAGACTGGCAGTGGCAAGGAAAGCGTTTCTGAAGAAGAGAAATTTGTTAACATCGAGTATAGATTTAAGTGTCAGGAAGTCGTTTCTGAAAGTATTTTATGGAGTGTAGCCATGCATGGAAGTGAAACATGGACTTTAAATAGCTTAGACAAGAAGAGAATTGAAGCTTTCGAAATGTGGTGCTACAAAAGAATGCGGAAGATTAGATGGGTAGATCACATCACTAATGAGGAGGTATTGGATAGAAATAGGGAGAAGAGGAGTTTGTGGCAATGAGGAGGTATTGGATAGAATTGGGTAGAAGAGGAGGTTGTGGCACAACTTGATAAGAAGAAGGGACCGGTTGGTAGGACATGTTCTAAGGCATCAAGGGATCACAAATTTAGCATTGGAGGGCAGCGTGGAGGGTAAAAATCGTAGAGAGAGACCAAGAGATGAATGCACAAAGCAGATTAAGAAGGATGTAGGTTGCAGTAAGTACTGGGAGATCAAGAAGCTTGCACAGGATAGAGTAGCATGCAGAGCTGCATCAAACAAGTCTCAGGACTGAAGATCACAGCAACAACAACATTTTTCTGCAGTCACTATCACGCCAGCGATGTGTGAGAACGTTGGCAAAAGCTCTTGCCCTGTGTTCATAGCCATGTTTTCACTGCATGAATTACAATTTCATCCTCTTCATTCCCGACGTAGGAAACCATGAAAGGACCGAATCACAGGGCACCATGTAGGGCTATAGCACAGGTCGGTGTGCGATTGGCTTCAAGAAGTTCGTGGGAAAGAGAACGAGGCGCTCGCATTGAACTCCGCCTGAGCCGCATTTTCGGATATTTTCCAGTCTGTTGCTCGTGTTTTTCCAGTTTGGTTTCTGTATAACGCAGCCGACACTGTCTAAATTTAAGCGGTGAAGATTTTCAGTTTTTGTTTTTTAAATGAACAAAGAAATTATAGCTTAATTTATTAAGTGTTAGACAAACAGCCCATATTTATGCGAACACTCATCAAAAGTTTTTGTGGGCAAATATTAAAAAAATATTCCTAACGGTGGTTGTGGATATAACCACACTAAATTTCACTCTAATGACCTGCCTGTGGCCAAAAATCACAAATGTAGTCGACCGCGATTGCCTATCTCACTCCCATATTTTGTTTTTCTATTGTTTTACCGCATTACAATTAGTAAATGATTATTGTCCATTGTCGACGTTTACAATAATCAAACTTTTGAAAATGAGGGTAATTTATAATGAATTACCAGCAGCCGGTTGCTTTTATAGGTTTCTATTTTTCCATGAGGACATTTCAGGATGCATAGCATTCTGTCTTCACATGTTACCATTTATTTACGCGTCACGAACATTATCTCTTTACTAACGACGTTGCGACATTTTGCAAACGATGTTTTTAATAGGACTACTGTAAAACTTCGTAAGTAAAGAAACAATGTTAACGATGAGTAATTAAATGTAAACATCTGAAGATGGGGTGAACGTAAAATGTATGAACTTTCCAAAGTGCGTGTTTTGAGCCATGATTTGCTGGATCGGGAAAGAGGTGTCATTCATATCGTTGTGTTACCCCATAAACATTAACGAAGCGGATGCATTAATTTTTACTTTATGTGCTAGGAGCACTGGTGCTGCGTCACGTGATGCGCCCGTCCACGAGCTTAAGGACGTTTGTGAATCACGGCCGCGGGTTAACAAAGGTTGTTCACAAATGGGCTATAGGCTGGATGAGCAATGATATCCAGCACAGTTTGCTGATGTTTGTCCGGGTTCTGAGACTTGCGTGAGGCGTGCACCATAACGTTGGAACAAGAGTTCTTGAGGATTTTTGTCAGAGCGAACACGTCGGCAACGGTTCTTGAGTTTGTTCAGAGAGCCCACAAATTCCTCTGAATTAGTGGTTGATACTTTTGGCAAGACATCCACAACAATGATGCCATCACTACGCGAAGGAATTATCGTGGTTTTGGAAGCAGAGGAATCTGCCTTGAAGTTTTCCTTTTCTGTGAGGAGGTTGAGTCGCTCCTGTGACTGCCTTTTAATTTTTTCAAAATATAATACGTTTTTATAAACTGAGTAGTATTTTGCAGCACAGAGTAATTGCTAAAACACGCACAATCACATCGTTCACGCAATACGATCGTATTTTCTTAAAGAAAGGAACACAGAGAAGAGTCTTTTTCCCGTATCTATCCAACTTTTGCATTGCAGGTAGCAGGACGCGACCGTGACCGCTCTGTATTTAACACGCACTCGTTTCCGTGCATCCTAAACGGCATTAGAATAGGAGATCAGAGGCGTTGCGACAAATGTAATACAGGTACATTTCAGTGGAATATAATTTGAAGGTCAATTATATTAACTCATTTTATTTGTAATCGATGAACTCATATGTGCTTCATTATTTAATGGTTCATATTACATTCTGTGTCAAAGACATGAAACTAAAATTACTGTTGACTGTCCGCTCTACCTGTCTGTGAGAGAACCAAAGTGTAAAACAAAAAAACATCTGTACCTCGCATGTCATCAGATATGTATCTCTTATGACGAAAGAAAGCCTGCTGTACACAATATAATCAACTGAAATTAATCACGCATCGCTTGAAGCTCTACAGTTGATAATTTGCCACCGAGTTGTTGAATATTCCTTATTTATGTTGTTATTAATTATTTCTGTTAAACGACTTTGAACATTATTCTTTAACTTTTATTGATATTATTTTTGCAGATGACACAGCAGGATTCGACACGTGTGACGATCCATGAAAGGGTCGTCTCTTTACTGCCCTCAAAGTGATCCAACAGTTAAGATGAAACAGCTTTCCTTTGAATCTTGTATTATGTTATGAGCATTTGTGCAACCCTTCTTGAGCACACATTTGAATGTCCGAGAGTCTCAGTCATTGCCCACGCACTTCCAATGCTCACCGATCGCTGTGTCTTCAATTGTCGAATTGTCGGTGTGTACTAGTAATGGAAGCCGCGCAATTCACCATGTCGGAAGAAGTGGATGTGAAAGGACATTTCGGACGTGACCAACCATGGAGCTTTACCTAACATGCAAACGACTTCCATCAGCTGTGTCATTATCAGATACTGCATACAATCGTTTATGGATGTTCACCTCGGTTCCTTTTCCTGCATCCAACAAATAACTGGCGGCATGTTGCTTGTAAAGAGTGACTTGCATAGACACCACTTACATGGTTCATTGTGTCATCAATCCCACGTCCAGCCATCCTGATTTAGGTTTTCCGTGATTTCCGTAAATCGCTCCAGGCAAATGACGGGATGGTTCCTTTCAAAGGGCACCACCGACTTCCTTCCCCGTCCTTCCCTAATCCGATGAGACCGATGACCTCGCTGTCTGGTCTCCTTCCCCGAAACAACAACCAACCATTGTGTCATCAGTCGGGACTATTCGAAATTTCGCACATGTTCAGGAGACACATCAAATTTGAAGCACCTAAAAGGACGATATTCTATGTATACCGTCCAGTCACAGTAACGCACAGACCCGTCAAAAACGTGAATATGGTCCTAATGATAGGTGCATAATTGTGTTGATCCACTGTCCATTCCAGAATGATGAGATCACCCAGGCAATGCCACGAAAACATTACCCAGAGCATTACGTTCCAGCATGTCTCCTTTCAGATCTTGCACGCTGCACACGCCAACGGTCTTTCTGGCCGATGGAGCGTAAAACTTGATTTATCTGAGAAGGCTGAGTGTCACCGTTCAGTGGACGTTCAGTTGCCGTAGTGGTGTACAAATTCCAGCCTACGTTGCCAATGAACAGCAGTCAGTATGGGTGCATGAACCAGGCGCTTGCTCCGGAGGACCGTACGCAGCAACGTTCGCTGAACGTTCGTTGAGGAGACACTGTTGGCACCCCCCTTGGTTCATGTGGGCCTCAGTTGCACGGCAGCTGCACATCTTTTCGGGCCGTCCGTATCTCCGCAGCCGTCGCTCATTCCTGTCATCTATGACTCGGCGCCGGTTCTGGACAGCGCCATATTCCCATGGCCATGTTTACAAACTTTGCCATTTATTAAGTTCTTCCACCTTTGGTCTGAATCCCAAAGATCAAGCCGTTTTAGAGCTCAGTCAAATCGTTCCGTTTCCGCGTACTGTTGTCCGTGTCCTAGTGTTGCCACATTCCGTCTGTGAGTGGCTATTCCACGTTGACGTAGAACACAGGCGGTGGTCACATCAGTATTATTGGATCGCGTATATTAATGGCTGCAAAAAATGCGGGGGGTCTATTTATTGAACGACCGTTGTAAAATCGAATGGCTTCGTAAATCCCATGTGCAGATGCGCTATCTACATCATTGCTTCCTGTGTGCGCATGCACTTTAGTATGTCGCATCAGAAACGAAATACTTGCCACATTATAATAGCAGCGTAAGGTCTCAGTATCCCAGCTTCGCCCATCTATAAAACGATAATATTTGCTGAGTCCTTCTCTGCTGATGCCGTCCACCTCTGGACCAAACTACCGGGCACTCTGCGAACAACGAAATGCCATGTTGTGTTTAACAAGTACCTGAAGCTCTTCCTTTTGTCAACCGCATAACATACCCTCTGAAAATTAACGTATATGATCGGTGTCTCTATGAAAAACAGTAATATCTTCCCCCTGATATGCTTCGTTCTCTGTTTTTATCTCAGCCACTGAAGCCGCTTTATTTCCCTCTCTCTTCATCACTTGAGTTACAAGTCGTTTCTCTTTCTCTCCCTCTCCCTCTTCTCTTGCTTCCATTGCTGCCAATGCCCTCAGTTGAATATTCCAGCCTGTAAGCTGAATTTGTTGTTCAGCTTTCCTTAACTGTGTTCCTTTATCTTTTCTGCTACTAGCATTTCTAACATTTGTATTATAGTTATTTGCATGTGCCGTATCCCATATTAAATATAAGACTATGTGTGTCGCTATGAAATCAACATGGAAAATTTACCGTGCCTGGTCATATTGTCATATTTAATAAAAGTCTTAGGGTCCTAATTTTGCCAGGGCAAATAAATCAATAAATAAAAATAAATTAATGTATGTCACTACACTTCTGTAAGACAATATGCAAAGTCTAAGGAAATGTGATGTAACAATAGTGGATCTCCCTGCCAGAGGAGATTCCCCGTATCATTGGGCTGTACCCTTCAATGAACACAGTTGCCGTCCATCCTTCCACACATGCTACCTATGGGTTGTTTTTCCATGGTCCAATCGCTGTCTTTATCAACTTTGGTTTGTTATCATCTGGCTCCACGTTCGATCAAAACATTTCCTTTGCTAGTGAATCCAGTAGATCACGTCTCTCTACGTCCGTATGTCCTGGTACCCATCAGAATACATTATTTTCTTGAATTTTCACAGATTAGAATGACTTTAGGATGCTCTCAATTTTTCTGTCTCCTGGTAAATTCACTGTGTTGGTTTAAAAATAATCATATTAACTACATTTCAGTTGAAGTTACAATAACTATTAATGCTAATGTTACAGTAATTTCCCCTCAAGAACGAGAATTTTCTACAAACACTGGGGAATTAATGACACAAAGATAGATCTGCTGATGCTCTGAAAATAGATCTATGTATATTAAAGTTAAAACTTTAAGACACTAGATCACAAAATTAGTTTCTGACGCATAACCTCGAGGACAACGGTGCCCATACCCTGGGCCAAAGGGGAACCGCGCGTGTAGGTACATGGTGAAAGACACCCCCCCCCCCCCCCCCGGATATGGTAAAGTTAACATTTATATTTAAAAAAAATGAAACAGCGACAATGACAGAAGAAAGGATCCACCACAAGCGTCGGCAAAGACATTAATTATGAATGCGCAGTAAGACACAACAAATGAACAAAATGCAGTTGTACTACCCTTCAATTTTTTTCCATTATAATTAAATCATCATTTTTGTGTTATTATTATAATACACGCTTCACGTTCCTAGCTCGCAGCAAAAGGAAAAAGAGTAGCAAGTGGTTTTTCTTTCAAGAAGATTTAAAAATCAGTATTTTACAAAATTTTAACGGGGTCAGAACAGGAACTTTTTTATGGTTAGTTACGAGTAGCCATTCATCTTCCAAAATATTAAAAATACCCCCAGGTCTAGACCCCTCCCCCTACTAACTGTCGTATGGGTGCACCTGCCCGTGAACGACATTCACAAATACTTGTGTCTCACTCTAAACTTCTGTCAGATACTGTTACAGCATCTCCATCAGATGGGTTCTAATCAGTCTTTACAGGGTAGGACCTTCCAGTCAATTATTATGCTGTTATGACTGTAATGTTACAGACCTACTGTAATGCTTTCTATTCATCATCGTCTTAACCTTTTGCGTTAGGCCCCCTGTCATTAACATCTTTAAACGTCCACATCTTACCGTTATTTGCCACGCTACTACCACTTCTTCAGAATGCAAAGTCCATAGTTAATGTTGGTACTGGATTTTCATCCATTCATGTTATCTTTTTCGTCAGTTTGTTTTGGTTTTCGTCAATATTTTATCTTGTCAAATGAAGCAGGTAAAAGCGAATACAAACATCTAAAAATGAGATTGACAGGAAGTGCAAAATGTCTAAGCTGGAGGGGCTACAGGACAAAAGTGAGGATAAGAAGTATATTTGACTACGGAGAAATAGATATTGCCTAAAGGACAATTAAAGAGACTTTTGGAGGAAAGAGAAGCAGCTGTACGAATATAAAGAGCTCAGAAGGAAAACTTGTACTAAGCAAAGAACGGAAAGCTGAAAGGTGGAAGATGTATACACAGGGTTACAAAAGGGAGATTAACTAGAAGGCAATACTATAGAAATGAAAGAGGACGTAGATGAGACGGGAGATGGGATACTGCGATAAGAATTTGACAGAACACAAAGAACTTAGTCGAAACAAGACCCCTGGAGTAGACAACATTCTGTCAGAACTACTGATAGCCTTGGGAGAGCCTGTCATGGCAAAACTCTTCCATCTGGTGCAAAAGATGTATGATACAGGTGAAATACCTGAGACTTAGAAAGGAATACAGTAATTCCAATTCCAAAGAATGCAGGTGCTGACAGGTGTGAAAAATACCGAACTATAAGTTTGATAAGTCATGGATGCAAAATACTACCACGAATTCTGCACAGTAGAATGGAATAACTGGTAGAAGCCAACCGCGTGGAAGATCATTTTTGATTTCGGAGAAATGTAGGAAGACGGGAAGCAATACTGACCCTAAAACTTATCTTAGAAGATAGGTTAAGGAAAGGCAAACCTACTTTTATAGTATTTGTAGACTCAGAGCAAACTTTTGGCAATGTAGACTGGAATAATGTCTTTGAAATTCTGAAGGCAGCAGGGGTAAAATAAACGGGGTGAAAGGCTATTTAGTACTTGTACAGAAACCAGACGGCAGTTACAAGAGTGGAGGAGCATGAAAGGGAAGCAGTGTTTGACAAGGGAGTGTGACAGGTTTGTGGCCCATTTCCGATGTTACTCAATCTGCACACTCAGCAAGCAGTGAAGGAAACAAATAAAAATTTGGAGTAGGAATTAAAGTTCAGGCAGAAGAAATAAAAAAAATGAAGTTTTCCGATCACATTGTTATTCTGTCAGATACAGCAAAAGACTTGAAAGAATAGTTGACCGGAATGAACAGTGTACTGAAAGGAGGATAAAAGATGAAAATCAACACAAGCAAGACAAGTATAATTGAATGTCATAAAATCAGGCGTTTCTGAGGAAATTAGGTTACGAAACGAGATACTTAAAGTAGTACATACGTTTTGCTATTTGGACAACGAAATAACTGACAATGGCCAAAGTAGAGAGGATATAAAATTTAGACTGACAACGGCAAGAAAAGTGTTTGTGAAGAAAGGAAATTTTTTAACATCAAATGTAGTTTTACGAGTTAGGAAGTTTTTTCTGAAGCTCTGTAACGTGGATGAAATACACTTTAGAGAAGAAGAGAATAGAAGCTTTTGAAATGTACTGCTGCAGAAAGTGCTAATGCTTAGATGGGTAGATCTCGTAACTAATGAGGAGGTACTAAATGGAACTGGGGAAACAATAAATTTGTTGCACAACTTGCCCAAATGAAGTGATCGGTTGATAAGACACATTCTGAGACTTCAAAAGATCATCAATTCAGCATTGAAGAGAAGTGTGGTGGGGACAAAAATCGTAGAGGGGGACCAAGAGATGAATACCGTAAGCTGATCCAGAAGGACGTAGGTTGCAGTAGGTATTTGAGATGATGAGACGTGCACCGAATAGAGTGGCATAGAGAGCTGCATCATACCAGCCTTCGGACTGAAGGCCATAATAAGAACAACAATGTATTTAAATGTTTTGGTAAGAGTACCACAATTTTAGCGTGTTCAGGACGGTCGTTTGCGATTCCTTATGAAGAAGAAATCGAGGAGGTGAATGATATCGTAATAGAAGACCGCCGTATTGAGATTCCTAGGAGTACTATTTGGTATGACTGGGTACTTAATATCCTGTATCGAGCTGTGTGTGAGATGAGCTGAGAGGTCTATAGGCGCCACGTTTGTTGTCTCATAGCACATAAAAAATGAATAAATATTTGAAAGATATAATTCAGGTTTAAATTCCCCTTATGATTTAATTTTTTTATTACTCACGCACACAAGTCCGTTATCAATGCCTGCTTGCACGGAAAGATAAAGATATAAATAACTTCATAAATTACGCAATATCTCTTTTCTGGCAACAACAATCGCTTAATGTGAAGACAAAATGGCTCTAAGCATTATGGGACAACATCGGAGGTCATCAGTCCCCTAGACTTAGAACTACTTATACCTAACTAACCTAAGGACATCACACACATCCATGTCCGAGGCAGGATTCGAATCTGGGACCGTAGCAGCAATGCGGTTCCGGACTGAAGCGCCTAGAACCGCTCGACCAAAGCGGTCTGCAATGAGAAGACATCAGAAGCTCTTAAACATAGAATGGGTTTGACTGAACAGTGATTTTGACCATACTACGAAATGAAATCAGGAGTAATCTTTTACCTTTGCCATACCATCGTAACTTGACGTTGAGGCTTAAATGATGGAGAGGACAAGAAGAGAGTCGACGATTCAGTCTCTTGCATTCTTTAATGCAGTAAAACAGCAGTTTCAAGAGTAGCAGTCAGAATTCGTATCCCTCTCTCTGTATCATCCATACGAAGAATAACTGAATAATGAGTTTAAGACAACTGCTGGAACAGGCATTAGAATCATCTTTATTACTTCTTCGTCGCCACGACTTGCGAAGTTAATTACAGAGATATAACAGTGTAATGAAAATAATTTCGTAAAAAATACCATTAAATAATATTAAGCTCATCGAAATGGTCACTGCACCGAAGAAAAGCAAACAGCGTTTTGTCAGCAGAAACCGCAATGGTGATTGCTGCTCGGGACCAAAGAGTAGCGTCCCAATAGGCTACTTGGAATAACGTGAAACACACACATCTTCTTATTATGTAACGTTACTGTTCCGTTTGCGCTGGCAGTTTAAGCTGAGGGAAAGATGGTTACAGCACAAAAAAGTGTTACTGAATGAAAACTATATAGTAGCTCACTGATCCCTCTCTCCACTGACAAAATTGTGCAATGTGGACTTCGAAATAGGTTCTCATCTACCCTGTTTTCCGGATTTTGTCCCAAGACGCATTTTTCTTTCACCTAATTTTGAAAAAATGGTTTGGATGGTAGAAATGTTCATTGGTTGATGGGTTTATCTATGCTATTACCACGTATTGCGTAAAGTTGAAAACTAGTGCCTTCTATGGGAATATAGGAACGTGAAACGATACTGGGCCAAATGCAATGAGATAAATGGAGTTTTTACAGAGTGAGGCAAATAAAAGTGTCCCGGACCATTGGACACGACTGGACCTGAAAGTATGCATATAATTACACCCCGTGACTCGCACATCACGTGTACATCCGCCACGTGATCCACATCGGTTCAGAGCATGGTGCGGGCTGTTTCAGGGTTAGTGGAGCAGTTAAAGGGTACTCAGGGTACTCAGTGCAACCACCGTTATTGGTGTGTGGTCAGTTACTTTTTGCGTCAAAGTGCCAGCAAAGTGTGCCTTGCAACGAAAATGTAGCCAGATTGGATCTCTTTTGAACAAGTCAAAACCATTCAGAAACATGGCAGCACACCAGAAAATATGGCTGCAGTTTAACGTAAAAGTGCTTCAAAGTCCTACCAAATAAACGCTACGCCTGTCACAAGACCTTCATGTCACATCGAATATGCGAACGAATATTCCCCCTGCACCTACTGTATGTTGTTCGTGGATTAAAACCAGCAGATGCTCCTCATGGACTCCAGTTTTGTGAGTAGCTGGTAACTGAGAAAACAATGAATGGCTTGGACATGTATCTGTGAACCCTGGTTCACCTGAGTGGTTATGTCAACTCACAGAATCACAGGTTCTGGACAGCGGAGAATCCACATAATTCCACGAAACACCATTGCATGACCAGAAGGTTCGAGTTTAGTGTCCAGTGTCTGCATGTCGCATTACTGGTCCCATCTTATTTCATCAGACGCTGATTTCGGTGCGATACATTGCCAGCAGTTTGAAACCATTTGTAGCAGTGTTAACGCAGTATTAAAAGACCTACAGTTACTTCCAATAGGGTGGAACAACAGCCTCTACAGATGGCCGAACCTTGGGGCACATTTGCACATTCTTTACGCCTGACAGAGCTGTTAGCAGAAGTCAGTCTGGCCGTGGCCCTAGCTGGCCACCCAGGTCACCTGACCTGCGAGAGTGTGTGATTACGTTGTGTGGGGAGCCCTCAAATCTAAACTGCATCTCAACAACCTTCATAGTGTTGAAGAACTGCAACAGAACATTTCGGATGTGATTGCAGCAATTCTAGCAGTCCAGCTTCGATCCGCCTTCATCAATTTGCTGACCAGGGCCGAAAGCGCCAGTAGATGGATGGTGGTCAATTTCAACATCAACTGTTGTCATGTGAGTACTTTATTTCTTTTTCTCTACATTGTTTCTTTCTACCGTGGAACTCTGTTCTCTGGGCCACTTTTGTTTGCCCCGCTCTGTATTTGCACCACACGTAGCTAACGTTACCGCTAGGTAGGGAAGGGAAAGCAGTTATTACTACAAGTAATGGCGAGAATCGCTTGCTGTAAGGCGTGTACTAACAAGACGCTTTCAAAATTTCAGGGCACATTCGTCACACTAGAAGTAGGAGATACATTGTACAGACGTGACTCCGGAAACGCTTTACTCCTTTGTTGGTACTCATTACCTACAGCTCTTCATATTTCATTAAACAGGAGATTCACAGAGGAGCAAAGGATACAGCTACACCATATGAAAGTCGTTTTCATATGAAATGTTCCAAATGTCCATTTTGTTACATGTGATCAAATCGTAATTCCTTTTTATATATTTAATGTTGATGTCCCATTACTAGTAATATGGCACGTTTGAAGATTAACATAAACTTTATCTGTACACTGTTAGATCAATGAAGATAATACAACCGTAATCACTGGACTCGCATTGGGGAGGACGACGGTTCAATCCCGCGTCCGGCCATCCTGATTTAGGTTTTCCGTGATTTCCCTAAATCGCTCCAGGCAAATGTCGGGATGGTTCCTTTGAAAGGGCACGGCCGACTTCCTTCCCCATCCTTCCCTAATCCGATGAGACCGATGACCTCGCTGTCTGGTCTCCTTCCCCAAACAACCCAACCCAACAACCGTGTTCTTACATCATATGCCTTATTTTACAAAAGGAAAATTAGAATGTGATAGAACTTGACGATCAACTTAAGTATCACGTTTATGTAAAGATTTGAAGTCTACAAGAAATTTACAATTAAATGAACACTGCAGTATGGAACTTTCAATTCTTAGGTTCACCGAATATGTCTTGTGTTCCATTTCACTGGAGATTTTGTTGACATGTAGCTTAGAAAACAGGTTGTGTTAAAATTGCTACTCACTCTTTTGCCTAATTTACACGCAGTAGTAACTATCTGAGTGATAGTTAGGGACTGGGCGAGCACGTAACTGTCCAATAGTGTTGATCACGGATCTCGTACAGTGTACTATGTATAGCCATAAACATTTAATTATAGTGTAGAAATATAAAGTTATGTATTTAATGTTTTGTTTGTTCGCAGCTACAGGTCTACAGTCCTTCTACACACTGAAATTCGTGTACCGTAGTACCGTATCAAGCACAGGGAAGACAAAACAAAACATAGTAGCCCATCTCTATTCTGTCAATGGCCAGCGACATTTTGTTTTGATTTATCTAGCGGCGTGATACACTTCTTTGGCGATTAACTCCTCGTCATCAAAGTGTACAGAAATGGAAATTTGCACATTCCTGTTTGTCGGCTAATAAAGAACTCGTGTATTAAAGAGTTTCACGTGATATGCTGATATGTTATATTCCTGTTTGTTTCTCTGTATTAATGTACTACACACAGTTACAAAAAAATATTTATAAAATGAAAGGAAGGTAATCAACGATCTAGAACAATGTAACATAAATTATTTTTAGGGTATTAAGTCACTATGTTAATGATTTTCCTACGGATGCGTCGCAGTACCGACGGGACAATTTCATCTTAATGAGGGCGGCCTTGAAACCCAACGCAGTTTTGAATTTCCAGCTTTGAGGAATGTGGCGCACGTGTTAGTGGATAACGCACTATGGTAAGAGCTGTGGTAGCCGAGTGAGGCAGTTAGGCTAGGGGGAGAGAAGACAGGAGAGCCGGAAGCTGTGGCCGTCTGATGGCATCTCGCCCAGCATCCGGCACCTCCCGCGCCGCCTCAGGAATGTGATTGTCCGACGTCCGTCACCCACTTCCCCACACAGCCCGAAGACCCCCCCCCCCCCCTCCCCCCAGCGGCAAGCACCGTTTTTGACCAACTATCTGACAAAGGTGCTAGGCGGCTATTGTTCCTTGATCTGCGGAGATAGCCGCATCTGTATGTGAAGAACACGTTGCAGAACGATGTGTAACTCTAGAGCATGAATTCAAAGTTGAAGAATTTTAACTTGATAAGCCTTTATTCTATGCAACGTCCTTAACTTTAATTATTCCTTTCCTGCACATTACGAGAATGATTGGAACATAATGAAATGTCTTTTTTCAGACAGAAATGTGAATGAATCGTAACACAAGCGCGAAAAATTTAAGTCTACTTGAGTCTATCCAATCATTGTAGGAAAATATTGGCATGATTCTTAACGAAAAACCATGAGTGACACTCTTCCGTTCTCTCTTCATTATTGGCAGTTGTAAAACTAAACTAAACACCGTCCTAACAGACTTTGGAAGGCCCAAGGATACCGACCGGACGCCGTGTCACCCTTAGACCACAGGTGTCAATGGATGCGGATGTGGAGGGGCATGTGGTCAGGACACCGCTCTCCCGGCCGTATGTCAGTTTACGAGACCGGAACCGCTACTTCTTAATCAAGTAGCTACTTAGTTTGCCTCACAAGAGTTGAGTGCACCCTGCTTGCCAAGAGCGCTCGGCAGACCGGATGGTAACCCATCCAAGTGCTAGCCCAGCCCGACAGCGCATAACTTCGGTGATCTGTCGGGAACCGGTGTTATCACCGCGGTAAGGCCGTTAGCTATTGGCAGTTATAAATCAACTTAATACAGCGAAACAGTTTCATTAATCATTATATCTATTATTTCCAGCCACCTTGGCCTCCATGGAAGCTAGTAACAACCACAGTTGCTCTATTGCATTCGTCGCATCGTCGGTCACATTGTAAGTAGGCTGTTTAGGTTTTTATTGGTAACGCCTCGTAGCGGTCTGCATGAAGATCACTGGCTGTGCTGTGCGCAGTCTGTGGCTGGTTGGCATTGTTGTAATACTCTCCATTGTAGTGTTGGGCACCTGGATGTTAACAGCGCGTAGCGTTGGGCAGTTGGAGGTGAGCCGCCAGCAGTGGTGGATGTGGGGAGAGAGATGGCGGAGTTTTGAAATTTCTAAGAATGGATGTCATGAACTGATATATATGAATATTAAGGTAAATACATTGTTTGTTCTCTATTAAAATCTTTCATTCGCTAACTATACCTATCAGTAGTTAGTGCCTTCCGTAGTTTGAATCTTTTATTTAGCTGGCAGTAGTGGCGCTCGCTGTATTGCAGTAGTTCGAGTAACGAAGATTTTTGGTGAGGTAAGTGATTTGTGAAAGGTATAGGTTAACGTTAGTCAGGGCCATTCTTTTGTAGGGATTTATGAAAGTCAGATTGCTTTGCGCTAAAAATATTGTGTGTCAGTTTAAGCACAGTCTTGTATAATTTTTCTAAGGGGACGTTTCAACACATAATGGTAGTGATTAAACAGGCGAACCAATAGAATTCCTCTGTTATAAATCAATTAACACCTGCATGATAGAAGACAGTGAGTGTAATGTTACAGTACGCTCTGGGATGATGTGTTAGTATCACAGTACTTCTACGGGATGACAAATGGAAGAAACATCTGTAAATTATTAGACCTATTATCTGCGTCTCACGACCTAAAGCAAGACTTTGTAGTTGATGCTAATACGGCAGCTTTCGTGATAGACCTCTAAGTGTAGCTGTATGGAGTATGTGACTTTAATGTATACCTTAGTAGAGTTCAGAGTTCGTGTCGTTTTCAACGATTAAAAAGAATGGGAATGTTAAGACCAAGAACAATCTTATCCCACCATCAATAGAGGCACGTACCCTCCCTCCATGATCCACCGAGGAAAGGTTTAGTATTTAACTCAGGAGACTGATGGATCGTCCTTTGATCAGAAACTACCGTTTTTGTTGTTGCTTTGGGTTGCACGGACATTCAGCGGCGAGGTATATCAACGCTCCAGAATATGTCTCTCACCCCCTCTGGTACCCTTGTTAACAAAATACTTGCGATTAAAATTTATTCCTATAGCACTAGTGAGTTGGAGATGTGTCACCGTAATTGAAGACGAAGCACAACTCACACAAGGATGTTGAAGGAACTTGGTACGCCTTTGTTCAGGAACGCATACTGACCTGAACCAAGAAAGGTTTGTAAGGTGTTAATCAAGTTTGTTGAAAGGCAGGTTCAGATCCTAAGCTTCTCGCATTCTTGCTCAGAATTCTGTCCACGGCGTTGCCATCAGTCCCTATTATGTATTTTTGTGGCTTCCAGACATTATCCGTTAAGACTAATTCTGAAGCGGGAAATTAGAAAACAAAGTACTGTGTGAACTTCGTTCTATTTATTAGCCCAAGTCCACGCACATAAGTATTCTCTCTCTGTCTTTCAATCACACACACACACACACAATCATATGGTTAGGGACTGTAAAATTTTCAGCATAATTTACCGCAAACCTCTTGAACAGAAGTATATGCCTTGTAACTGGAAAAGGGCTCACGCCACAGTCCACGATCGAAAAGGACATAAAAGCTATCTACAGGATTGCCGTCTTATATCAGTGCTGTCTTTCTGTAGCGGAAAACTTGGTTTCGAAGACGTCGATCATCTGAAAAACAACTCTCCCTCATCACTTTTGATGTACCCAATGTAATGGATTGAAGAACGCAAATAGATTCTCCGTTTCCAGACTTAGGAATAACTTTTGATTCAGTACTACACTGACGACTTCTAAAGAAAGTACGATGCATTAATGACATAGCAGGCAACTTCAGTTGGAATCTTAGACTTTTCACAATTGATACAGTAATACTAAAATAGTACCCTGCCAGATCTCGACAAAATATTAGCGTGGTAACTACCTATAATGTAGAGAACTGTCAAGGTGTGACCTTTACGAAACGTGAAAGCGTGATGTTCTCTGAATGCAGAATTAATTATCACAGGCAGAGTCAGTCATGTCATACAAATATTTGGCAGTAGCAGTATGTAGAGATAAGTCTGCTAATTGTCTCAGTTGTAGGTGTAAGTAAATTGCAGGTTGCTGTTGATTGGTAGGATACAGGGGAAACAAAATATATTGCGTTCAAAAGCGACGTACGTCCCATACTTGTATACTGCTCAAGGAACCACTGTAAGGCCGACACACATGGGACATCGATCGTATACAGAGACAGGCTTCTGGACGGTTACTGGCTTGTTAGAATTCGTGAGTGCGAGAGCAAGAGAAATACTGAGAAATCTGACCTTATAGAGTGGAAAAAATTGCCCCGGAAAATATTTTCTGGACTTGAAAATAAGCTGTTGAACTTATATTAATCAGTCCAGTTGCGGATGACGTAACTTCTCTTGCCCATCTTAAGATGCATGAAATATTTTTAGGGATAGTTTTATTTTTCACACCCTGCAGAAGACACACAAAGAAGAACGCCGTAAGTCTAACGAGAACCTGCTCAGAAAATTTCAATAACCATCGGGAAGCAATAACCTAAATTCTCTAGCACGCTAAGTATTTACACCTTACAAATCGTGTACAAAAAATTAGGTGTGTAACATGTTGCACACAGGCATGAAAGCAGTCTTTCTTCTCACCCTTCATCCGTGAGCTAAACGAGAAGAAATCTTAGAAGACGGTACAGATAAAAGTATCAACAGTCATTCACTCCACTCTCATTCGCGCTTTTGTTGTAGATGCAGACACCATTATTTATCCGAAGGGTATGAAATAGAAAATGATTTTACAAGAAGTTAAAAAAGTTTTGAATATTTTGAATGATAATCCTACTTATCGAAGCAAAAGAAACAACGCCAATAAACAGGGGTCGGAAATCACATACTGTCTGCGATCTGAACAGTTGTTCATAGAAGTCAGTGTGATACCCATTGTTCCTAACAAGTACTCAGCGTGATGTACACCCACAGCAATGCATCCTTCTTTCCTTTTGAAGTTAAGAATCACGAGTCTTTGAAGACTAGCAACTGTTCATGAAGCGCTGGCCAGACCAGCTGCTAGCCTTCACACAATGGTACCAGAGGTTTCGTCCGGTACATGTAGCACAAGCTCCTCCATCTTAGTCGTTTTTGGGTGTTAGGGAATTTTTGTCCACAGGACGTCGACAAAAATCGTCCGAACAACTTATCAGACGCCGATATTTTCCAGCATAGAGGATACGTGTTCAAAAAATGGTTCAAATGGCTCAAAGCACTATGGGACTTAACATCTGAGGTCATCAGTCTCCGAGACTTAGAACTACCTAAACCTAACTAACCTAAGAACATCACACACATCCATGCCTGATATAGGATTCGAGCCTGTAAGCGTAACAGCAGCGCGGTTGCGAACCACATTGAAAATCATTTTCTCTGTGTGACTTGTGTAATAGTAGACTGATATAGCGAACTGGTGGCGAAAAAGGGAAAATAAATTTACTAAATCATTCATCTGTACTAATAGTCCAACAACAGCAAACACAAAAATGAAATCATTTTGTGTACTTGTATAAGACACCACTGCACCTACAAAATTGAGAATAATTTCGTGCACAATAACATATATTAACATGACAAACTTCAGTCCACATAAATCACGGTTTAGACTACACAACTTAATGCATACTGCTTAATGCTCGGACTGATCTGTACATGGAGTAATGTGATACAGATATACGTCAAAACACTATACTGATGCTGTTGACGGAGTGGAAATGCAACAGCTGTTCTCACATATTTGACCAGACATATTTCAGCATCTTCTATTACAACGTTACAATAACATCGGTATCTAGTGGCAGACGACGTACTAGACAGTGAAAAGAGATCAAAGATATTATTTGCGGATGTCAGTTGTTTCAGTTGTTTTAACTGGAAATCTCTACTCTTAGGTAAAGTATTATGCGCTATACGGAAATATAAACTTCGTTGTATCCAAGCGACATATGACATGGAGAATTTGATGTAGGAGTAAAACATAATCATCATATTTCAATTAAAAAAAGGAGATTTTGCACTTAATGATATCTCAGAATGCCAGAAGGTATAAAACTTATGCAAGTTATTGTTATGTTGGAGGGGACTACTTTGTACGTCGGGAATATTGCGGGAGCAGCCCAAGCGTAGAGGAACCCAGATACATGTTGTTCGATGTCTTTCCCGTTGGGGCAATGTTAGAATGATGACTGAAAGTGGAATAAAGTAATTTACGAGGGGTGTTCAATAAGTAATGCAACACTTTCCTTCTGGAAACATTTTGGTTTAATTCAAGATTCCAGTACATCGTATTATGCCCCACTCTTTTGGCCACAAAACACAATTTTTCCACACAATCTCCTTCCAATGAGAGGGCCTTACGCCAGTTTAATGGTAGCTTCCGTATGTCTGCATGGTACCACCCTGCTGGTCCACGTTGGATCCAATGAGTTGCTGCAACAATACTACTGCTCCCCAGCGAGTGCTTCCTTCACTGGGATAAAGATATGGAAGTAGGAAGGTGCGAGATCCGAGCTATAGGGTACATGAGGACGAACAGTCCAATAAAGTTTTCAAGCTCCTCCCGGGTGCTCATTTATGTGTGAGGCCAGCATTATCACTGAGAAGGAGGAATTCCTTTGCATTTTTGTGATGAGGAACACGCTGAAGTCGTTTCTTCAATAGCCTGAGGTTAGCACAGTACACTTCAGAGTCTGTCGTTGCGCTATGAGAGAGGACATCAAACAAGATAACCCGCTCAGAGTCCCAGAAGACGGTCGCCATGACGTTACCGGCTGAGGATGCGGCTCAGAGGAGAGATGGAGAGGCGCCACTCCACGCGTTAACGTTTCGTTTCCGGTTCGAAGTGAAGAACCCATGTCTCGTGTTCCATGTTCGACAAAAAATTGTCACTATCATTATCGTAACTGGCACGTCGTACCTACTGGAATTAAGGAAAACGTATAAGGGAGGATACATCAATATAACTTTCTTCCCACACAATCTGTTTATTTAACAATGTATAGCCATAACATTTTCTTTAACGAAATAGACCAATTTGAAAAATTCTTTTGACCTTAAACCTGAACTTGAATAAGCTTTTCTAACATAAGTCAAAACAGCAAACAATATGACCCTCCCGCCGGAGGTTCGATCCTCCCTCGGGCATGGGTGTGTGTGTTGTTCTTAGCATACGTTAGTTTAAGTAGTGTGTACGTTTAAGGACCGATGACCTTAGCAGTTTGATCCCTTAGGAATTCACACACATTTGAACATTGAAACTATATGACAATGATTACAAGACGGCCGTACCTGCAGCCCGTGCGTTACGAATGAAACAGCGGTGTTTACTACGAGCTGGACACAGTCTGTCTTATCAAATGCCCTTCTGCGACATATAAAAAATATATAAGCACCACTGATGACAAGAGCGATTCAGTTACTCTAAACAGATGACGTAACTTTTAATTTGAAAGCTGTATGTCATAAGGTTCGGACTTAAGATGCGCACATGTGCTTAAAGGTTAAAGAGATTACGAAACAATATAACCATCATAAGGCTTACTTTAAAGAAACCAACCTCTTAATTTCAATCGGCAACCAAGGTGCGACTGGATCCCAGTTCGTCGCTTCTTACTATTTTAGTTTGACTAAAGCACTGGTGACAGTGGGCTGTTAATATTTTCAGTGTTAAACTGACTGTCAGTTATTAAGACCGCTCTAAAGGAACGTCTTAAAATATTACTTGTGAACACTTATTACAAGAGAACTCACTCGGCGGAACCACAAGATCCAGCTGGTCCTTCATACACAGCAAGGAACACCTTAGTACAACAGCTTGTTCAGATTGTGATTAATGACTGAGAAATGCTTTTACAATCAAAGAATTGTACCGGTTAACGTCTAAATCTAACCACAAGGTCCCTCTTTGTTTAACGGCAACCTGTGCCTTAGTACAATTGCTCCGACTGTATTTACGACCAGGAGCTGATTCATTAGAACATAAATGATCGGGTACAAACCAGAAAGGAAAGGCAATATAATGGCGGGAGAAATTTTCAAATGACAACTTGTGTCTTAGTACATTAGTACGGCCTATATTTACGACCAAAGAGCCGACGGAGAAAAACTCTGAGGGTCGGGTACAAACCAGAAAGTAGTAAGGAGGGCACGTAGGAAATGACATGAATCACCACGAGGGTTACAGAATGTTACTTCCCTTTACCTGAAAATAGTTCCATGTCCATGATCCACGGTGCTTCGCAGCGGTTACTGAGCGGTGCCGATGAAAGCCAGGTGGAAGAGGGCAGCCAGGCCACGAGCGGGCGTCCGACACGAATGTTGCCAACCAACCGACGGGATTTCGGCCTGCTGCTTGTAGTCGACTCTGACCCCGGTGAAGTACTCCGGTATCTTCGCTCTGCGCAGACCCTCCTTGCGCAGCTCGTGGCTTCGGCCGCTAGGACCTCGTGACCACCTCTCGTCGCGACACTATCGCCAATCCCCAGACTTCGTGCCTCCTCTCGGGCGAGCGAACCTTGTATATATATCGGCAAGAAAAGACCTTCTAAAGGTACAACCCACAGATACCAACTCTTCCTCATAGATTTTGGCAATGGGGCCACAAGAGGGATAGTCGATACTACACCTGACTCAGTGGCGCCAGACAGAACAGGCAACAAACTCAATGGCGCCACGGCTCAGTAACGCGAAAGCAATTCCGCACAAATGGTGCTTGGTTGCTCTTTATGATCATCTGTAAGGCGGCTTTCAAGGTGGTACACACCTTTAAATACCCCAACAGGCGGACCAATGTGTCAGCACTATTGACAGAGACGTCTAGTTGAGCATCGTGCTGTTTGATTGTGATTCATCGATCACTCCGAAAGAGAATGTCCGCACGTCCCAACGTTGCAAGTGTGAGAGGTGCGTGCGGCCCTTCGGCACCGGACTGACGGCATTGGTCTGTGCGACCTTGTTGCGATGATGACAGACGCCTCGCCCAACGCCTGACAGTGCATTTGTTCACTGCCAGGTCTCCGTAGACATTCTGAAAGTGCCTATGAACATCGGCGTTGCTTTAGTTTACCTCCAAAAGAAACACAGTGACTGCTCACTCATTGGAACGCACTTGCGTCTCAGGTGCCATTTTGAGGACTACGTTAGCGCTGCCACCTATAGGGATTTCATGAAACTATAGGGGCTGAAGCGGGAATATTTCACCATGCCCCACAACAAATTCCGCAATTTTTCAATCTAAATTCGCCTAGAATAAAGTGTGTTGCGTTACTTATTGCACGTCACGCGTGTACCTCTAAACTGTGATATTTAGATGGCCGGAGTGGCCGAGCGGTTCTAGGCGCTACAGTCTGGAGCCGCGCGACCGCTACGGTCGCAGGTTCGAATCCTGCCTCGGGCATGGATGTGTGTGATGTCCTTAGGTTAGTCAGGTTTAAGTAGTTCTAAGTTCTAAGAGACTGATGACCTCAGAAGTTAAGTCCCATAATGCTCAGAGCCATTTGAACCATGTTTTGTGATTTTTATTTGGGCCATCCAGCTGCATACATCAAGCCAGTCGTGGTTTTCTTGCTAACAAAGTCTTCACAATGGCCGGAAGTTGTTGGTGACACTTTTCTGTATACTGCGGTACCTTCTTGTGCCCCCAGAGGAAAATCGATGGTTACATAACTGATGTCCTTTGGTGAGCAGCGCTCGTGCACGCGGGCTTCTGTTCATTGCCATACTCGAAGGTGGTATCTAAACCTCGAGCGCAGGCGGAACATTGTTAATGAAGAGTTCCAGTGATGCTCTCCGTAGCTGCAACACGAGGAAATGTTTGGCACTTTTTCCTCGTAATGGTACAACTTGATATGATAGGAAATACGTTCTTTCACTTCTGAAATAATTGCACGTGCTGGAATTGGTTTAGTTGCGGAATATGGTCGTTTATCTTTGTACTACGCTACTGGTCATTAAAATTGCTACACTAAGAAGAAATGCAGATTATAGACGGGTATTCATTGTACATATATATTATACTAGAACTGACATATGATTACATTTTCACACAATTTGGGAGCATAGATCCCGAGAAATCTGTACCCAGAACAACCACCTCTGGTCGTAATAAGGGCCTTGATACGCCTGGGCATTGCGTCAAACAGAGCTTGGATGGTGTGTGCACATACATCTGACCATGCAGCTTCAACATGATACCACAGTTCATCAAGCGTAGTGACTGGCGTATTGTGACGAGCCAGTTGTTCGGCCACCATTGACCAGACGTTTTCAATTCGTGAGAGATCTGGAGAATGTGATGGTCAGGGCAGCAGTCGAACATTTTCTGTATCCAGCAAGGCTCGTACAGGACCTGCAACATGCGGTCGTGCGTTATCCTGCTGAAATGTAGGGTTTCGCAGGGATCTAATGAAGGGTAGAGCCACGGGTCGTAACACATGTGAAATGTAACGTCCACTGTTCAAAGTGCCGTCAATGTGAACAAGAGGTGACCGAGACGTGTAACCAATGGCACCCCATACCATCATGCCGAGTGATGCGCCAGTATGGCGATGACGAATGCACGCTTCCAATGTGCGTTCACCGCTATGTCGCCAAACAGAGATGCGACGATCATGATGCTGTAAACAGAACATTATTCATCCGAAAAAATGCTGTTTTGCCACTCGTGCACCCAGGTTCGTCGTTGAGTACACCATCGCAAGCGCGCCTGTCTCTGATGCAGCGTCAAGGGTAACCACAGCTATGGTCTCCGAGCTGGTAGTCCATGCTGCTGCAAACGTCGTCGAACTGTTCGTGCAGATGGTTGTTGTCTTGCAAACGTCCCCAACTGCTGTTTGTGTATGAGAAATCGGTTGGAAACTTTCCTCATGTCAGCACATTGTAGGTGTCGCCACCGTCGGCAACCTTGTATGAATGCTCTGAAAAGCTAATCATTTGCATATCACAGCAGCTTCTTCCTGTCGGTTAGATTTCGCGTCTGTAGCACGTCACCTTCGTGATGTAGCGATTTTAATGGCCAGTAGTGTATTTCAGCGCCGGACACAGCTACTGAACGGGTAATTCTCGAATCGCATTGTCTGAAACACTTTACAGTCCGCTCTCGTGTAGCGCCGTGTTTCCTTGAAACATATCACCGCTAATGCCTTCCTTCATCGGGAGAGAGCGGCTGTCGGTATTCAGCGGCACCGACTGCCCGAGAGAGTGCAGTCGGAGCAGGACTCAGCAGGCAGCTAGCTGCAAGACGGACGCCCGCTACGTCCGCTGGACGCCCCGCGCCTACGTCTCACGTTTCCTTATCTGCCGCGGCGAGTTTATTGTAATGGCGTCGTGTAATGACGGCCATTCAAATCCATCAGCCTGCGCCGATGCGTATCTGAGCCGCTCGCGACGTCCAGTCCCTCCACGTCCACGTGGAAAGAGTCGGAGAGGTGTGAGGGGAAGAGAGAGAGAGAGAGAGAGAGAGAGAGAGAGAGAGGGGGGGGGGGGGCTATAGAAGCCACGGCGCCAATGGGAATCGTAAGAGTCGCATATCGCCTGACACATCGGAGATGCAACGCAGATTGTGAGTCCCATTGACGTCCGGCGACTGGACGGCAGCCAAAAGCGTCCCCGTGCCCGAGGGAGTCGTCTTTCCGGTAAAGCGCAGGTATTCTTCCAAGAGGAGAAGCCAGCCACGACAGGTAGCTGTCATACCGTGCCGATGGATGTATGCGGACGTGGTGACCAAGCATAAGCAGTGCGTCGAAGGGAGAGAGGGAGAGAGAGACAGCAGTCTTACTGGACAACTAGCCTCTCTAATATCTTCATTTTCTTAATAACGGCTGCAGTTTACTCTGTGCAGTGTTGAGGTTAATAGAACCTCTGTGTGTTTAAATTTAGGAAGCATATTCTACGCTCGATCATAATGGCGCTGAACTCTCAAAGATGTAATACGGATTCAAGAAACATCGCTTTTTTGAAAGACAGTTTGCTTTTTTCATGCACGATACGATGCACTTTTATAAAACAAAAAACAAAAAAATAAAAAAAAATGGTTCAAATGGCTCTGAGCCCTAAGGGACTTACCTTCTGAGGTCATCAGCCACTAGAACGTAGAATTACTTAAACCTAACTAACCTAAGGATATCACACACATCAATGCCCGAGGCAGGATTCGAACCTGCGACCGTAGCGGTCGCGCGGTTCCAGACTGTAGCGCCTAGAACTGCTCAGCCACTCCGGCCGGATCCACTTAAAAAGACAAGCTAGTTAGTAGATACTAACATCCACGGTTTTCTAAAGCCGTCCGGTACAGTGCCAAACTGTTGGCTGATAACGACAATATGTTTATATGAAGTAACCTTTTCTGTTATGTGACTGACTTGAAGAATTTTTATCTTATAGACCCTGGCACATTACGATGGACGCGAATATTCACAGAAATAACCATAACACTGAATATTCCCCAAGTAATCATCCTTTTTCTGATGTGATCAAGAGAATGCGACTGTTTGTAACATCGATTTAAACAACTATCTGTCTCAGGCACTTTTATTTTCTCTCACTAAGTGTTTCGTAGGCTTAAGCCTAGTCTTCGAATGTATCTTTGGAACACTGAGGATCGTTGTGAATACATACCTGAAACATCGGGTACTTTATAAACACGGAACAGAAACAAAAAATATACATTTCTCCTATCCTCCGTGCTCTGTTCGCTGGAACACTGAAGTAGTTATCGTAAAATAATTCTATTGTGTTTACTTTCTCCCCAAGTGCTTCACAAATCTTCTGGTATTTATTCTTACTGATGTTTACAGAAGTGTCTTTTCACTGTGCAAACATAATAAACAAACGTCAGCGTAAATTACTCCTTTTTGGAATCGGACGTAAATAATTCACACTGTGTGTTCCATGCTTATTCGTATTTGTCAGTATTCATCTTTGGAACTGAATAATCAAGCAAATAATCTATTACAGACTATTTTAATTGACAGTTTCCACGTACAAACTCAGGCACAGTACTGTGAGTTTCAAACATATAATTCTGTTAGGAATGACACCGTTCTCTTAGAAGATGACAACAAGTGAAATGAGAAAGCTCGTGTTTTTTTTCTGTTGACGATAGATGGAAAGTCCTTACGGAAGAAACATATTAATTCGGGCCGTATGTTGCGTTCATCAACGAAACTTATAAATACTTTCGTCCAAAATTCTTCGAGATTGTATTAATAGTAACAATAAAATAATAATAATATTGTACAGAACTTGATTACAGTGCCCAGAACGTTCATATAGTTGCGAAACTATCGCAAAAGTTCTCCTGTGAGATATTGTTCAACTAGCACGTCTAATTGGCTTGAGTGTCGGTTATGTTGTCGAAGCAAATGATCCTTCAACTGAATTTCTGCGCCTTGTCGTTTTGTGGTCAGTTGGTATTGATAACAACATGCTCGTCTCCCGTAATAATTTTTTTCAGGAAAGAATTGTCCTCGTTTGTATTTCAATCAAGTCGCGACAGGTGTCCAAACGCCGTTATTTTTATTCGGAAGTCAATATATGCGGTACAAACTCTGCAACCAGTTTTCTCTCCTTCAAAACATTCTGGAAAGTGTCTTCAACACGCGATTTAGAGGTTTTGTGACAACAACGTTGACACACAACGGCCGAACCTCCACTGTTTATCACTGCCTGCTCACAACTGACTGGTCGGATAGAAGTCTGTTGTTTACTGTTGTTGGCTGCAGCTGCCGCCGTAGCTACTCGCTAACGCCGCTTATGCACCAGGAATGAAATCAGTCTCGGAACGTTTTGGAAGAACGCTATACACCATTATTTAAAGTAACTGAGATATTTATAGAGATGCTGTAGTACATGAGTTTGCTCATGAGATATGTTGTCGTCAACAATCGCACGTTTATGAGAACTCAAAACAGATCAAAGTAATGATATCGGGAAGCATATCCTAGACTAGGACTATGATCCAGAAAAGTGCGCGCTACCTCACAGAATATATTTTTAAGGCATTTCCGTAAGATCGGTGACAAATTTCGTATGTGCAATCCAAAACTGAAGGAATTTAACAAATACCGTTTTGTTACAATAGACCAATAGACCAGAGGTTCCTTGGTTGGTCCAGCCGTTTTGATTGGTATTTCTCAATAGTTTCCCATATTCTGGAAATTTGTGGTAAGATCTTATGGGGCCAAACTGCTGAGGTCATCGGTCCCTAAGCTTACACACTACATAATCTAGCTTAAACTAACTTACGCTAAGGACAGCACACACATCCATCCCCGAGGTAGGACTCGAACCTCCGACGGGGGGAGCCGGGCGAACCGTGCAGGACGCCTCAGACTGCGCGGCTACCACGCGCGGCATTTCCCACGTAGTTTTAGGTGAATAGCATGATGGCTCCAAATAATGAGCCACCACGTTCACCTTCCTTTTACCCTGTCCGTTAGACCTAACTAAAAAAGGCAGACAATAATTTATCACTATTTCTATAATCGCACGTAATGCCTCAGACTCACACGCAAAGTGATTTTACTAAAGCCTAAAGCGTAACATGCTTATCTAGGTCACTACACAGTATGGCATCAAGATGGTTCGCTGATGTACAGTCTTGTCGTATTGTTTGGTGCGTTTCTCACTGGTAATTTTAAAACACAGGTATGTTTATTACTTTCTGACAAACAGAGACCGGACAGTCTGGTAGCCTGGCGTAATTTGGTTCAATGATATCGTTTGGGCTATTTGGATGTCAGTAATTTCCGTGCGATCTGTATCGATATGATTTTTATTAGAATACTCCGCCATGTTGCCTATAATCGTACCACCAAATTAATATGGGCAGTGCTGTTGTGTGTTCTTTTATGTTGTACCATCAGCACGACACAGTTTATGACAGTCGCTCTTTCTTCTATGGTACGTAACTAGAATCTCTCTCGCTGTCCACGATGCAAGAAATTGTTAACTACGAAGATACATCCACATCTACATCTACGTGTATATTCTGCAGGTCACACTTAACTGCCTGCTAAAATGTTTATCGGTCCACTTTCACAATAATTCTGTATTTTTCCACGCCCCAACAGAGTCCGGACTAAACGAATACATATATCTTTCCGTGCGAGCTCGTATTTCTCGTATTTTATGATGATGATCGTTTCTCCCTATGTTGGTGGGCGTCAACAAAATATTTTCGCATGTGGAGGAGAAACATCTTTGTTTCAATGATGTCCATCCTAAATCCTTTATCATGTCTGTGTAACACTCTCGACTGTTTCTCGATAATACAAAACGTGCTACACTTCTTTGAGATTTCTCGATGTACTTCGTTAGCCCTGTCTGGCAAAAGTGGACGGAGAAGTATAGTACAGGCAGTCTCTATCGTATATCTATTACATCTTCTAAGTGTTCTGCCAACAAAACTCAGCCTTTGGTTCTTCTTCCTCGAAAAATGTTTTATGTGTTATTTCCAATTTAAGTTGTTCCTAATAGTAATTCCTAGGTATTTACGTGAATTTATGGCCATTAGATTTGACTGATTTATAGTGCAGCTGACGTTTAACGGATTTCTTTTAGCACTCATGTGGTTTACCTCACACGTCTTTTTATTACTTATGGCAACTTGTCAATTTTCGCACTATACAGATAACTATTCTAAATCGTCTCCCAATTTGTTTTCATCTTCTGATGACTTTATTAGTCGATACAAAGCAGCATTATCAGCAAACAAGCTAAGACGGCTTCTCAGATTGTTTCCTAAATCGTTTATATAGATAAGAAACAGCAGAGAGCCCATGCCACTAACTTCGGAAACGCCAGAATTACTTCAGTTATGGTCGATGACTTTGCGCCAGTTACTACGAACTGTGACCTCTGTGACAGGAAATCACGAATCCAGTCACATAAGTGAGACGATATTCCATAAGCACGCAATTTGATTAAAAGCCTTCTGCAAATCTGGAAATGCGGGATCAATTTAAAATCCCTTGTCGATAGCGCTTAACACTTCACGTGAGTAAAGAGCTAGTTGTGTCTCACAGGAACGATATTTTCTAAATCCGTTCAGATGGTTCAAATGGCTCGAAGCACTAAGGGGCTTAACATCTGAGGTCATCAGCCCCTAAACTTAGAACTACTTTAACCTAACTAGCCTAGGGATAGCACACACATCCATATCCGAGGCAGGATTCAAGTCTGCGACCGTAGCAGCAGCGCGGTTTCAGACTGAAGCGCGTAGAACCCCTCAGCCACAGCGGTCAGCTCTACATCCGTGTTGACTGTATGTTAATAGACGATTCTCTTCGAGGTAATTCATAATGTTCGATCGCAATACATGTTCTAAAATTCTGCTGCATTTCTGTTAATGATATGGGCCTGTAAATTAATGGATTACTCACGTTGCCTTTTTCGAATACTAGTGTGACCTGTGCAACTTTCCAGTCTTTGGGTACGGATCTTTCGTCGAGCGAGCGGTTGTGTACGATTGTTAAGTATGGAGCCCTTTCATCAGCATACTCTTAAAGGAACGTACTTGATATACAGTCTGGACCGGAAAATTTGCTTTTATTAAGCGATTTAAGTTGCATTTCACTACTCCGGGGATATCTTCTTGTAAGTTACTCATGTTGGCAGATCTTTATTCTAATTCTGGAATATTTAATTCATCTTATTTGGTAAAGAAATTTCGGAAAGTTGTGTTTAATAACTTTGCTTCAGCAGCACTATCACCAATAGTATTTCCGTTGCTGTCGCACAGAGAAGCCATTGATTGTGCCTTGCCGCTAGCATACGATCAGAATCTGTTTGCATTTTCTGCCATGTTTCGAGACAAAATTTCGTTGTGGAAACTATTATAAACATCTCTCATTGAACCATCGAGCTTCTGTAAAGGTCGCCAATCTCGGAAATTTTGCGTTTGTTCAAATTTGGGTGCTTTTTTCGTAGTTTCTGCAATTGTGTCCTACCCCTTTTTTTTGTACCATAGAGGATGAGCTCCGCCGTTGGTTAATTTACTTCGTATAAATCTTTCAATTTCTGTCGATACTGTTTCCTTGAATTCAAGCAACGTGTTGTCTATAATTAACACTGTTAATTTGGAAGGAGTGGAGATTGTCTTTCAGGAAGTCATCGAGCGAACTTTTATCTATAGGTATATTTTTCGTTTATTTTTGGAGGATTTCGGAGTTACGGTAATCAGTATCGAAACGACAGTCCTATGTTCTGTTGTGATGTTCATTATGAGCTCTGGATTATTTGTCACAATCGTTTACTATTTGAGTGGCCTCATGAACTAAATGCTTGAATTATGTTACAGAGGATGAGTTTAGCACGACGTAGCATGTTTTATGCGTACTTCCTCATTTAAACATGTTCGAGTAGGGCATTTCTTTGAAATTAAACTCAGGTTTCCTTTCAAAATTTCAGAAGATGTACCATCTTCATTGGAAAGTCGATAAAACGATCCACTTACTATATTATTCCGATTGGCAAGAATGACGTCTATAATATTAACTCACAGGAACGACCTATTTCAATATCTCTACCAGGTAAACTACTTCTAATAGCAACAAACACGCCACCACCAATTGTATTCATCCTATACTTTTTGAACACCGTTAAACCCTTCGCAAAAATTTCACTTGAACTTATTCCCGCCTTTAGCCAGATTTCAGTGCATATAACGATTTGAGCATCAGTGCTTTCTCTTAACGGTTGGAAGCTCAGGTGCTTTTCCAACACAGCTACGACAGTTTATGACATTTAAACCCACAGTTCCTAGATCTGCGTTCTTCCTCTTTGTTCGATCTGCACCCTCTGAGATTGAAGCACTTCCTGTTTTTCCCCTCGGCCCTCCAATCTAAGGAACCGCCCAGTCCGCACTACTCTGCCCCCACTACCCTTGTAGCCGTCTTCTGCGTGTAATGGACTCCTGACCTGTGTAGCAGAACCCGAAACCACACCACCCTATAGTGCAAGTCACAGAATCCGCAGCGCACACGTTAACCGTCTCAGCCTCTGTTTCAAACACTCCACTCGGCTCTGTATCAGAGGTCCGCAATCGGTTCTGTCGACTACGGTGCACATGATGAGCCGTGGTTTCATCTAGCAAGCAAGATTGTTAGCCTTTACGACTTCTGACAGCGGCTCAAAACCAGATAAAATCTCTTCTGATCCAAAGCGACACACATCACCGGTACTATGTGTGCCACCACCTGCAGTTGGCTGCACCCTGTGCTCTTCATGGCATCCGGAAGGACCCGTTCCACGTCGGTAATGACACCATCCGGTGTGCGCTCGGAGAGGACACTGGCACTGTTCCCCTCCATGGCTGCCATGTCCCTAAGGGGGCTCCTTACTGCGCCTAACATTCGTGCCCCCTACTACCAATAATGGTTCAAATGGCTCTGAGCACTACGGGACTTAACTTCTGAGGTTATCAGTCCCCTAGAACTTAGAACTACTTCAACGTAACTAACCTAAGGACATCACACACATCCATGCCGGAGGCAGGATTCGAACCTGCGACCGTAGCGGTCGCACGCTTCCAGACGGTAGCACCTAGAACCGCTCGACCACTCCGGCCGGCTACTATCAATAATGCCCAGCTTCTGTGAGTGACCGGATCTTGCATGCTTAGAGGTTTCCTCAGAAAGAGGACAAGTGACTACATCTGGCTGAGGGACAACGTCAGCCGCAGACAGCACCAGGAAAGTGTTTGTCAGAATAACCGGGAAGTCTTTCGCCGCCTGCCACGCTCCGCGGCGACTTCCCTCTCGACCACGGTTAAGCGGTCCACCTTAATGCGAGCATTAACCGGGCTGACCACTGGTGTGGACCGATCGGCAGACTCGTGGGTCGTGCCGGACGGTCCACATCCGTGATACCTGTCCACTGCAGCCGCAAGATGTGTAGCCGAAGCCAATAAACCCTGGAGCTGAAGGGAAGTGTGACGAAGTCGGCATTGCATCCGCACACAGCAACAGTTTCCACCCTTACTAAAGATTGTGGAAAACTACACTGCACAAATAAGCAAAGGACTATCGACAGGCGCTGCGCAACTCCACTGTAGATACTGATGGAAACGCAAGAACTGTGTCTAATAAATTAGATTAACACGCAGAGATTCAAAAGTTAAACTACCAAAGCATGCAGCTGAGACTACATAATTCGTTAATGTTTATGAACTTGTAAGATATGAAAAAATCAGCTTACTTTCGGGAACAAACGAAAACAATTGTGTCTGCTAAATACTAAATTAACACGCAGAAATTCAAAAACTACATTACCAAAGGATGCAGATGAAAATATAAATCGCTCCTGCTCAGGAACTTGTAAAATGTCACAATATCGGTTTACTTCTGGACACTAACGAAAACTTTAGAACAGTGTCAATTAGATATTAAATAAACACGCCGGAGTTCTAAAACTGAAACTACCAAAGCACACAGAGCACTTGCCCGCGAAAGGCAAAGGTCCTGAGTTCGAGTCTCGGTCGGGCACACAGTTTTAATCTGCCAGGAAGTTTCATATCAGCGCACACTCCGCTGCAGAGTGAAAATCTCATTCTGGAAACATCCCCCAGGCTGTGGCTAAGCCATGTCTCCGCTATATCCTTTCTTTCAGGAGTGCTAGTTCTGCAAGTTTCGCAGGAGAGGTTCTGTAAAGTTTGGAAGGTAGGAGACGAGGTACTGGCAGAAGTAAATCTGTGAGGACGGGCGTGAGTCGTGCTTCGGTAGCTCAGATGGTAGAGCACTTGCCCGCGAAAGGCAAAGGTCCCGAGTTCGAGTCTCGGCCGGGCACACAGTTTTAATCTGCCAGGAAGTTTCAAAACCTATATAATTCGCTCCTGCTTTGGAACCCGAAAAATTTCTCAAAATCGGTTACCTGCCCGTTGCTGCTTGTATCTCGGGCGGCTGCTGCTGCTTGACTGGTAATAAAGGCAGTTTCGAATATCATTCCACAAGCTCAGAAGTACACTCACTAACTTTCTTAAAAGCATTCAATGAAAAAACTAATTGCACTCTACGTTTGAAACTGTAAATTGCAGGTAAATGGACCGATCTAATTCGTGATACTTCTTTGTTGGACGAGTAAGTTCAGCCGGCCGGAGTGGCCGAGCGGTTCTAGGTGCTTCAGCCTGGAACTACGTAACAGCTACGGTCGCAGGTTCGAAACATGCCTCGGGCATGGATGTGTGTTATGTCCTTAGGTTAGTTAGGTTTAAGTAGTTCTACGTTCTAGGGGACTGATGACCTCATATGTTGAGTCCCATAGTGCTCAGAGCCATTTGAACCATTTTGAACGAGTAAGTTCAGAATATTTTGTGCTCTACTACTGCATTAAAATTTGTAAGTGGAGGTGAGGATTGCACCTAGACGACAGTTTACCTAGAAACACAAACGATTTTCAGTCGGAACTTACGTCTAGTGACCGATTACAGATTCACATGAAGGAATGCTTACTAAGACCGCATAAGCGTTTCCGCCATTTTCTAAAGTTTTTGATGGTGCAAGTCATGAGGTTGTATTTTGCACAGCACTTGTGAAGATTTAGAGTTCTACGTATTTAAGTTCGTTATAATATAATAAACCTGTTTGGAATATACTGTTAATTATAACAGAATTTTGTGGTGAGTGTAACTACATGATAGGGAAAGTGGAGAGGAGGCAAGTCACTTTCATATGAACACATGCATAAGCCCAACAACATCTACTTCACTGTTTACTACTATTCGAATGATCAGAGAACAGTTGACAGTGTCAGGGATGCACATGAAATCCGGGAAGAGTTCGCATGGAAAGGGATAAAAATACTTGAATCAGTAAATGAAAGAATTTTTCTGCTCAAATAGGTAGTCATTTTGATCAGTATTGATGTGCCCTATAAAGTGATTTTGCACATGGATTCGGAATAGGGGGGCTCAAGGGACATCATGCTCAGAAGGCCCAGATTTACACTATCTCCAATAAAAGTACAGCAGATTTCGAAAACATCTTATGCATAGCCTTACATTGATACATACACATATCCATATACAAACATACATGCACATACACAGTACTGGAAAAGTGCAACATCCTGGAAAATTGCACTGAGGGCCACCAGGATATAATATGTGTATAGTTAGGGGATGTATATGATTCATTTGACACGGTCATCGCCGGCCGGAGTGGCCGAGCGGTTGTAGGCGCAACAGTCTGGAACCGAGCGACCGCTACGGTCGCAGGTTCGAATCCTGCCTCGGGCATGGATGTGTGTGATGTCCTTAGGTTAGTTACGCTTAAGTAGTTCTACGTTCTAGGGGACTGATGACCTCTTAAGTTAAGTCCCGTAGTGCTCAGAGCCATTTGAAACATTTTTGACACGGTCATATACCATCGGATGGCGCTCAGGAGGCCTAAATGTGTACTCTCCGTCTGGACTCTGCAGCCAGTAACTGTTTATAAGTGAAAAGAGTCTGCGACATTCATTCCAGGGTACAACCAAGCTTCACCGACGAGAGCATACTCCTGCTGGGTAATCTCAGCCATTCGAATTGATTTACATTGCAGGCCTGCTGATAGGTGGATGGACGTATGGACGGACTACTGCACGTAACGGACTTAATGTACACATGGTGTGTCGCTGCTGTCAGCTGTGGGCTGTGCATCAATCGCGCCTGTAGAACAGGTTCTGGACGTCGGAGTAGTACAGACACATGTTAAGGTCGACGCATTGGTGGTCTCCCAAACGTCATCCTGGAGAGAAATCTGGGAATATGCTGCACCTACTGCATCACGAGGCATCACTGGGAACCGTCTGCTTGCAACAAGACCAAGAATACATGTGAATCTGGCCAAACGGAGATACTCTGGCGTCATGAAAGAGTCACCTGTCTTCGGTGATTAGAGTACGATCTGTCTGTGTGCTGGTGACGAACGTACACGTATACAGCGTGGACGTGACGAACAGCATACTTCACAGTGCAGTCGTGCACGACATACAGGTGGCTTCACGGTGAGGGGGCCATCAGATACAACTCCCGGTCACATGTGTGTTTTTGCAGGATGCTCATTGCACGGCTACTGCAATTTCTTCGATAGGTAAGCGATGTGATTTTTCAGCAGAACTATGCACTTCCATAGGCGATTGCCGATACGCAACTTACTCTTCGTGGTGTACAACAACAGTTTTGTGCTGAAAGGGCACCACATATCATTGAACGCGTACGGTACATGATAAATGTAAAAGTCTTGTGACTAGGGCCTCCCATCGGGTAGAACGTTCGCCGGGTGCAAGTCTTTCGATTTGACACCACTTCGGTGACTTGCGCGTCGATGGGGATGAAATGATGATGATTAGGACAACACAACACTCAGTCCCTGAGCGGAGAAAATCTCCGACCCAGCCGGGAAGCGAACCCGGGGCCTAGGATTTTATTTATTTATTTATTTATTTATTTTTGTTCGGTACTGTTCTTTGCGTTTGGTCTGGGCGGACGTCACAAGACATCCGTGCAAGTTGATCGTTGACTGTGGGTAGAGAAGAAAGAAACATACAGAGTACTCTTATTGCATGTAAATGTAAGTAAAAATGTGATAAGCGATCCAGGAGCAGTGAATTTGGCATTAAGAGGTCCAGTACAGAGGCAAATTGTTAAGTTAGACATAAATAGAACATATAAAATGGAAAGACAGTAGTGGACCAAAGTGTAGAGGCAGACAAAGAATAGAACAAATACAACTGGAGGGAGGTAGACAAAACCAAAACATATGAGATTGGAAGAAAGTACACAAAGAGTAGAACATACAAAACTGGAAGGAGGTAGACAAAGAACAGAAAATATAAAAAAGGAAACAGCAGGGACGAGAAAAATAGTAGAGACAGATAAATAATAGAACATATAAAATTGGAAGAAGCAGTAAAGGGAAAAATTGTAGTCAGACAAAAAATTTGACACAAAAACTGGAAGGAGGTAGAACAGAGCATACAAAAGTGGAGGGAGCAGTAGATACGAAAATGATAGCTTTAGGCAAGGAATATAACATATAAAATTGTAAGGAGAGAGCTGAATTCTAGCGGAAGACAAAAATGGAACGCAGAAAACGAATTATCGATTGGGTTGTTTGTCACACATAGAGGTAAAAATATTAGGACTAGGTTAGATGAGACGGAGAAGACTGCCAAAAAATGAAGGACTTAAGAATGAGGTAGAGCACAATTTGTCTTCTGGTTGCACTTTCGTAATGTTTTCACTCTGTCATAGTATGACCTAACTTTTACGATACTATTGCCAGTGGAACTCGTTAAATACCTGCGGGTGGCCACAGCGAGAGCGAGCGGCGCTTCCCGGCGTCAGTGCAGAGTGCGGTGTGCACGGGCCGCCCTGAATAAAACATGGGGTGGGCGCCGTGGGACCGCGGGGGGCTGCCTGGGGCTGTGTGGTCTGCCGCGACGTGGCCGACATCACAAATTAAAAACCACCGCCGCTGCCGTTGCCGCCACTGCCGCCCCCGCAAGACTTCCACGAAGAGCGCGGCGCGGTATGTGTGGGTGGTTGGGTGAGCTCGGCCTGACACTCGGCACGGCCTTGAGCCTCACCTGTGTCCCCAGCCGCATACTGATACCTCAGGCTCCGTAAGTAACACTGGTAAGAGAGGAACGAGCATTACCGAAAACTGTTATTCCTAAATTTTTATACTGTTCACAACGTCGGTTGAGGTATTACATGTCATATTTATTTCTCGATTGACTTCCTCACTTCGCTGATGCAAGTTGCACCCCTCTGCCGCAAGAGGTCTCTAAATTGTAGCGTCTAACATGACGGTATCTAACTTAACTATATCGGTGTGTGAAAAACAGTGCACTGTAATCGAGTTTCTAATCTCCAATTGAAATCCATAGAAGACTGAAAGATGAGTACGGTGATGAGTGAATCGACATCAGCGATGTCTGTGTGGCTGAGGAAAGCTAGCTTTGTCATTTTGACCCAGAAAACAATAGAGTAACACCGGAGTTCCGCCACAAAAGACCACCGACGACAAGAAAGTTCAAGACCATGCCACCAGCAGGCAAAGTCACACTCACAATGTTCTGGGATGTTCATGATGAGGTGCACTAGGAATTCACGCCTAAAGACACCTCCATAAACTTTGGAAGGTACTGTCATCGATCATCCAGAACTCAAAGAACAAATTCTAGAACTTCACTTAGACAGTGATGAAACGGTGCAAGCGGAAGTGAGGTCAAACATTGTACAGGGACGGTATCAACAAACTCGTCTGCCGTTGCGAGAAATGTTTTCATCACTGGAGTGACTATGTTCTGAAATAAATATGTAGATATGAAGAATAAAGATGTACAATATTAATAAAATTTGTTTCATTTCACAAGCTTTAAGAATTTTCACATAAAAAATGCGGAGGCATTACTTCTCAGTTGTTGTTGTTGTTGTGGTCTTCAGTCCTGAGACTGGTTTGATGCAGCTCTCCTTGCCACTCTATCCTGTGCATGCTTCTTCATCCCCCAGTACCTACTGCAGCCTACATCCTTCTGAATCTGCTTAGTGTACTCATCTCTTGGCCTCCCTCTACGATTTTTACTCTCCACGCTTTCCTCCAATGTTAAATTTGTGATCCCTTGATGCCTCAGAGCATGACCTACCAACCGATCCCTTCTTCAAGTCAAGTTGCGCCACATACTCCTCTTCTCCCCCAATTCTATTCAATGCCTCATTATATATGTGATCTACCCATCTAATCTTCAGCATTCTTCTGTAGCACCACATTTCGAAAGCTTCTATTCTCTTCTTGTCCAAACTATTTATCGTCCACGTTTCACTTCCATACATGGCTACACTCCATACAAATACTTTCAGAAACGACTTCCTGACATTTAAATCTATACTCGATGTTAACAAATTTCTCTTCTTCAGAAACGCTTTCCTTGCCATTGCCACTCTATATTTTATATCCTCTTTACTTCGACCATCACCAGTTATTTTGCTCCCCAAGTAGCAAAACACATTTACTACTTTAAGTGTCTCATTTCCTAATCTAATTCCCTCAGCATCACCCGACTTAATTCGACTACATTCCATTATCATCGTTTTGCTTTTGTGGATGTTCATCTTATATCCTCCATTCAAGACACTATCCATTCCGTTCAACTGCTCTTCCAAGTCCTTTGCTGTCTCTGACAGAATTAAAATGTCATCGGCGAACCTCAAAGTTTTTATTTATTCTTCATAGATTTTAATGCCTTCTCCAAATTTTCTTTTGTTTCCTTCACTGCTTGCTCAATATACAGATTGAATAACAATAACATCGGGGAGAGGCTACAACCCTGTCTCACTCCCTTCCCAACCACTGCTTCCCTTTCATGTCCCTCGACTACTATAACCACCATCTGGATTCTGTACAAACTGTAAATAGCCTTTCGCTACCTGTATTTTATCCCTGCCACCTTTAGAATTTGAAAGAGAGTATTCCAGTCAACAGTGTCAAAAGCTTTCTCTAAGTCTACAAATGCTAGGTTTGCCCTTCCTTAATCTAGCTTCTAAGATAAGTCGTAAGGTCAGTATTGCCTCACGTGTTCCAAATTTTCTACGGAATCCAAAATAATCAACCCCGAGGTCGGCTTCTACCAGTTTTTCCATTCGTCTCTAAGGAATTCGCGTTAGTATTTTGCAGCTGTGACTTATTAAACTGATAGTTCGATAATTTTCACATCTGTCAACACCTGCTTTCTTTGGGATTGGAATTATTATATTCTTCTTTACGTCTGAGGGTATTTCGCCTGTCTCATACATCTTGCTCACCAGATGGTAGAGTTTTGTCAGGACTGGCTCTCCCAAGGCTGTCAGTAGTTCTAATGGAATGTTGTCTACTCCCGGGGCCTTGTTTCGACTCATGTCTTTCAGTGCCCCGTCAAACTCTTCATGCAGTATTGTATCTCCCATTTCATCTTCATCTACATTCTCTTTCATTTCCATAATACTGTCCTCAAGAACATCGCCCTTGTGTTGACGCTCTATATACTCCTTCCACCTGTCTGCTTTCCCTTCTTTGCTTAGAACTGGGTTTCCATCTGAGCTCTTGATATTCATGTAAGTGGTTCTCTTTCCTCCAAAGGTCTCTTTAATTTTCCTGTAGGCAGTATCTATCTTACCTCTAGTGAGATAAGCCTCAACATCCTTACATTTGTCCTCTAGCCATCCCTTCTTAGCCATTTTGCACTTCCTTTCGATCTCATTTTGAGACGTTTGTATTCCTTTTTTCCTGCTTCATTTAGAGCATTTTTATATTTTCTCCTCTCATCAATTAAATTCAGTATCTCTTCTGTTACCCAAGGATTTCTACTAGCCCTCGTCCTTTTACCTACTTGAACCTCTGTTGCCTTTACTATTTCATCCCTCAAAGCTACCCATTCTTCTTCTACTGTATTTCTTTCCGCCCTTCCTGTCAATTGTTCCCTTATGCTCTCCTTGAAACTCTGTACAACATCTGGTTTAGTCAGTTTATTCAGGTCCCATCTCCTTAAATTCCCACCTTTTTCCAATTTTTTCAGTTTTAATCTACAGTTCATAACCAATAGATTGTGATCAGAGTCCACATCTTCCCCTGGAAATGTCTTACAATTTGAAACCTGGTTCCTAAATCTCTATCTTACCATTGTATAATCTATCTGAAACCTGTCAGTATCTCCAGGCTACTTCCATGTATACAACCTTCTTTTATGATTCTTGAACCAAGTGTTAGCTGTGATTAAGTTATGCTCTGTGCAAAATTCTACCATTCGGCTTCCTCTCATTTCTCTCCCCCAATCCATATTCACCCACTATGTTCCCTTCTCTCCCTTTTCCTACTACCGAATTCCAGTCATCCATGACTATTAAATTTTCGTCTCCCTTCACTACCTGAATAATTTCTTTTATCTCATCACACATTTCATCTATTTCTTCATCATCTGCAGAGCTAGTTGGCATATAAACTTGTACTCTTGTAGTAAGCGTGAGCTTCGTGTCTATCTTGGCCAGAATAATGCGTTCACTATTCTGTTAATACTAGCGTACACGTACTTTTATTTTCCTGTTCATTATTAAAGTTACTCCTGCATAACCCCGATATGATTTTGTATTTATAACCTTGTATGCACCTGACCAAAAGTCTTGTTCCTCCTGCCACCGAACTTCACTACTTCCCACTATATTCAACTTTAACCTATCCACTTCCCTTTTTAAATTTTCTAACCTACCTGCCCGATTAAGGGATCTGACATTCCACGCTCCGATCCGTAGAACGCCAGTTTTCTTTCTCCTGATAACGACGTCCTCCTGAGTAGTCCCCTTACGGAGATCCGAATGGGGCATTATTTTACCTCCGTAATATTTTACCCAAGAGGACGCCATCATCATTTAATCATACAGTAAAGCTGCATGCCCTCGGGAAAAATTACGGCTGTAGTTTCCCCTTGCTTTCAACCGTGGCAGTACCATAACAGCAAGGCCGTTTTGGTTAGTGTTACAAGGCCAAATCAGTCAATCATCCAGACTGTAGCCCCTGCAACTACTGAAAAGGCTGCTGCCTCTCTTCAGGAACCACACGTTTGTCTGGCCCCTCAACAGATACCCCTCCATTGTGGTAGCACCTACGGTACGGCTATCTGTATCGTTGAGGCACGCAAGCCTCCCCAGCAACGGCAAGGTCCATGTTTCATGGTGGGCGGGTGGGGGTCTCTTATTCTTATCGTATGAAGTTACCGAACACTCCAGACGACAGCAGCAGTCCCAGCACCGCTGCACTGACCACTCCAGACCACAGCAGCAGCCCCAGCACCGCTGCACTGACCTATAAATGCATGGAATAAGCAGTACTCCGCAGTACCCTCTCCTCCACACCACAGTACATTCCTTCAGAATGTGGTCACAATTTCCCTATTCCGTTCGGATGTGATTGAGTCTCCACCATTCGCAACGGGGGAGATCAAAACTGCAACCTTCGTCGTTGAGCATTGAAGTAGACGGGTGATCTTGGGAGAGTGTTCATTCCAGTGGTCTTTCTACTTCTCGTTGACACTAAAAATGTCTTTCACTCTGAATCGATTCTAGGTGTCTTGCGTGACTTCAACATAAAGCTAATGGTTCCTAGAACCTATCTTCATAAGAATTTGGACCTTCGCAGCTTTTTTCCTGAGGTCCGGAGCATCTGTCGTGGATATAACTTGTAGCCACAAAATGAGTGTAGATTGGACAGTGCCAGTAATGATCACCGTGGCATCATTCCGACATACGTGTGCTGTTTTCCTATGCAGAAGCACAATATACAGCAGCTGTGTATGGAGAATAATATTCGTTCTGTTATTAATATCAACTTTTTTTCTCTAATTGTGTTAGATTTCGAAGCCCTATGGCTTCACCTAGGCACATTCGCGTGTTAATAGACGTATTGTACATCCACCTGACCTGAGTAGGTCGTCATCGTCCGGTGAGGTGATAACGCGACTCATCAGTAGTGGAAGCAAGACTCGTGGAGCTGTAGTAAAACACTGGACTTGTATTTAGGACGACGGAGGATCAAATCTCTCTCCAGCGTTCCGCCTTTAGGTTTCTTCCGATTTCCATAAATCTCACAACACAAATACCTGAACAATTCCTTTCAAAGGGCATAGCCGATTTACTTGCCCATTCCTAGCCTACTCGAACTCCCTACTGACCTCTTCAGCAACTGGACGCTAATATTCTAGCGTCCATTCCTCCCTACCATCACAAGTACAGAACTTCGTTACATGAAGTGCAAACTTCATTGTAGAGTGAAACGTTCGTTCTGACAAATAGAGGTTAATTAGCAAACACCCTCCATAGAATAATATCTAAAACACGTAATTGCAACGTTTCTGAAAGTAAAGAAACATTGTGACAGAATTAAAACATATCTTCCCCATCAACAATAGAGGTGTTGTCGAAATTATTACCCCTATCTGACACGAAAACCTGGCAGCGTTACGGTATGCTACCAGTGAAGTACCGTAACTTAATTTGTGTTCAAGTCTATAGGAGTACTTATTGATGGTTACCTAGCTAGGGTTAGTGTCGTCATTACATTCGAGACACTGTATATAGGTTTCATATTCTGATATGTCGACAGCTGATCCAAGGTGTGGTGGGATATTTTCAGTAATTCACTCCACGAACAACTTGATGAAAGAGCCATTGTCGTCTGTTAAGAAGAAGTCTGGACTATCTATATCATTGAAAATTTTCACGTGTGGTTGGAGTCCTTATCGCTGACCCTTTGACGTTAACGGTATTCGCTCGACCATAGTGAAGATGTGAAGCCTGGACTCACATCCATCCTGTGGCCTCCTCAAACCATTGCTCCATCACCGTCAACTGATCTCTTTCCATTTTGATCCCCTCACTGAACCTGTTACGACGTTCCATCCATCAAGCAAGATGGCACATGCATACGACACTGGAACCATATTCCTAGCGAACAGAGTTTAATACTCCGCGTAGGTATCTAGACATAAGTTTTCCCTGAAAAGCTTAAATCAAATACTGGCATGGTATCCTTGGCAAGGGCAAGCCGATTCCCTTTCCCACACTTCTCCAATTCAAGCTATTGCTTCGCCTCTAATGACATCGTCGTCGGTAGAATAGTAACCCCGATTCTTCCTCCATTCATTCATTGTCCAATGTCGATATCAATTTCAGCTTCATTCTGGCTTCAATATCAATCTTGAAATTGTTGAAATTGGGGTCGATAACATCGAGGCTGGACAGTGAATGAAAGAATGCAGGATTACACATGCAACGGTACTGGCTTCACGTAATCTACTTGTTAACATGCTTATAAACATCGTAAACGAAGTCAGTAGCTATGAGATCCAAGGCTGGGGGGGGGGGGGGGGGGAATTCTCACGCTGATACAAAAGGTCGAATACTGTACGGTCTGAAACATAGTGGATAAGATTGGTCCCCACAAAAAATCAACCCAGTTAACTACGGTCTATCTTAAGTCCTTGTATGTTCCAAACCGTGCAGCTAGAAGATGTAAAGTTGCAAAAGTAGTTAGTAACTGTGACGTGATTACAAGGAGTGAAATATCACTCTAAAGAAGTGAGTTGGGCAGTGGGTGGCGTAACAAAAGAAACAGTTCAACTCAATACATTATCTTTGTAACAACTAACAACCTCTCGTTTGTTATGAAACACACATTAAAAATGTACTGGGCAGTGGGTGGCGTAACAAAAGAAACAGTTCAACTCAATACATTATCTCTGTAACAACCTCTCGTTTGTTATGAAACACACATTAAAAATGTACTGGCTTCACAGATTTTAATTCAACGTTTTTATGAATAGAAGGGAGGACGATGTCATTCGACGCAGAGCGCAAGAGAAACGTTAAAGAAGGAAGTCGACTTGGAATTTTCAAGAGAACCACCTTGGCATTTGCTTTAAGTTACTTAGAAGAAAAATGGAAAACCTAAATTTGAATATCTGGACGGAGATTTGAATCCCGATCCTTTAGAACATGGCTCCAGTGTCGGAAGCACTGTGCCACTGAGGTCTGAGGTCGGTTGTATGCAAAGGCGTATCAGGGACAATGGAAAGTTATAAGTTGATGGTAATGACATTATATAGAGACAGTCAGTTTTGTTGGGGTTTTTTTCGTAAGTGTTTCCTTACATTGAGAAATTTTCTGGTTACATGTTTTGGTTATTACTGCTTGCCGAATATTAAGTGATTGACCTTTACATTCACTCTGCAGTTAAATTCACTCTTCAAGCCACAAAGCTTCTGAACAGCAATCTCATGCAGAGTGAAAGAGTGATATTAGAAACAAATCCTAAGCTCAGAGGAAACCATTGTCTCTGCACTTAGAACTACTTAAACCTAACTCACCTAAGGACATCACACACATCCACGCCCGAGGAAGGATTCGCACCTGTGACAGCAGCGGTCACGCGGTTCCAGACTATAGCTCCTAGAGCAGCTCGGCCACACCGGCCGGCTCCCTCACGGAAGATGGCTTCGCCACGCCTCTGTGGGTCTCCTTGTCCTATGTTGTGGGACACACTTTGTCTGTCTCCTATGTCGAGACCACGCCTTTTTGGATGACACTGCTGGTTGCTGCATCACTGCCGGCATAGCCATCGACTTCATCGAAGTGCGCAAGGACTCCCACCCGATAGTGAAAGTGCCTTTGTAATTTTTTTTAATTATAGCTACCAATGAAAATGGCTTCAGAAAGTGCCTTTCATAACGCAGTCAAATAAAATATTGTTTTACATGACTGAGTTTCAGAACAAGTCTCTTGAATCTTTTACTTGGACTGTGATACAACTTTTCAGTTTGACTCCCATATCCACACATATTATAAAAATAGATGTTCGTACGTATTTGTCAATATTGCATACCTCGTCATAAGTCAGTAGATAAAATTCAGCCAAACTTGCTGCACATATTACTTCCCGTCTCCGAAAAATCGCTATGGTGGTCCGAACCACTCGTTTATCTAAAGGATGAGGGCTGAGGTGAAAAATCAGTGTTGCCCATGACGATTGAATAAACATACTTTATTCATTCAGAATCTGAGAATGAGAGCACTTAGTGACTTGAAACAAACTTTACACGTAATTTCAGATCTTTACTAAAGTTTTTCTCGCTCACAATGCCCAAAAGATTATGAAAGGGGAATTTACCTCGTTACTACTAACCCTGCTACTAGCCTCCATCTTGTATAATTTGTTCGATACGTAGTTCAGTAGCTACGATATCATATACATCGTGCTGCGGCTAAATGAAACCGCAGTGCGAAATTGTCTAGAGATATAGGTGAAATATGTGTACAAGTATGCGCGAAATATACACTCCTGGAAATTGAAATAAGAACACCGTGAATTCATTGTCCCAGGAAGAGGAAACTTTATTGACACATTCCTGGGGTCAGATACATCACATGATCACACTGACAGAACCCCAGGCACATAGACACAGGCAACAGATCATGCACAATGTCGGCACTAGTACAGTGTATATCCACCTTTCGCAGCAATGCAGGCTGCTATTCTCCCATGGAGACGATCGTAGAGATGCTGGATGTAGTCCTGTGGAACGGCTTGCCATGCCATTTCCACCTGGCGCCTCAGTTGGACCAGCGTTCGTGCTGGACGTGCAGACCGCGTGAGACGACGCTTCATCCAGTCCCAAACATGCTCAATGGGGGACAGATCCGGAGATCTTGCTGGCCAGGGTAGTTGACTTATACCTTCTAGAGCACGGGATACATGCGGACGTGCATTGTCCTGTTGGAACAGCAAGTTCCCTTGCCGGTCTAGGAATGGTAGAACGATGGGTTCGATGACGGTTTGGATGTACCGTGCACTATTCAGTGTCCCCTCGACGATCACCAGAGGTGTACGGCCAGTGTAGGAGATCGCTCCCCACACCATGATGCCAGGTGTTGGCCCTGTGTGCCTCGGTCGTATGCAGTCCTGATTGTGGCGCTCACCTGCACGGCGCCAAACACGCATACGACCATCATTGGCACCAAGGCAGAAGTGACTCTCATCGCTGAAGTCGACACGTCTCCATTCGTCCCTCCATTCACGCCTGTCGCGACACCACTGGAGGCGGACTGCACGATGTTGGGGCGTGAGCGGCAGACGGCCTAACGGTGTGCGGGACCGTAGCCCAGCTTCATGGAGACGGTTGCGAATGGTCCTCGCCGACACCCCAGGAGCAACAGTGTCCCTAATTTGCTGGTAAGTGGCGGTGCGGTCACCTACGGCACTGCGTAGGATCCTACGGTCTTGGCGTGCATCCGTGCGTCGCTGCGGTCCGGTCCCAGGTCGACGGGCACGTGCACCTTCCGCCGACCACTGGCGACAACATCGATGTACTGTGGAGACCTCACGCCCCACGTGTTGAGCAATTGGGCGGTACGTCCACCCGGCCTCCCGCATGCCCACTATACGCCCTCGCTCAAAGTCCGTCAACTGCACATACGGTTCACGTCCACGCTGTCGCGGCATGCTACCAGTGTTAAGGACTGCGATGGAGCTCCGTATGCCACGGCAAACTGGCTGACACTGACGGCGGCGGTGCACAAGTGCTGCGCAGCTAGCGCCATTCGACGGCCAACACCGCGGTTCCTGGTGTGTCCGCTGTGCCGTGCGTGTGATCATTGCTTGTACAGCCCTCTCTCAGTGTCCGGAGCAAGTATGGTGGGCCTGACACACCGGTGTCAATGTGTTCTTTTTTCCATTTCCAGGAGTGTATTAAATATAAGTGAAAGATATGTGATGTATGCATACACGGGCAAAGCTATGGGTAGAACGTTCCTCCTCTATCCCTGGATAGATTTTAATCAAACTTGATAAACTTTCAGATATTATTCGGAAAAAAATCTTGCGGGGAAGAACCAACAGCCTCCTCCTAGGGTGGTGATGATAGCTTGGAGAGGGAAGGGAGGAGATAAGATGGACAGAAAGAGAGGAGGATTGAGGAGATAGACACAGACAGGGGAGGAGGAGAAGATGGACAGGGAGGGTGGAGAGGAGGGGGAATGGACTGAGAGGGGGGCGAAGAGGAGATGGACGAGAAAGGAAAGGGAAGGATCTGGACAGAGGCAGAGGGGAGAATGAGAGGGTCAGAGAGATAGGTACGAGGTGATGGGCAGAGAGTAGGAGATGAAGTAGGTAGAAGTGGAGGATACATGCTAATAGAAGTCTGGAATAAATACATAGGTCAGGAATGCCGGGCACTCAGCTGGTTGAATATAAAATACAAACTTCCCAAGTTGCCATTACCAGAACACTGGTCCGTAAAGTACAGAAAGAGACCACTATGAAATTAAGAAAGCTATGGTGTCCCCACTCTTATCCTATAGAAGCGAACGTTGGGTTACCACAAATAAATAAAGGAAATAAAACTTTAAAACAATCACAAATAGAGATATGACTGGAATTGAAGATATTAGAACAGAATTAAATGTTTCCAACATAACTGAAAAACTCAAAAGTACCGTGAAAATTTGAGAAAATGTCTCATGAGGACGCCAGGTCATTGATTTCCTCAAGCGATCCTGACTGCAAGCCGAATGGGAAAAGGAATACCGCAAGACCTTGTAAAAGATGGGAATTTCCTTGTGAGTTCTAAACAGGGTATAGCATAATCCTTGAAAGGAATTGGACTATAATTGAAACCGAATAGATCGGTGCCTGCAGCCTCCTGAAAAGGTACAAAAGCGTGGCGCCCTGCGACGTCTCCCTTGGACAGCCCGACACTTCAAACAGTAACGTGTAGACAAATGCGAAAAAAAGACCAGAGTTCAGAAGTTCATGTGATGTGTAAGGCGATTGAGTGATGTCACACTGACACCGAATTCCAGCACCGTTCTGCCCAGCGCAATCGTGTACGTATCACACGATGGGAAGATCTCCACGACCCCTCTTACCCACATTTCACCCATTATTTTGACATATTTCTGATGGAGGTCAGAACCGCGGCGCTCAGCATTGAAATTACACGGTCCTATTACAGGCGGCTGAGGAAAACATTTCTACCACATCGTCATTCACAATCAACACCAAAAAAGAACTAATGGGGACCATAAAGGCTCTTAATGAAACCACCATTTCCCTTGGGCCGTTGATTCCCATACATTTTTCGGACGTAAACGATACTACACAGTACAATAAGCAGAAGGACGACGTTCTTGGCAACCTTTGACACTGCTGACACCCCTGGACGATTCGTTCATTCTAATTACATCATTGGCGTGCAACGGCATGCAGTCCCCACTAGGGGCCATTCAAAACCATTGGTCGAAATTTGAAGGCGATTCACAGGAGCAACACGTGTTTAAGCGTTTTCCTGCCCTTTTGTGCATCACAGTCGTAGTAAGGAAGGGGGTGGGAGCGGCATTTACGTGAATGAAACAACAAAGGGTCGCTAACTCCCGCCAGTTAGGCAGCATCACTGGTGCCACGTTAATTCCTTCGTTGAGCACATAAAAAGATATGTCAGTACAGAGACAAACCCCTGACAATTCTTAGGCCCCTCCAGGCAGGCAACCCCGTCATCACTTCCCAGACGCTACACGGCTACCAGCGGATGCTAGAGCAGCAGCGTAATACCACTCAGCTGAAGGGTATCAAGGGATTTGCCTGTCTGCACGGGCCTAGGAAATAGCTTCGATTTCTCTCTGTACAGGTACAGTTTAAAAGTGCTCAAAAAAAGGTAGGTGGCATCAAGGTTATTGCTAAACTGAATGGTTTTAGAGGCTAACTTCCTCGTTTTATTCACACCCTTATTCGTCACCCCTCTGGAGCGCAAGAAGCAGGAGGGCTGCAAAAGCACAAACACCTATCGGTACTAGAGATTATGTTCAAAATTCGTCAAATGGTTTTGGCGGTCCCTGGGAATCTCACACTGTACACCTGTATACCAGAGAAAAATTCACGCACCCTATGCCTCACACGAACTTCCGTGCTCTGGCCTTTTTATCTCATGTATCAATACATGGCTGTTTGCAGCGTTGCACAGCACGAGGGGAATGTCACAAGGTGCCATACTTTTACACAGATATAGAGGAAGGTTGTAGCCACGTTTGAGCCAAAGTTCAAACGTCTGTGACGCAATGGGAGGCAATTACAAGGTTTCAAAAAAGTATATCTAATCAACGCCCGACGTGCTGACTGGATGCAGATTTTCTCAAACAAAAGAAAATATCTATTCAGGATTGTTACAAGTGTGGAACTTGATCAAAAATAGAGTTGTCAAGCAGAATGTATACCTTATTAATCGTGTGAATAAAGTTATTTTTACTGCATATCAAGTGGCATGTTTGGCGGAGGTTAACTGTGTACGCAGGCTGTAGAAGAAGTTTACTGGTCGTGGTCAGGGTTGGCACTGATCAGTTTCGGCAGAAATTGGTACCTAATCGTTGACATGTCTGTGATATCTTACCAGTCGTCTAATCCTAATTATTGAAATTGGTTTACTTTTTGCCGTGTCTAAATGTAAGGTGCGCTAACGACCTTCGTGGTGAGCTCACGAAGTGCCATTTCCAAGCATATCACAAGAAACAAAATCAGAGTTGCTCGCGTTATAAATTTTCACGTATTGTACCTCAACAAACACTTGTGATGTTCACGTTTGTCTTACGTGAGAATTTGGCTTCCTAACCCACGACAGGTCTGAAGCACTCTTAGATGTTAACACGCGAAACATCCAGATAACATTCGTGGTAACGAGGAACACATTTAATTCTTCACACACCTGTCACTTCCGCCACTCGTGATGTCAGATAAAATTTCTTGACATATATAACAATTTTCCAGTCTTCTCAGCAAAGAAACTTTCTTCTTGAGGATGTGGTAAGCTCTCTACTAGTAAATTTGTGTCACATTTTAATTAATTTTTGTCAGTTGGACTGTTTAATTACCAGCAGAATTGGCACGCGTTGATTATATTTTGCTTCTAACGATGTCTGCGTGCCTTTGACCTATACGATCACTGACAAAGTATTTATTAAGAACACAAATTAATGAATGGGAAAATACTGATTGTGACAGTTCCAGTCACATTTCACAACACTTTTAGAGTTTATTACGTTAAGATTTCTTGATCTTATATGCACACCGCACAAATCAGAATTCTACCCCTCTTACTGGCAAGTCAATTACCAGTGAGAATTTTTCCAATTACTTGTAATAATCGAGGTAAAATAACACTCGCTTTGCTAGCCAAGGTCGTTGATGCACACCTGCGTGGTAGAGCTCAAGACACATCTATTATACTAACCTACACTCCACAATACGTATACAACACACTCTCACATACCTGCAAGGAAAGGTGCAAATGAGCGTGGAGAAAGAACACTCCTTCTGCTCAGCGACTGAAACCATTCCGAGGGGTGGCTCTGCTAACAATGCCATAAGACCTTTATTTACACGTAACACTGATTCTGCATAAATCACTCGCGATACGATTTCTCGTTATCAAGGATACCATACTTCTCGCATCCATACTCCGGCGCAGACTCAACAGAAAGCAACAGCCCAAAGAGAACCACTGGTGCAAGGAAGATAACTGCTTCCTGGCTAAGATGAGAGGTACGCTCACAACTTGCAGGTGCTTGTGGCGACACGTGAATTTTGTTTTAAAAGGCTAATGCGTAAATCCGTTAATGGTCTCTCTTCTAATGGACTTTGCTCCTGCGAGTCTAGATTCTGAGAAGATCTCAGAACGAAGACGAAAAGTAAAACAAAACGAGGTGCGGACAGAAGTGATTAAATAAATATGTAAGCAATACATCAGCGAGGCTAAAGCAATCTGGGTAGCTGCTGCGGCCCCCAGCCGGGAGGCGAGGAGAGCTGACGCCCGGCTGTCAGCGGCCTGTGTGGGCGCGACCCCGCCCCCGGCTCCATCAGTCACGGCGAGGGCGCGTCCGGCGGCCGCCGCCCAGCCCAGCACGGCGCCGCGCCGACAATTAGCGCGATCCGCCTCTGGAGGCGGCGGGGGCGGCAGGCAGCTGCTGGCGTCTCACACCTTCCTCCCAAGCAGTGACACACTGTTCCGGCCTCTGCATTAACGTCAGCACTTCACAGTACCACCTAGTGGTATCACGCTTAACCTCTTCGCTCCTGTGAGAGTGTGTACACGTCCTGTTACGCCGATGGCCAGGTGCTGTGGATGTGTATACGCGCGCGGCTTGAATTTTCCTACACTGCTATGGACGTCTGAATGCGTCTTGAGCCTCCGACGTCTCACTGCTGCGGACGAGCATCTCCATATCTCAGTGAATAGAAAAGTTTCGAACATTTGCCGTACATCATATCAACCTCATTGCGTACTATCATTTCTAAAAAACTTGGTTTCAGTATTTTGAATCGTTGATGAGACGTGGCGATTGTTATGACCTCATATAAAAGTCAATACCTCGAGAACTAAATGATATATCATTCTGCTCTCAATTTCAAATAAAATTTCCATATCTTATCGACATTTGGTTCACTGCCAAGTACAAGGGGGGACCCAAAAGAAACCAGACTCCGAGGGCGCTGCCACTCGTAGACGTAGTGCAGGGTTCTCACGCTAGTTGGTGTTAGTAGAGACCTTCATGAAACATCTGTGCAGACGGCGTCACTGTAGAGCTGAACGTGCAAGTGTGGTATTGTGTTTCTCTGACTGTTGGCGGGTTACCTCTGCGAAGTTGTTATGGCAACTTCAAAATAACAAAGAGTGTGTGTGAAATTTTGTTTCCTGCTTAAAAAAACTACAACGGAGACACACCATATGCTTCAGGAAGCTTTCCAGGAGGACGTTATGAGCCGCACGCAGGTTTTCGAGTGGTTTGGGCGCTTTAAACGTGGTGAGATGTGTGTTGAAGTCCAAGCTCGTTCTGGACGCCCTTCAACATCGCGAAATGAGGAGAACATTGAAAACGTCCGCCAAAAGATCAAAGAGGATCGTCGCCAAACGATCAACCAAAATGCAGCAGAGACAGGAATCTGTTGGAGCTTGTGCCAGCGGATTTTGAGTGAGGATTTGCACATGAGACGTGTTGCTGCTAAATTTGTTCCGCGCCTTATCGCACAGGAGCAAAAAACCATCCTCATGAATGTGTGTCAGGGCTTGAAAACAGAGACTGCACGTGATCCAAACTTCTTGAACAAAGTCATTACAGGCGATGAGAGTTCGTGTTACGGGTATGACCCAGAAACCAAGCAAGCGTCAAGACAGTGGAGGACTCCCAACTCTCCCACAGCAAAAAAAGCAAGGCAAGTGAGGTCAAATGTGAAGACGATGATCATTGTCTTTTTTGATGTTCCTGGAATTGTGCGTCGGGAATTCGTATCCCCTGGCCAGACTGTTAACCACCACTTTTACTTGGATGTTTTAAGGCGTCTGCGAGAGGATGCGAGGAGAAAACACCCGAAACGTTGGCGATCAGATGACTGGTTTCTGCATCACAACAACGCTCCAGCACACATGGCCTTACGAGTGACCCACTATTTGGCATCTCAGAGGTGGTCTGTCGTTCCCCACGCTCCTTATTCGCGGAAATAGCCCCGTGAGACTTTTTCCTATTCCATGAATGAAAAAAAAAGAAACGCTGAAAGGGGAGCGTTATGACGATGTGGAGGCGATAAAAACAGCTTCGCAAAGGGCACTGGCCGATATCAAACTTGAAGAGTTCCGAACATGCTTCCAACAGTGGGAAAAGAGACTTGACAAGTGCATCGCATGTAATGGAGAGTATTTTGAAGGTGACTGAAGTAGTTTTGTAAAAAGGTTCATCAATAAATTTTTCATGACAACAATCCAGTTCTTTTGCGTCCCCCCTCCTATGAGCTAAAATCAACAATACGTAAAGTTAGCGCATTGTGTTTCTACCTATGTGAACTCTTTAAAGTTTCTTGCACTGTTTTACTTAATTGGATGCAGTGCAGCACTTACGACGCACAACGAAAGAAATTCAGTTCATTATATAGTGAAGATACTCAGACCGTAAGATGCGCAAAAATTGAATATTTTCACCTAATTGTTTTCGAAATATCGCATGATAAGTATTTCATATCGGCTGGAAAGCCGTCTATCAACACAGATACCAGCATTTAGCGAGCTGCGCAATTACGAATAGAAGGAGAACGTAGATTCATCTGAAATACTCTTTTTATCTTCGTAACTCTCATCAGCTTTCACATGATCAAAGTGAAGTGCCTGAACCACATGGTAACAGTGAAGCAAACTCCTACTATGCCACCAGCGACATTACCGCCCAGTGCGTCTTGACTGCTACTGCCATGCCCTCCACCGCTGCTACTCTATTTTTATTCATTTTTTTAATTTCTTTATTTTGGCTTTGGGGTACAAGGAAAACACAGAAAACAACGGTAAGAAGAAATATAATCTCAAGAAAGGAGAATACTACGAAAGTACGAAGTTAGTATACAAATACATCCTTCAAGTAAAATAAAAGCGCGATTAGACGAACACCAGACGGCCGGTGGCAGTGATAATATTGACATTGGAACATGATTACAGAAAGAACTATACATCAACATTATGACAAACATGGGGATGCTCTTATAGTAAAAGACAAAACATGAAAGGGCAAACACCGTACATCATACAAAACGTACTGCAACAGCTGAAGAAAAAAACTGCAGATAACATCATAGAACAATATGAGAAGTGTAGCATACGGACAGAGCACTCCGTCTTCAGGCCACAGGTGGCCCATCGGGACCATCCGACAGCCGTGTCATCCTCAGATGAGGATGCGGATAGGCGGGGTGTGTGGTCAGCACACCGCGCTCCCGGTCGTTATGATGGTTTTCTTAGACCGGAGCCGCTACTATTCGGTCGAGTAGCTCCTCAGCTGGCCTCATGAGGCTGAGTGCACCCCTAAAAATGGCAACAGCGCATGGCTTCCAGGATGGTCACCCATCCACACCCATCCAAGCGCAAGCCACGCATGACAGCGCTTAACTTCGGTGATCTGATGGGAACCGGTGTATTCACTGCGGAAAGGCCGTTGTCACGTAGCATACGGACACCCTTACTTAAAATAAAATAAAAACCCAAAATGACAAACGCAATTCAGCCAATGATATGTGCGACAGTGCCAGCAGAACAGTGATGCACAAGAAAGTAATAATGAAAATTTAATAGACAAATAGAGGTCTGTACGCAAATTAAAACTCAAAATTAAGCACTCTATTACGAACTGGACTGACGCCATGTGAAAATGACGATCTAGCCAACTCAGAAATTAAATTTGGATGCCGGTGGGTTTTCAGATAGTCTGTGAACAAGTTATGCTTGTATTTATCAAAACGGTAGAGTAAAACAGAAACACTGGTGGGGAGCGGGTAAACACTCGCAACCAATTTACTACACAAGTCTAATTCTGCAGTGGTGTACTTGGAACGTGCCACTATGATGTGGTTAAGACTCGCTACTGCCATTGTGTACCGATCTCAATGTCTAGACGTTGTAACTTTCCACCGATATGGGTTGACGGTTTAACACTGGTGTCCCAACCTCAGGTGAATGACATAAGTTACATGACGCCTACGAAGCCGCACAGAGCCGAACCATGGTCGAGAACAGATGTTCGGTTGTATGGACACAAGGTGGCCGTCCTCAGGATGCTAAGAGACATGCCGCTCACAATTCTAAGCGCGATAAACAGCGGCCTGAAAGACGTGATGAGCAGTATTTGTTTGGGCTGGCTCCAGTTACGCATTACAAAAACTAAACTGCACATATCTGCCGAAAATACCAGAGAAAAAGCGTCTGACGACTCTTAGGAGAGACACGCGTTATAACAGAGACTTCAGGAACATCAAATATACACAGCGCGTATACCACCAACATGTCTCTTAGAGCCGGCCAGATTGGCCGAGCGGTTCTAGGCGCTACAGTCTAGAACCACGCGACCGCTACGGTTGCAGGTTCGAATCCTGCCTCGGGCATGGATGTGTGTGATATCCTTAGGTTAGTTAAGTTTAAGTAGTTCTACGTTCTAAGGGACTGATGACCTCAGAAGTTAAGTCCCATAGTGATGAGAGCCATTTGAACCATGGCTCTTAGATTTTCATGTACTAATGAGACCACCTGCTCAATGGCGTATTAATTCACCACTAAACTGAGGTATAAGAAGTCCTTGCCAGCTTTATGGAGGTACGTGAAACCGGATGTCTACGCACAGGTCACAAATGCTGAAAATTATGAGCCAGTAGTTTGTGATAGCAGAGCTTGGGCCCAATAGCGTTCCAGATGTATTCAGACAGGTTAAGATTAAGCAAACTTTCTGACAAAAACATAAGTGTGAGTTTATAATCATAGCCTTCAAATGGTACATATGATTCTGTCCTTGTGACATGGACAGTTATACAGTTATCCTTTTGGAAGACGCCAGAGCTGTTAGGGAAGACATAAAGCATGAAAAGACGCATGTGGTCCGCAAAATGTTTGTGTAGTCCACAACTGTCATGATGGATTCGTATAACCTTGGAAGTCCAGGCGAGTTTTGTCCAGAACATAATACTGCCCCCCAATTGCGTGCGCCTGTGGCGCGGTCCATATTTCGAGCACCTTTGAGTCTGAATGACGGAGCCTCCATGTTTGGCGGCGGGTAAATGTTCAGCTGTCGTTACTTCGTTGCGAAGCTTCTGAAAAGACTTTAAATTGCCTGTGCGTTCTTCGCCGTTTACAAGAATCTAACAACTATTTTTGCGGTCAGCCACAAAGCGATGGATAATATACTGACAAAAATATCCAGTCTGCCGGTCCATATTACCCTTTGTAGTCACTGAAAGAAAATGTATCCACTTGCTGTTTACTCAGCAGGATCATGAAGTATGACCACAAATAAAAGGTTTGAGTTTTAACTGACTGATATATTCAGTCGAAGTTTACACGCACAAAATATTTTAATGTCCCTAATAGTAATATTCCTATCGGAAACAGCACTATTAACAGTTCAGTGGTGATCTCTTCGGAACGTTCCAAGTAAAAATGGTCTATCGCCCTGAGTTATAATCACCAAGAGTTAATTGCTTACCTTAAAAGTGGAAAATAATCTGGCCACTTGTCACGCTGTTTTGTCAAGATTATGGGCGGCACATGAACAGTTACTTCCGTGAAATCTAAGTGATCCAGGACGGTGTACGATTCTCGCGAGTTCACTTTGTACTTTTACCGAAAACGCCTTTGGGTCTGTTCAGCTCTGACATTGTCTGTTGCATTACGTACGTAGGCGTTTGACTGACGCGGACAGATTCTTGAGCCGTGCGAAGTGGTCGCGCGGTTTAGGGCGCCATGTCACGCGGCCTCTCCCGCCGAAGCTTCGAGTCCTCCCTCGGACATGGGTGTGTGTGTGTATGTTGTTCTTAGAATAAGGTAGTTTAAGTAGTGTGTAGGTCTACGGACCGTTGACCTCAGCAGTTTGGTCTCCTAGGAATTCACAAACATTTGAACATTTTTTTTCACAGGTTGTTGTCTCGTTGCTAAGTGTCTCTGGCCGTGTTGACATATATGGGCGCATCGGACCACCAAACCGAACATCTGCTATCAACTGCCCTAGGTGCAGGTAGCGGTATTTAATTGACTCCTTTCTTGGACACGTATTAATTAATAAGTCTGTCGTTTAGCAATTTGCGATCTTCTTAATTTTTACTGAAAAAGTTTTAGATCAAGTGCATTTAAACTTTACAGGCTAGAATTATAGAACGGAACCGACAATAGAACACGACCTCTGAACTGCCTATTTAAGATGCCTCGTAACTGTAGCTGTTATAAGCCAGTGTTGGAACTTGGTATATTTGTATTGCAGCACGAATGTTATTAGAACTTCCTCTTACAAATACAAATGCTACTTATCTATAACGAATGAGTACTTATCTGTTCCAAATTTACTTTTTAGTAAATAACTTGGAAACTAATAGAGGTAGCTTATTGGTGTCACATATACAGGGTACTCACTTGGAACGAATTTTCATCTCTCAGAATCTAATATTTTGCACCTTCAAACCTTCGTAAAAACGCCGATTTTGACCAAAACATTGCTCTGACCATCTTCAGACTTGTAAGTTTAAGATATAACTGTGACACACATTTGAATATTCTGAATAATTTTTAGCGTTTTAAGCTTATCGTACGACGCCACTTATTTTTGTTAATATGATATATTTTGCGTAATGTGTTCATTTGATCATTCTGAGACTGTATCGTGTTAACATTAACACACTGAAGCATACACTGAAGAAGTTAGGAAGAGTTATTTTAATTTTTAATTTCACTATTCCATTATGATCCAGTATATCGAGCACATGCGCGCTATGAGGACATGATGCTGTAGTAGTGGACTGGGGTAAACACCCTGAACACTCGATCGCCTCTGTACCTCTTACAATGACACAGCGCTTATGTCGCCTAATCCAGTTCAAAATGCGTGCTGCATGGCGCGATCCGAAACACTTGTGCCTGCACTAACACTGTACCCTGTCTTCGTATCTGCCAAACGTCGCCGCTAATCCTGCTTTACAGGGAGCCAAACCTCCATCCACCACGTTCTATTAAGAGACGTCGACGTCCAACTCTTTGTCACCAGTTTGTTTCATTGGCCTTTCAGTTTTTACATATTTCCAGGCAGTACCAGGAGAACAGCCGATCACCTTTGTCGATTCCGAGATCGTTGTTCCTAGGCGCAGAGTCCTACGAGCCGCGCGGGAATAGCCGAGCGGTCTCAGGTGCTGCAGTCATGGACTGTGCGGCTGGTTCCTGCGGAGGTTCGAGTCTTCCCTCGGGCATGGGTACGTTTGTTTGTCCTTAGGATAATTTAGGTTAAGTAGTGTGTAAGCTTAGGGACTGATGACCTTAGCAGTTAAGTCCCATAAGATTTCACACACATTTGAACATTTAGAAGTCCTAAGAATTTGACCTTTGTCAGAGTCACTTATGTCAGTAAACTCCTGTTTTGCGGGCCATATCATCACTACAAAATGATTCCTCATTCGTCTTTGCTCTGATTATGTACAGACCTGACTGGGTCACGTGTCTTCATTGTCACGAATTGGCATTAAGATTCACGGTGAGCAGATGTCATACATAATGTGTGTGTCGCCGTTACACTAGCTGATTACCCCTACGTAATCCAATGTTTACCACTATATTTCACGGACTTGGGAGTATAAAAGGAGGCGGAGATTATTGTGATGTCAACAAAGAAGCAGAAACAGCAGAATGGGTCGGTCGGGAGAACTCAGACACTTCAGACGTTGGCTACTCATTGTGTGTTATCTGGTAAAAAGACAAATCTCACGTAGTGACGGACAGATACTGTCAATCATTAAGGAGAATGGTTGTAAAACATCCCATTAAATCAGCGTAATGAATCTCTAGTGAGTTCCTAAGTGCTACCAACAGTCCAGCTAGTATAATGACTGTGCTTAAGGAGTTAAAGGAATGGGGTACGATGGTCTCGCAGCTCCACATAAATCAGACTTCCTTTCATCGATGCTAAGTACAGTGAATAGCGACGCCAGTGCGCAGTGGATGGCTGGAAACGAGTGTTTTGGAGTGATGAATCACGCAACACCCTGTGGCAATCCGATGAAAGGAGATAGATGTGGATGGTTGACAAGTCATTCTTCCAGAAAAGTCGAACTCAGAGAAGGTAGTGATGTTTGTGGCTTAGGTTTGGAGCGAAGTCGACGTTATAACTCATCGCAAACGTGTCCCATTGAGTTCAGGCCGGGGCTCCGAGCAGATTAGTTTGCTTAATTTGTCATTGCATTATCATGTTGATGCAGACAATGATTGTCTCCGAACGGGTCCTCTACTGTACACAGTACATAGTGCTGTAAAGTGTTCTCTTATCCCTCCTCATTTATCATATTCTTAAAGCGCAATGAGGGAATGATACCATAGCTCCGATGAACACCCCCATAGCCTAAAATTACTTCCTGCATAGTTCACTGAAAGCACTATACGTGAAGACATGTAACGTTCGCCAGGCGTTCGCCAAACCCAAACCTTTCCATCGGATTGCCATAGACTATACTGTGACACAACGCTCTAAATCACTGGTTTCCCGTCATTCAGTGTCCCGTGGCGTCGCTCTTAATACCGTTCAAACGCCGCATATCATTGACTGTAGGAGTGTGTGGATTATGAGGAGCTACTCGCCCACTATGCCCCATTCTCATTATCTCCTTATGCACAGTCATTATAGTAGCTGGACTGCTGGTAGCATGATTGATTCCTTCTCCTGATTTCATGCGAATTTTTACAACCATACTTTGCAATACTCGACGGCGTCTGTATGTCTGCCTGGTCTTGGTATGGCTCTTGTCATTCCTTCGCGTTTCCATCTCACAGTCACATCACCACCAGTTGATTATGGCGGCTTTAGAAGTGTTGAAATGTCGTTGATGAATTTATTACTCATCCGACATTCAATGACTCGTTTAGGTTCGAAGTCACTGATCTCTCCTGACCGAGCCACTCTGCTATTACAGAGTCTATACTGACAACAGAACACCCCCGATCTCGTTTTATACTGCCAGGTCAGTCTCTCGCCCTTTCTGCTTTACATAGGGATGCTACTGATCAGACAGTGTATCAGCTCGAATATCTCCGGTATTTCCATTGCGGTCATATTGCGAGCTTTAGTTTGGAAATTGCGCTGTCGTAACGTTAGAATAAACTTCTCTGTGATGCACATTACATCTCCTATAACGCCAGCCGCTGGTGTCACAAGACCGTTACCGTAATTTGGTGCAATGTTTCTGTCTCTTGAGCTTTAGTTTGGAAATTGCGCTGTCGTAATGTTAGAATAAACTTCTCTGTGATGCACATTACATCTCCTATAACGCCAGCCGCTGGTGTCACAAGACCGTTTCCGTAATTTGGTGCAATGTTTCTGTCTCTTGAGCTTTAGTTTGGAAATTGCGCTATCGTAATGTTAGAATAAACTTCTCTGTGATGCACATTACATCTCCTATAACGCCAGCCGCTGGTGTCACAAGACCGTTACCGTAAGTTGGTGCAATGTTTCTGTCTCTTTCACCAGAATGTCTTGATCTGAAACGTAACATGTGTTGTCTTCACACGATACCAAAATTTAGGTGGCGCCGTTATTTGACTGATGCAGCAGAAGCGGAGCTACCCTAAGTTCTCTATATACGCCAGCCTCGCAGGGTTACATCCATCTTCTGGAAGGAAGATAATAGAAGTTGGAGACTTAGGAAGGGAGGCTCTACACCTGCGGACTATTTGCTTCAAAAAAGCCACAGTTACAAGGTTGTGAAACCGCCCGTGGCTTTTAAAGATAGTGAGAAATGACGCTAGTTAGTTACAGAACTAGATCCTTCCCACAAGGGACCACGCTCATTAAACTGTGGGCAAAGGAGTTAATAAACGGTAATTGTCGGCCCAGCAGTGGGTTAATGGGTGCGACTAATCACACAGTTTCCTGAAGTATGAACAGGACAGGTAGAAATTAGCCGCGAAATTACTGAAGATGATTAAATTCATTAAACCTATAGTGAATGTAAAACACATACTTATTAGTTATAAAGAGAAATTTAAAAGTACGATAAATTCCTAAGTTTATTAGCGCATGCTGATTTCTTCATAAACATTGTCAAGTAATTTAGGAAAAGTGTTCCAGATGTAACAGCAATAACAAAAAACGTAAAAGAAACATAAAATTGAAATGATTTATGGCTGGTAGAGTCCAGGAATGGAAGCACGTGATGATAATTTCAGCTGTCTAACATATGAACTTTTAATAGACACGAATCCTCGAAAGGTATCTCAACTAGAAACTTTTCTCTTAAGAATGGCTCAAATAATTGGTCGTGTTCTATAAGAAATCCTCTATCCACCATGGACATTTTCGCAGATGTAATTAGCATAAAAATTGTTGTAGAGTTCGGCTAGTTAATCCAGTCTCTACAGGAAGCGGATGGAGTAGAATGAACGGCTATCTCCAGTATTTGTCCTCCCATTCGTGAGTCCAGCACCAGAGGCTGACACTGTTCTTCCTTGCTAAAACAATGTTCTTTGTTGATCTACAGCTAGCTCAGCACAGACAAATCGTATTAGCCTGCAGTCAATGGAATATTTGCAATTGTCGGGATGGAAGAAAAAGGAAGAAATCACCTAACCAGTCACTATTATTTCAACGGAAAATAAATGTATGTTTGCACAGTCTCCTCGATTTCAAGTTGATTTAATCTGAAATTTAATTAATGTCCGTATCTGGCTAGCTCTGATTTGCATAGAAAATATCGCTAGTGTGCATAATGATGTATCCTGGAATACAAAGAGATGAGGGCTAATGCTTCGGCTCTTTTCAAGATGCAACATGAAACTTTACATAACTTCCATTCAACAAGGAAGATAAACTACCTTTAAATTATAGAAATTAATAAACAAATGTTCAATTCTCTATCTTAGCTTTGAATAATCGGACACAGTTAATTTTCTCGCCATTTCTAACTGCAGATGTTGCTAATAACCCCATCCTTACCACTTTACAAAACCCCCCTCCTACACATGATCTATTTTTCCCTTTATTTCTATTACTGTAGTTTCACTTCCCTTGAAAAATTGAACTTTGTATGATTAAAGTTGTTTCATTTAAAGTTTCACTTATTATAACGTACCTGTACCTGTTGTAGTAATGGAACTTTCTAAAAAACATTATCTTGTTCATTCATCCCCCTAAATTTTGTTACGTATTTTGAACATATTTTTCATCTCAACAATTTTGTAATTGTCATGTGGTTCATGGTTATTTTATCTAATGTAAGTATTTTTATACCTCATTTGTACTGAAATAATCCATCTCGTTTTAGTCCTAAATCAAACATTAATAACTGGCATCTTGTAACGTTACGATTGTGTGGGGGAGCTATTTGTCTGTCTAGGTCTTGTACTGAGGAGAGCGGAACTTGTTAGCTGGACTGGAAGCGAGTCGGAGGGGCGAGGATGTCAAACGGACGCCCCAGGTGAGCTCAGGTGCAGAGACAAGGACAGTGTCACTGGAATAGGGTAAACCCTAGAGCTGAGAGTTTGGACAGCTGATGCTCGCATGACCTCTGTGCAGGAGATGCACCAAAAATAGCGGAGTATCAAATAAGCTGAAAGATGACTTGGTCTATAGTGATTTACAATCAAATATTGAAGCAAATATGGACACATTTCTGATCTCAGAAAAATGAGGCACATCCATTGATACAACAATAATTTTAATATCTTGAAAGTACAGAAATTAATATTTCACAATGAATATACAATTTCACAATGAACCTCTGATTTAATAACTTTTAAATGATTCATGAGATTTCAAAAGCTTCATGGCTGTATTTATTTTATTTGCTGATTTATTACGTTTTTTGTATCTTGTTATTATGCAAATGTCCGTCAGAACATCATATCCTCCACAATTACACAGAAAATGAATACAGCAAGAATATCTCATATTTTGACGTACTCGTGTATTTGTTTAATCGACAGTTTATTATTTTTCCAGTAACTTGATTTAAATACTAATTACAATTGATTATATAAAAGCACGGTAATTTATCAAGTGGCCAGTGGCGCCTGTTAGCTCACACCACCTTGGTAAAAGAATGACAATAGGTGCTTCTGACAAGCAGGCTTAAATCATTGTTTAAACAATATTTAACGGCAGTTTGTTGTCACTTAAGGTGAGCCCACTTGTGTAAGAATACTGGCTTATTTGTTTATGAAGAGAATATTATTTATGTTCATTGTGAATGGTGTAAATCTAACCGAATGTTTAAAAGAATTCTTTATTTAAGTAATGTTACGTTACTTTAGTCCAGCAAAATGTCTGAAAAATGTAAGATCAATGTATTTTTGGTTGAGACGGCCTTCAGCCAATGGAAAAGTAGACAGTAACCGAACACTACGGGAGTCAAATGGAGAATGGGACATTTTCGAGTAAAGAGCTCAAGGTAGTGATTCTGGACACTGTGGTGCTAGTTCTGAAAGAAGGCAGACCTGCCTGTGGTAACGAGTGGTACTGATTCTGGACTGTTTACGGCCACTACCATTCTTTAATGCCTGAAGGGACTTTATATTGCCGGCCGGAGTGGCCGAGCGGTTCTAGGCGCTACAGTCTGCAACCGCGTGACCGCTACGGTCGCAGGTTCGAATCCTGCCTCGGGCATGGATGTGTGTGATGTCCTTAGGTTAGTTAGGTTTAAGTAGGGGACTGATGACCTCAGAAGTTAAGTCTCACAGTGCTCAGAGCCATTTGAACCACTTGACTTTATATTTGGAGAGATCTGAATGTGCTCTAGTGCAGAACTCAAACTTTTTCCACCTGTATCAAAGAACTGACGATAGGCAGAGTATGAGTTACTACTCTTTGTATTGCATGTGTTAATTTGTAAATCATCATGTTGAACTGTTTACTCCCCTCCACCTCTCTTGGTCCTTTTCTCCTTCAACTGTGCCTAAAAGTCACATTTTTTCCTCCCAGCTGCTTACTCTAAGATACCAGGAGATAGCCACTTCTGTTTTTGTTTTCCCATTTTTCTCCCTACTACATCTCTCCTCCAGCCCCTTCCCCGCCGCTACCCAATAACATGTATCTGATGTGTTCACAATACGTTTTGAGTTTCAATGTTACTCTTCCTGCCCATCATACTAGTGTACGGAGAATCTACTCGTGAGTCTTTTACGCTACAAAAACTACGCTGCCGTTTTATAATTTAGCCTTTACTTTGATGGCCAATTTTGTGTCGCACAGAACTTCTGAAAGTATATTCCACTTGTTCGAACAATATGTTATTTTATGAGTTATGTTGAGACGTTCTCTGATGTTACTAATACCAGTTTATGGCAACTCGCCCTGGTGATAATTTAGAGACTGGCGGAAGAAAACAGGCAGTTCCGGAGGTAAATGATAAATGACAGTGGGTATTACGAAGTGAACGAATAGTCAAAAGAAGTCCAGAGTGTAGTAAAGCCGTGTTAAGTGCACACAACAATCCAGAGAGCAATCCAAATAAAAAACATAGGTGAGGCAAGGTCAAAACTCTGTTGTTCAGTGGCTTAACTAACGGCTCCTGCAACTATCAAGAGACTGGCTAGTAACAGCTGGGCTGCAGCATTTAGCGATAAATAGTCGTCAGAGGGCAGCGCCACCTCACGTGCTTGCCGCAGAGACTACGCTTCACAGGGGCTCAAGCCACAGCTGTCGCCTGGAGCCCGACAGTGTCTGCCATATTCTCCCTATTTCGGTCTTTGCTCTATTAAAATTAAATGTCGTATGGCATAGACCCCCCCCCCCCCCCATGAACCATGGACCTTGCCGTTGGTGGGGAGGCTTGCGTGCCTCAACGATACAGATAGCCGTGCCGTAGGTGCTACCACAAGGGAGGGGTATCTGTTGAGAGGCCAGACAAATGTGTGGTTCCTGAAGAGGGGCAACAGCCTTTTCAGTAGTTGCAAGGGCAACAGTCTGGATGATTGACTAATCTGGCCTTGAAACACTAACCAAAACGGCCTTGCTGTGCTGGTACTGCGAACGGCTGAAAGCAAGGGGAAACTACAGCCGTAATTTTTCCCGAGGGCATGCAGCTTTACTGTATGATCAAATGATGATAGCGTCCTCTTGGGTAAAATATTCCGGAGGTAAAATAGTCCCCTATTCGGATCTCCGGGCGGGGACTACTAAAGAAGATGTCGTTATCAGGAGAAAGAAAACTGGCGTTCTACGGATCGGAGCGTGGAATGTCAGATCCCTTAATCGGGCAGGTAGGTTAGAAAATTTAAAAAGGGAAATGAACCGGTTAAAGTTAGATATAGTGGGAATTAGTGAAGTTCGGTGGCAGGAGGAACAAGACCTCTGGTCAAGTGACTACAGGGTTATAAACACAAAATCAAATAGGGGTAATGGAGGAGTAGGTTTAATAATGAATAGGAAAATAGGAATGCGGGTAAGGTACTACATAGTGAACACATTATTGTGGCCATGATAGATACGAAGTCCACACCTACTACAGAAGTACAAGTTTATATGCCAACTAGCTCTGCAGATGACGAAGAAATTGAAGAAATGTATGATGAAATAAAAGAAATTATTCAGATAGTGAAGGGAGACGAAAATTTAATAGTCATGGGTGACTGGAATTCGAGTGTAGGAAAAGGGAAAGAAGGAAACGTAGTAGGTGGATATGGATTGGGATTAAGAAATGAAAGAGGAAGCCGCCTAGTAGAATTTTGCACAGAGCACAACTTAGTCATAGCCAACACTTGGTTTAAGAATCATGAAAGAAGGTTGTATACGTGGGAGAACCCTGGAGATACTAAAAGGTATCAGATAGATTATATAATGGTAAGACAGAGATTTAGGAACCAGGTTTTAAATTGTAAGACATTTCTAGGGGCAGATATGGACTCTGATCACAATCTATTGGTTATGACCTGTAGATTAAAACTGAAGAAACTGCAAAAAGGTGGGAAGTTAAGGAGATGGGACCTGGATAAACTGAAAGAGCCAGAGGTTGTACAGAGTTTCAGGGAGAGCGTAAGGGAACAATTCTCAGGAATGGGAGAAAGAAACACAGTAGAAGAAGAATGGGTAGCTTTGAGGGATGAAATAGTGAAGACAGCAGAGGATCAAGTAGGTAAAAAGAAGAGGGCTAGTAGAAATCCTTGGGTAACAGAAGAAATATTGAATTTAATTGATGAAAGGAGAAAATATAAAAATGCAATAAACGAAGCAGGCAAAAATGAATACAAACGTCTCAAAAATGAGATCGACAGGAAAAGCAAAATGGCTAAGCAGGCATGACTAGAGGACAAATGTAAGGATGTAGAGGGTTATCTCACTAGGGTTAAGATAGATACTGCCTACAGGAAAATTAAAGAGACCTTTGGAGATAAGAGAACCACTTGTATGAACATCAAGAGCTCAGATGGAAACCCAGTTCTAAGCAAAGAAGGGAAAGCAGAAAGGTGGAAGGAGCATATAGGGGGTCTATACAAGGGCGATGTACTTGAGGACAGTATTATGGAAATGAAAGAGAATGTAGATGAAGATGAAATGGGAGATACAAACTGCATGAAGAGTTTGACAGAGCACTGAAAGACCTGAGTCGAAACAAGGCCCCCGGAGTGGACAACATTCCATTGGAACTACTGACGGCCTTGGGAGAGCCAGTCCTGACAAAACTCTACCATCTGGTGAGCAAGATGTATGAAACAGGCAAAATACCCTCAGACTTCAAGAAGAATATCAAGTTCCAATCCCAAGGAAAGCAGGTGTTGACAGATGTGAAAATTACGGAACAATCAGTTTAATAAGTCACAGCTGCAAAATACTAACACGAATTCTTTACAGACGAATTGAAAAACTAATAGAAGCCGACCTCGGGGAAGATCAGCTTGGATTCCGTAGAAATACTGGAACACTTGAGGCAATACTGACCTTACGACTTATCTTAGAAGAAAGATTAAGGAAAGTCAAACCTACGTTTCTAGCATTTGTAGACTTAGAGAAAGCTTTTGACAATGTTGACTTAAATACTCCCTTTCTAATTCTGAAGGTGGCAGGGGTAAAATACAGGGAGCGAAAGGCTATTTACAATTTGTACAGAAACCAGATGGCAGTTATAAGAGTCGAGGGGCATGAAAGGGAAGCAGTGGTTGGGAAGGGAGTGAGACAGGGTTGTAGCCTCTCCCCGATGTTATTCAATCTGTATATTGAGCAAGCAGTAAAGGAAACAAAAGAAAAATACGGAGTAGGTATTAAAATCCATGGAGAAGAAATAAAAACTTTGAGGTTCGCCGATGACATTTTAATTCTGTCAGAGACAGCAAGGGACTTGGAAGAGCAGTTGAATGGAATGGACAGTGTCTTGAGAGGAGTATGTAAGATGAACGTCAACAAAAGCAAAACGAGGATAATGGAATGTAGTCGAATTGAGTGTGGTGATGCTGAGGGAATTAGATTAGGAAATGAGACACTTGAAGTAGTAAAGGAGTTTTGGTATTTGGGGAGCAAAATAACTGATGATGGTCGAAGTAGAGAGGATATAAAATGTAGACTGGCAATGGCAAGGAAAGCGTCTCTGAAGATGAGAAATTTGTTAACATCGAGTATAGATTTAAGTGTCAGGAAGCCTTTTCTGAAAGTATTTGTATGGAGTGTACCCATGTATGGCAGTGAAACATGGACGATAAATAGTTTAGACAAGAAGAGAATAGAAGCTTTCGAAATGTGGTGCTACAGAAGAATGCTGAAGATTAGATGAGTAGATCACATAATTAATGAGGAAGTATTGAATAGGATTGGGGAGAAGAGAAGTTTGTGGCACAACTTGACCAGAAGAAGGGATCGGTTGGTAGGACATGTTCTGAGGCATCAAGGAATCACCAATTTAGTATTGGAGGGCAGCGTGGAGGGTAAAAGTGGTAGAGGGAGACCAAGAGATGAATACACTAAGCAGATTCAGAAGGATGTAGGTTGCAGTAGGTACTGGGAGATGAAGAAGCTTGCACATGATAGAGTAGCATGGAGAGGTGCATCAAACCAGTCTCAGGACTGAAGACCACAACAACAACAACAACAACAATGGCATAGATGGCTGTTTAATATAAAGAGGTGGCTTCTACCACCTCGCTGGAAAGTATGTTCATTCTTCGCTCACTTATGGGAATGCAAGAGTTGTATCGAATGTGTTTTTGTGGACTGTAGGTGATCACAACGGATGAGTTTATATGATGATGATGATTATGATGATGATGATGAGAACGGGGAAAGTGAAACTCAGTGCAGTGCATGCTCATAGGTTACTCCTCTCCAATAGCACCAAACGGCCCGCCGAGTTTGATGTCCTCATCCAACGGACGGGTTGCCATCACCTGCGTAACATGTCCTTACTACAGAGTGACAATTACTGAACTATATGAAAAAAAAGTGGAAATTAGTTACAGACTACGGCGTGCACACACTTTATTCAACATGTAAACGTCACTACAGATATTCGGATTCAGGTTATGGCATGTTCGATTGCCTGCCATCACTGGCGATGATGTGGCGCTGAGGAATAGTGAAATTCCGCATGACCCGCTGAAGTGTCGGAACGCCGATGCTGTCGATGACCTCCTGTTTTCAGCTCAGCAATGGATTTGGGGTTATTGCTGTACATCTTTCCTCTGATATAGCCCCACAAAAAGGAGTAGCATATATCCAGATCCGGACACTATGGTGGCCAATCGAGGCCCCCGCCAGCGGCCTCTGAGTACCCCAGAGCGACAGTGCTCCTCCAGGGCATCGAACACTCTGCCGCTTCGTTGTAGTCGCGCTCCGTCTTGCATGAACCACATATTGTAGAAATCAGGGTCACTGTGGATAATAGGGATGAAATCATCGTCCAAAGCCTTCACGTACCGTTCGGTACTCACAGTGCCATCAAGGAGTATCGCACCGATTATTCCGTGACTGGAAATTTCACACCACACATTCACCCGTTCCGGGTTATATACCCCAAAATGTGCCAACTTTCCTTATTGACGAACCCATCCAAATGAAATTGGGCTTCGTCGCTAACCCAAACCATATTCACATACTAATTACAATCATGCCGCGCGGGCAGCCGTGTAGTTTGAATGTTCTAACCCAAATCGTTCAGAAGCTATGACGGATTATTCCGTGACTGGACATTTGACACCACACAGTCACCAGTTGCTGGTTCTAGTCCCCCAAATGCGCCAATTTTTCTTATTGACGAACCCATCCAAATGAAATTGGGCTTCGTTGATAACCCAAATCATATTCACTTACTAATTCCAATGATGCGGACAACCGCGCAGTTTGAATGTTCTAACGCAAATAGTTCAGAAGCTATGACGATTTTATTTCTCATATTTCAATAATATCACCCTGTACATGACACACTGTGGTCCGTTTTGGAGCTTAGTTCAGCACATTACCGCAACGATGTGATCAGGAACTGTACGCCACCACCTCTCCTCCCCTCGGCGGTCTAGTTCTGGCAGTGAGAATTTCCTCTATGACCAGGATTTACTTCCGATTCGAGCACCACAGCTCATACGTTCATTTCGGATCTCGCTTACGTGGAGGGTTTTGTAGTACTGATGCGTACTGAAGTAATCGCTCGAAGGCTCGTGAACGCAATTTGACATTTTAGAGATGACGGTGAGAACTTGCTCGTTAGTCTCTTCGTTGATGCGGCGCCACTTCAAACACATCGAGTGCCGCCAGACGCCCCGCGCGCACAGTAGCGAACACCTTGACGCAGTTCCCCCTTGAGCCGTCGTAAATAACGCAGCGCCGATCCCCGTCGCGGCGGCAGCGTCGGCGTCGGCGTTATCGTTACTTCCAGTCCATGTGTCGCCCAAGGCGGCCGCCACCCGCCGGCCAGAGGTCATCCGCGGGCCGAGCCGGGGCTAGGCGGGGCTCCGTGTGAGTCACGCGGCCGGCAGCGCGTGACCGATCGCCGCTGCCCGGCGCGGCGCGGCGCGGCACGGCGGAGCCACATCAGCAGTAAGTGCCCTCGCCTCGTCTCGCCCCCAGCCCAGTCCGCTGCCGGCGCTGTTTTCCGCTACACGGACCGCGCAAATCCCGGCAACAGCCGGCGCTCCGTCACGGTCCGGCGGCAGAGCCGGAGGATTTCGGGATCCCGAGCCACTCCGTCTCCGGCCAGAGGCGCTACAGAGCGGACGCGACTTGAGATCCCCAGCAAGAAACGTTACCAGGCTTACTGGAATCCTTCTCGGTTTATCCTCCCTATCGCGGAGAGATATTCAGTTTAGACCTGAAAGGTTATTTATCATTTTGGGGACCCACCCACCCGTAGTGTCACGACTGAGAAAAAGCGACTGGAGGAAACGGCAGATCGTTTCCGTTTCCAAGAAAGGCTGTAGTGCAGGTCCACACAATTATAGACATATATCTTTGACGTAAGGGGTAAGATATATACTGCCTACAGGAAAATGAACGACACCTTTGGAGAAAAGAGAACCACTTCCATAAATATCAAGAGCTCAGATGGAATACCAGTTCTAAGCAAAGAGGGGAAAGCAGAAAGGTGGAAGGAGTATATAGAGGGTCTATACAAGGGCGATGTTCTTGAGGACAATATTATGGAAATGGAAGAGAATGTAGGTGAAGATGAAATAGGAGATATGATACTGCGTGAAGAGTTTGACAGAGCACTGAAAGACCTAAGTCGAAACAAGGCCCCGGGAGTAGACATCATTCCATTAGAACTACTGACAGTCTTGGGAGAACCAGGTCTAACAAAACTCTACCATCTAGCGCGCAAAATCTATGAGACAGGCGGAATACCCTCGGACTTCAAGAAGAATATAATAATTGCAATCCCAAAGAAAACAGGTGTTGACAGATGTGAAAATTAGCTAACTATCAATTTAATAAGTCACAGCTGCAAAATACTAAGACGAATTCTTTACAGACGAATGGAAAAACTGGTAGAAGCCGACCTCGGGGAAGATCAGTTTGGATTCCGTAGAAGTGTTGGAACTCGTGAGGCAACACTGACCCTACGACTTATCTTAGAAAATAGCTTAAGGAAAGGCAAACCTACGTTCTAGCGTTTGTAGACTTAGAGAAAGCTTTTGACAATGTTCACTGCAAAACTCTCTTTCAAATTCTGGTCACTGGTGGCCGAACTGCTCAATAACCCAGGATTCGGTGTGAGGCGGCGGTGGAGTGGGTTGACTGCGCTGTCCTGTAGTGGGGTTGTGAACCACTGAGGGATACGGCCGGTCGAAGCCTCCCCGTCGTTTCTATGTACCCAGTTTAATACATACGCACATACAATGTAACGTATAATGCATAAATAATCACCGCTATACAACTACACTATTGATTAGAACCTTCTGAAAACAGTGTCTACCTAGACTATCGAGGAGTAACTATCCAGAGCAGCCTTCAGTGAAATGATCACTTAAAACAAAGGAAAAGAGGATGCTTGACTGAGATTCGTGAGAAGAATCTTAAGGAAATGAAATTCATCTACGAAGGAACTGGCTTACAAGACGCTTGTTCGACCTACTCATCAATATGGGATCCATACCAGATGGGACTGATAGAAGAGATAGAGAAGACCAAACGAAGAACGGTATGTTTTGTCACGGGATCGTTTAGACGGCGCGAGATTGTTATCGAGAAGCAGACGTTACAAGAGAGTGGTTGAGCATCAGGAAGAGGTTTATCATTGAAATTTGGAGGGAGCGCTTTCCGGGAAAATTCGAACACCATATTACTTCCTCCCACATACATCTCGCGAAATGGCCACGACGAGAGAATTCGAGATATTGGAGCCAACACAGAGGCTTACTGAGAATCATTTGTCGAGGGGGGAATAGGCTAGGGTGGATCAGTTAGTGGTACCAGAAGTACCCTCCACAACACTTTATTAGGTAGATTGCGGAATACGATGTAGATGTAGATTTCTTTACATAACACCCCTCCCTACCTGAACAGCGTAGGAAGTTCCTTGAGGCAGCTCGCAGTCGATGCATCTGTCAATAATACGGTAGGAATGCCAAATGACTGTAGCGAATTGAAGAAACTCGTGCAGGTGATCAACAGTTGATGCGGGGACTAGCAGTAGACCCTAAAAGTAACTAAATGTAACGTATTTCACAGAAATACCGAGAGGGAATTAAGATATAATATACAAAAGAACGAGACATACAGTATTTAAAAAATATAATGCCACATTTTTCTGTATATTTGTACATGTAAGCCCCTAGATTCTACCTATTCAAATCACTACCATTATTGCGCTTCAGTAGGTACAGTGTGATACAGTAAAACGTTCACAAAGTTTCATATTGTTATAACAAGTAGTTTTTGATATACCGGTACATAAGGTACTAAAGGCCATTTTGGCAAAATCGCTTTTAAAATTTAAAATGATAAAAATCCACTCATGTTTTTAAATTAAGAACCAGAAGCACCCAGCAATATCGTCTTTAGCTCTATCCTTCACTAAAAGGTACTTCCTTCTGGTTGACCGTGCTTCTTTGGTGGTCAATTTGGCTCCACGCTTTGTCTCGGCATGTCTAATGATTTCGAGCTCTTTACAGAATGACAGCTGGGGTTGATGTTAAGATAGGGTAGGATTCTTACTCCTCCCGTGTTTCCATCATTAAATGTTAATATAGCTTCACTAACTCCCCGTTTATGTGTATTTAACCCCTTAAACACATTTTGGGTCATTCTTATGCACGTAGTATTGTTGAAAGACTCTCGGTGATCCTGTGCCGACTATGTGAGCCGGTTTCCTTCTGCAAATGGCTTGATCGCTTCTATAACAACTTCAGTAATGGAGTTCTTGTCCTCAAAATATGTTCCAGGAACTTCAAACTTCCGGAATTTACACCATGGTGGAGGTCCAGATGGGCAAACTGAATGTATCGATTTTCTGTAAACAGGGGGTCTGTGGAATTATGAGGGCAGGACTGCTTTTCTCACACTTTCCAAACAATTTCGTTATTCCTGATGGCCACCCCATAATACTGCTGAAGCTGATCTATTGTTTTATCAATTAGTCGATCCCTCAGTGGCTTGCCATCTGAGACTGAGGTGAAGCGAAGAGTTCGTTTCGATTTTCTCAGTCGGGCGCCCATCCTCTTTTGTACATGTCCATTGCATTCGGTTTTATTTATCTCCACATTTTCACTTAGATCTGTTTCAACTACACAGTCACAGACCTCAGAATAGTATTTAAAGATATGCATGTTCGAAATTAGGTAGTATTGGATATACGCAAGTAACATAATAAAATTAAAAATAAAATTTTTCCAAACGTCACAAAAAAATAAGTTACATAGCATTTTGTGCATGACAGAGTGAAGAATGTTGTAAGACTTGCTTTGTAAAATATCTTTTTTCTTCTTTTTTTGCCTGAGAAGTCCACTTGTGTAGAATGACCACATAAAACAAGTAGTAAGAAAAGCAGATGAAAGGCTGGCATTCATAGGAAGAATCTTAAGGAAATTTCATTCATCCATGCTTGGAGTGGCTAACAGAATACTTGATCGATCCATTTGTGAGTGTTGTTCGATCAATGGAAGCTTTATCAGCTTGAGCTAATACAAGAGATACAACGAGGAAATAAGAATCGTTTAGTCGATGCGAGAGCTTTACGGAGATGCTTCACAAACCCCATTACCGTAAGCTACAAGAGACGCATTATCCACCACGAAGTCGTTTATTATTCAATTTCCAATAGTGCACTTTTCCTGGAGTTTCACGCAATATACACTGAAGTGCCAAAGAAACTGGTACAGGCATGCTTATTAAAATACAGAGATATATAAACAAAGAGAATACGGCGCTTCGGTCGTCAACACCTATAGAAGACAACAAGTGTCTGGCGCAGTTGTTGGATCGTTTACTGCTGCTACAGGTTATCAGGATGTAAGTGAATTTGAATGTGATGTTGTAGTCGGCTCACGAGTGATGGGACACAGCATCTCCTAGGTAGAGATGCAGTGGGGATTTTCCCGTACGACCATTTCACGAGTGTATCGAGAATGTCAGGAATCCTGGAAAACTTCAAATCTCTAACATCGCTGGGGCCAGAGAACCTGCAAACACGGGACCAGCGACGACTGAAGAGAGTCTTCCAGCGTGACAGAAGTGCAACCCATCCGCAAATTGCTGCAGATTTCAATTATGGGCCCTCAACTAGTGTCAGCGTGCGAACCATTCAACGAAACATCATCGATATGGGCTTTCGGAGCCCAAGGCCAACTCGTGTACCCTTGATGACTGCTCGACACAAAGCTTTATGCCTTGCCTGGGCCCCTCACCACCGACATTGGACTGCTGATGACTGGAAATATGTTGCCTGGTCGGACGAGTCTCGTTTCAAATTGTATCGCTCTGATGGACGTATACGGGTATGGAGACAACCTCATGAATCCATGGACCCTGCATGTCAGCAGGGGACTGTTGAAGCTAGTGGAGCTCTGTAAATGTGTGAGGCGTGTGCAGTTGGAGTGATATGGTTCAAAATGGTTCAAATGGCTCCGAGCACTATGGGAGTTAACATCTATGGTCATCAGTCCCCTACGACTTAGAACTACTTAAACCCAACCAACCCAAGGACACCACACACATCCATGCCCGAGGCAGGATTCGAACCCACGACCGTAGCGATCACGCGGTTCCAGACTGAAGCGCCCAGGACCGCATGGCCACACCGGCCGGCTAACGATGTGGGTCCCTTGATATATCTAGATACGACTCTGACGGCTGACACATACGTAAGTGTCCTGTCTGATCACCTGCATCCATTCATGTCCATTGTGAATTTCGACGGACTTTGGCAGTTCCAGCAGAACAGTGCGACACCGCACATGTCCATAATTGCTACAGGAACACTCTTCTGAGTTTAAACACCTCCGCTGGCTACCAAACTCACCAGACATGGGCAATGTTGAGCACATCAGGGATGCTTTGCAACGTGCTGTTAAGAAGAGATCTCCACCCGCTCGTTCTCTTACGGATATGAGGACAGCTATGCAGGACTCATGGTGTCAGTTCCCTCCAGCACTACTTCATACATTAGTCGAGTCCATGCCACGTCGTGCTGCGGCACTTCTGCGTGCTCGCTGGGCTCCTACATGATATTAGGTAGGTGCACCAGCTTCTGTGGCTCTTCAGTGTATTAACTCATCTCAGATATTTCTCGCGAAATGTCCACAACACAAGAATAAGAGAAAATCGATCTAACACGGAGGTCTACCGGCAGTAAGTCTTCCCATGCGCCGTTAACGACTGGAAGAAAAACGGAAGGAAGGATGGTAACACTTGTCGAGATCGCGCACATAAGAGACACAGCATAAACTCTTAGTACGGAAGGATGGAGAAAGAAATTGGCCGGAAACTGGCTGTAGCGATTTATGGGAAAATTCGAAACCTAAACCATAGTTCGGTGTGTTAACCAACGCGCCCTCTGGCTCGGTGCAGCTAGGACAAAAGCATGACAGGGGGAACAGGGGAGGGGGGGGGGGGGCGGGGGGGGGGGGTGAAGCGTGAGAGATTGCGTTACGTGAAGAAACCTCGACCACACACCGTAAGGCTGCAATCGCTAATACATATTGATGCAATGTTCAGTTTTATTTGACTGAGTAGATTAGTTCTTAGGCTAGGTAAATTGAGGCTATTTGAATACAGTCAGTTTAAATCAAGTGATGTTGAGGACATCAGAGTAACAAATGAAACGATTATAATAACCGGCAAGTTTTGTTATTTAGATATACAAATAAGTGACGCTGGTGGATGTGGAGAAGATATAAAATGCAGATAGCTATAAGCACTTGTTCATCTTTGGTACTGTGAAAGACATCTCTTCTTTTGGGCAGCAACTGATAGCTATCATTTTAGAGCACATGTTTACAAGAATATTTGTTTTTGTTTTGGACCGTACTACCACCTCCCAAAATATGGAAAATAAAAGAGGTCCACTGTCAGAGAAACCAGAACGATTTTTACTTATCTCTCGCCTGCCGGTGTGGCCGAGCGTTTCTAGGCGCTTCAGTCTGGAACCGCGAAACCGCTAGGTCGCAGGTTCCAATCCTGCCTCGGGCATGGTTGTGTGTGATGTCCTTAGGTTAGTTAGGTTTAAGTAGTTCTAGGGACTGATGACCTCAGTTGTTAAGTCCCATACTGCTCAGAGCCATTAGAGCCATTTTTTTGAACTTATCTCTCGACTCGGCGGTTTCCGGACCCCTTCTCCATTGTCCCTGAAAATTTGTAACATCATCACGGAATCACCCTGTAAATTTTCATCTGACTCTGAAACAACTGCTGTGTTACAGGAAACTAGCATTATGGGGCCATGATTGCATGAAAATAGAGAAAATAGAAAAATTTTTAGTGAATTTAAGAGAGCATACAGCCCTGTTCTTTTAGAGAGAGAGCGCTTATTGGTTTTGAACCTCATAGGTACATTCTCAGGCGGCAGTACATCCTTCATTTATCAGCAGTTCCATTTCTGTTATCTAGATGAAAAATAAAATTAAAAAGAAAATTAATTGTTTCGCTTCCGATTTCATAATAAGTTTCATGTTGTGGATGTACCCGGCTTCTTTCCTCTTCATTTTCTTTGCGTCAGACTTTAGTTTTTTAATTGTATATTTGTTACTTTTTTGGGATTACGACACTTGGTGTTGAGGTTAGCAGCACCTAGTTCCAAGTACAGACATTGATTTTGTATTGTGTACCAGTAACTGATCTCCATTTCGCAACAGACAATGATTTGAACGTACGTACAATAATACCTCGTGCGCGTAGTGAACAAAATTTTACAAACGAAATATCACACCAGGTTAAGGACAGCACTGAACACTTGTTAAATGAACAAGGGGCGATATCACCCATGGGAAAAGTAGTGTCTATAAGTGATAAAAATATTTAAGACTTAGCAGATAATCGCAAGAGCTATATGTGACAATGCTTACGGTTTGTTCATAATCAGCGTTTTCGCAGTGATTGGCAGCTCTCCCACAAGATAAAAATTTTATTGCCATCCCCACAAATAGACAAAAAAATTTGTGATCGATTTCTGGACCTAGCGCAACGATCAGGTGTCCAGGGATATCAATCCAGAGTGATATGGAATGAAAATATCACATAAATGTAGGTACAGGCGAAATGTACGACAAACAGAGATACATTGGAAGAAGACTGAGGAAGTACAGTTCTTCCACTAACGAAATCGCTTACGTAAATGAATGTGCAGTTCTCTAATATTGTTGATTGGTTTAGGATTTTAACCATTTTAAATTTACGGGAGAAATGCAGGAAAATCAGAGCAAAGATGCGTCTTTCGATGCACCTTTGTTTTGTCAATTAAAAGCTGATAAAGTCTAATTTAAGGTGATCCGTGAAAAAGTTATATAAAGAACAGTCAAGTGAAAATCGGGACCATGGATCGGTGCGATTCAAAAGTATTTAGTACACGCATAAAGACATTTAGCCCAACAGGAGATGAGGCCATTAATTCCCGTTTCGTAGAAGGCGGTGGGCAGCTGGCGGATCCACAACTGCCCACATTCTTACGCTCCTACGCTCCCTCGTCCAACAGAAACAGAGCTACAAGTTTGCCTTTCTTCAGGTCACCAAGTTCTGAAAATCACACGGTGGAAGATCCGAGCGGTACCGAGGATGTTGCAGTTCCCAACGAAATATCTGTAGTGTAGCCTTCGTCCAGTTGACATTTTGGGGGCGGGGGGATTATCCTGCGATAAGATGCTTCCACTGCTCGTCGAGCTTTCTGAGCGTGGAACCACAATCAGTGCGCACCGCTGTGAAGGCACTTGGCGACGCACCGTCACGTGAAAACGCTCAAGACTGATGTCGGGAAGAATCAGCCTGTTGCACAATAACACTGGCCCCCACACTGCCAATCGGAAGAAGGCAACGTTTCAGTAAGTTGGTAGGTAAACACTGCAACATTCTCCATACAGCCCGGATACTCCATCGTATGTTTTTCACATCTTTGGCGACCTGAAGAAAGACAGGCGTGCACGTTAGTTTCATTCAGACGAAGAAGTGCAATAGGGGTACAGTTGTGCATCCGTCAGCGGCCGAACCCATTCTACGAAACAGAAATTGATCGTCTACTGGTGAGATAAATGTCTTATGGCGTATAGTAATTGCTTTTGAATGTAACTATTCCATGATCCCGTTGTGGCAGGTGATCGATTTCGATTCGACTGCCCCTCATATGTCACATGAAAACTTAATCTTTAAATATCAAAAACGTTAAAAAAGTAGTGAGAAAACGTTCTGCTCTGTCATACATCCGTGAAGTGTAATTAGCCAGAGTGTAAAATTAGAAAATTTTGGAATTGAACAGAGGCTGTTGCTTATCCTGTGCGCTATCCGACTGAAAAGAGGTGACACGATGCGGTACCCTAACTGTAATTCTGTTTGTAACTTTCCACACATTCCGATGATTATTAGCAGTCGCAAATCCAGTTCAAGGCGATCAGATTTTATTTAGGAGTCGGATGAGGTGGAGAGTGGCACGGACGAAGGACTCCAACAAACGTCATAAACAAGGGAAAGTTAAGAATTGTGCCTTTGCGACAAGTATTAGTCACATATTCTGTTTCGATTTTAGCGCCAGAATTCGAGATCACACATGGTTCATTTTCAATCATTCGAATAGCGACACTTTTTGTTATAATTATTGTTCAACAGGTAAAAATTTCATCATAATAATACTACGCCAGCAGTCTCATTAGTCATTACTTTTAAAAAATTATTTCACACAACTTAATTCCATTGTGGTTATTTCCTTAAGAAAACTGTTAAAGATGTGATAGAAACACCTGTAATAAATTACAGTCCCTCATCATGTACACAGGATTATCAACTTTAAACACATGAGTCATTTAAATCTGAATACAGCTTCTGTAATGACTTCTTATTATTACCTTTTCCCGAGGATTCTTTAATTAATGTTCTTACTCTTACAGTATTTCCACTTCTTACCTCTCGTCGGCATTTATTTCACTTCGTATATTCACTAGACTTCAGTATCGCTTTTTCCCAGTTGCTGTTCAGTGACTTGGCTGATACGGATTTAAAACAATAAAAAAGAAAACATTGACTCGTTTGAAATATCAGTTATCGTGAAAACAGCTGAGGAAGAACAACGGTGCATTTCGATAGTCGCCCAGCCTGTGCAGCCAACTAGGCGTATCGGCAGTCTGTAGCGCGGGCCAGCCTGCCTGCAGGGGACCGCTCGGTTTTACTGCCGGTCTGGGCGCAGACAGCGGAAGATTTACTCCGGGCTACGCCTCCGCCGGACGGCTATGCCCTGGGATGAACCCGGACCTGCCGCTCCCTTTACGAGGATCTAGGACGCTCCGAAGACCTGCTGCTTCTCAGTATCACTTCAAAAGGCAACTACTTCAGTTTAATGCACGAGACTTTTCCTTAGTACGGGAGAAATATTTGTATTTCTTACAGGGAAACAGCCTGAGTTCGGAGGAATAAAACGGAATAAAAATGATTTTAAGGAGCGAAGATGAGTCTGTTCTGCCATACACTAAGGTCTTCTATACGAAAAATTCTACGTTTGCATACAACGGATGTTTGAAAGTTACTGCCTAACAGACAAATATAACCAGTAAATTGATAAGATGTATAAATGCGGTATTTTTTGGCTTAAGGCTACACATTAGTTTCAAACAATATTTGGTAATGCCTGCAGCATTTACGGAGACATTTCCCAAAACATAAGTTACTGTGCTACCGTACGTTGTTTCCTTATTCGTCAACGAAATGCGAATGTAGTGTTTCAATTAAGTGATTAAAAACAGCTTACTAGAAAGACACGTGGTAGAGATTTGGAAATGTAATCAATGTGGCTTTCGATATTGGTCCATTGCAACAAGGATTTATAATAATTATGTTCCATGCCAACATGCTTCCCCTGTCAAACTGTTACATTCTGCTGTGCTTAACTTCATTAGCACTGAGGAATAACGCAAGAACATACTGCAACACACCGACTTCTATTTAGGCAAATATTTCTCTACGTACTACTCAACATTTCAAGCAAATGTTTGTTTTAAGGCCATGCTCTCGTAAATCTGTTGCTCACTGTTGTATGCTACACAGCATTGTTACTTCAGGGACTTCTGCTTCCATAGCCTTCAGATTCTTTATCTTTCAAGCACCCATTGTGCCCAATTGTATAGTTCTAATGATTAATGATTCCGAAGAGTGGTAGAACAGACTCATCCCCGTACTTAAGAACATCTTTATTCTTATCTAGCTGTTCTAAATGAGGTTCGTCGCTTGATTTCTGATTCCTATCTTTGTCTGGATTTCCTAATCTATTTTATTATTTTCAGATAGAGTAAGTTGCAGTTTTACTTTTAAATCATACTTCCTCTTTAGAAACATCTCTACTCAAAAGTAATGTACAAGGCGATGAATTGTATGTAAGCTTTTCAACCAGTTACATGTTTGGGTATGAAATCCCCTTCTAAAAACCAGTAGTTACTTTCTGATACTGCTAGTCCTGCAAGTATAGAGGAGAGTTTTTGGGATGTTCGGAGGGTAAGAGAGAGGTTCTGACAGGTGTGAAGCTGTAAGGTCGGATCCTCAGTTGCGACTAAATAGCTCAGGTGCTCAGGTTATATTTCATTAAAGATAAGGTTTCGGGTTCGAGTTCCCTCCCGTCACGCATTTTTAATTTACAAGCAAGTTTCAGAACAGATGAGTGCAAGGTGAAAGAATCATTCTAGATACTCAAAAAATGTTATGATTAGTCACTTTAACGGATTCAGCAGTAGATTCTTGGTGAAAAGTTGTAAATTCTAATAAATAATGGAAACATATTTTTGCCTTGTTTCACAAACCTTTACATTTTCAGTAAAAAAAAAACTGTAGCAACAAGCCATATCGCTATGCTACCCAGTGAATAACAGGCCTCGGAAGGCCCAACGGTACGAACCGACCACCGTGTTATCCTCAGCCGACTAGAATCATCACATGAGGATTTGGAGGGTTGTGGGGTCAGCACATTGCTCTGCTCTCCTGGCCGTTGTCAGCCTTCGTGACATGGAGTAGCTTTTACGCAGTCAAGTAGCTCCTCCGTTCGCATTACGACGCTCAGCTCACCCCGATTTGTGTATAGCGCATGGCGAGCTGGATGGTCACCCAATAAAGTGTCAACCACAGTGCTTAACTTCGGTAATCTGGCAGGAATCAATGTATCCACCTAGGCACGGCCGTTGACCGGTGAACAACACAGGTGACCAAAAAAGAAATGGTGCATTTAACAATTTAAAGTTAAAATATCTAATACAATAAGCAAAATTTTAAAGAAAAAAGGTTTAGTTGTGTTTTCTGTGTCCCACAGACATTAGGGAGTTCCTTCAGTCCAAAGGATATACAACATGCCATCATGAAAAGAGATGATTACAGGATCATCTGTCATGATAGTCAGTCCTGCTATATAGGGCACATTTAACTACCAGCCCATACCAGGCTTAGAAACCCCTACAGGAGCTGGAAATTAGAGCAGATAGCTTCTTCTTTTGCTGAACATTCCTTAAATCAGAATAACAAATACAGAATAGATAGACTCGTTCTATACGTAGAGAGAAAAGTGACAAAGCTTACTCAACTGGAAGTACTTGAAATTAAAAAATATGTGTGTTTTATTAGCACATTTTCTACTGAATGAACAGGCTCACTTAAACCAATCACCTTTTTTTAGATAATGTTGCAACTTCTACATAGGAGGGGAAGTTGGTGCTGTCATTCATTAACAGATAATCACACAAATACCAATTCCTGAGCACATACCTCTACTCCTGAGTATGTTTATTCACAGTTAGAGTAAATGCTATCTTAATGATTGTCATAAGGTTGTGTAACACAAATGAAACTGAAACGAAATAGACACTGAAATTAACTTTTATAGTTTAAATAATGAACTGATTAAGGATCTGACATGTGTTTATCTTTGGTCGTTTGCTATCTATGGTACCAGTTGTACAAAAATTATAATATTTTTGAGAAACGAAGCAAAAAGTGTTCCGTTTGGTTAATACAATTACCATAAAACATTCATACCATACTTAAATCAATCTGTGACGCACTGTACCAACAAAGGCGTTGCAGGAGCTGTGAATTATACATATAGGTTAGGAGTGCACTGCATACTTATAGCCTACATCTGTAATCGCATCTTCTGAATTCAGTAAAAGGACTATTTCTGTTTAAAAAAATGCCGTTTTTTTTTCTTTGTTGGGAATGGAATAGGCAGATAATGTGAAGACAAACATGGAGTGATTCACTAAGTAAGTTCATTCCAAGACCTAATTTCCTTCTTTCAATAGATAGAATAATTGTTGGCTTTTCATCTTACAATTAGACGTAATTACTTGCTGAGTATCCGAATTATATTTCTGTCGAATATATAGGAAATTAAGAAGGAAATGAACGTTTGTTTGGGGGTGGGGTAGTGTAGTATGAAAAATGTTGTTGTCCTCAGTGGTCAACATCAAAATTGATCTAGGAACTTTCCACTGCTTATAAATCTTCCATGCACCTTTACAGAAGCTACTATGGTTCTTCTACATTAACGAAATGTAGTAAGACTGTTTCATCCTGTGTCCAAGGATCTACAAAACAAGATACAAGCAAACTGGGTGTATGTGTGAGAGAGAATAATGTATATCTGTGAATGATAGGACCTATGTCGTATTTCCGGCCATAGACCTAGGTACGGACCTCGTTAAACATCTCGTTTGGAATTTAATGGTAGTTTTCTTAACACAAATGAAACGGAAGTCTCAAAAATGCTCCAGTGTAAATCTTTGTGTATATTCGTTGCCAACTAGGAATGTGTTATTGTCAGAAACTCAACCTCTACAGTTCGATTTAAAGAAGAAGGGGGTCGATTGAGAAATGCTACGGGTTATAGACGATAATTATGAAAGTATTGCCGCTCTGCTATTGAGTCTCTCTGAAACCGGTAGTTCCAAGCACAGACTGACTCCTTTCGCATAAGCAATCACAGAAAATAAAAAAGTACTATCTTTTACGTTGGACATAAATAATAGTAACGATAAATGTTTCTCGCGAAAACATCTCAATATTTTCAAATGCAGCATTCACTACACCGATTGGCGCTACATGTGAAACGTCCCCTTAGTACAATTATACACACGACTGTGCTTATGCTGACACACAATATTTTTAGCGCAACGCAATTTGACTTCCAAAAATCCCTACGAAAGAATGGCCCTGACTAGCATTAACCTATGCGTTTCACAAATCACTTTCCTCACAAAAAATCTTCGTTACTCGAACTACTGCAATACAGCAAGCACCACTACTGCCAGCTAAATAAAAGATTCAAACTACTGAAGGTACTAACTACTGATAGGCATAGTTAGCGAATGAAAGATTTTAATAGAGTACAAACAATGTATTTATCTTAATAGTCATAATATATATATCAGTTCATGACACCAATTCTTACAAATTTCAAAACTCCGCCATCTCTCTCCCCACGTCCACCACTGCTGGTGGCTCACCTCCAACTGCGCAACGCTACGCGCTGTTAGCATCCAGCTGCCGCTGCTCAACACTACAATGGCAGACAACAATGCAAACCAGCCACAGACTGCACACGGCACAGCCAGTGATTTTTATACAGAGCGCTACGTGGCGGCGGCGTTACCAATAAAAAAACCTAAACAGCCTACTTACGTAGCCCTCATGCTCCCCACAAAAAAATTTACAAATTGTTTTGGGCAGTGGCCAATACAGATTTGAAAAATTTTTTCATAATTACAATGACAAAGAAATGAAATGCACACACTTATAGATACAATGTTGGTCAAAAGCTAAAATTTTCTCACAGTCCATAAAGACAGTCCTGATCATTCATCAAAGTAAAATTGCAGTGTTTTTCTCAAAGTCTGAGTAGTAAAAGAAAATGCACAGGGAAGTAGTGGATTTCCATGCAGTCTTGAAGAAGTAGTGTTGTCCTTCCAAAGGAAAGACAGTGCTGACTCTTGACATGCAGACAGGTAATGGGCCACAACAGAGCAAACCCACAGCAGAGTCAGTCGCAGTTTTCAAGAATTTTGGTAGGTAGGTCGTCACAGAGTAGACCCATTGTAGTCCTGGTAGAGATTACGGTATTGGTGGGCCACCAGAGGTGCAGACCCACTGCAGTCCTTGTAGAAATAATGGTATTGGTGGGTCATCAAAGGTGTAGACCCACTGTAGTCCTTGTAGAGATGGCCAGCAGCCACCTGTTTGACTGTGCAGGCGCACAATCACCATTGAAGAGTCTTGCGGATAATATAGCAAGTCCCTAACCACCACTTGTGCACTCACAAAAATTGTTTTTGAAATGTCCTTAGAACCAGCAATGCTGTTATCCAGTCCCTTACTGAATTATTAACACACGTGCAAACACTATCAGTCCCTACTTCTCACATATTGTCCATATACTATGACCAACAGAAACGTGTGCAGTGAAATGTAATTTACAAGTTACTTAATTTGATGAACTGGTGTCAGTTACAATTTTATAACATAAGAATGCAATAACAAAGGTACAAAATACATCTTTAAAGAACATAACAATACAGATAACATTTGCAGTAGTACAGGCTTTACAAAAGAATCGAAATAGCAAATACATCAGTGTTACAAAAATTACGACATAAGTACATACATAAAATATCAGAATAACTTTTGAAACATAACTTCACACATGAGCATTAGAACAAAACAGAATAAATAATGTGTAAACATCTTTATGAAGTAAATAACATGTTATTAACGCAAATTATATTTGAGGATAACAGTATTCCTAATCATAGTGAATGTAGCTTAGTATTAGAAGAGAAAAAATTCTATGAAACAGTACACAGAGACAGGAAGAAAACAAATACACAAGGGTACACAAACATATAGTGGGATACACAAAAGGAAAGGACAGGGTTTGTTTTCAGGGTAACATTTGGTACTGCAGTTCAACCCAAAACTTCATTCTGTAGATCTTTCGTCGTATCTCAACATTTGTTTCCTCCAAAAAAATCCTATCCAAGCATGCTTTCTGTATTCTGTTTACATCCTCTTTCAAAAATAGTTTTTCTCCACTGTACACTACTTTTTTTGGCCAAACCATTTTCTTATAGCTTCTCAATGCTTTTCTTCCAATTCATCATAGTTAGATACTTATATAGTCTACCCCCTCTTAAGCTAACTTAAATCTACTGAGCTCAGATGCTAAACTAAGGGACGAGGCAAAGCAGCAGCACAAAACAAATTAATACAAACAGCAATGTCCCAAAAAATGGAAATTGGTAAAGCAATTGCAATATTACAACTAATATAAGGCGCTGTGCAGCAAACAAGAAAAACAAATCCCTAGTGAAACTGGCTTAACAGAGTAATACAAAGTCAAATTCAGTAACATTACGCCTGGCACACAGCAGCAGCAAATCCAATAGCTTATAACTAAACATGACAAAGCTCAAGCAGAAAAAATATTACAGTAAAGACAACAATGCAGAAAAGGCAAATGTCTATTCACATATTAATATTTATGTCATTAAAGTGGTGCACCACAACAAGTTATCCTACCATAAAAATTACCAAGTACTTGAAAAGAAAATTATGTATGCAGTTCCTGTGAGGGGAAGTCTTTTTGTGCTCCTTCGTTTTTGTTTTCAAGTACGTCATAAAGTTATTATTTACTTCATCTGTAGGCATAAAATAACTATATTAGTACATCTATTAAATTGTATTTTAACCAATGCTGTAGTGCAGATAGAAACTAGATATTAAACAAAATGAGTAAATAAATATATAAAGCAATCCATATGGCATTTCTCTCAACTAGCAAGACAATAGCCATGAAATGTTTCTCATCGTTTCATTAGGCATTTTAGTAAATATCATAAATTAAGAGCTCCACAGTATAATCATATGTTTTCAAGTTTGAGCGTGTCGTATTTGCGATGATTTCTACTAAGGAATGAATGTCAATAGCGAGGATAATGGCCTCTTTTTTTATTTTTTTTTACCTGTGTCTCTGAAAGGCACACACTAATGGCTTTTTCTCAAGGCGGCTGGCACACCTGGACGCTCACAATGCATTACGTCACGGTCACTTACCTTTCTTACCAAAATATTTACGACAGCAGTTTCCACTACAGTGACAGTCTCATATAAAAAATTTCACAGGTCAAGAATTTGCGTTACACATCTGTAGAAACGAAATCCTTTAAATATAATAGTGTCTAAAAAAATTTCGTCGCCATTGTAATACATTCACGCATTTACATACATTTCATAAATCTTAAAGTACGATTCTTGGTTTCCAACAACCTTTTTCACAAACCAGAGTCCCTAACGTCTACTCATTATTTCTTACCTTATTACACATATTTATATTCGTCGACACTTCTTCAATATGTCATCATAACAGATATGTAGCATAACCAAATAAATCATATAGCATCAGCTTAAACATACTTCAGCAGCATAATTCACATCGTCGTCGTAATAATAACGTCATAACACCTCAGTCAACTCTCTAAATCGTCGTAGCTTCCTCCAATAATTTCAAAACCTAAAAAAAATTCTCTGCTCATGTCAAAAGTGTCAACTACCTCAAACGTACTTTAAACATCATGATCCCATACCAAATACATCATTCAAAGCTCTCATAGCATCACCATGGTTCCGAAAATAACATGAAGGGTTCACACAGTACAGACAAAATACAATTTCATAAGTGTGAAGTTATCCAACTGTGTAATTACGTAAACATCTGTCACTGATGTAGTAAAAAAAAAGTTTGTCTCTTAGTTAAATTATCAGATAGCTGTGTAATTTATGTGTTAGAGAAGTATGGTACCGATGTGTAAAGTTGTATAAGTAAATACCATATTAGCTAAGGCTCCTTGTGCTTGCCAAACACATGGTACACAAAGTAAGCGTGTACCCCCCTGAGTATTAATGTGATTATATCCTCAGGTGTTACAGATTACAGCAATTGAATGAAATGTATCACAGAAAACTTTCTTTGTAATTCAAATATGTTGAAAAATAAATAGTTTAATGTGTGTCCTGTAGCGCTAAATGTGCGTCTTGCTGTAAGACAATCTCTGTGGAAGTGTCGTAGTTATTGTCCTCCGAAAGCTAAGTTCTGCAGAAGTCAATGTACTTACCTCATGATAAACGAAATTGAAATGCTTTGCGTATAGATATCTTAGTTATTACGCTTATTGCCGTGATGAAGTAAGTACTGTACTGTACGTATTGTTGTGCTACAGAAAAGGCTGTCTCATTGTAGCTATACCACAAACGTTACTACTAAAACATGTTTTACTTTCCAGAAAAATTCAGAAAAAGCAACATTGTAAATTGTCACTCATTAGTAGCGTCGTGATAAAATCGTGTAGCTGTCACAAATTCACCTTGCCGAGAGGGCCCTGCGCTGTTTGAATCCCGCCAGTTCTGATGCAACCACTGTGTCATCTGGTATCTCACAGAAAGTACTTTAAATCCAGAATGTATTTTCAAGTAAACCAAAATGTTGCATTAAAATCTCATTAGCAATACTGGTAAATGTTCTAAGTATGTGAACCTTATAGTCGTTACGTAATCGTGCAACTAACAAGCAAGAATGTACACACACAATAACACTGTGACGTCTGTTCACTATAACAATGCACTCGTAAATACTGTCTAAATAAGTTCTCTAAGTTCTAGACTGGATAGTTAACTTCAAAACATTGTTGCATGTTAACAGTTTCTCAGTGTGACAAAGCATACTAGAAATGTGAAGTGAAATGTTTTATGGCAAAGACAAAGTTAAAAAGCAGATTATCTTTCAATAAACGGTTTTACGTGTGTAATGTGGTGTAAACCTTTACTCTTCCTAGTACGCAGAGTGTCAGCTGAAAAGAAATTATCATGTTTATACGTCGGTAAGGAAACCTTTTCTCAAGGTTAGCATCTCTGTTATTTTTCTCTCAGCCAGCAGGCGCACGCGGCTGCCGCAGTGTTAGTCATTGTCTGTCTCTTTGTTGGCGCGCGCCGTTATTGGGATTAGGAGACCTAACTTCTACAAATTCACCTTGCCGAGAGGGCCCTGCTCTGTTTGAATCCCGCCAGTTCTGATGCAATTCAGGTCTGTCATTACGATCATATCGTCTGTCGTCATGTCGGTAATTTCTGTAATTAATTTCTTGTCGGTCACGTGGTGGAGAATTTCTCCCTGAATCGTAACTGCGCACTGGACCGTTGCGTCTGAAGTTATTCCGTCTCCCTTGATAATAATTATTTTGGTTCCCGTATTGTCTGTTTCTCTGATTGTGTCTGTGACATTCATTACTACGGAAATGCGATCTTTCTCTGTAACTATTACTCTGCCAGTGGTTGTCATATGGGTGGTGTCTGTTTTGGTCACGATTTGTGTTGTGAGAATGGCCTTGTCGTGTGCAGTTATTGTTTCTTTCATCGCGGAATTGCGACGGATGTGACCTGTAGTGATTGTTTTCCTGTTTTCGCATCCCGCGACTGTCTGTGTCAATTTCTAATTCTTGTAAGAGTCCCTGAAAAGCTTCAATGTCGTCTTTGCAGCGCCCTGCCAAAATAATATTCCTTAAATGTTCAGGCAATTTCATTATGCAAATGCGGATGAGTTCTGAAGGGCTATATGGGTTTGAAAGATATTGGTTCTTATGCAACATGTCTTCAAAATATTTCACAAGACTTGAAAATTCAGATTGTTCGAAATGTTCCATCATCATAATGCCATGTTTTACTCGGTCTTGTGTGGCTTGGGACCAATATGCTGAGAGGAAGGCATGGTAAAATTCTCCTTCACTGTGGCAATCGTGAATGACCGATCGCATTCTTACAGCTGGTTCATTCTCTAAGTAGCCACACATAAATTCTAATCTGTGCTCTAGTGACCAGTTGGGAGGAAAACAATGAGAGAATTGATGGAGCCACGCTTGTGGATGAATGTCGTTGCCAGAATTCTTAAATGTTTTGAATTTACGTGTAGTAATGAACAGCTTATAGTCAAAATCATCGTGTCGGCGGGTCGCATATCGGTCATTGTTACGTCGTTTCGGCGGTTCCATCTCAAAATTCGGTGTACTTTGCCAATTTCTTTCATAATCTCCAAAGTCCCCTGTGTTGTTATTTTGTGGCAGTTCCGTATTTTTATGTCCCTCTTCCCGTGTTGGAGCGCGACTGTCCTCTGAAATATGTAATTCTTGTATTACCTGTGTCAGCTGATCTTGCACTTCCCGGATTTCTCTTTGGTGTTGTGTATTAATTTGATTCTGATTTTGTTTGAATTTCCTAATTTGTTCGCACTCTTCTGTATCATCCAGATCATCATCTACTTTTGTAGATAAGTTAGGGAACTGATCTGAAAGTTCGGCTACTTTCTCCGATAGTGAACACATTTCCTCAGTGTGTTTTTGTGAACCAAGTTTCAGAGTGTCCATTTGTGTTGAAATCGAATCTACTGTGACCTTTAAGTTTTCCTGAGTTCTTGCAAGTTGCGTAACCGAATCGGTGGATGCAACTGAGTCCATTTTAGCTTGCAAGGTGTCGTGATTTTCACGAACAACAGTTTGCAATTCTTTTATGGCTGCTTCGTGATTCTGTAATGCGTTTTCATGCCGCGAAAAAATAGGTTAAAATGCTCACAAATTTGTGTTTTTACGTTATTACAGATTTTTTGACATTTCGATTCAATGTTATGTAACTCAGTAGTTAAATCTTCACGTGTTTGTTCAAGTGTGGTGTCTAACTTCCGAAGATTTTGTTCCATTGTGTCTAACTTTTGAAGATTATGTTCCATTGTGTCTAACTTGTGAAGCTTTTGCTGTGTTTGTCTCTGATTTTGTTCCATTGTGTCTAAATTTTGAAGATTTTGTCCCATTTGTTTCTGATTTTGTTCAAGCGTTGTGTCTAACTTTTGTAGCCTTTGTCCCATTTGTTGCATTAACTGCAATAACAGTGCACTGGTGTCTGAAACATGTTCCTCAGTGCTTTTCGGCAGTGCATTTGAACCGGCAATATTCGCATTTTGAAAAGCAGAAAATGTGTCTTGATTTATTTGAGAAAACGGTGAGGACGCAAGATCTGAATCTACAGTATTTGCAAGATTGTGTCCTGTCATTTCGGAATCCTGAGGCGAGCTGTGGCCGACCGATCGATCGATAATGCTTCCCTGTTCACTAATTGTTTCACTGCCTACACCATTATTTGCAGCCCGCTCCATTTCCCTATGCGCTATTACCAAATTACTACTTTGAACGTTAGTGAATTCATTACATGGTGACGCTAACACACTGCTTTCGTCTTCACTGTCATTTCTCAGTTTACTTTGGAGCCTAGTGTTACGTTTTTCACACGCCATTATTGTCGCAATTTTTCACACGACAACACAGAAAAACAATTTGAAGAACAAAAATAAGAGAACACATTAACATAGCACTGAAAATAATATCTAGTTAATTGCAAGCGCAGCTGCGAAATACTTGGTGCAAATCTACATGCATGCCACAACTGTTTTACTGTACAACAATGAAAGTCTGCAACTACAAAGGAAATTCTCTCTATGATTACGCGCTAGCAAGAAACAAAGGCTACACTAACTACACAAACTACAAGAAAAAATCAGAAGATTCCAGTGAGGTATCCGTGGCTAAGGGTCGACATATGAAACGTCCCCTTAGTACAATTATACACACGACTGTGCTTATGCTGACACACAATATTTTTTAGCGCAACGCAATCTGACTTCCAAAAATCCCTACGAAGGAATGGCCCTGACTAGCATTAACCTATGCGTTTCACAAATCACTTTCCTCACAAAAAATCTTCGTTACTCGAACTACTGCAATACAGCGAGCACCACTACTGCCAGCTAAATAAAAGATTCAAACTACTGAAGGCACTAACTACTGATAGGCATAGTTAGCGAATGAAAGATTTTAATAGAGTACAAACAATGTATTTATCTTAATAGTCATAATATATATATATCAGTTCATGACATCCAGTCTTACAAATTTCAAAACTCCGCCATCTCTCTCCCCACGTCCACCACTGCTGGTGGCTCACCTCCAACTGCGCAACGCTACGCGCTGTTAGCATCCAGCTGCCGCAGCTCAACACTACAATGGCAGACAATGCAAACCAGCCACAGACTGCACACGGCACAGCCAGTGATTTTTATACAGAGCGCTACGTGGCGGCGGCGTTACCAATAAAAAAACCTAAACAGCCTACTTACACATGTACTCCGTAAAGAGAAACTGTTTGCGTTTACAGCCGCTTGAAATTTATTCAGACGTAATTGTCGTCTCTCCAAACCTGTTTCTTTCGCGTTTACAAAGCAGAAATACGTAACATGTGAGAAATTTATGTGTGTAATGTGGGTGGGGCGCTGTTTTTAATCGCAAATTATGCATTTGGCATAACGAATAACCAACATCATTTTCTCGTTGTCACAGAATTTTCTATGCCTCAATATAAGCTGCTTCTGTTGCAGCTCACCATGAAACAGTCCAATACCGTTACGTTATAAAGAACACTCACTGTTTTACCCACTCTTCACTCTCCGTATTGTAACAGCGTAGCCATGTTGCATTTAAAAATCACATAAGAAGTTCTTCAAAAATGCTTTTAAAATCCTCAGGATTTAGCGTTTCGACATAACTGTCATCAAGGAGTGTGACTGAATGAAATTTAAAACGTTTATTTGACACCACAAACGGCCCTAAAGCCACGGTCACTGAAATAATGAATTTTTTAAAATGTTGCTTAACTAGTTTCGACACACTGAGTCGTCATTTTCAAACGAAAAACAAACCAGGAAAACTATATTAATAATTGCAACCACACTTCTTTCAAATGGTGCGAAAAATACACTAAACCCAATATGCAAAGGCAACTGAAAAAGGTCACAACATGTCATGCCAATTTTTTGTTGATCATTCGTTCCACACCTTCATGCACTGTAAATGAAAACTGCTTCGGGATGAAAGATATATAGTCTTGCATCACATCCTACAGTGATGCAACGATAATTTTGGAAACCAAAGCTCAAACGTCTGAATTTTTTTCCCCTTTATTGTATTTCAATACCTCATACAGGGTGGGCTGGCAGCAGCTTAGGCGCAACTTTTCAGCTGACAGACAGACAGTACGTACAGAACATGGAGACATTTAACAAACAACAGAAAGTAGAAAATACAGTTAAACAGACATATAAAATGGGAAACATGGTGGAAAATAATTTTAAAAAAGGTGGTGGCTAAAATGGTGATAAAAAGCTAAAAACTGTACACAAAAAGCCACACATGGTGACGAATAAAAGAAACACAAGGCGAAGTATGGCCAGCCCATAAAAGTAGCGATGGTCGATGTAGCACATAACAATCACTGACAGTAACACCACTTACAAGTCCAGCACACAATTAAAATCATAGCTCTTGATATCACAGGAGAAAAGCATTAAACACATCACTGACATTGCACACTGATGACAGTGAACAAACTGAAAGAATCTGCCAGGGGGATGGAGACGAGGGAGAAGGGAAGATAGAAGGAGGGGAATAGTGGCGTGGGCGCGCCAATGTGTCCTGGGGAAGGAGGGACAGGGGAAGGAAACAGTTGAGCAAGGGGCGCGGAAACTCAGAGGGGGGGGCAGGAGGAAAATCCTCTCTGAGAGAAGGAGAGGAGAGGAGAGGAAAATAGAAGGCGCTGGGGAGGGGGAGAAACAATACCAGGCTATGGTTGGTAGGAAGGGTAGAAGTCATGGTGAAGTTCAACATCCAGGAGGGGGAGATGCTGGAAATTTCCCTGATGAAGGAAATGGAGGGTGTGGAGGTGGAGAGAGACAGCGATAGAGATATGGCAATGGATGGAGGGTGGCAGGATGTAATCCTCATGTCTGACCAAACAGGGGTTTCAGGAGGTGGAGGTACAAATGGACTTTCTGTTGAATGGTCAGGAGATGAGGGGTCCAGGTGAGGTGATGTTCGAGGGTGAGACCAAGGTACCTCAGGGTGTGGGTGAGGGTGAGCTGGATGGGATGAACACAAATGGTTAGGTAGAAATCATGGAGACGGAAGGAGTGGGTGGTGCAAGCTATGATGATTGCCTGGGTTTGGAGGTGTTGATACGAGGGAACCACTGGTTACACTAAGTGGTGAACTGGTCAAGTTGGGTTTGGAGACTGTGTTGGCACCATTGAACGGTAGGATAGAGAGCCAGGACGTGTTTTTTCTTTATTGGATTTCGATTCCCCCCCCCCCCTCTCGATAGGAGGGGGAAAGTTAAAAACAGAATTAAAAGATATCATATCAATAAAAACAGGCGATAAAATGGCGACTGTTAAAAACTGAAACATGGCAAAAAAGTAGCGAAGAAAATAAAAAAACAAAGGGTCAGTGAAGCTGATTAAAACACATAATAAAATAGACAGGCACAATTAAATAAACATGGCGACAGTCTGGTTTCTGTTCAGAACTGTTAAAATACACCTAGCCTGTTTCTAACACTTAAAAATGAGATGCACAACACTGAACACTCACAGAAAACTGCACTATAGAGTACAAAAGCATATGGGAGGGGGGGGGGGGGGGAAGGGCCTAGACAGATAAGAGGAGGGAGAGGACACAGAAAAGGGGGGCAGGGCGTATGCAAGAAGGAGTGGGGAAGGCAGTTAAGTCACATGAAAAAGGGCTTGGGGGAGAGAAAGGAGTCAAAGAGAGGGTTGGTGGGGGAAAAACAGGACGGGAGGGGGGAGAGGGAGCCTGGGAGAAGGGAAGAGGGGGCAGGGGGAGGTGAGAATCAGAGTTGATAGGAGGGATAAATTGAGGCAGAGAGGGCATCATCTGGGAAGGAGAGCTGACAGAAGCCACCTTAGGAAAGGAGATAAATAGGCCTAGAGGTGGAGGGTAGGGGGGACGCAATGGTGAAGGCATGGCAGTGGGTGGGGGTTCGAGAGGAGAGGAGCAACCAGGTGATCAGGTCAGCGGGAGTTGTAGAGGACTCAGATATGTTTGAGGAAAAGGAGTAGATGGGGGAAAAGAATCAGGTCATAGAGGATCTGCATGGAGGACAGGAGGTGTATATGGAGGGTGAGGCGGAGTGCATGGCACTCAAGGTTCTGGAGGGACTTATAGAATTTGGAGGGGGTCTGAAAATTAAAAGAGTAAGTCATACTTGAGGTTTTTTCTTTGACTAAACTGCGAGAAACGTGTAGCAATCACATGACTGTGCCACAGTGACATTTCCTAACAGTGTAGCATTATGGCAACCTAAATATCATTGTAAATACTGTATAAAGTGATAGAAATTTGACAGTGACGCCTTCAAACACTTGTTATTGTGAAGTATATGTAGATCCCTTTTTTTCTTCTGCTTTTGTATGCTACACTTGTGCCCTCTAGTGATGTGAAGTGCAATCAGGCAAATGAAGCGATATCATTTTTGCAGATTAGTCTTATGTTAGCCCCAAATGAGAGTGCATTCCCTTTGTAAGATATTATTAACAGAACACTTCACGATTACGTGCTGTGTTCTAGTTTTGGGCTTAGTGTACGTTATACAGTTATGGTGACGCAATGATAACAACTTATCTTATGGCAGCTTCTGCCGTGATGTTAGTTTTCTTTTTACGTTTCAGACATCTCCAGCGGTAATCCGGAAGGATAACGCCCTTCGATTGGCCTTTCGGTTCTAATCGAAGCGTTAGGTATATTACAGGTGTCAGCCAACCTGCAGCGGCCCAGCCAGCAGCCAGCAGCCTGCAGCCTGCAGCCAGAGTCCAGCAGCGGTCCCAGCCAGCATCCAGCAGCCAGCAGCGCCCCAGCCAGCAGCGGTTCCAACCAGCAGCCAGCAGCCAGCGTCTGGCGTCCGGCGTCCAGCGTCCAGCAGCGGTCCCTGCCAGACTCCAGCCTCCAGCAGCAGCAGCAGCAGCAGCGCCCCCACCGGCCAGCCAGACAGGTCGCCTCCCCCACCAGCAGCAGCAGAGTGGGGCTTCAGCCCCAGTCTCCTTCATTGTTCTCCGTCCCTTTTACTCTGTGTCTCTTGTCGTCTTGCCCATCCCTCGTTTGCCTCTTTGTCCTGTCCTGTGTCTTTCCCCTTATCGTAATGTCGCCTCCACCACCATCAAAACTGCCACCACCACTGCCATCGTATACACATCCCCCTCCACCACTACCACCACTATCACGTGGTGTGCCCCATCACCCCCACTCAGTCCCTCCCCCCCACTCGTCACTCTCCCATCTCCCTCACTATTTGTCGCCCCATCCCCGGCTCTCCCTCCTGCGCCTCCTCTGATCCCATTCCTCCACTCTCTCCCTCTGCCCACGCTCAACTCTCCCCTTCGCCTTCATCATCATCATCATCGTCGCCATCGCTATCGCCCTCACCATCTCCAGCGCCGACTCCAGCACTGGGACCTGCCACTCCCCGCCACATTCCAGTCGCTCCTATCCCTCACACCTCGTCTGCCGCCGTCAAGCGCCCCAGTGGCACCCCTGTCTCCTCTACTCCCAAAAAGGATCCGTCTCATCCCCCTTCCCCAGTCCATCATGCCATGGATGTCTCCCCATCTGTCCCTGCCCCCTCCCCCTCCTCCCCTTCCTCCACCCCCTCCTCCTACCGCTATCTCCTCTCCTGTCCTGATCCCTCCCTTCTTGAGGCCTGGAACCTCACCCTCTTCCTTCGCAAGAGTTTTCCTGGTGCCCCCATATCCCTCCTGACTCCTCGCCGTGATTCTGTTCTCGTCTCCTCCCCCAGCCCTACCCTCCACAAAGATCTCCTTTCCCGCATCCCTGTTACCCACTTTGGCCCTAATGCCTCCCTCACCCCTGCTCCTTCCCTACCTCCCTCCCGCTAACCCCAACCCCCGCGTCGCCTGCCGACCGTCACCACCATGATCACTCGGCTTAGTCCAGCGATCACGGAGGAGGAGGTGTTGGCAGAGCTCAAGGCGCTTCCTCATCTGGAGGTGCGTGCGGTTTGCCGCATCCATAACTCAGCCAGCCCTACCTACCTTATGCGGGTATTTTCTGAACACGCCTCCTCCATAGACTGTCTCCTGAAGGAGGGTACCCTCCTCATTCACCAACGCTACCAAGTTGACCCTTCCCGTCTCCTCCTCAATCCCTCCGCAGCCAAAGGTGCTTGCAGTATAATGCACACCCTACATCTGAGTGCCACGAGGCCCCCACCTGCCCGCACTGTAGGCAAGTCCACATTTTACGGCAGTGCCCCAATCTCCAGTCTCCCTCTCCTGTAATACCTGTAACCTCCCTCATCCTACTTATTCCCAGAAATGTAAGGCCCGACACCCTCATACCACTCCTGAACTCACAGTTCCTGTCTGCCCTCTGGACGCCCCCACCCCTCCCGGAAATTCCCTTCGCCCACCCTCTACCACTGAGGACATCACCAGATTACTCACCATTGTCCTCCAAAATGTTCACCCGTTCCAGCACCCCCACACCCTCCAACAGATATCTCTCACCGTCCGTTCCGTTTTCCACTTAAAAATGTATGCCACCTACTCCAACATCCAGGCTCATTTCACCTTCTCCTGTCTTGACACCCTTGTCTAAATCCCTGTCATGGCCCAACAGCACCATATCCTTTTCAACAACATCTGCTCCCTTCCTGCCAACAAGAACCTCTTCCTGCACAACCTTGCCACCCACCACATGGATGCTTTCCTCCTCAATGAAACCTTCCTCCAACCCCACCATACCGTCCACACTTTGCCCTACCTCCTTCACCGCACCAATAATCCCCTCCCGATTGCACATGGCAGAGTTGTCATTGGTCACCACTGCCAGATCCCAGTAGGGCTCCAACCTCATCTTCCCGACCCCACCGAACACCTGATCCTTAGTCTCTTATTCCCCGGCCTTACCGTCACTTGCGCCACCATCTATGTCCGCCCTAACGCCCCTCTTCCCTTCAACTTCCTCTCCCACGTTGACAGTACTTTCTCCTCCTACGTGGTCACCGCAGACTTCAAGATCCATAGTCGTTCCACTGCCCAGTTAAAGCGGTGGCATCGGTTCCTCTCCTCCCTTCAAGGCAACCCCATCCCCTTTCCCCAGCACACCCGTCCCAAATCCAACTCCACTCCCGATGTTATCCTTTCCTCTCCTAACCTCCTTGGCTGCATAACGGTGGATGTCCTGGACCCTATTGGTAGCGACCATCTCCCTGTCCTCATCGTTTCAGATGGTCGTTGCCCCTGCCCCGTCCCTCGTAATGACCCTCCCCCAAAGTATGTCCATGACTATTCCCATGCCAAATGGAATGCCTACTTAGATACCCTTTCAACCCAGGTCGATAGCCACCTCTTCACCTACCACCACCCTGACAATGTAACCAATGCCGCCTCCTTTCTCCAGCAGACCTTGTCTGAGGCCGTGGAGGCCTACGTCCCTACTGTCGCCATCCACCCCCACCGGCCTACCTTACCCTCACAGGTCATCCTCTTCCTCTGTGAATCCCGCCGTCTCTACCGTGCCTTCCTCCACACGTGTGACCCGGACACACTATGATGCCACCAGCAACTCCAGCAACACATTCGTAATTTGCTTGCGGCTAAGAAACACTGGGACTGGCGACATACATGCACCCGTTTAAATGCTACCCTACCTATCAACTCGTCCCAGTTCTGGTCAGCCTTCCGTCGCCTTACTGGAACTAAACCCTCCCCCTACTGTCCTTTTCTCCCTGAAGATCACCCCTTCCCTGACACCCTTAGTAAGGCCACTCACTTTGCCTCCTACCTCTCCAATGTCTTTTCCATTCCTGATGATCCCCAGTTCGATTACTCCCTCTTCCCGGATGTCCGCGATCGAACTGACACCTCTGGCCCTCGCCTTGCACCTGCTTTCCAGTACTTCGACAACATTACACACAAGGAACTCAATGCCCTTATCACTACACAGGATCTCATTGCTACACTCCACACAAAACGCAACACTGCTCCTGGTCACGATCATGTCACCTACCACCACCTTCATGAAGCTCCTGTCTCATTCCTCTCCACCCTGGCCGGCCTCTACAATGTAGTCCTGTCCACCGGTTACTACCCCGACCTTTGGAAAACCTCCTGCATCCTGATGTTCCTTAAACCTGGTAAACCCACCGTCCGCCATCTCCTCCTACTGTCACATCAGCCTTACTTCGGTTTTCAGCAAGGTCCTGGAATCTATCCTCACCCAACACATCGACCTGCATATCTGCCAGCACCGCCTCCTTCCTATTACCCAGTGTGGCTTTCGGCCGTCCTTCTCTTCTGACAACCTTCTCCTTCACCTCACACATCTCATTTCCAAACAGCTTAATTCCCATCCCTCTGCAATTTTCCGCTCCCTGGACCTCGAACATGCTTATGACCGCATATGGCATTCCGGTCTCCTCTTCAAGCTCCAAACCTTCGCCCTTCCCATTAACTATGTCCATCTGATCGTCTCCTTTCTCTCCCACCATCCTTCCTACGTCACCATCCATAACACAGATTCCTACACATTTTTTCCCTCCACTGGTGTACCCCAAGGCTCCGTCCTCTCCCCCTTCTGTACCTTTTGTATACGGTGGACATGCCACCGCCGTCACCTCCCGTCCACCTTCTCCAGTTTGCTGTTGACACCACCTTCCTTGCCCTTGCCCCCACACTGCAGCGCTCCCAACACCTTCTCCAGTCCCATCTTGACTGGTTCACTGCTTAGAGCAACCAGTGGTTACTCAAGGTCAATCCCTCCAAAACCCAGGCGATCATTGTAGGCAAAACCACCCCTTCCTTCCACCTCCTTGATTTCTAACTCACCATCTACGGCCGACCTATCGCCCTCACCCCCGCCCTTAAGTACCTTGGCGTCACCCTCGACCGTCGCCTCTCCTAGACCCCCCATCTCCGGACAATTCAAGCCAAGGCACACTCCCGACTTTGTCTCCTCAAGCTCCTTTCTGGCCGTATGTGGGGTCTGGTCCCCTCCACCATCCTCCACACCTATAAAACCCTCATCCGCACTTTCCTTTGTTACGCCCATCTGGCCTGGATCTCCACCCCCCATACCTTTTATAAATCCCTTCAAATCCTTGAACGCCATGCTATCTGCTCGCCTATCACATCCGTCTCCACTCCCCCACGCGGTTCCTGTACGATCTCATTCCGTTCACCCACCTCCTCCTTTTCCTTGAAAGGATACAGATCCTGTACACCTCCCGTAAACTCGATGCTCCTCACCCACTTGTCTTGCCCATCCTCTCCCACTCCGCCTGCGGCTGCACCTGTATTCCCATGTCCCACCCGGTCTCCATCTCTCCACCCTCCTTACCCTCTCCCAAGGTGGCTTCCGCCAGCTCCCCCTCCCTGATGATGTCCTCCTCCCCTCCATCTACTCCTCCTATCAACTGTGATCCTCCCTCACACTTCCTGTGTCTTTTTCTTTAGGCACCCTCCCTCCTTTCTCTATCCTTTTCCCCGCATCCCCCTTCCTCCACCCCTCTTCCCCTGGGCTTCCCCTCCCCCTTCCTCCCTTCCCCCTATCTCCCCTGCCCGTGGCATTTCTGCTCTCCCCTCTCCCTCTCCCTCTCCCCCCCCCCTCCACCTCTCTTGGCAGGTCCCCGAACTCTCGCTCAGTGGACTTTCGCACGCCGGAGTTCATCGCCATCAGTTTCTCGTGTGTGTGCCTTCGCTTTTTGTTTAGTGTTCTTTCACCGTCACGCCACCTCTGTTCACGTGTGCCGTCGCCGTCATCCGTGTTCTGTGCGCCGTGTCAACAAGTGTTAGTGTTTTTGCTCGTCCAGCGTGAACGGCTTCATGTTTATTGTTTTTCGTATCAACATTTTTTGACCGCCGTTTTTATTGTATTATCTGTGCCACCTATATGTCATGTTATTGTACCACTCAAGGCTGGAGAGCAGCGTAATATGCTGGTGCCAGCCCGCCCTGTATGAGGTGGTTAAAATTACAATAAAGAAAGAAAAAAGTTTCAGACGTATTAAAATTGGTGTGTAATATTATCGTTGCATCACTCAGAACGTAATGCAAGAGTGTATAATATCTTTCATCTCGATGCAGTTTTCAACTACAATGCATTGAGGTGTGAAACAACTGATCAGACAAAGATTGTCATGATGTCTAGTGTCCCATTTCTGCTGCCTTTATTTCTATTTATTGGTATTAGTGAATTTGTCGCAATATTTGAAAGAAGTGTGGTTGCAACTATTAACGCACTTTTCCTGGTTTGTGATTACATTTAAAAATGACGACACAGTGCGTCGAAAGCTAGTAATGTTACTTTTTAATGATGTCATTCTTTTAGTGATTGTGGCTTGACGAAAGTTTGTGGTGTCAAATAAACATTTTAAATTGTTAGGATTATTATTAACTGTTGCTTCCACAACTGCCCATTGCATCAGTTTTCATGTTTAAAGAACATTGTTTGTAGAATCACTATAGAAAACTACTTAAGAAAGCCACACGATACTGTAGTCAAAGCTAGAGGTGGGCAGTGGATAACTGGAAACGAATGATTCGGAATGATTAATCACACTACACCCAATGGCAACCCGATGGGAGGGTATGGATTTAGCGAAGACCTCGAGATTATTACCTGCCGTCATGTGTAATGCCAACAGTGAAGTATAGAGGAGGTGGTGTTACGGTAAGGGGTGCTTTTCGATATAAGTGTGGGGTCTCTTTATCGTGCTTAAGAAAACATTAAACATGGAAGGGTATGAACAGGTTTTACAGGATTGTGTACTGAGTACCAATAGAAAAACAGTTCGGAAATGACGATTGTATGTTGCTGAAAATGCACCCTGTCATAAATCAAGACAATGATCTCTGGACATTAAAGTTCCTAGAATAAACTTGTCTGCCCACAGATCCGACCTGCATCCAATTTACATGCGATGAGTTACAATGTCGACATCACTCGGGATCCCAGCGTCCAACATGACTACCGTCTTTGTTTTCGATTCTTGAGGAAGAATGAGCTATCATTCCTCCAAAGACTTTCAGGTACTTCATTGAAAGTATCCACAGCAGAGTTGAAGCTGTCATAAAGGTGTCCACTAATAGATGTCGGGATGGTTTTGACCATGTAGCGTTCTTACAACACGTTATGGTTAAAAACTTAAAGTAAATGTCTTTCTTGCACGATTTCAAAAATTGCAAGAAGAACTGAGTACTTTTCATGCTATTTGATACAAAAATGCGTGATAATTCCACGCTGATACACCAAAACAAAGTCAAGCATTTACTAATTTGCGACGGTTTTGGTACTGTAATATATTTATTTCAATTCAAGCCCATGCAGGGCGTGAACAAGACTGGCTGTGTGATGCTAAATACACTAGCTGCAAATTGCATTTACAATAAAGAAAATGTCCGAATTGTCTGCGGAGCGAGAGAATGGTTATCGTAAAATGACGGAGAACATTAAAGGAACTGTGTCGGTTATATGAACTTCCAACGACAGGATATCGACTAACAGTTGGTTGACATCGATATGTGGACACTCGCTTTTAAACGGAAGCGAAGTCATGTCGACTGTCGGCAAGAGACAGATCCGACAAGAGAAATGGAATCATTAAATGTGCATTCTAAATCTACTCGATAAGGAGTATAGCCCCCCCCCCCCCCCCCCCCGCTCCCTCCCGCCGTCCATGAACCGTGGACATTGCCGTCCGTGAGGAGGCTTGCGCGACTCAGCTATGCAGCTCAACTATACAAATAGCCGATCCGTAGGTGCAACCACAACAGAGGGGTATCTGCTGAGAGGCGAGACAAAGTCTCGTTCCTGAAGAGGGGTAGTAGCCTTTTCAGTCGTTGCAGGGGCAACAGTCTGGATGATTGATTGAACTGGCCTCGTACCATCAATCAAAATGGCTCTGCTGTTCTGGTACTGCGAACGGCTGAAAGCAAGGGGAAACAACAGCCGTAATATAGGGTTATAAATACAAAATCAGACATTGGTAACGCAGGAGTAGGTTTAATAATTATTAAAGAAAAAGAGGATACGTAATTATGAACAGCATAGCGAACGCATTTTGTAGCCAAGAGAGACGTAAAGCCCACGCCTACCACAGTAGTACAAGTTTATATGGCGACTAGCTCAGCATATGATGACGAGGTTGAAGAAATGTATGATGAGGTAAAAGAAATTATTCAGATAGATGAGACATACGAGAAGTTAATTGTGATGGGGTACTGGAATTCGGTAGTAGGAAAAGGAAGAGAAGGAAAAGTAATAGGTGAATGTGGACTGGAAGAAAGAGGAAGCCATCTACTAGAATTTTGAACGGAAGATAAGTTAATCATCGCTAACACTTGGTTTAAGAATTATAAAAAAAGGTTGTATACCTGGAAGAGACCTGGAGACACCAGAAAGTTTCAGATTAACTATATAATGGTAAGACAGAGATTTAGGAACCAGGTGTTGAATTGTAAGACGTTTCCACGGAGTGATGTGGACTGTGACCACAATTTATTGGTTGTGAGCTGTAGATTAAAACTGAGGGAACTGCTGAAAGGTCGGAGTTTAAGGGAGTGGGTCCTGGATAAACAGAAGGAACCAGAGGCTATTAAGAGATTCAGATGGAGCATTAGATAACGATTGACAAGAACAGGGGAAAGGAAAAGTAGAGGAAAAATGAGCAGTTTTGAGAGATGAAATAGTGACGGCAGCAGAGAATCAAGTACGTGTCTTGCGTAACACAAGAGATACTGAATTTAATTTATGGAAAGAGAAAATACAAAAATGCAGTAACCGAGGCAGTCGAAAACGAATAAAAACTTTTAAAAATGACATCGAATGGCCACAGGACAAATGTGAGGATGTAGAAGCACTAGGGGTAAGATAGATGCGGCCTACAGGAAAATCGAGGAGACCTTTGGAGGAAAGAGAACCACCTGCACGAATATCAAGAGCTCAGATGGAAAATCAGTCCTCAGCAAAGAAGGGAAATAGGGGAAGCAGAAACGTGGAAGATGTATATAGAGGGTCTATACAAGGGCGACGTGTAGAAAGGTGGAAGGTGTATATAGAGGGTCTATACAAGGGCGACGTACTTGAGAGCAGTATCATGGAAATGGGAGAGGACGTGGATGAAGATGAGATGGGAGATATGATACTGCGTGAAGAATTTGACAGAGCACCGAAAGACCTAAGCCGAAATAATGCCACGGGAGTACACAACATTCCGGCAGAACTACTGACAGCCTTGGGAGAGTCAACCATGACAAAACTCTTTCATCTGGCGACCACGATGCATGAGACAGGCGAAATACCCTCAGACTTCAAGAAGAATATAGTAATTCTAATTCCAAAGAAAGCAGGTGCTGACAGGTTTGAAAATTGCCGAACTATCAGTTTAATAAGTCGCGGTTGAAAAATACTAACACGAATTCTTTAGAGACAAATGAAAAAATTGTAGAAGCCGACGTCGGGGAAGAACAATTTGGATTCCGGAGAAATGTAGAAAAACACGAGGCAGTACTGATCCTACGACTTACCTTAGAAGATAGGGTAAGGAAAAGCAAACCGACGTTTATAAAATTTGAAGACTTAGAGAAAGCTTTTAAAAAACACTGACCAGAATAATCTCTTTCAAATTCTGAAGGTGGCATGGTTAAAATACAGACAGAGGAGGGCTATTTACAATTTGTACAGAAACCAGATGGCATTTATTAGAGTCGAGAGGCACGAAAGGGAAGCAGTGGTCGAGAAGCTAGTAAGACATGTTTCTAGCCCTATCCCCGATATTATTCAATGCGTATACTGAGCAAACAGAAAAGGAAACAAAAGAAAAATTTGGAGCAGGAATTAAAACCCAGGGAGAATAAATAAAAACCTTGAGGCTTACCAATGACAATGTAATTCTACCAGAGACAGAAAAGGACTTAGAAGAACAGTTGAACGGAATGCACTGTGTCAGGAAAGGAAGGTGTAAGTTGAACATTAACAAAAGTAAAACGAGAACAATGGAATGTGGTCGAATTAAATCTGTTAATCTTGATGGAATCTGATTAGGACACGAGACACTTAAAGTAACATATAAGTTTTGCTATTTGGGCAGGAAAATAACTGATAATGTTCGAAGCAGAGGGGATATAAAATCTAGGCTGGCGATGGCAAGGAAAGTGTTTCTGAAGAAGAGAAATTTGTTAACATCGAGTATAGATTTAAGCGTCAGAAAGTCTTTTCTGAAAGTATTTGTATGGAGTATAGCCATGTATAGATGTGAAACACACGATAAACAGCTTAGGCAAGAAGAGAATAGAAGCTTTCGAAATATTTTGCTGCAGATCAATGTTGAAGATGAGATTTGTAGATCATGTAACTGATGAGAAGGTACATCTACATCTACATTCATACTCCGCAAGCCACCTGACGGTGTGTGGTGGAGGGTACCCTGAGTACCTCTATCGGTTCTCCCTTCTATTCCAGTCTCGTATTGTTCGTGGAAAGAATGATTGTCGGTATGCTTCTGTGTGCGCTCTAATCTCTCTGATTTTATCCTCATGGTCTCTTTGTGAGATATACGTAGGAGGGAGCAATATACTGCTTGACTCTTCTATGAAGGTATGTTCTCGAAACTTTAACAAAAGCCCGGACCGAGCTACTGAGCGTCTCTCCTGTAGAGTCTTCCACTGGAGTTTATCTATCATTACCGTAACGCTTTCGTGATTACTAAATGATCCTGTAACGAAGCGCGCTGCTCTCCGTTGGATCTTCTCTATCTCTTCTATCAACCTTATCTGGTACGGATCCCACACTGTTGAGCAGTATTCAAGCAGTGGGCGAACAAGCGTACTGTAACCTACTTCCTTTGTTTTCGGACTGCATTTCCTTAGGATTCTGCCAATGAATCTGTCTGGCATCTGCTTTACCGACGATCAACTTAATATGATCATTCCATTTTAAATCACTCCTAATTCGTACTCCCTGATAATTTATGGAATTAACTGCTTCCAGTTGCTGACCTGCTATTTTGTAGCTAAATGATAAGGGATCTATCTTTCTGTGTATTCGCAGCACATTACACTTGTCTACACTGAGATTCAATTGCCATTCCCTGCACCATGCGCCAATTCGCTGCAGATCCTCCTGCATTTCAGTACAATTTTGCATTGTTACAACCTCTCGATACACCACAGCATCATCTGCAAAAAGCCTCAGTGAATTTCCGATGTCATCCACCAGGTCATTTATGTATATTGTGAATAGCAACGGTCCTATGACACTCCCCTGCGGCACACCTGAAATCACTCTTACTTCGGAAGACTTCTCTCCATTGAGAATGACATGCTGCGTTCTGTTATTTAGAAACTCCTCAATCAAATCACACAATTGGTCTGATAGTCCATATGCTCTTACTTTGTTCATTAAACGACTGTGGGGAACTGTATCGAACGCCTTGCGGAAGTCAAGAAACACGGCATCTACCTGTGAACCCGTGTCTATGGCCCTTTGAGTCTCGTGGACGAATAGCGCGAGCTGGGTTTCACACGACCGTCTTTTTCGAAACCCATGCTGATTCCTACGGAGTAGATTTCTAGTCTCCAGGAAGGTCATTATACTCGAACATAATGCGTGTTCCAAAATCCTACAACCGATCGACGTTAGAGATAGAGGTCTATAGTTCTGCACATCTGTTCGACTTCCGTTCTTGAAAACGGGGATGACCTTTGCCCTTTTCCAATCCTTTGGAACGCTACGCTCTTCTAGAGACTTACGGTAGACCGCTGCAAAAAGGGGGGAATGTTCCTTCGCGTACTCTGTGTAAAATCGAACTGGTATCCCATCAGGTCCAGCGGCCTTTCCTCTTTTGAGCGATTTTAATTGTTTCTCCATCTCTCTGTCGTCAGTTACGATATCTACCATTTTGTCATCTGTGCGACAATCTAGAGAAGGAACTACAGTGCAGTCTTTCTCTGTGTAACAGCTTTGGAAAAAGACATTTAGTATTTCGGCCTTTAGTCTGTCATCCTCTGTTTCAGTACAATTTTGGCCACAGAGTGTCTGGACATTTTGTTTTGATCCACCTACCGCTTTGACAAAAGACCAAAATTTCTTAGGATTTTCTGCCAAGTCAGTACATAGAAATTTACTTTAGAATTCATTGAAAGCCTCTCGCATAGCCCTCCTCACACTACATTTCGCTTCGCGTAATTTTTGTTTGTCTGCAAGGCTTTGGCTATGTTTATGTTTGCTGTGAAGTTCCCTTTGCTTCCGCAGCAGTTTTCTAACTCGGTTGTTGTACCACGGTGGATTTTTTCCACCTCTTACGATCTTGCTTGGCACATACTCATTAAACGCATATTGTACGATGGTTTAGAACTTTGTCCACTGATCCTCAACGCTATCTGTACTTGAGACAAAACTTTTGTGTTGAGCCGTCAGCTACTCTGTAATCTGCTTTTTGTCACTTTTTCTAAACAGAAAAATCTTCCTACCTTTTTTAATATTTCTGTTTACGGCTGAAAACATCGATGCCGTAACCGCTTTATGATCGCTGATTCCCTGTTCTGCGTTAACTGTTTCAAATAGTTCGGGTCTGTTTGTCACCAGAAGGTCTAATATGTTATCGCCACGAGTCGGTTCTCTGTTTAACTGCTCAAGGTAGTTTTCAGATAAAGCACTTAAAAAAATTTCACTGGATCCTTTGTCCCTGCCACCCGTTATGAACGTTTGAGTCTCCCAGTCTATATCCGGCAAATTAAAATCTCCACCCAGAACTATAACTGAATAGAATTGGGGAGAAGATGAATTTGTGGCACAGCTTGACGAGGCGAAGGGATCGGGTGGTAGGATACGTTCTGAGGCATCAAGGGATCACTAATTTGGTGTGGGAGGAAAGCGTGGAGGGTAAAAATCGTAGAGGGAGACGGAGAGATGAATACACTAAGCAGATTCAGAAGGATGTCACTAGCAGTAGTTACTCGGAGATGGAGAGGCTTGCACGGATAGAGTAGCCTGGAGAGCTGTATCAAACCAGTCTTTGAACTGAAAACCACAACAACAAGGAACTTAGATAGGAGTGCTTAGTGTGCAACACGATATGAATTAAAAGACTAGACTCAAGTGAGCAAAAGAAAAAGTTCAATGTGATTAATAAATAGATATAATGACAAATGAAAACAATAGATTATAAAATTAATTGAATTTATCTCACCCAATACAACTATGGTTGTGAAGACGACACCGACTACAGTGTTCATTTTCTGTATATATTTGATGTAATATTTTGGTTTACAACATAATTATATTGTCCATCAAGATCTCTACATTATACGGTTCCTGTTGATCAGTTTCGGTTATATTTCAGAACCGTGTTCAGGCTTTCCACTACAAGTCTTTATCTACAACAGCTGACTTTACTGGGTTGTGACTGATTTACAGACCTGTTAGAATTTCAGTGAGAAAGTCTGAAGAAATACTTATATTGAATCAATACTAGCCACCAGCAACTGATTGGTCATAATTTTGACAGAGAATAATACCGTTTCCCAGGCCTATACGAAAACAATTTCCAAAGTTTTACAGCATCCAATAACTCGGTCCCCAAAATAATTTTAACCTAAACAGCAATCTGCACAAATTTTCAATTCCTGACCATTTGCAAACGACTGCCAAAATACATGTCTATCACTTAAAATAAATATTTCTCATACTGTCATTTAGGCGGTCCAGTAGATTTAATTTTCGTCATTAACTTCAAGTAATTCGTTAAATATTTCAGGTGGTTAGAATAACACGTGAACAGGTTTTGGTTTGAAGGGAGAAAGTTTACATTACTCTCTGAAAAAAAAGACAAAAAATTCCATGTGTTCTATAGCCAAGATAAGAAGCACTGGAAAGAAAGATGAAAAATAAACATCAGTAGAACAACCTGCACATCTACATAGCACTCCTTTACATAAAACGAGTAAAAAATATTAGAGATCTTGTCCTATAATATGTGCTAAAGGTTATATTTAATTTTTTAGTTTTTCCCTTCACTTCTTGTGTCATTTACGTTTCCAGTTTTCAGTTTGGAGATGTAGAAGCATTGCAAAAGAAATAAGCAATGACATGCGACATTTATTTTTCCATTATATTTACAATTTCTTTGTCTTCCTCACTGTAGGATACTGTGCGTACCTGTACATACACAGGGTCTTTGTCTGGAAACTATTTCTTCTTTTCTCCTTGATTATTGGAACTTGATTTTGCATTCAGTTGAATCTTCAAAAATTATCTCTCTTTTCGAATTTGTCGCTAACATTTATTTGTCTGCTTCATTGCACTAATATACATTACAAGACTTCCGAAATTGTAAGCATACGCCTTTCGGTTGGGTTATATCGTAACGTCTGAATTAACCTTCCATTGATTTTGAGACCACAAATTTAGGCCCTCTCTCTCTCTCTCGTCTCACGGCGCACCGCCCAAGTGCGTGGAAATAAGCGAGGGCATTGAGTGCTTCGTTTTCTACGCAGTGAGGACGATACGCTTGACATATGGTAGCGACAGATAGCAAAGCGGTAGTTAATTAGTCCTGCGAGGATTTTTGCAGGCAAAGAAATTGTGCATGTCACTCCAACTTTTATTAATTCGTGCATTCTAGTTACGTGACAATAACATTTCTTGTGATGTAATTTCTTAGACTTTCCCGGCTATTTGATGACATCTCGTTCAAATCGGGTTTTCTGCCGGATATCAGCGTCTTCCAAACACGATATTTGGACTTCATTACTTGACGTCTTCATCGGGTGTTCCCTGAGACTGGCTGCTTGCTGGACCGGGTCGCATATTTATGCCTGCCCGGTGCCTGGTGTCCCCTAGTCGGTCCGCCCCGCTAGTCGCGCTATCCTGCCGCTCTAGGTGTTCTCTATTCCGTCCGCGCCCGCTCTGGCCGTCTCCAACTGCGATCGTGGCCTCCTGACTCAACACCAAGAAGGCTGGCGGGGCTGACGGCGTCACCAACCATCTGCTGAAGAGCCTGCCGGCGGGTGCACACCCATTCCTGGCGGGCATCTTCAACCAGGTCCTTCGCTCTGGGGTCTACCCCTCTGTATGGAAACATGCAGAGGTGGTGGCAATCCCCGAGGCGAACAAGGACCCACGGGACGCCGCCAACTACAGGCCAATCAGCCTGCTGCTGGCTCTCTCGAAGGTGTTCGAGCGCCTGTACGCCAGACGCGTGCTCCGCCACGTGACAGCGGAAGGCATCATACCCGACGAGCAGTTCGGCTTTAGGAGGGGCCATTCCACCGTCCACCAGCTGATGCGACTGGTAGAAGAAGCCATGCGCGCCTTGGAGACTCGGGAATACCTTGGGGCGGTGTTCCTGGACGTCTCTAGGGCATTCTACTCCGTGTGCCACGACGGCCTCGTGTACAAACTTTTTGTGCACGGCACGGGGTACCGACGTCGACGGAGTCCTCCTCCGGTCATACCTAGCCGAGCGGTCCTTCCATGTCAGGCTGGACGACGGGTCATCCACCCATCGATACATCCGTGCTGGAGTGCCGCAGGGGTCCGTTCTTGGGCCCCTACTGTAACCCCTATACACGGCCGACGCTCCGCGCGTGACGCCGGTGAAGTTGGCACTATATGCTGACGACACTGCGCTGTTCATGCGGAGCATGAAGGCGGTCGAGATGCGCCGTCTTCTTCAACGAGGTTGCGAGGCCCTTGGCGCCTGGTCGACCAAGTGGCGCCTCAAGCAAAACGCGGCGAAGAGCCAGGCGGTGGTGTTCACGAGACGACCACTGCCGCCCGATCTTCCGCCAGTCACCATCATGGGCAGCCCCGTCCCATGGAGCAAGACTGGCCGCTACCTGGGTGTCACATTGGACCACAAGCTCACATGGAAGCCGCACATCGAGGACGTCAGGGGCAGAGCAATAGGGCGCCTACGCGTCCTGTACCCTCTGCTCAATCCCTCGTCTGCGCTGCCGCCAAACCACGGCATCACGCTGTACCTGGCGCTGGTACGTCCAGTGCTGGAATACGCGGCTGTGGTGTGGGGCAACGCGGCCGAAACACACATCAGCAAGCTGCAGAGGGTGCAGAACAGGGCGCTCAAGCTCGCTCTGCGCCTGCCGAGGCTATACTCGACCGCTCGGCTACACGAGCAGACCGGAATACCCTTCCTCCGCGACCGCTTCAAGCAATCGGCGCGGGCCTTCTATGAGCGGGCCGAACGGTCCGACAACCGGCTCATCAGGGGTCTGGGCCATCCTGCACACCACAGGCCAACAACACGCTGGCCTGACCTGCTGCGGGAGTGAAAACTTCCGCAATAAAGACAGGACATCCCCATCCAGAAAGAAACAAACCAGAGGCCAATCCAAGAAGAGAGTTAGTCCCTCCGAAATGAAAGGCTTACGCAGGAATAGCAGTCGACTGCTTAGCCTGCTCCTGCACGGGTCAGGGCAGACCCGTAAGGTAGAAGAGTGAGTGAGTGAGTGGCCTCCTGGTGTTCCCTTCTCGGTCCGCACCCGCGAGTGGCGCTCCAATGCCGCTCTGGACGTTCCCCATTCCGTCCGCTCCCGCTCTGTCTCCGACTGCGGCTGAGGCTTCCTGGTGTTCCCTTCTTGGTTCATGCCCACAGTGTGCGGATGTCTGAGGCTCGTTGTTGGTGTTGGAAACATATTTTCTCCGGCATTGCTCCAGCAGTTCAAATGCCGGGTTCCATGCAGTGCTTAGCTAGGATCCTGCTTCTCGGTTAATCAAGTTTTGTGCCATCTTTATCTCTATAGATTCAGTGATGACACATTAGTACACGCACTGTGCGGATACAAAGGTCAGACGTACGTCAAATACACTCTTGACACGAACTGCTTGAAAAAAAAATCTCATTCATTGCAAGATCTACCATACGATGAGAAACAATCTCGTTGGGCGTTAAAAAGGCTACGGGTAAGGGAATAGAGTTATCGGATCCTCGAGGAAACAAATTGATCTCAAATGGCACATTACAGCTAGCGCCTGCGCAAACAATTTATAAACGGCATAAAATTAGTTTACACCACAATAAGGTGGGACTTTGCTACAGGCGACTTGGCTCCTTTCAAAGTGAGAAGTATGACCTTTGTCCATGGGATATTCGATATCTTAGCTCTTCTACCCTCAATTCAATGCCAGATTATATTCAAGAAATGTGATCTCGTATCGCGACATTTTATAGCAACTGAAATGCAAGAGAATAAATTGAAATGCAAACGAAGCCAGCAGTTTCCAGAGCAGTGCAGCAATGGCAAGTATACTTTAAGAGGGGATCTGGTTATTCCGGAGACCCCAAGGAGAGTGTGTTTGAGCGCCACCATTGATAAACGATTCATCCCCCCCCCCTTACCTCCTGTTTTCCTAACGAGACCCTATAGGGGCAACGAGGGCACCCGGATTAATAGAAACTCTAGCCCAAAAGGGTAGCTTATGGTAACTAAGGAACTTATTACCACGTTGCCATAGCTAACTACTGACGAACTTACTCAAACTTCGTGAAATCTTGCAAGCTGAAAGACATAACTGCAATACTGGATTGACAGGCCAATAAAATCTCGGGGAACTTCGACAAAACGTGGTGACGCATCACTCTTACTGGTGGCTTCTCATGAAGTTCAAGGCTGGTTTCGTTCGCTTCTCTGCTGTAATTCCATTTGGTATCTCCAAGGCCATGTCCCTGAACTTCTAGGAGAGACTGGGACATTTTTAGCGATGTTTGCGGTTAATCACTTTAGTAAATTAATTTTTGGAGATAGTTTCTTTGCTTTGCATGTATCAGTAAAAATGGCCTTCTACTGTAAAGTACCTAGTAGCAAAATCGTTTATTATAATAGCATCATAATTACTTTGCCAGTTTTAAAAAGTATAAAAATAATGTCGTGTGACTAGGGTCTCCCGTGAGGTAGACCGTTGGCCGGGTGCAAGTCTTTCGATTTGACGCCACTTCGGCGACTTGCGCGTCGATGGGGATTAAATGATGATATTCAGGACAACACAACATCCAGTCACTGAGCGGAGAAAATCTCCGACCCAGCAGGGAGTCGAACCCGGACCCTGTCGCGCTGACCACTCAGCTACCAGGGCGGACTTTTAAAAACTAATGTAGTACGATAGCTTTGACTACAAGGTAAGATGACAATAGCGATCAAAGTTCAATAAATTTTTATTCTTGAAAAATACAGGAATACATTAATTTATTAAACATTTTTGTGTATGACATATATTCCTTGTAGAAAATTAATATATGTACAGACAAGTGTGTTTCATCGACGAAAATCAGACATTAATCTTATGCCTTGAAAGTCAGAGCTATCGTCATCCTCCGATGTGTAGCATTTGTCACACGCTATCTTGTCTTCAGGCGGGAGGTCAACATGAATCTGATCACATGCAAGACGCTGCATTTCGGACGGAGTTTTCTTTTGTTTAATAATACATAACGAGGTAGTTAATTTGCAGTGGTCAAATTACTCCAGTCAGCTATGTTAAAAGTTCTTTTTTAATTTTTAATTTCTGGAATAGGATTACTGAGGACAAGACAGGAATAAATGGTGACATAGAAATATGCATAGTCTCCTGAGTCACTCGCAATAAAGGAGAACCAAATATCATATAAAGTCACTCCACGAGAGCTTATGTTATTTTTCTCGAGGATTAGGGCACGTCAAACATTGTATAACAGGCGGTAAGCAGCAAATAAGACACACTGAAAAAAAGTGAGTGAACTGTCTATTTTTTCAGAAGTAATCCCCTTAACGGCTAGACAAGATGGACGATGCTTTCATGATTTCACCCAGGGAGTGCACCTTGTCGTCCGAAGGAAATCGGCGGCCAAGAGATCTTTCTTTGTGGCTCCACATAAATGTAAATCGCACGGGGAGAGATCGGGACAATATAGAAGTTGTGTATGGGCTTCCCAGCTTAACTCCTGCAGCGTAGTCGAAACAACCGTGGCAACATGTTCGCGGCCTCACTCCTGGCTACAATCGTGGTTGCTTAGGCAATCGCAGACATTTTTCCATGAAGGCACTGACCGTCTACTGTCACCGTGGAATAAATATATTAACGGTTATGCCGATTACTTTTGAAATAATCAATAGCTGACTGAGGTGTCTAACATCTGTCTCATTTTCATTTGACTGCCTCTTCTTGACGACAGTTTAACTGTCTAACGCGCACTGAAGCGGCAACAGCAGCTTCACTGTGTCAGCTTTTAGTGCCTCCCTGTGCGAAACGTTAGTATCGGCCGTGTGGTGATTACTAGCTTACCCTAAGAGCTTTCTGAGCTTACCCCTTTCGTAAATCTCTCCCCTACGAAGTAACGTACGGCTTGATGACGATACTCAATGGGTAGCTTTAGAAATGCTTGTTGGCTTTTTATATGACTGATGTACCCCATTAGGGTGACGAAACTTTATCGTTTGCACTGACACCAGTTTACCAAAGCTGTGTGGTAGAATCTCTAAAATGGCGGATACAGGCCCATAAAATGATCAGCTTAAACAGCATAGTTCCATAGGTTAAAGGAAATTCTGTGATGCAGCATTCCAAGCCAGACCAATCTGAAGCACAAGTTTCAATTGTATAGCGAGAATACACGTAGGGCAGTCAGGAACATAGCGAGAGAGGAATAAATGATCGTAGCGAGAAGGTGAAGATGAGATTCACGGTAAAACTGCCGATCCCGTCTGTTTGCAGTCCTCAACCACAGTTGGGACTCTCGAGACGCGACGGCAGCAGCAATTGTAGCGGCGGCTAGACACCAGCAACGCAAGTAAGAGAATAGCTGCGAGCTCCATGTACATCGACAAAACGAAAATCGATTAACAATATATTATGAATAAAAGCACACACCACTTGTGTGGTATTCTACAGTACTTATTATTTAACTCAAAGGCTCTTGGCTGTTAGACCATCATCAGGTAAAAAGACAAATATTTGTGGCTGTGTATATTGTGAGAACAAATATTGTGATACAGGTGCATACAAAAAGTCCTTCAATTCACTGTTTACGATCACAGTTATTAACATTCGATAAAAGTTAAACAGAAGGCGAACTATATCTATCAGTCAGAGACAGCTCTGACGTAAATGCAATAGATCATTAATAAACACGCCACGAAATATTGAAAATATTAACATGGAAATCAAAGCGAATGCTTTATCAGAAAGGGATAATCAATTCAGATAACCAAACGAAGGCAATATGGGATATAGTAAAGGAAGAGACAGATAAAGAGGAGCACATAGCATTAACAGTAAATGATACACGAGTAACGGATAGCTGGAGTGTTGCTGAACTCCTCAATTGCACGTCATAACTGTTACTGAAAAATTGGGGTTGTCAGGTTCAATAGGTATTGCCGTGGAACATCTCAGACCAGTCACTAGAGGTAACTACAATAATATGAGTTTGACACTCACAAAAACGGCCGAAGTAATGTCCACCATAAAAATCCCTAAAGTCGAAAAATCTAGTGGCTGTGATAATATATCAACAAAGTTAATTAAACCGTGTGCTTCTGATTTCAGCGACATTTTAAGTTATTTGTGTAAGCAAGCTTTCATCAGTAGAACATTTCCCGAATGGTTGAAATATGCGGAAGTTAGCATTTATATAAGAAAAGAGATAAAGAAATACCATCACATTTCAGTTCCATTTCTCATTCCCAAAATTTTATAAAAGATAGTATAAAGTCGTCTTCTTGCCCATCTGATCACAAATAAAACATTGTCAAAGTCACAATTCGGATTTCTAAAGGGTTCCGATACTGAGGAGGGTATCATCACATAGAGTGAGACTGTACTTAATTCATTAGACAATAAATTACAAGCTACTGGATTATTTTGTGATGTATCGAAAGCATTTTACTGTGTGAATCGCAATATATTTTCATGTAAATTAGAATATTGTAGTGTAACACGAATTGCTGCAGAATGGTTCAAATCCTATAACTCTGACGGAAAAAAACGGTATCAATAGAAAACAGGCGTGTATTAAGCTATTAGCTTCATACACCTGGGAACCAATAACATGTGGTGTTCTCCAAGGTTCCTATTTAATTTTACATTTCCTTGCGTGTACCAATGACCTTTCATTAGCAACGTTGCCAAATGTCAAATTTGTTTTGTTTACAGACGATACGAACATTGCAATAAATAACAAATCAAATAAAGCCTTAGTAAGATCGGCTAATTAAATTTTCATGGAGATTAATAAATGGTTCCTAACCAATTCTCTGACTCTGAACCTTGCAAAAATACTATATGCAGTTGAAATTGTAAATGGTTTCCTGCCAGTATATGTCTAAAATGAGAAACAGGTAGTAGAAGCTGACAGAGTGAAATTATTGGATTACAGCTTTATAAATTTACTGTGAGGAGTATACCACAGAACTGCTGTAGCACCTAAGCAGATGCCTATTTTCTATGCGAAAAGTTTAGACACAGGCCATGTAAAAATACAAAAAGTTAAAGTACTGTGGTTACTTTCATTCCATAATGCCATATGGGATTATTTTCTGAGGTAACTCATGAAGCCAAGCTAAAGTTTTCTGAGCCTAGAAACGTGCAATATGAGTTATTTGTGGACTGAAATCAAGAACGTCCTGCAGAGGGCTGTTTATGGAACTGGCGATGCTAACTACTGTTTCCCAATATATTTAGTCTTTAATGTTATATGTCATTAAAATGTATATCTTTTCTTTTTCAAATCAACAGCTTATGTCTCGGAACCACTACTGGAAATAAGAATGACTTTCATGAAGATTTAGTCACTTACTTTGGTTCAGAAAGGTGTCACTATTCAGCACTACAGCAATAAAGGAAACAAAAGAAAAATTTGGAGTAGGTATTAAAATTCATGGAGACGAAGTAAAAACTTTGAGGTTCGCCGATGACATTGTAATTCTGTCAGAGACGGCAAAGGACTTGGAAGAGCAGTTGAACGGAATGGACAGTGTCTTGAAAGGAGGATATAAGATGAACATTAACAAAAGCAAAACGAGGATAATGGAATGTAGTCAAATTAAATCGGGTGATGCTGAGGGAATTAGATTAGGAAATGAGACACTTAAAGTAGTAAAGGAGTTTTGCTATTTAGGAAGTAAAATAACTGATGATGGTCGAAGTAGAGAGGATATAAAATGTAGACTGGCAATGGCAAGGAAAGCGTTTCTGAAGAAGAGAAATTTGTTAACATCGAATATAGATTTATGTATCAGGAAGTCGTTTCTGAAAGTATTTGTTTGGAGTGTAGCTATGTATGGAAGTGAAACATGGACGATAACTAGTTTGGACAAGAAGAGAATAGAAGCTTTCGAAATGTGGTGCTACAGAAGAATACTGAAGATAAGGTGGATAGATCACGTAACTAATGAGGAGGTATTGAATAGGATTGGGGAGAAGAGAAGTTTGTGGCACAACTTGACTAGAAGAAGGGATCGGTTGGTAGGACATGTTTTGAGGCATCAAGGGATCACAAATTTAGCATTGGAGGGCAGCGTGGAGGGTAAAAATCGTAGAGGGAGACCGAGAGATGAGTACACTAAGCAGATTCAGAAGGATGTAGGTTGCAGTAGGTACTGGGAGATGAAGCAGCTTGCACAGGATAGAGTAGCATGGAGAGCTGCATCAAACCAGTCTCAGGACTGAAGACAACAACAACAACAACAACAGCAATAAAATGTCAGCAGCGGTAAGAACTTTAACTGCTAGTAAAGTTCAGTTTGAAAAGAGTCGACAGCATTTATTGGTGGCCAACTCCTTCAACTCAATAGATGAACTTCTTAACAGAACTGACTGATGTGTGTACGTTGTTAAAAATAACACTGTGAATACTGCGTGCAATCTGGCTTCTGTTCACACTTTGCGCAGCTTTCTTTTAATTTTATTCTTTTATTTGATGATATTTCGCTCTAAGAATTATCATATGCGACTAAGGGTATAGAACATTTAATATTTGGTGACAAGTATTATAGTAGTTTAAGACAGTATTATGGTGTTCTCTCATGCTTTTCAAAATGCGTCATCGAAGTTAACTGTAATATCCTAAGATTATTTTTTGTCTCTGACAAATGTAACATGTTATATAGTTCATTAACTCAGTGTATCATATTTTATCTGAGCTAAATAGTTTTGCTTAATGTTTTATTCGAAATGATCGGATTCCAGATGGGTTGCTTTGGATTCCAGAAGGGTTGCTCGACTGAAAACACTATTTACACATTCTCCCACAAAATATTAGTAGCCTTAGAAAATAAATTATCGACAGTTTGTATTTTTTATGATATCTGCAAGGCGATTGATCCTGTAGATAATGTGACACTTATAGAAAAAATTAACTTTTATGGAATAGATTGATTTACACATATTTGCTTCGAATCACACTTAACAAACAGAATACAGAAAGTTGTGCTGAATAATTCAAATAATGTTGAGAAGGTAGAAAATTTTAATGACGGGGGTGAAATTACAATTGCAATCCAACAGGGCTCAACTGTGGGTTCACTCATTTTATGAATGACTTTAGATTCGACATTCAGCAGGTAGAATCGGTAATTTTGAGAGACGACTTTGGTGTTATAATAAATCCCATTAGAGTGAAAGCAACAGAAGAGGTCGTTAATTATATTTTACAATAAAATGTTAAGTAGTTTCCTGGGATCTCCCTTAATTTTGAGAAAGCACACTATATTCAATTGTGTGCAGCACTCATACCAATAACTGATGTGAAATGTGAACAATTGTCAGTGAACAGGGTAGAATACTCCAAAATTTGGGATGTACGTATTGATGAACTTGATCCGGAAAAAGCATATTACGGAGTCTTTCAAACAATAAAGTACAGTTACTTTTCTGTTCGTATTATTCCTAGTTTTGGAAACAAACGAATCAACATCCTCACATGTTTTGAATATTCCCACTCAATAATATCTTGTGGAATACTTTTGTGGGGTAAAATATAACTCAGAAAGGAAGTGTTAATTGCAAAAAAGGGAGCAGTAGGAATAGTGTGTGGCATTCATCCGCAGTCGATATGCAGGTACGTCTACAAAGAATTAAGACATTTTAACTGCGCCATCGCAATACATATATTCGTTAACGAATCCATCACAATTCCACAAAAACACTGGAGGAATACGTCACTTTATTGTCCATTATCAAAGCTGTCAGTGTCTCAAAAAGCACTTCTCTATGCAATCACAAAAATTTTTGATCATTTGGCCAGTACCATAAATGCCAGGTAGAAAAGCAAGTTTTAAATCTAACCTGAAATCATTTTTCCTGGAAAATTCCTATTCCATGGGCGAATTTCTGTTTAAGAACTGGTAGTCTGTGAAAAAAATAAATAAAGAAAGAAAAATAAAAACTAATTTGTAAGTGTACTGTCTTAGTAATGTTTACATTAAACATGTATACAAGTCCTGTGAACTGACGTGAACTCACTCGTTTCACTTCATTTCCATAAAAGAATAGTCCAGATGATCTATGGAGCATCTAATTAACTAACTCACTTTAGTCTTACATCGAATGTTAATAAACGTCGATGTCAAGAGCCGATTGAAGAAGTTTTTGGATACACCTAGTTCAAAATCTCCATTGCCACAAAATCCACAGCCTTGCTTTCTTATCTTTGTTCCTAATGATGGCCTGTCTGCTGAAAACTGGTTAATTAAATAATAAATATTGTAAAATATTACACGAGCGTCTTGTTTCATTCGTTCAAAATACATAAAAAATTTTACCAAGAACGAACAGATGAGTCTTCAGCGCAATTAACAATATGATAAAAGATCAGAACACAACTAATCAGGAATATTGAATGAAGATAAAAGTCAAAAGTCTTGGACAACAGTTTTTCATTGGTATGCAAGGATGACAGAGGTAAAATTTGTGCTCACGTAGTGAAACAAGTTACTTCAGATACTGAGGACACAAATAACGAATAGCATGACATGTAAAGAAGAAATCAAACCAAGCACAGCTGTTGGAAAACAAATATTTTACAGCGAGAGGACTATTTTCTGTCCCCCTTTAAATAAACGATAAACTGAAAGATTACTGAATTGTTTGTTATGGACGTGTGCCCTGCTTGCTGTTGTGACGCGGACACTGTAATGGTGAGAGGAGAATTGTTTGGTTGCTTTTGAAATTTGTATTTGGAGGTAAATGAATAAAATGAAACGGACTGTTAAATATGGAATGAGGTTGTGTTGCAAAGGGTTAATCAGTAAATACCAATACTGCAAAATTTAATTGACACAAGAGAAATTAATTGCTGGGGACACTAGATGAGATGAGAGCGCATCACATAAGGTTCATTAGAATGAATAGTTACTGGAAACAGAAACAGAGAAAGCATAAGATGTTATTTAGTGGCAAACTTTAGATAATGACATCTTACGAGGATCCAAAAAAGCATGGTAAGAAACCGCCGGGAGGACTGGAGAATGGGTTACTTGCAGTTATAGGATTGCTTCATTGGCAGAATGCTTGTTGATTGCAGAATGTTTGTTTTTAGCGTTACATCATTCTCATCGTTGCCTCTTTGTATCTAAAGCCTTAAGCAAATTCCTGAGGCATCTGCTAGTGACAAGTGTGAAGAGCACTATAGTGGTAATAACAATCTCGATTGTGTGTGAAACTGAGCTAATACTATTTTTGTGAGTATCGCTTAAAATGAGTAAACAGATTCATCCCCTCAGGTTACCAGTCGATTGACACTTGCCTTGATATAAAAAAAAGTGAGTGAGTCTCTTAGAGTTTCGAACGGCATTCTGGTAGCGATGCAACAGTGGCCCGTGGTACAAAAAGTAAGACTTGGCAGCCATAATGTGGAGGAGGTAATCGATTCAGAGGTGGCTGCCGTACGGAAGCGGGGTGCGCTGATTGCTGGCTCCGCCGGATATCGACAGCGCGGCCATTAGGGGGACGTCACGATAGCATCTGACGTCACTCTGACGGACGCCCCCGCACGCCGCCTGACAGCCGGGGCGGCGCGGCCTCTGTCCGGCCGTCCTCAGGAGACACTTTGATTGCGTCATAACGACGCAGCCCGCGGCGGCCCGTCCCCCAGGGGTGGGCTTCAAAAGTCTTCCAAGAATACTCCAGAAGAGGACGGGCCGTGCCAGAGGTAATTCCAGGCTGACGTGCCGGCAATTTGGGTTCCAAGACGATGCCAAACGGCTGCATTTCTCAGGAATACTCAAAAGACATTACCAAAGCAGAAAACTCCCCAAGTAATTTTAAACTTATCGCTAAATCTGAGCAGTGACTTCTCCTTCTCAGTGGTCAAACTACGTTCACAGAAGCAGGAATATAGCTCATACATGTAAGAATCCTTCTCACACGCCTGGAAAATGACGATAACTATCATCTAAAAGCGCCGAAACTGAACATTCTGTAATGATATGAAAATTCTTGTTCGTCAGCACAAAGCTGTATGTGTCAGAAGTATGCAGGCTCTGCTGGTTCTACAAATTGTGTCTTTGAGTCCCTATGAACAGTGCTCCTACCCGCCATGGCCATGTACAAAACAAGAAAACTAAATAACAAAAACTCATTCACCAAACTGTACAGCTAGACTGCAAAGTGCAACTGGAGACGCGGACCCGGATCCTGCTGCAGATATCAGAGGCATTTTCTGATACCAGTTATGGAAGCCCCGGTGGGAGGCTTCTATGGTCGGTGCTGGAAGCGGTTTCACAGAGGTCAGGAGGCCAATAGTGAGTGAGCTGATTAGGGAGTGGAAGATGCTGGTTAGCAAAACTGCATTTATTTAAACAGCAGTTTACTACCAAAAAAACGGAATACTCTTAATTAGTAAAATACATAATTTAATCATGGGAGCACTGATGACTGGCAAATAGGGAGCTAATCCCAAATCTCACCCCATCAATAACGACACTCCTTAAAATACATGGGAGCAAGGCGACAATTTTTCTTTCGAAAACGAGAGGAAAATCAGATCGCCGTTCGTTGGCAGACCCAAAGTAAATTCACGTATCTTTTTTTATCAAAATAATTTTAAATACGGAACGGTAGCAATATCCAGAATGAGATTTTCACTCTGCAGCGGAGTGTGCGCTGATATGAAACTTCCTGGCAGATTAAAACTGTGTGCCCCACCGAGACTCGAATTCGGGACCTTTGCCTTTCGCGGGCAAGTGCTCTACCATCTGAGCTACCGAAGCACGACTCACGCCCGGTACTCACAGCTTTTACTTCTGCCAGTATCCGTCTCCTACCTTCCAAACTTTACAGAAGTTCTCCTGCGAACCTTGCAGAACTAGCACTCCTGAAAGAAAGGATATTGCGGAGACATGGCTTAGCCACAGCCTGGGGGATGTTTCCAGAATGAGATTTTCACTCTGCAGCGGAGTGTGCGCTGATATGAAACTCCGCTGATATGAAACTCCGCTGCAGAGTGAAAATCTCATTCTGGAAACATCCCCCAGGCTGTGGCTAAGCCATGTCTCCGCAATATCCTTTCTTTCAGGAGTGCTAGTTCTGCAAGGTTCGCAGGAGAACTTCTGTAAAGTTTGGAAGGTAGGAGACGGATACTGGCAGAAGTAAAAGCTGTGAGTACCGGGCGTGAGTCGTGCTTCGGTAGCTCAGATGGTAGAGCACTTGCCTGCGAAAGGCAAAGGTCCCGAGTTCGAGTCTCGGTCGGGCACACAGTTTTAATCTGCCAGGAAGTTTCGGTAGCAATATCATTTATTAAATGCTATTTGGTGCTGCTCATCAATAGACATTTACGAATCACGAACTTCAATTGATCAAAACATAACTACAGTTAGGTACTGCAAAAACGGTTACATGGCGAAGTCCTTTCAGGTAATTAAATTTTGGATACAATTCTCATTAAGGAACAGGATGCCACGCCCATAAAGACCAGCTTTAAGCAAAAGTGATCACTCTTAAGTGAACAATATTTCACTATTTAAAAAACTTTAATAACAGAACAATCTACTCCGGGCATTGACGTTGTGTGTTGCTTTGTCAGTAGAATATCGCTCTCAGTATATTCACTGTTGTATGAATAACCTCTCCCATCTCGGTGCGACGTTTGACCCTTCTACAGTTTACTGGTTAATGTCACAATCCTCCTCCTTGAAACACGTCCATGAATTTCTTACAGCAGACCGTGGAATGCAGAAACCATATATACATCACGCCTGATGGAAGCGGATGTCGTCAGTTCGTCATATTTACCATTGCGCCTAGACTGTCCTACTTTTCATTCAAACCGTAATATATATGCCTTGAGTAATTTCATTTCAGGTGCTGGAAGGTTTCTTGGGAAATGGCAGCCCATTCTTCAAGGAGTGCTGCGCTGAGGAGAGGTATCGATGTCGGTCAATGAGGCCTGGCACAAAGTCGGCGTTCCAAAACATCCCAACGGTGTATTATAGGATTCAGATAAGGACTCTGTGCAGGCCATTCCTTTATAGGGATGTTATCGTCGTGTAACCACTCCGACAAAGGCCGTGTATAACGAACAGGTACTTGAGCGTGTTGAAAGATGCAATTGCCATCCCCGAATTGCTGTTCAACAGTGGGAAGCAAGAAGGTCCTTCAAGCATCAGTGTAGTAGGCCTGTACTGCTATAGTGCCACGTAAAACAACAAGGGGTGCAAGCTCCCTCCATGAAAAACACAACCACACCATAACACCACCGCCTCCGAATTTTACCTGATTGGCACTACACACGCTGGCAGATGACGTTCACCGGGCATTCGCTACATCCATGCCCTGCCATCGGATCGCCACATTGTGTATCGTGATTTGTCACTCCACACAACGCTTTTCCACTGTTCAGTCGTCCAATGTATAGGCTCCTTGCACCAAACGAGGCGTCGTTTCTCATTTAGCGGTGTGACGTGTTTTGAGCAGCCGCCCGACCATGAAATGCAAGTTCTCTCACCTCCCGCCGAACTGTCATAGTACTAGCAGGTAATCCTGATGCAGTTTGGAATTCCTGTGTGATGGTCTGGATAGATCTCTGTCTATTACACATTACGACCCTCTCAACTGTCGGCGGTCTCTGTCAGTCAACAGACTAGGTCGCCCTGTACGTTTTTGTGTTGTGCGTGTCCCTTCACGTTTCCACTTCACTATCACATCGGAAACAATGGACCTAGTGATGTTTAGGAGTGTGGAAATCTCGCGTACAGACGTATGACACAAGTGACACCCAATCACCTGACCGCGTTCAAAGTCTGTGAGATCCGCGGAGCGCCCCATTCTGCTCTCTCACGATGGCTAACGACTAATGGGGGTTCCAGACACTTTTGATAACATAGAGTATTACACCGCCGTTATGAGTCTCTGGAAAATAAGAACCATCGTGCGGTAGACAAGACTGGATTGTTACTTCCCAAAAGAGAACCAAAATCTGATTTTGTACGTAAGTTATCTGATTCCGGTGAGTTACGCACAAGTAATGTGAGAAGCAGATTTCTTTTTCAATATGGCAAATAATAGTTTCCGGCAACACCCAATTTAATTTTCAATTATCTGTTTTTTTGGCTATCCTTGCGGTCTCGGTTTCGCATGAACCCAGATAATCGTGAGTTTGTTCTAATTGAAGTATCGGAGATGCAGCGCTGTTGAAGCAATTTTTTGTTGTTTTTTGTTCATCCAGATGATAATTTCAGTCTTATTCATGATGTTATGACAAGAATTGCCCTTCAGATTTGTCGAGACTCCGTATACAGCAACATCTGATTTGAAGCAACTGTCGTTTCTACATTGCATTTACATACTTAATCTGCAAACATCTATGTATTGCTTGGCAGAGGGAACGTGCAACTGTTCTGCTTTCTACCGTTGCATTCACGTATGGGTTGCGGGAAGAATAACTGCTCAGTCACTGTGCGTGCTGTAATTTATTGAATCTTGTCCTCACGATACCTATGTGAGCGAAACGTAGTGGCTTGTAATACATTACTGGAATCCTCATTCCATGCTGTAAGAAGACTGTCTCGGGATATTTCTATCTATCTTCAAGAATCTGACAGTTCAGTTCTTCCAACGTCTCCATGACACTCTCCTGCTAGTCAACAAACTTGTGACCACTGGAGCTACTCTTCTGTGTATACATTCAACATGCTCTGTCAATCCTATCTTATGTGGATCGCTTACATTTCAGCGGTATTCGAGGATGGGCCGCACCAGTGATTTGCAAGTAATCTCTTTCGTAGAGTGATTGCATTTCCTAGTATTCTGTCAATGAACAAGAGTCCGCAACCTGTTTCACTGAGCTAATGTGATCGTTTCACTTCTTATCGCTACACTCAGATATTTGTGTGAGTTTAGCGATTCCATCTGTGACTCACTGATATTATAGTATACTACGATTATTATTTTTTTTAGTATGCAATTTCACATTTCTGAAGGTTTCAAGGGTGTTGCCAGTATTCACTTCACAATACCATGAAATTTTATCAAGATTTGACTCAATATTTGTGCAGCTTCTTTCAGACTGTACTTCTTATAGAAGATTGTATCATCTTCTAACAGTCTGAGGTTACTATTAACAAGGTCGCTAACGCACAACATGAACAACAAGGGTCCCAACACACTTCCCAACGGCAGTTCGGAAGTTACTTTTACATTTGTCGATGACTCTTCTTCCAAGTTAAATTGCTACTCACTCTCTACCAGAAAATCCGCAATGAAACCACAAATTTCACTTCCTACGCCATTGATAGTTCTTTTGATAATAAGCGTGTGCATGGTACTGAGTCAAATCCTTTTCGAAATCGAAAAATAATTCATGTACTTGACTGCCTTGATGTATGACTTTGAATGTGTCATGTGAGGAAAGGGCGAGATGGGTTTCACATGATCCATGTTTTCCGCTCTGCTTGGCTTGGAAGAGGTCCTTCTGTCTGAGATACCTCGTTACGTTTGAACTCAGAATATGTTCTAAGACTGTACAACAAATGTATGTCAAGGATAGAGGATGACAGTTTTGTGGATCACTTCTGCTACTCCTTCTTATCGATGGGTGTGGCCTGTGCTTCTTTCCAAGTACTGGGCACGGTCTCTTGTTGGAGGGGTTTGCGATTGATTTTAGTTAACAGAGCCACTGCTCAGCTTCAGATTGGGTATATAATGACACGTGTGCCATCGGTTTCTGAGAACTTGTTCAACATTAACCTTTTTGGCCGTTTCTGGTTGCCATTGACACTAATACCTATTTCTCTCGCCTTTTCAGTAAAACGAGAATGAAATTGGTGTAATATTCTTGGATTTTCCTTTTCAAAGAAACATTTAAAAACAGATTAAAGGATTTCTGCTTTTACTTTGCTACATTCGATTTCTGTTCCTCTCTTGTCTGTGAATGTGTAGAGACTGATTTTGGTGTCAGTAACAGCCTTTGCATAGAATAGTATTTCTTTCAGTTCGGTCTTTCGACAGTATTGTGCTAGGGTAATCATTGCAGGCTTCGCGGATTGCTCTCTTGCCAGCTAAACGTGCTTCATTCAGCATGTCTCTATCTAGAACACTATGCTGAGTTTCATTCCTGTTATGCAGGAGAGATAGTGTTACTGATGTAATTATTATTTATTGTTGGTTTATCCAGAAGATAATCACAGTTTTACTCATGCCTGATACGAATATTCATTATAAAGCAACATTTAACTTTTGAAGATGACTATGGTCAACAGTAGAAACCACCCCTTGCAACATGTGATTGTAGTCTGGATGAATAAAATGATAAGTCCGTGTTGGGCTTGATGAGAGTTGTAGAGATTTACTCTTTTTAATGGCGTAAATCTGGCTTCAGATGAACCTGTCACATAGAGATAAAGCGGTATCGGTTATGTGATAGCAGACAGTCTGCAGACGGAATGGAGTCAAGAAACACGCAAGCTCTATTTTCGGAATCCGTACGAGTCTTGACTTATGGTGCAGCCAGCAACACTTTCCGCAGTGAGTTACAGGCAATCTCGTGGCTACGAGATTTACCGCCCCTCTCTCCGTTACATAAAATTAGGAAGCAATTTAATTGTCACGGCAGGGTGTCAGGAATTACGGGAGCCGACATCGCTAGTAAGACGAAGGCTCGTTCCGATAGCGTCACGTACCGAGGATGTAGGACAAGTAATTGCTGTATTCGGGAATATTTGAGGGCCCCTCCACACGGGTAATTGGCTATCAGGTTTCATCTATTGACCGCTGTCGCGACTTGGTAGAAGACAGAGCGGTGTGTGTGTGTGTGTGCGTGTGTGTGTGTGTGTGTGTGTGTGTGTGTGTGTGTGTGTGTGCGCGTGTGTGTGTGTGTGTGTTGTGTGTGCGTGCGTGTGTGCCTGCGTGTAGGTTCGTGGGTGTAACAGGGCGAGAGAGAAAGAGGAGCTAGGGGTCATTCCTCGTTGCAGAAGGCGAGAGTTGGAGCAAGGACCCATAAATCTCGGTACTCGGCGGAGCGAGTGAGAGGCAGCGCAGACGGCGGGGCTACGGCGGGCAGAGTGGTGTGTCTGTCGGGGGACGGGCCGAGCCCTAAACACACGGTGAGGCCGCCGCCGCGGCAGCCAATCTGGCCGGATAATCCCTGTTATTGTGCGCCAGATAAACGCCCATAAAATAGAAATGTAATCACACGGCGGCGGCGGCGGCGAGATGCTGCGCCGATAAGCGCGGGTCGCCGCCTTATCGCGATTTGCATTTGTCTTGGCGGCGGCTGGGCCGCTGCTACCGGAAGGAGCCGAGGATCGGCGGGCGCCCGGCTGTCTGTTGCTATTAGGAGGGCGTGCCGTGACCTGAGAGGGCTGTCGGGGCGAAACAGGACGAAACCAGCCGGGTGCAGGTGCCGGGCCAGGGTTCCGTCGTGTGGAGCGAGGGAAGGAGGGGCTACAGTCCCCTCCCCCTTTCCAAATATAACTGGCTGTCACACCTACTTTGAGTGTGTCATTGATCCCCAGTATTGTAATAACGATAACGACGAAATACATAAAACTTTTCAATATAAATATAATATATTGTTTAAGTACAATAAAATTGATCAAAAATTTAGTATAATGTTAATAATACATAATTTAATAATAACAAATCGTTCATATCAAAGGTTAGACCAACGCTTCAGTATAGCTTCCAAGAAACAGTTGTTCAGGGATACACAGCTTTCCAAAACCACTTGTCTTTTGATTTAAGAGCTATTACCGAAACAAGCTCACGTATAGTTGCAGACGGCAGGATAAAAATACGGAAACACCAAAAACACAACGCATTACCACAATTAGTACGGCATAGGAAGAACTTTAACAACATAAACAGCTCCCAGTCGTCCTAGAGTGGACAAAAAAGGGTCTTATATGTTTTTCAAGGGAATCTTATACCATTCTCCCGACATAAAAGTGAATAGTTCAGGTAACGATGATGGAGATTGATAGCGATCACTCACACCTCTCTCCAAAGTAGACCAGAAAGACTCAATAATATCGAGATCTGGTGACTTTATTGATCAGGACAAACGCAACAATCCATCCTCGTGCTCATAGAACCACTCCAGGACGATGAAAACTGTGTGAACGGGGGCCAGTCGTTTCGGAACACAGCATTACAATTGGAGAACAAACTTTCTACAACACGGTGGCCAAAATCGTCACACACCCCTTGCCAGTACTGCAACCATGGGACTCACGGAATACTTCTACACTAGTGGCCAATAAAACTGCCACACCCGGAAGATGACGTGCCACAGACGTGAAATTTAACCGACAGGAAGAAGATGCTGTGATATGCAAATGATTAGCTTTTCGGAGCATTCACACGAGGTTGGCGCCAGTGGCGACACCTACAACGTGCTGACATGAGGAAAGTTTCCAACCGGTTTCTCATACACAAACAGCAGTTGACCGGCGTTGCCTGGTGAAACGTTGTTGTGGTGATTCGTGTAAGGAGGAGTAATGCGTACCATCACGTTTCCGACTTTGATAAAGGTCGCATTGTAGCGTATCACGATTGCGGTTTATCGTATCGCGACATTGTTGCTCGCGTTGGTCGAGATCCAATGACTGCTATCGGAATATGGAATCGGTGTGTTCAGGAGGGTAACACGGAACGCCGTGCTGGATCCCAGCGTCCTCGTATCACTAGCAGTCGAGATGACAGGCATCTTATCCGCATGACTGTAACGGATCGTGCAGCCACGTCCCGATCCCTGAGTCAACAGATGGGGACGTTTGCAAGACTACAATCATCTGCACGAACAGTTCGACGTCGTTTTCAGCAGCATGGACTATCAGCTCGGAGACCATGGCTGCGGTTACCCTTGACGCTGCATCACTGACAGGAGCGCCTGCGATGGTGTACTCAACGACAAACCTGGGTGCACGAATGGCAAAACGTCATTTTTTCGGATGAATCCTGGTTCTTTTTACATGTTCATGACGGTCGCATCCGTGTTTGGCGACATCGCAGTGAGCGCACATTGGAAGCGTGTATTCGTCATCGCCATACTGGCGTATCACTCGGCGTGACGGTATGGCGTGCCATTGGTTACACGTCTCGGTCACCTCTTGTTCACATTGACGGCACTTTGAACAGTGGACGTTACATTTCAGATGTGTTACGACCCGTGGCTCTACCCTTCATTCGATCCCTGCGAAACACTACATTTCAGCAGGATAATGCACGATCGCATGTTGCAGGTCCTATGCGGGCCTTTCTGGATACAGAAAATGTTCGACTGCTGCCCTGGCCATCACATTCTCCAGATCTCTCACGAATTGAAAACGTCTCGTCAATGGTGGCCGAGCAACTGGCACGTCACAATACGCCAGTCACTATTCTTGATGAAATGTGGTATCGTGTTGAAGCTGCATGGGCAGCTGTACCTGTTCACTCCAACCAAGCTCTGTTTGACTCAATGCCCAGGGGTATCAAGGCCGTTATTACGGCCAGAGGTGGTTGTTCTGGGTACTGATTTCTCAGGATCTAGGAACGTAAACTTGACCAGAATTCCGCAACAAAGTGAATTAAGAGTCATTCGACCAAATGACTTTCTGCCATTGCCCCATAGTCCAGGTTTTATGGCTTCGGCTCCACGTTTTCCTGTTGGGGCCATTGGCATCATTGATTAGGTTTTGCAGTACCAGCTCACCTTGTAATTCCCAGCTTATGGAGCTCCTTTTGTGTTTTTTGATGCTGTTAGAGTTCGTGATTGCAACATTTAGTACCATAGTGACTCCTGCAACATTCGCCCTTTTAATTTTCGTCACAGTTTTCTTAAATGACCGTCTGTCACAAATACGTAACATAAACTTTAGAGCTAGTTGTAAATTAGAAGATTTTATTTTTTCGCTTTCCTTGTATCCGTTGTAAATATTCAATATGGTACCTTCTGAGACACCAATAACTACGGCTGCTTCTGTTACGGAAGCACTCACCATACGACCGCCAACAATTTACCCACATTCGAATTCTCTTGGCTCCGAGGAAATGAATTCACAATTACAGACAACACTGTTCTCACCATGTCTGACTCTTGCAAAGTATTGAGGACATTACATAGGTGCCGTTCGTGGTCAAATATAACAGCACAGCACGCACGCTTTGCTATCATCTGCGTTTATGTAGAAGCATGCACTTACGTTCAAGCGTGGGTCTTCATATTTTTTCCCAGCCCACGTATGCCGTCCACGTTGGGCTGTGGTTAGGGAACTGCGATTGTTCATAACAGTAAAAGATTAATTAAAACGATTATCTATGTCCGTCGGTTTTTGATTCATCCCCCGATGCGTTTCGAGGGCTTACTCGCTCATGTTCAGATGGATCAGTGGATTAAATTACACTTTTATTTGCTGGATGTAGATACTTGCCGGTTTTTAATTTCATTTCGCTACAAATAAGGTACAACCAGCACTTGTTAATGCCATATCACGTTAAACAGTGAAGGTCATATGTCGCTAAATAAAACTCAAAACAGGCAAGTGTCCACATCTAGCTAATGTAATATAATCCACTGATTCACCTGAAGACGATGGTGCAAGTGCTCTGAAAATGTGGTAGTAAATTAAAAGTGACGTACAGAGGTAATTGCTTAATTTATCCTTCATTAAGCTCTCATAACTTTGTTGCTTTTGTGCTCTTCTGTTCGAACACTTTGATGCAGCTCTCCTCGTCAGTCTTTCGAAGTCTGAATAACTACTGCAACCAACAAACCGACATCCACTTCACCCTCCGTCTCCTCTACATGTTTTATCCCATCACTCTTCCTTCCATTACCAGCTTGACTATTCTCTGATGCCTCAGGATGTTTCCTATAAACCAATCCCGTCTTTTAGTCAGCCTGTGCCACATTTTTCACCCATCTCGATTCAGTGCCTCCTCATTAGTTATTCGGTTTACCGATATTCAACATTCTGTAGCACAACATTTCGAAAGCTTCTATTTTCTTCTTGTCTGGACTGCTTATCTTCCACTTACTTTTTTTGTACAAAGCTACACTCCCGACAAACATCTTTAAAAAAGACTTTCTAATGCTTAAATTTATATTACATTTTAGCGAATTACTCTTTTTAAGAGATGCTTTTATTGCAGCTGCCAGTGGCCACTTTAACCATTATCAGTTACTTTGTTACCCCAAAAAGAAAACTCATCTAATGTCTTTAGTGTCACACTTCTTAATCTAATTTCCTCATCAACTGGTTTAATTTGACTGCATTGTATTACCCTTGTTTTACTTATGTTGATACTCATCTTATAATATATTTTAAGACACGATTCGTTCTCCTGCTTTCTCAAGTACATTGCTGTCTTTGACAGTATTGGTATCTGATCAACTAACATAAAAGTTTTATTTCTTCCCTATTGAATTTAATTTCCTTTCCAAATATCTCCTTGTTTTAGTTTACCGTTTGCTCAATTTACGGATTGAGTGATATCGGGGAGATGCTAAGATAGCGTCTCACATGCTTCTAAATTATTGCTTCCCTGTCATGATCTTCGAGTCTTAAAACTGGAATCTGGCATCAGTAGAAGCTGTAAATAACCTTATCCCTGCTAGCTTCAGAATTTCAAAGAGTGTATTCCAGTCATCACTGGCGAGAGCTCTCTAAATCTAGGAATGCTACAGATGTAGTGTAGGCTTTCCTTTCTTCATTCTCTCTTATAAGGTTAGTCGCTAGGTCAATATCGTCTCATAGGTTGCTGCGTTTTTCTGGAACCCAAACTGGGCTTCCCTGTGGTCAGCTTCTATCATTTTTTTCCATTATTCTGTAAATAATTCGTGTCACTACTTTGCAGGCATATGTTGTTAAACTGTTGGCTCGATAATATTCACACCTGTCAAATTTTGCCTATTTCGGTACAGGAATTATCACACTCTTCTTGAAGTCTGAGGATATTTCGCCTGTCTCAAATTCTTTACTTGCAAAATGAAAAAAGGGCATCATATTTTGTCAGAAGAGTACACGGTATTATTAAGAGCCGCAGATGGTAGTATAACAGCAGTAGGATTTGTTATGAATAGTGAAAGTACGTAGAGGCTGATTTACTGAGAACGTTTCAGTGAGAGGGCTGTGATCACCAGAATCGACAACAAATCAACGCCAAGAATAGTAGTTGAGGTATTCATCCCGACATCACAAGCAGAATGTGAAGAGATATAAAAAGCGTATAGCCATATCGAAGGCTAAAAAGTATGTAAAAGGAGATGGTAATCTAATAGCAATAGGTGATTCGAATACGGTAGTAGCATAAGAGCTACAAGAAAGAAATACGGGAGAACGTGGGCTTGTTAGTAGAAATGGAAGAAGAGAAAGAGGAATTCATTTCTTCCGTAAGCTTGTAACAGGGAACACATTGATCAAAAATTATAAGAGGACGAGGCATGCTTGGAAAACGTCTGCAAGACCGCAGCTGGATTCTCGGAAATCCGATATTGGATTTTAAGGAAACCCAGGAGAAGACATAGAGTCGGGTTACTATTTAGTAGGCTGGAGTTCATGAGGAACGTCTGGAAGAATCAGTATGCAAAGAAGTGGGACATTGAAGTACTGTGGACTGATGAGATATGTTTGAAGTTCTTTGAGGTTGTACAACCTGCGATAGTAAATATCACACTAAACAGTTCAGTTGAAGAGCAATTGATGTCTCTAAAGTTGCAACCCCAGAAACTGAGCAGAAATGAATAGGTACAAGAAACGTAACAGCGAAGAAACTTTGGGTAACAGAAAAAACACTTCGAATGATCGACAAAAGAAGGATTAAAATGACGCTGAAGGAAGTTCAAGAATACAGAACCATCAGTTACGTATGAATAAAACGAATAGAAAGTGCGAGGACATCAAGGAAAAAATTTCTGCAGAAAACGTGAAGAAATTGAAAAAAAGTTGGTTATCGAAAGGCAACCTTTCACGAAATGAAGTGACGGTATCAGAATTAAACGATCAATGGGAATTCCACTGTTCAGCTTAGAGGATACTACGGATAAGTGGAAAAATTATATTTAAGGACTGCCTCCATGAAAGGAAGGAGTAAATGAGGGACGTATGAGTCTTGTATGATGACTTAATTGAGGAGGAATTGAGTGTTTATAAGGAAGACAAAGGGTATCCAGTATTAGACATGTAACTTAACAGAGCTTTGTAAGATGTGCAATCGAATAAGGTGGAAAGAATATATAACATTCCTTCGTAATTTCTGAAGTCATTGGGGTTCAAATGTGTATGAATTCCTAAGTGACCAAACTGCTGAGGTCATCGGTCTAAAATCATCGGAGTAGTGACAATCAAACAACTGCTCAAGATTGGTATGCAGCGTCTTTGAATATGAAGGCACACAATCAGAGTTTGTGAAAAATATCTTTCACTCAATCCTGGAGATACCAAGGGCAGATTAGACCGAAAACTTTCCCACAATCATCTTAACGGGTCATCCAAGGTGCTTACTAGAATGACATACGAAGGACTGGAAAACAAAATTCAGGATATGTTACATGACGATTCAGTTTGTTTTCGGAAAGGCAATCACAGCAGAGAAGCAGTTCTGACATTCTGTCTGATAATCGAAGCAGGACTTTAAAAAATCAAGACACGCTCATAGTATTTGTCGCCCTGGAAGAAAGCGCTAAGCTGTTTAAAATTTTGCAAAAGAAAGGTGCAAGAGTGGGATTAGAATTCGTGGGTGAAGGATATCAGTGGTAGAATCCGCTGATGACATGGCTATCTTAAGTGAACTCCACATTGTCAGCTGCACCATAATCCTTTTTGTATTCGTCGTAATAAAAAGTTATTTACGAGGGTAAGTCAACTATTCTACGCAATTTAGTTACAATTTTGTTTATTTTGGTAGTACTGTCGTTTTACGTTGATGACGCCTGCCTTGTTTATTTGTTGTTATATCTTTGCAGTTTTCAAGCTGCTAAATTAGTTTCGTTGTCACGGCCGTGCTGTTAATTATGACTGCTACGCTATCTGTTTTGCACCAAAGAGTGTCGTTCAGTGATCCATTTTTTTGTATTCGGAAGGCATATCAGAGGCATAAATTCAATGTAGATTCTCGGTGCAATACTGGAACAGTATTTTGCCACAAGGAGTATCTACGGATGGATTGAAAAATTCCGAAATGGTCACACAAGTGTTACGCACGATGAAGGAACCGGACGACCGTTTACCGCCACAAATGAAGAAACCATTGAGCGTTCACGTGAAATGGTTCTCTTAAGCAGACGATTATCTATTGACGAAGTGGCACATCGTCTGCAAATTAGTCACGGTTCTGCCTACGAACTCATCCACAACAGACTTGGGTTTCATAAAGTTTGTGCAAGATGGGTACCAAAACAACTCACACAGTTGCATAAACAAATGAGTTTGGACAATTGCAAAAAAAAAAAAAAAAATGGGTCGCTATTGTAACGAAAGGGAAAACTTCTTAGACAGGATCATTAATGGTGACTAAACATGGATCCATCATTACGAGCCGAACAGTAAACGGCAGAGTATGGAATGGAAACATCCAAATTCGCCGTGCAAGAAAAAGTTCGAGACCCAACCGTCTGCAGGAAAACTGATGCTTACGGTTTTTTGGGACGCACAAGATCCAGTAATGGAACATTATTAGGAAAGGGGCACAACAATAAAAATGTACCTTACAGTGAGATGCTTACTGCTGGGCTAAAGCCAGAAATTCGAAGAAAAGGCAGAGAATTGCTGTCAAAAGGTGTTGTGTTGTTGCACGAAAATGCCCGTCCGCATACTGCTGCCCGCACTGCTTAAAACCTCCAGAAACTCAAATTTGAAGTACTGGATCGTCCTCCATATGGTCCCGATCTTGCCCCTTCTGACTATCACTTGTTTGGTCCACTCAAACGAGCTTTAAGGGGATGTCGATTTGCATCGGACGAAACAGTGAAACAAGCGTTTCATTCCTGGCTCGCAGCTCAACCGAGAACCTTCTTTTATGAGGGCATCAGGAAGTTTGCACAACGATGGACCAAGTGCGTTGAAACGTAAGGAGACTATGTCGAAGAATGATGTTCTTGTAAGTTTCCTATTTGATTAGGATAAAATTTTGTAACTGCTTTGATGATAATAATGTTTGTTCATCGAGTTTCACCCTTGTGTCTTTCGACAATAAATCTGTGCAATCATACTGAACATCTATCATTTCAGTAAAGATCAGTCCTATAACCATTTTAAATTAATTTTAGTGGAAGTACTTAAAGCAGTCAAAATGTATTACATTACATCCAGTTCAGTTTCACTATTAGGGCCAAAATATTTGTTAGGTAGAGTCAATCTTCATCGTGCGTAGCTTAACTTTTAAAAGAAGTACAAAGACCGTAACTGCAAAGAAACCGGGGAAAACAGAAGAAATATAATTGGCCGATGAAAGGAGGAAGTAACAAAGTGCTCAGGGAAATTCAGGAGAACAGAAATAATTTTTTTTTTTTTTTTTTTTTTTTTTTTGACATCAGTCTTCTGCCCGCCGCGCATTCATCTCCCGTGCCAACCTCTTATCCCTTTATCTGAGAGTATCACTTGCAACCTACGTCGTGAACTATTTGCTGGATGTATTCCAGTCTGTTTCCCTCTACACTTTTTATCCTCTACAGCTCTCTCTAGTTCCACGTCCGACCGTCCTGTCCCTTCTTCTTGTCAGTGTATCACATATATTCCTTTCTTCGCCGATTCTGTGGAGAACCTCCTCATTCCTTACCTTATCAGTCGATCTAATTTATTCTGTAGTACCACATCTCAAATGTTTTGAATCGCTTCGGCTCCAGTTTTCCCACCGTCCACGTCTCACTGCAATACCATTCTGTGCTCCAAACGCAATTCTCAAAAATTTCAGTAGACTTCTGTTGGCCAGGAATGCCCTCTTTGCCAGTGATAATTTGTTTTTTATTTCCTCCCTGCTCCGGCGGTAATGGGGTATTTAGCTGCCATGGTAGCAGAACTCCTTAACTTCATCTATTAGTGATCACCAATCCTGACGTTACGTTTCTCGCTGTTTTCATTTTTGCTACTTCTCACTACTTTCGTCTTTCTTCGATTTACTCTCAGTCCATATTCTGTACACATTATACTGTATATTTCATTCAGTAGATCCTGTAAGTCCTCCTCAGTTTTTGATATCCTTTCACCTAGCATTTTAATTGCACTCTTGTTCATTTCTTTAATTTCTTCGACGTACAGATGGAACATCAGAAGCGAAAGACTACATCCCTGTCCCACAAATATTTAATCTCAGCACTTCGTTGTTGTTGATCTTCTCTTTTTGTTCCCTTCTGGCCCTTGTGCATATTCTGTTTCGTCTTAATCTTATTTTTCTCGGAATTTGCAACATATTGCATCATTTTACATTGTCGAACATTTTTTACAGGTCAACGCATCCTATGATCGTGTATTGATCCATCTTTAGTCTTGCTCCTATAATCGGTCGAAACGTCAGAAATGCCCGTTTGGTGTCTTTACCTTTCCTAAAGCCAAAATGGTCGCCATCTAACACATCCTCAACTTTCTGTATTCTCGTCATATAAAAAAATGGAAGCATGAGCTGTTAAGTTGCTTGTGCGATAATTTTTGGGTCTTGCTCTCCTTGGAATTGCGTGGACGATACCTTCCCGAAAATCAGATGGTATATCACCAATCTCATACATTCGACACATCAACTGAATAGTCATTTTGTTGCCCTTTCCCAAACGATTTTTCTGATGAGATGTTATCTATCTCTTCTTCCTCATTCGATCTTAAGTGGGTTCAAATGGCTCTAAGCATTATGGGACCGAGCGAGGTGGCGCAGTGGTTAGCACACTGGGCTCGTATTCTGGAGGACGACGGTTCAGTCCCGTCTCCTGCCATCCTGATTTAGGTTTAAGGGCATGGCCGAGTTCCTTCCCAATCCATCCCTAACCCGAGCTTGCGCTCCTTCTCTAATGACCTCGCTGTCGACGGGACGTTAAACACTAACCACCACCACCACCACTATGGGACTTAACTTAGAACTAGAACTTAGAACTACTTAAACCTGACTAACCTTAGGAAATCACACACATCCATGCCCGAGGCAGGATTCGAACCTGCGACCGTAGCGGTCGTGCGGTGCCAAACTGCAATGCCTAGAACCGCTCGGCCACACCGGCCGGCCGATCCTAAGTCTTCGAAAGCTCTTTTAAATACTGATTCTAATACTAGATCCCCTATCTCTTCCATATCGACTACTCTCACGTCTCCACGTCATCAGACAAGTCTTCCCCCTCACAGAGGACTTCAGTGTCCTCTTTCTACCTACCCGTTCTTTTCTTTACATTTAATGGAGCAATTCCCGTTACATTCTTAATTTTGCACCCTTGCTATTAATTGCACCAAAGGTTGTTTTGGCTTTTCTGTATGTTGAGTCAGACTTTTCGACAATCATATCTTTTTCGATTTCTTCACTCTTAGGGATGATATAAATAGAAAGTGCAGGGAGGCTTACGCGAAACGGTTACTGTATATGAAGAAAGTGAAGTAACGTAGGGAACAGAGCCCAAAACTTCCTGCTATCTGCGACGGTATCTAACGATTACTGTTGATTATTTGACGTTCTGAAGAGCAGTCCATACAAAGAAACCATTTGCGACTTTATCTGAGGTTACTCGTACTTTATATGTGCTTGGTCTGTACACGGCTCTGTTTAAAAGGAATGGCTCGATGAAGTCATAGGGTTGAGCCGTGCACCTCTGCTTTCGTTTACTGCAGCTAATTCACTGGAAATGATGAGCTGTAGCTGTGACCCTGAAGTTAAATAGTCTATGCACTGTCTAGAATTGCGAAGTAATAAATTACGCAGAAATATAAAACAAAAAATAAATGGTTAATTCAATAACAAGAGTTCTGTTCTAAGGTCTGTAGCTGATTTAGATGACAGAGAATTATGCTGAATAATGTTTATTATAGAAAGGGCATCTCAAATCAATGGGAAGTGAAGGTATGATATTCATTTGAAATATAGACAGGAAATACTTTTATCAAATGCAGTTAAGTTACGTTGTGAGCGTTACGAGAATGTAGCAACATCCTCAAATTAAATAGTCATCGGAGATGCTTATAAACTAAGTCTACTTCGTAATCACAATATACGAAATAGTCACCAGCTGAAAACAGTTCAGAGTTTAACATGATGTGCAAATTAACACATGTGATACAAAGAATAGTAAATCAAGCGAAAAAGTTAGAGTCGTACTGTGGACCACATACAGATCTCTCGAAATATTAGTCACTTCAGATGTTAAAGTGTGGCACCTGTCATTCACCGTCCACAATCAGTCACTTTTCCACAATCGAATACCATGTCCATAATCAATCAACTCCACAATCGAATACCACTCATTAACGCTGGCAGTTCTGCATCCTTCCAGAACTCCAGACAAAATCTCCCCCTTCTTCACGATGTAAAGTAAAATTTTAAGTCTCGTATCGGACATTCGCCACCCAGAAGAACCTATCAGCCACACCAGCGGATAAATCACTATATGGCACACAGGTCTGCCTTCTTCAAGAACGCATGTAAAGGTGTCTAAAACTGCTAGCTTCAGCTCTTCACTCGAAAAATCCTCGACTCCATTTGTCTCCCGTAGTGTGTCCGCTTCTGTGTGCTTTTCCGTTGGCCCAAGGTAGTTCCCACCAAAAATACATAGTTCTTACGTTCTACAAACATTATCTGACTCACCACGACCACTTCCCGCACTAAACTAATATATTACAAGTATGCTTAAATAAGGAAATGTTTTAAATATTCGGTCACAGTCAGATCATTCTTAATAATTACAAATGAAGGATTGTTCATAAATAAATAATCCAGTGTTCTTGTGCAAGATCGCTAACGTTAAATGAAAATAAATTGTCACTAAATATTATTTAAAAAATTATTTATGTTTTTTTGACAGAAGCTTCTATTGTTTCTCTTTTCATCTGTCGTTTCCACTAACACATGCGACTGACCACTTTGAAATTATCACAGTTTTTTAATAGCACTTGTAATCAACATTTGAATAAAGTTACAGGCAAAATATTAAATTGTTCATTAAATAAATATACAAGTATAACAGTATGTAAGGTATTCGTATTGTATTCATTTGCTCTGTAAGTGTGGAAAGTATCATATTCTGACAAATGTTTGAATAATGAGAAAAGATATCAAAGACATCATATGTCGTGTAATGATATCATCAGAGATATCGTTTGTTGAAATCGCATGAAATGTTTACAAGTTGTTAATTCAGAGATTCGCTGTGCCTTTGTTCGCCTCGATAGCTGAATGGTTAGTCTGCCTTCGGCAGGGCAACAGAGCAGACGCGTACGTGTTGACTTCGTGCAGAGCGCGAGCTCGCCTTGTTTACATTCTGACGGCCGTTGCTTAAGTGCTGGCTTACCTTGTACGATCCATGGCGAACCGTGACCGTAAATCAACACTCCGATTTTCTTTCTGCAACGATTATGCCCGACCCAAAGCACTCGAGGTGGACCGTTTTCTGCGAGAGGACATGAAGATCCCGGCGACCGATATTATCGGCATACATCTGTCCATCGTGAGCAGCACGGTCTATGTGAAAATCATTAATGACGCGGCGTGCGAACGCATACTACGTGAGACCAGACAGGGGTTCCGCTTCTGTCACGCTGATGGCAATGTGGGGGAGGTTACAGTCGACCACGCAGGCTTAGGTATGCGAACGATACGCATTTTCGAATTGCCATTCGAACTTCCTGCTGAGGAAGTCGTCGCGGCACTCCGCCCATACGGCACAGTCCACGGCCACACTGTGGAGAAGTGGACACAGTTTCGGACGTATCCCGTCCTAAACGGGGTCCGACAGGTCACCATTGATCTCCGAAGCCACGTCCCGTCCTACTTACAGATCGGCGGATGCCGTGCAATAATTATATACGACGGCCAGCCTCGGACCTGTTCTGGGTGCGGCAAAGAAGGCCACCTTAGATCCGAATGCCTACAACGGCGTATTACGCAACTTCCAGCTGCCGAAGAACCACCCACGTCGCAACCTACAGTGCTACAGGTGACCTATGCCGCTGCACTAGCTTCTCCTACCACTCTGCAACGTCGCCCGGACACCACAAACGACGCCACTAACGAGCCCGACCAGACACCGACGGAGAGCGCCTGGGACGACCCGCCGCCTCGGCCGGCCATCGACGCCGCTCCGAAGATGCCGGCGCTACCAGTCGCTGACCCTGACCTCGGAAACACGATGGAGATCGACGCGCTCATCGTTCCTACAGCGGCCTTTCTGCCAGAACGACGCGACCACCCTTCCGTCGTCGGACACAGAGGGTCGCACAAGGAAACAACGTTCTCCGAAATATCGCAAGTGAAGTCCGGCCAAGAGGAGAGGTTACAAGTCGAGGAGGACGTAACCGTCGACCAGCACGAGGCCTCAGAACCCGCTACTGCTGACGAAGACGTTACGAGCGCGGAGACATCTATCGGTGTGCCTGCGCCCCGTGCTGAACTAAATCATGAACGTTTCACAGGCGACACCACACCATGCACAATTACAACACCTTCTGCAGACAAAATGGACGATACACCAGTGCCCGCCCACGGTGTGGCACGAGGAGGAGGTCGAGGAGCAGGACCCGTTACGGGGCCCTGCGACGTCACGGCCGCACCACTAATCATACTCTCCCCAGACTCCCCTGCGGGCCAGCGGGATAACGTTCCGCTGCGACGCCCACACCCTTGCGCGGACAGCGGAGTGGACCAGCCTCCAGCAATCCGACACCAGGCCTACCGGATAGCAACCATCAACACGAACAACATCCGTTCCAGGGTGAAAATCCGCCTTATGCAGGAGATGTTCTGGGCTTCGGATATCGATTTCGCCCTTCTGCAGGAAGTTCGCTTGGCTACTCTCCCGGATATCAATGGCTATACCGCCCACGCCTCCGCGAGTGATCCTATTGGCCGCGGGGTGGCCATCTACGTCCGCCACGGGATTTCTGTGACCGATGTCGCCTTCCTTCCATCAGCTCGGGGCATGGCACTCACTGCCATGGGGACACGCATCATTAATGTCTACGCTCCCTCAGGCACCGACCGACGGCATGAAAGAGCCCAGTTTTATTCCGAGGAAATCGCTCACCTGTTTTTAGGGCGTTATGACCATTGCCTACTAGGACGTGATTTTAAATGCCTTCTGCATCCTAAAGATCAGATTCCCCACTATACTACATGCCAGGAGCTACGTACAGTGGTGCGAGACCTCCTGCTTCACGATACCTGGGAAGTTCAACACGGCGACCTTTCTGGCCATACCTTTCTTACAAGTCATTCCGCAAGCCGACTAGACAGGATATATGTCTCACAAACTCTTAAATCTGCGATACGGGGCGCCGAACGCTGGCCGCTGGCCTTTTCCGACCATTGCGCTTACATCTGTACGGTCATCCTTCCGCCGCAATCAGTATTGCGCAGCCGTGCGCCATGGAAACTCAATACCCCACACTTGCATGATCTGGCGTGTCGCCAACAAGTCACTGAAACGTGGACAGCCTGCGAACGACGCCTTCCCCGCTACCACTCGACATTGGCATGGTGGTTGGACTGTGCCAAGCCGGCGATCCGGAGGACACTGATGAGATTCGGGAAGGACATGGCCGACTGGCATCACACCACTGTTGACTTCTATTACGCGGTTCTCCGAGATCTGGATGCTCAACCACCAACCCCGGACAATCAGTCGGAATGGCAAAGAACTAAGGCGAAGATAATTGCGCTGGCTCGCCGGAAACTGCAAGGGGTCGTGATACGGACGCGGCGCCACGATCACGCGGATTTAGAAATTCCATTCATGCATGATATAGTGTCCGACAAACGAAGGCGTCGTCGGCAGATCATCAGCACTCTAACCACGCCTCATGGAATGCCGGTGACCATTCAGAATGACATCGTCCACGCATTCGTCGAGCACTACCGTCGTACTTATAGTGATGAAGACGCTGAAACTGCAGCAGACGGATTCATTTTGCATTACGTCACTCGCACCCTCCCCCACACGGAGGCGGATACTTTGACAGTGGCGGTCACGCTAGACGAAGTCAACAACGCAATCGCTAAGGGTGCTGTCAACAGATCGCCCGGCATTGACGGCTTACCGATTGAGTCTTACCGTACCTTTCGTGACCTCATGGCACCACGGTGGACGACTATGTATCAAGAACTGATGACATCTGACCAAGCAATCGCACCCGCCTTTGCTGAGGGCATCATTATACCAATCCACAAACCAGCCCGTGGTTCGATGGTCACGAGTTACAGACCGCTCACCCTACTCAATGCCGATTACAAGGTTTTCGCATGCTTACTGGCAGTGCGGCTCCGAACTACACTCCCTCATATCCTCTCGCCAGAGCAAACGACGTCTGGCGGACAGGTTAACATACAGACTGCAACAGGGGAATGCTGCGACTTAATTGCGATAGCGGCGGCCTGCAGACTCCGGGCGGCGGTCGTCGCTATAGACTTGGACAGCGCCTTCGATAAAGTGCGTCATCGTTTCTTCTTTTCGGTGGCAGCCCGAATGGGCATCCCCCCTCCGTTTCTCGACGTCATCCGGCGTCTTTACGACAGTGCCAGTTCACGTGTCCAAGTCAATGGACGTTTAGCAGGGCCGGTACCTATCTGCCGTTCGATACGGCAGGGGTGCTCCCTCTCTACCCTCCTGTATACCATTGCCCTTGAGCCCCTTATTGGTGGCTTGACGACCAAGCTCTCTGGCCTCACCCTACGCCAACACACTTTTCGCTGTCGCGCATATGCAGATGACCTCCTCCTCCTCATTCGCTCCGGCTCTGAAATTCGGGAAGTCCTCGAATCGATTACCCGTTATGGGGCTGCCGCTGGCAGTGCCATGAATGTTGCCAAATCTTCTGCAATACACATTGGACGAGGCCTCCAGGAGGGTAAAGTGGCGCCCCTGCCGCTTGTGCGGACTTTGCGGTACCTGGGCATTACCTTTACCCCCACGGTCACACGCACAACGGCGACAGATTTCCGTCGCCTGTTACACGTCATCTTGCGCCGCCAGGACACACTTCAACGGGTTGAGTTTATTAATCTTTATGTGGCATCAAAATTGGTTCACATCGCGCTAGTTCTCCCTATGCCAACTGCAATTGGGCGCAACCTTCAGGCGGCTTTTGCCTATTATCTCACGGCTGGTTCAATGTTTAAAGTCCGTTATGAGACACTTACCCTGCCCTCACGGTATGGTGGCGTCGGGCTCGTCAATGTCCGTATGCGAGCTGCAGCCTTGTACATGGGTAAACTGTGGATGGACCAGGGTACATCTCTAACACGCAGCTTGCTTGAGGTCCTCCTACCTGCTTCCACCTCACCACCGGTGTCTGTCGGCCATATCGTGCCTTATCTGTCCCATATTTCGACCTTTTTCGTCGACTACAGTTACATACATACCAGACTCCCAGATACCCGCCCACCTAGGACTAAAGATTTTTACAGCCTGTTGCTGCGCTGTGTTCCCCGGAATGTGATGGAGACCAAACATCCCTCCATCCAGTGGCCCATAGTGTGGACTACCGTCCACCAGCCCTTCCTCCCTACGAACGTCCGGGCACTGTGGTATCACGTAGTCAACAGGAAATTTGCCACGAAGCAGCGCCTGCACAACATTGGCTTGTCAGAATCCCCTCTTTGTCTCCTTTGCCAGCAACTGGACACTGATGCACACCGTCTGACATGCGCCTCATCACAAGATGTATAGCGCTTCGTGCAGCAAATCATTGCCTGCTATCTCCAGGTGCCACCAGACACAATCGAACCTCGCATGTTTCTTTACCCGGAGGACCGACATTTTCCCGCCGCCAAATTTCATGCTATTACGTGGGTCAAAGGTTGGGCGGTCGCTTATCTCTTTCATGAGGGACCTAAATCCCGCCTCGATTTCTGGACCTATTTACGAACAGCCCATGCAGCTCTCGAAAACACGCTACGTTACCGAACATTATTTGCCAACTATCTTCGAGCGGTCTTTGTTAGACCTCCATTGAGTTGGGGGGGTGCCTGACTCAGAGGGCACCCACCCCTCCTCCCCCTGCGGTGTCTGAGTTTCAACCGCCTATTCTACTTCTGACCTCCGCGGATGGGAGAGCGCGTCGCAGATTGCGCGGATTTTTATTTCTTTTTGCTTTTCCTTTTTCCTTTCTTTTTCTTTAACCAGAATTTATATTTCTTTTCTCTTTCGTCGATGTGTTCACATAATTTCATGATATTAGTCTTTCAGCATCCCTAGAGATGTCGGTTGATCACAATACACTTGCGACTTCAGGTAACCCCAAAGTCAATAATCGCACGGAGTGAGGTCTGGGGACCTGGGAGCATGACGAAAGTGGCGGCTGAGCACACGATCATCATCAAACGACGCGCGCTAGAGATCTTTCACGTGTCTAGCAATATAGGGTGGAGCGCCATCAAGCATAAACATCGTACTTTCCAGCAGGTGTTTATCAGCGAGGCTGGGGATGATGCGATTCTGTAACATATCAGCGTAGCACTTTTGCTGTCCAGCGCCATCCGTCGGACATTTTGTGAACTTTGTTTTTTTTTTTGTTCTAATAAAACCCCATGTCATTCCAAGCATGTGTGTGAATTTTTACCTCCGTATTTACATTGTTTATTAAGTTTTCAAATTTATACCGACTTTTTGATCATCCGGTAAATCGCTCAGCTCTCACCCGACACACCAAGTGAGGTGACGCAGTGGGTAGTACACTGGACTGGCATTCGGGAGGACGACGGTTCAATCCGGCGTCCAGCCATCCTGATTTAGGTTTTCCGTGATTTCCCTAAATCGCTCCAGGCACATGCGGGGATGGTTCCTTTGAAAGGGCACGGCCGACTTCCTTCCCCATCCTTCCCTAATCCGATGAGACCGATGACCTCGCAGTTTGGTCTCTTCCCCCAAACAACCCAACCCTCTCACCCGAGCAGCGCCAGAAATAATATTTTCGCTAAACTCTTGAGCATGTGGGTTCAGGAGTACCACCAGTCCCGCTGTGTGTGTTTATCAACAACAACGAGTAGAAAACCTCTTTCCATACGTTTTCAGCAGAAAACTAATCCCTAGTTAGTCAATAACAGTCACGACTAGATGCATTCCTTTCACTTAGGAGTCATGGCCTAGCTCGGTTTCGTATTGATATCTGACAATGGACTCAGGAATGAGTCCATTGTGAAGGCGACGTGTTCGGAACTCTAGCAGCGGGTAGTTATTAATTTCCGCCTGCCGGTAGAGCGCGCCATTCCGGGAAGCGCGCCTCTCGTTTCACGGCTGCCGCAGACCGCAGCTGGCTCCGGCTGCGCCAGAGCACAGACAGGGACGTGGGACGTGTGAAGCTCGTGCGGCGCCCAGCGGCGGCCCTGATTGATTCTGTCGCCTGCCACGTGATGGATGCTCGGCGTGCTGCCCGCCCGTGCCCTAATGGGCCGATCCAATCTCTCCTAATACGCGACGCTTAACCAATACATTTCGCTCGTAAATGAGGAAGCGCGCAGGTAGCCACTACCCCGATCTGCCCTTGACATATAGCTCAGAGGTTACGCTGGCCCACCCTAACCGTTGCCGAGCAATTCGTCTTACAGGCGAGTCAGCAGTGAGAGTAAATTTCATTCAGTTTTAACACACGTGCTGTGACGGCTATGTTTATAGGGTCCCTGTTCGGAACGTGATGTAAAATCTGACCGAAGGAATTTTTGCTAATAGAACCCAGTACTTTATTCTGTTCTTCATAAAAGTGTGTGTGTATGTGTGTGTGTGTGTGATTTTACTGCGCTCAGCAGTGATGCTACTGCCCTCGCAACAAAAAAAGCAGAGCAACGAATTGCCGTAAATGAAACGATAATACTTCGGTGGACGTTGCGTCCGACACTTAATGATTATGTAACAAATGAGGAAATTCGCAGACAATTCGGAGTTTCCTGCGCTGTTACGGACAAGTGCTTGGAGCAGATCAGGAAAGAATAGTACTGGGTGACGGAGGCAACATTGGATTCATAGTCTGCCCATCCCGACAAGGCACAAGATTGAGCCAATTGGACACGGAGACCCAAAAAGGCGCACATCGCTGCATTACGGGACAAACGCTGAAGAATAAGACCAATACCAGTGAACTTATGAGTACGGCTAAAACGGTCAAAATTACGGCTAAAACGGTCAAAACCAAAAATGGATGAAACAAAATTTCACTTGAAACTACAATCACTCTATCTGAGTATCACTCATATTCACCAAACCACACATAAAAAATGAAAAACAATGTAAATTTCCAAGATTGTCAGTGTTCAAATGCTTCTATTACAACCTTAACTGTACTAGAACATACGGGGTAAAAAAAATGAACTGATGGAGGCGTGGCTGGCAGATCGGTTTTAAAAACATGATAGCATATTAAAACCTTATTCGTATTAGTTTTGGGATGTAGCCTTCTCGAGAATCCTCGACGATATTTGTATGTCCTATCACCACCTGGCGTCAATTCAGCACCACAAATTAGACATTACCCAAGACATTCGATGGCACATGTATTTTTTTCTGCTCCCGACGACCTCCTCGAAGTTGAAGATTCAGCACTTTTTCCTTCAAACTCCATATGGCAACTTGGCAGTGTATTTATTTGATGATATTATTTTAAAAAAAAAAACTTCATAATTTTGAATTTCAGATGATAAATCTTCATTTTCTACATTTGAGTTCTTGTTCCACTTGTGTAATATATTGATTACACAGTGGATAAACTAAACACTATTCTTTTGGTGCTTAACCTAATGCAGAAATATCAATTACATCTCAACTATTGTATTCCAGACTCACAACTGTCTCATTGTTTAATTGGCGTCAAACATGTCGTGCCTTAGCAGACTCACTCCACCTTTTATATAGTAACTTAGCTATTGACGTAAACGATAGTCATCTAAATATTGTAAAAATACAGGACACCTTTGGAAACTCGACATAATTTTCGATATTTCTTCACAATGACCACCTTTAATTTAAATTTAGATCAGCTATGCATACACCAATAGTTGTAATTTGGCTAAGGTGTTTCTCTACGTAGCCGCCGCTCCGACTTAGACATTTGTCGTAGCGTGGTACCAACTTCCCAAGAGCCTCGTCACAGAAGGCGGTCGCCGGCCGGAGTGGCCGAGTGGTTCTAGGCGCTACAGTCTGGAACGCAGGTTCGAATCCTGCCTCGGGCAGGGATGTGTGTGATGTCATTAGCTTCGTTAGGTCTAAGTAGTTCTAAGTTCTAGGGGACTGATGACCTCAGAACTTGAGTCCCATAGTGCTAAGGGCCATTTGAACCGTTTGAACAGAAGGCGGTCGCTTGTAATTTCCCCCAATGACCTACTCTATTCCGCATTTCGTTGTCTGTGCGAAAATACTGTCCTCATAGCAAGCGGTTCATGTAACTGAAGAGATGAAAATCAGAGGGAGCCAAGTCTGCATAGTATGGTGGGTGACCAAACACTTCCCATCGAAAAGGATACAGCATCGTACTCGTTGCACCTGCGATATGCAGCCGGGTTTTGTCATGAAGGAGAAAACGCATAAAAGTTGGGCCATGTGGGCTGCATGAAATCAGGCGAAACGCCTCAGGAGGACTTGGCATTCGACAGAAGACACCATTTTCTACACATCTCTACGTGCTCATTGTGCGTCCAGAGCTGAAAAGTGCTACGTGACGTGGTAGACGGGCCTACTTGACGCAACACAGCAGCGTAATGCTTCACCGGTTTCTCACTGTGGTTTTAATTTTTCCACCGATCGGAGGTTGGACAGAAAAGTAGGTCTCCCACTTTTGCTACCTGGTCGTCACCTCCTACGGATGAGAGCAGTCTATTAAGGCTGGTTGGGATGCCATAGTTTGTACCCTTCATTATGGGGGTGGGTAGCACACCTTTACAAATTTCCCATGTAGCAGTTCTAGCTGAACAAGTGACAGATTTCACAAGTAATCATGGTGTAAGTGAGGCAAGTCTGCGAACGTAAATATCTGTTTAATAATCGTAATCCACAGGAAACAATGATGCTATCCAAAACCAAAAATATCTGAAAAAATTATATCGGATACATATTCCCTATTCACTGCCAGATCTCAACACTTATAGCTCTCGGCCACTCTTCTCAGTCAACCGGTTGGTGTTCATTCAGAGCTACCTGCGGCACCAGTGCGGTATCTTCGTGTATGCTATAATATGGCTGACAGGAAGAGATCGAAGTGTGGCAACGTTCTTAATGTTCTTTCCCTGAGCTGTGAGTGTTCCCCCTGGATGCACAAAATTAAGCCAAAATATGATACCATAGAACGTCATCAGGTGAACGTTGCCGCATGAACAAGCTTTCTCATTTCTCTGTCACAGGCAACGAAAATTATTCATGTGATAAAAATTAAAGTAAATTAACATTTTTAATAAATCTTTATGGTCTTGATGGCAGTATAATATAGTGACAATTACATGATAATCAGTTTCGGCTGACTGTCAGCCATCCTCAGATCTAGAAGCAAACACAAACCCTTCTTTCAGTTACAGTGAAAACATCGAAAATTTCGTGTTAAACAGCATTTTCAGTTCTCGCTTTAGTTTTGTTTCTTGAATTTGCGATCTGGTCTTTGCAAACATTCGCAAAGTCAGTCAGTACTCGGGATCGATATGTAGTGTGAATTCTTTGTGTCTCTTGAGACATTACCGGGTAGAGTGCTTATCTGCGTTGAGTTAGGCATACTTCCAACCACTGACAGAGCTTCGCGGTTTGCTTCAGCCATACGTTAGAGTTGCTTAAAATCATATTTAGATCCGGGTCATTCAGCGAGGCGTGGTAGCAGTTCAGGGATAGTTGCAACACATCGGAGCGTTACTGAATTTGTTTCATTTATTTGCGGTGACTGTAATAGTTAAGATTTTGAATCACTTTATTCATGGAAATCTTGTATCACACAATTAACATTTCATGTGTTAAACTTGTGATAAATTTTCAGGTTGAACCGATAGTTAGGTATGATATGTTACAAAAGCTCAAGGGTCTTAGTGTTTTTTTGTAAGTTGGAAACTGAGTACTGAATCGTGTTGCACTAATTCAGTCCAAAATGTTACGCTTTCAACTTCGTCATTCTCTCCTACACGTTAGGTTATTTATGTTTTGGTGGAAATAGCGTTTACCAAAGTGTAATATTTGTGATAGCTACACTTTCGACTTTCGTCTCATGCGTATTGTCAATCCCACTGTTGTTTGATCTCAAGGCAATACAGCAATCCATTTGACTCTGGTGTTACTTATTTCTGCATTCCAGCATCGCTTCTTGCATATTTAAAAGTATTTGTTAGGTCGTCCATGTCTGACGCCATTTTTGTATACCTGTTGCGACCATACTCCTCCTAGTCCGCTCAACGAAGGAAAATTACGGGAAAAAATCGTGTAGTCGCAGATTTTCGAATAGTGGTAGGAGTGAGTGAGTGGAGGAGTAAGGAGCCGTTTCAATGTAACTTTTTATGTTTCTTTTCTTTTATCAGTATAAAGCTACTGATTGCAACGTAAATGTTGCCAGATTCAAAATTAAACTACATTGAATTTCCTACAAAAAATATTCTATTTATTTATTCTCTAAGACTAATAGCTTCCGCGATGGCAGTAGATAGAAAAATCACAGATTGTTAAAAAAAAAGGTTTTAATGGTATAAAATTACTGTTTACTGTTCGATGAAGTGGGTTAAGAACTAACATAAATGCTTGCACCACGACGTCTAAGTGCGTACTGAGGGATAACTTGTGTACCTTGGAGGAGGAGGAGGGGGAGGGGGGTGGGGGGTGGAGGGGCAGCGAGTGAGAAGTGTGAGGGAGGTACGTCACCGGACTGTGATCATGCACTTCCTTTTATTCTAGGTCTGCAAAACCGGGGAGCGAGCACGTGGTTCCCCAAATTGTCCACCGCACAACGGTACAAGAAGCTGCTGTAGGCTGTTTCACGTCGTTGCACTGACCCTCTGCATTGTCTTATGGATCACTGGCACACAGTGGGCAGACATGGCCTGGGTTGTTAATTTTCCACAAAGTGCGTTAACACTACATAGATCACAGATATAAGTTACAAAAAAACTACGCAAAAAACGCATAGGGACAGCATCTACGTGCATCTCTGAACACTGTTGTACACTATTAGTGGTCAACTGATTTGTAATCATTCTTACAGTGCTGTGGCGTTCTTCCCGGGAAACGACTTTTCCGTCACGAGCACTGCTCGCTTTTCATTTTAGATGCAGACTATAGCTCCGCATATTTTCTGTTCAGTTCTGTTATGTGAGCAGACAAAGTAGCTTCTTTGAAATCGTGTTTATGAAGTGCAGTTATTTTCAGATTAATCAGTGAGTACTTATCTGCGGTAACAAAGTGAGCCAAGGCCAAGAGAAGTCTACTACTACCAAACATAGCCTTAATTTAAGGAAGACGTTTCTGAGAATATACGTTTGGAGCATAGAAATGTATGGTAGTGAAATGTGGACTATGGGAATAGTGGAACAGGAGAGAATCGAAGACTTTGAGATGTAGTATAATGTTGAGAATTCGGTGGACCGATAAGGCAATAAATGAGGAGGTTCTCTGAAGAATCGGCAAAGAAAGGAATATATGGAAAACACAGACGAGATGAACAAGCAGGAAGATAGGACATCTATTAAGACACACACACACACACACACACACACACACACACACACACACACACACACACACACACACACACTCACACACACACACACTCACACACATACACTCACTGGTCATACCGGACTAGAGAGTCCATTACCGCACCAACGTGTTTTCGCCATCTGTCCCTGTCTCGGGCTATTTCCTTCCATTCATCTTCAATATCTAGACTCCTCAAATCAGCCCTCACATTGTCCTCCCATCTACGCCTCGGTCTCCTCACAGGACGTTTTCCCTCTAAGTACCCTACCAGTACTCTGCGCGCTGCCCTGCCGTCATCCATTCGAGCTACATGACCCGCCCATCGCAGCCTACATGATTTAATAATACTGATTATGTCAGGTCTTGAATAGATTTCGTGAACCTCTTAGTTGTGCAGTTTTCGCCACTCTCCGCTAATGTCATCCCTTTTTGCTATGAAAATTTTCCTCAAAATTTTGTTTTCAAATAATCGAAACGGCTTTTCATTTTGCACAGTGAGAGACCAAATCTCACACCCATACTGGTAGAACAATAGTTTTGTATATCCTAATCATTAAATTGCTAGACAATATCTGTGATGAAAGTTATCTATTCAGTGAGAAGTAGCACGCATTTCCCGCCCATAATCTCTTCTTCAGTTCGGATTCAATCTCATTTCTCAAAGTGATGTCCATCCCTAGATACTTAATGTGTTCACTTTTTCAAACTGCATGTCTCCAACTCTTAACATTTCCTGATCTACTGCCGTTGGCATTCTAGTAGTAACCAGGTATTTAGTTTTGTCTTCACTTATCCTTAGACCTACATCTTCACTAGCCTTATTAACGCATTCGCATTTGCTGTTACAGATTCTTTCCTATCGCTACTGATGTTTAGATCATCTGCATACCCTAATATCTTAATATTTCCGTTTAACTCCACACCCTCTGAATTATCTGCTGCCATTCGAACAATATATTCCAGGACTAAATTAAAAAGTAGTGGAGACAGGGCATCTCCCTGCTTAAGTCCGTTCTTTATTACAAATTCTTCTGACTCCAATTTCCCCACGCGAACTCTACCTTTTGTATTTTTCAAACTCGCTCCTATAAGTCTAACATACTTCTATGTCTTTCCAAGTAGCAAAAGAATTCTGTACAATTTTGATTGCATTACTGAATCATAAGCTTTTGTAAAATATATGAAAAGATTATGAACTGGTTTATTGTATTCCCATTTCTTTTCCAAAATTTGACGCTTCCTCTGAAAGCCAGCTTGGTAATCCCCCATAATTTCATCTGCATATGGTGTAAGCCTGCTTAGCAGAATAGTCGAGAAAATTTTGGAACATACAGGTAATAGCGATATCCCTCTATAATTACTACAATCCATTTTGTCGCCCGTCTTAAACATTGGGATCAGAATCGACTCCTGCCACTCTTCAGGTATCATCTCTGAGTTCCACACTTTGGTTATCACTTTGTGAACTACTTCCACCAATTTCTTTCCCCCATTTTTTACTAATTCGGCAGTGATGCAATCTGATCCTGGTGCTTTATGGTTTTTCAGTTTGTTGATTGCATCTCTTACTTCTTTTAACGTTGGCTCAGGTATCTGGGGTTCTGCTGTATGTATACCGCACGCCTGCTCATTTCCTGCTTCCTAGTGTACATTTAATAGATGCTCAAAATATGCCTTCCATTTACTTAATATAGCACTGAGGTCTGTCAGTATTCCCCGGCATCCCCTCGAAGTGCGTTTTTCCTAGCCTCGAAGCGCTTCCTATACCCATTTATGTCTAGGTAAAGTTCGCTAATGTTTTTTGTTTTACTGTTTGTTTCCATTTTTTTAAATTTGATTGTTCAAATAATCCCTTTTCTTTGCCCGTAGCCTACGACCAACTTCCCTTCTCATGTTCAAGAACCCATCTCGTTTTCTGTCTCTCATTCTCTCTCAATCTAATTGCGCTTTTCTCCTTTGCTCTACCAATTTCTTGCATTCCTCATCAAACCACGCTTTCCTCCAGTTCTTCTTAATTGTACCTATTGTGACCTTCGCTGCCTCTTTGATATTATTCCTCACAGTGATCCACCGTTTATTTACATCCTCGTCTTGATCTTAGTGTGTCCTAAGAGCATCAAACCTATTTGAAATTTCTATCATGTACCTTCTTCTAAAGTTTTCATCGTTTAGCTTGTCAGTGTCGAACCTAACAAGTTCTGCATTGTGACTCCTTGATGTTGCTGTAGACAGCCGTTGGTGAACTTCGGCAACTACAAGAAAATTATCAGAATCACAGTGTGCTCCCCTGAAAGTCATAACATTTTCTATACTAATGTGGCATCTCCGATATATAAGCACATGATCAATATGGTTTCGGGTGTGTCCATCCGGAGAGACCCAAGTTGCTTTATGAAAGTCTATTAAGACATCAGTAAGTAATTCCATGGCACTAGAGGGAGATGTAGAGGGTAAAAACTTAGAGGAGCGGAGCCGGCCGCAGTGGACGAGCGGTTCTAGGCGCTTCAGTCTGGAACCGCGCGACTTCTACGGTCACAGGTTCGAATCCTGCGTCAGGCATGGATGTGTGTGATGTCCTTAGGTTAGTTAGGTTTAAGTAGTTCTAAGTTTTAGGGGACTGATGACCTCAAAAGTTAAGTCCCATAGTGCTCAGAGCCAGTTTGAGGAACGGAGAGAATGGAATACGTCCAACAAAGAATTGAAGACGGCGGTTGCAACTGATACTCTGAGATGAGAAGAATGACTCAGGAGAGGAAGTCCTTGCGAGCCATATCGAGCACGCCAGAAGACTGGTGAGTCACAAAAATGTGAGTTTTTATGTGAAATATATTGGTAAAAATAATGGCTGAGAAGTGTATAATTTGTATGTGTGATGTTATCAGTGACATTTGTATTGTTGGCGGGAAAGAAATTGGATTGGTAAATGTGGCACCTTGCTGTTATCTATCCTTAACACAATATTGTAAAGCCGTTTAATTGTGTCGTAGTCACTTGGTGGTCAATTGTCGAATGACCAGAATGTTACCACACTTCTCTCACCATTAATGGTGTTACTGGTAGACTGTATAAACTTCTTCCATTCTGGACGTGCTGGCACATGTATAGAAGAGTGCACTGAGTGGAGCCACTTATCACACATCGATAGTATATTTTCCAAGGTGGATGTGTGATGGAACAGTAATCGGCTGTAATGCATTGCTTGACTTATTGTGAGAGATATGAAGCTTCATAACATTTAGTTGACCAACTTCTGCTTCAGAGGCAACAACTGAAAGCCTATGCCTCTTCAGATGATGAACGAGATAAGGCTGGAACGATGCATTTGATGTCTCTCAAGCTGTGAATTCCAGCCAGTGATAGTGAAGGCGATGAAATCGATGTTGTCGAATACATATTGACAAAATGTCAAGCTAGGGACGGGCTCTTCTGTATGGTAGACAATTAGACCGTCGTCAACTCCACGTGCTGAAAGTCTTTACGTGATGTCACACTTAATAACTATAAATAAGTATCTATTGATTAACCTGAAAATATGTACACTATGTAAACAAGAGCTCAGTGACGTTATTTAGTCTGCTCACATGAAAGAATTGTACAGGAAATGCTTGAGACACATAGACTGTCTGGAAAACTAAAGGGAGCAGAACTGCTGTGTGGGAAGTGGCCTTTCCCGGAAGAGCGCTATAGCCGCCGTAGAGGATGACTAAGAATCAATTTTCTCTCTATCAGAGTAGCAAAATGCCCAGAGATTTATGTACGTTCTATGTACATGATTTTCTTGCGTGAATATTATCAGTAATTCATATATATTTAACTCACTCTGTGCAACCTCGAGCATGTTTCCACACTGCATTGCCAGTGATTCATAAGGCGCGCTGTTAAAGGTCTGTACTACTTATGAAACATCCCGCAGTAGCTTCTCGTGACGTAGTGGGGTGGATGCAGGTGGAGTAGCACATGCTCACTCCTCAATTTGCAGACCTGTGAAGGAGGAAAGCGCATGACCACAACGTGCCGACGTACCTTCACTGGCACTTCTACACCCACCACCGTCTTACACACCTGAACACAATTTATTCCTTAACACGGCTCTCTTGCACTTACATGATACACACATTGATGCACGTCCTGCCTGCAAGTGGTCAAAACAGAGAAAAGAAGCACAGTCATCGAAAATGAAAATCTACTGGCAACAGAGGAAAACACAATCAGGGAAGAAATAAAAATCTTCGTGTTCCATAGCAGGCCGAAACGATGGAAAAAAAACCGTATTAACTCATATAAATTAAATCATTCGACTCACGTCTTTATTCAAATGATCTGGAGCGGTGTTATCAAGAATTAACCATTTTCTTGTTAAAGTATTGTGATTACAAGCAAGGGTCAAGACTGAATTTCCCTGTGTTCAGCTATAAACTGAACATTTGTACACTATAGTTTGGATTGGATTTTAGTTTACAAACTATGCCTGACAGTTACCAGCTGCGCGATTAATTGTAGGTGTATGTTGCTGTGATTCTTTCTTTTCTGTTCTCGAAGTCAGACAACGTCACAAAACGAATTATCGGGTCATGACATTGTTGATTATGGGGTACAGTTTCACAAAATCAGCGTCTAAATGTACTACTGGCTATGGTACTCCGGTTGCGAAAAGAGTAGGCCACTTGTACCCCCCCGAAAATATTTAAAATACATACGTTAAATATTGTTAGGAGATTTTCATATTAATTGAAAGACATTTTTTTATTTGTTTACGTAGTTGTGAGGGATGTAATCTAGTGGTCAGTATTGCGATCAAGACAATTAAAATTTATAGTAGGTAACACAGATGACGATGTGAGGTTTTACAAATTTAGTTTCTTCGTAAGACCCTATATGTGATAGTTACATGTGAGTTTCAGTCTAACACAATATACTGTTCGAACTTCACTAATTATTTGATCAATATTTGGCAGTGTAATTTCTCTTTTATAAGGGTGCTATGTCGGAAACTACATGTACCGTGTTTCATTACAATTAAGTGCCAATTTGTGTTCTGCAAGCAGCAAGCTAATGTTATCCACCACCCTATTTGCTACAGCATCTACTGTACTTATAGTCTGCTGATATTTTTATCAACGCCCTTCACAACGAGTACAAAAGAACCACTGTTATGCACCTCATACTTGTATACTTGTTGGTGGGAGGAGCATTGCTGATAGTACTCACTGTGGTCGCCGATGCAGCTGGCAGTGTTTCGACCGCACCAGTGTTAAAGCCGTCTATGTATCGCTTGCAGATCGATTGGTCGATACGTTTAGTACTTTATTTAACTTTTTAAGCACTTGCTTGTCTTCGTATTCTCCATGTTAGAGTTTCGTTGTTTGGCTCGTGACTGGCGAGTGCTAGCTGGTGGCTGAAAGGGCTTCGCTGTTGCGTTGATTCATACTGTGTTCTTGTACTCCCGGATCCGACGAGCGCTGAAAATAAAATTCGACAAATCACGTTGTGCCATGGATGCACGGTTATAGGAGTTTGGTGATTCTACGCCTCCAACAAATAATTACCATCCACCACATACAAGAAAGGATGTTTAACACACAGTTAAGTCGAAGCACGGTAAAAAATGTCACCAGGAAAGTTAAACTATCAAACAGGAAACAAGGCGCTAGTGACCGTACTCGCGAACGATGTATGTTCGACTAGGAGCAGAGCGATCCTAGCACAGAACTAAAGGAACAGCTGCTATTGTCTGGCCGTTGCTAGGTAGCTGAGATCAACACATACCGAAATTGCAGAAGATTCAAACATTCAATTCTAATAGAATTAACACTCGAAAGTACATACCGTGTCTCGACGGATATAACAGTGGGGAAAAATTCTATCAACTATATTTTCGTATATTTTCATTGACTGTCGCACTTTTTAAGTCTTCGTTTAGGGTCATTCTTTAAAATAAATCTAAAAAAAAGAACAATAAAACCATCGACTTACAGCTACACAGTCTCTATGTTTAGACATTTAATTTCAGCTCTAGGTAGCTTACGTTACATCACGCGTCAGAAGTGCTAACTTTTTAAAGCAATATATTCTTTTTAAATACCTCTCCTTACAGTTTTCTATCATGGGAAAGCGACGCATCTAAAGTAATAGAGGACGGACCATTCACGGCAGAGAATTCAGGAACGATGCGTAAAAGGCTAGTCTGTTTCCCTGAATACAAACAAAAAATATTTAAGCAGTATTTAAGCAAAGGAAGGCTGCATTCTCATGAAGTATCATCTTACTTCCACGAGAATAAAGATCACAACATTGCCGTGAGCGTATAAGACTGATATTTGTCGCTTTGTGTACAAATCCTTTTACGCATCTAAGCTAGTGGTTATCACAGAGCACGTGAGGAGAGAAACAATGAAACTAGACGTCGTGCAATTTGGCAGTGCGAGGTAAACATATTCAAGACCCGAGCCTGACCTTTCAGTTGTTTTTGAGCTGTTTATACTACTCAGAGCTGATTCCTTCTGAACAATTATTATATCTTTCACGTCTTCGGGGAACAAGTAGCTGCTAGTTATTTGATCGTTGCATTCATCTTCGTTCGTTTGTAGGTTTTGTAAGATTTCCACTCATCCGTCTATTAAGGGACGAATTTCCAGTTAGCTAGGTTCTTTTCTTCTCGTTCTCCACAGTAATATCCAAACTTCCTATAATTTATCTTATCCTTGGTACTTATCACCTTTTCGCACCTCTGCAACAAATTTTCTCCCTTTATTGGCCTACCTCTTTCGTGATGTTTTCCTCCAAGTTCGTAAGTTTATATTCCTGGCTATTTGAACTGTAAGTTTCCAGTGCGTTCTTTACTTAACAGTATCTCATCTAATCTTTTTATTTATATAGTCAGTGGCAGTTGTAAGCACTAACTTGTCTCTTTTCTCGAACTCTTTCTTACGCAATTTCATGTTCGTAGTTCTTCAGCCGTTTAATCTGTATCGGTTCCAATATTTTCAGACGACACTCTCTGTATAGTTGAAGGTAAGAATCATACAAAGAAATATAAGTAGGACGCACTGCCTCCTCCCCGCAGACTCAGGATTTCTGAGAAAAAGATAAACACGACATGCTGCACAGAAAAGTGAATGACACTACGTTTTAAATCATAACTGGAGAGAAGATTAGCATAAGAAATGAACAAATTCTGCTGCCCCACAACTGAAGCTACAAGAGATAGAAAAAACAAAGATTTCACTGAAAAATCAAACTTTTGTACCGGATATTGAATTCTGAGGAAATTGTTACACATTTAGTCCAATAAAATTAGACATAAATCCTGACACTCAAAAATAAGATAATTCATTTTTGCCCAAAATTAATGAGCTTTCGTGCCGATGTCACCAAAAAGCCGGCGGCGATGGCCGAGAGGTTCTAGGCTCTTCAGTGCAGAACCGCGCGACTGCTACAGCCGCAGGTTCGAATCCTGCGTCGGGCATGGATGTGTGTGATGTCCTTAGGTTAGTGAGGTTTAAGTAGTTCTATGTTCTAGGGGACTGATGACCTCAAATGTTAAGTCCCATAGTGCTGAGAGCCATGTTTTGTCACCAAAAAACGATAAAATTTTTGCTACAGTACAGCTTTGCTTTTCAAAAAACGATAACATTCACTTCCATTCAATTCGTGTTAAAAAAAATTGGCCTGAGCTTTAGTAACCTTTGATTAAACTTCGTTGATGTTTCTTCAACTATAAGTAATTACGTAAGGTAAAGTAAAAATAAAATTTAGTTTGAGCAATGTACACGAAAAGTGAAAAAAGCAAAAATTATGCATGATTTCATATGAAAGTGGGCAGACTTCTTATAAGTTCGAATGGTACGCCGAACCAGTGCTCACTCACTGACTAAAAATTGATAGGAAGACATTATACGAAAAAACTAGCATTAGGGTTGCTTTTATAAAAACAGAAAAATTAAGGATGGAAATTTTATGGCTATTTACCGTTTTTATGTAAACACGTCAAAGTTTCGACGTACTCTTCCATGTCAGAGTCTGCTAAGTCCATTCGATACGTGCACCCATTGCCAGCACAGCAGCCGCGCATACTTGCGTAACTTCAGCCACTTCTGCTGCATACGCGTTTGTTTTCGCAACCAGATTTACAGTGGCAGGAAAGAGTGTGAAGCGCTGTTTCCGATGCTGGCTCTGAGCACCATGGGACTTAACTGCTGAGGCCATGAGTCTCCTAGAGCTACTTAGCCTAACTAACCTAAGGACGTCACACACATCCATGCCCGAGGCAGGAATCGAACCTGTGACCGTAGCGGCCACTCTCCGATGCTGGTTTCTCCTCATTTGAAATTGGCTTTAAGCTCGCTGGCATGTTCGCCCCATCCCCACTCTTTTTCCGGATGATGATTTCCCATCCGCACTTGAACCTAAAGGTAATGATGCAAATCAATTACAGATTCGAGGGTTTGTGTTTATATTAGACGAAGTTAATAAAAATGGTAAACTCGATACAAATGCTGTCAGGTGTCTCGACAAAACGGAGATGAAGCGCATTTTGTTTTTCACATTAGTCAATAATGCTTCTTTAGGTGTCGGTGCAGCGTCCTCAAGTATTGCCTCTGTCGCTATTACCCTCATATATCAATTGGTGTGTGTAGTGTGTGTATTGTGTACTGTGTTTTGAACGGGGGACCTAGAAACGACGGAGAGGCTTCGTCCCGCCGTAGCCCTCAGTGGGCCACAACCCCAAAACAGACCACCGCCGCGGTTCGGCCCGCAGTGGACTCCCCCCCCCCCCCTCCCCTCCCCTCTCCCCCTCCGGAAACGCCTCATACCAGACGAGTGTAGCCCCAATGAGTAATTATGGTGTGCGCGTACATGGAGACAGTGTTTGCGCAGCTATCGCCGGCATAGTGCAACTGAGGCGGAAGAAGGGGAACAAGCCCGCATTCTCCGAGTCAAATGGAAAACCATCTTGAAAACCATCCACTGGCTGGCTGACACACCGGACCTCGACCCTACTCCGCTTGGCGCATTGGTGCCTGGGGATCGGCACGCCTTCCCGCTCGGGAAGCAGGGCGTTAGACCGCACGGCTAGTCGGGCGGGCTTCCTTTGGTGTGTTCTTCATCCTTGATACTTGCAGAGTCGTAAGCGTCAGAGATTACAGTGACGTTTCGACCGAAGTGATTACTGGCACGGATGTCGATAAATGCAGACTTTATACCTTTTCACATATTCGTCCCATCCAACAGCGCAAGAGAACTTGTTGCTAGTTCGTATTTCAGGTGTTCTCCTAGGTCATCATCGTTGCGTACAACACACGGCAGTCGATGAAATTGTAGATATGGATTTATTTCGATGACCGTGTCTTTGATCTTGTTTTGGAGACAGAGGCAAGAGTTGTGATTTTATATTATTTTTTTCTCTTTAAGTGGACTTCATTGATTCTCTGACCAACGTAAAGGGCCTCATCACAGGAAACACAGTCTTCGGCTACCATGCCAGTAGACATGGACACTAGAAGGGTTGTCGACTGTTTATTGTTGCTTTTAAACACAAGGCGAAACGTACTGGATTTTAACTCTTTGTGACCCGTGTTTTGAATATAAACTAACATCTTAACACCGTACAACCGATTACTTTAGCGTTTATATTTTTATCTTTATTTGCGGTATTATTAGACGGCAAGACAAACAGTTTGGGGCAAAAATGAAGCTAGTGGGACATTTGATAAGTTACTATGTTTAAAACTCTAAAAGTCTAAGATGGCGAATTCTTCCAACAGACGATTTTTGAGAAGTTTCGTGATTTTGATCTGGACATCATACTGGGCGTTTCTGCCAATTTTCGGCTTGTTTTTTCTAAATGTCATGATTTTCTGCCTAATTTGACTAGACTAATTAGGACACCAAGTTGTATAAAAGTGAGACATAGCCGAAGAAAGAAATGTATAAGAGTAAACTGAAGGTAATACAAACGTTCCGTTACAGACCAGTATAAATAATAAATTATGTGCACGGATACAACACGAAGGCAGAGGCGTTCAAAAGAATCGAAAAATAATAAACACTAAAAATATACCGATTAACGTGATATATTATGGTAGTTAGACATCCCGTCGTGAACAACCAACACTGCGGAGCTGGCTTTTATCATGAAGCAGTTTGTATAGCCATTACAACAGATCTAATCAGGCCCTAGCTCCGCTGACCTAAACTTAACTTCCTTCCTAACTTCCAGAAATACTCATTCGTTCTCGCGTTTAGAAGGAAATAGAACACTAACTATGGGTTAACGAGAAGCTCTAATCACTATCTCAGTTTAATACACTTAAATCTTTAATCACAATTTTAAGAACTTATCCATTACTCTGTTTCACTAAAATACACTCATTTTAGGGTCCTCCCTACAAAGACAAACATTCCCATCCAAATTAACAATGCCAACGTTTAAGGAAAACGAATTGTTGTTTCCTCGAGGAACAAACGGCACGATGATGTCTCAAAAGGTATATTCCAGCTAAGAGAAATGAAATTATTTTGTGAAGCCTTTAGGAAAAACATAAAGTTCATGTATAGCAAAATGATTGCTGCACATCTGTAATTGACTTAGCCCACTACAAGGTGGGGTTTGGTACGCTTTGTACATAGGACATACGGTATCTCAAATCTCCAAACAACACCAAATTAAAATTGGTTAGTCACATACATCCAGACTTTAGAATAACACAAAAATATCAATTTCAAAGAAGACACGTGTGAATACTATAGAAACATGAATCGTATAAGTAATGGCTGCAACATAACAACACGGACAATTAACAGAAGAACGCGTATCTCGGAAAACATTAGTACGGTGTCCGGACAAATGTAGGAACGCATGGAGCAATACTGACTCTATGACGTATCTTGGAAAGTAGGTTAACATCAGTAAACTTTAGGTTTATAACATTTGTGTATCTAGAGAAAGCTTCTGACAGTGTTGACTAGACTGCTCTGCGAAATTTTAATAGGCCATTTACAACTTGTACAGAAACCAGAGAGCACTTTTAAGAGCCAAATCACTGAAAGAGAATACGTTGTTGAAAAGTGAGTAAGACGAGTTAAGTTATTCAGTCAGTAGATTGAGCAAGCTGTAAGGGAAACCAAGGAGAAGTTTCAAGACGGAATTAAAGTTCAGAGAGAATAAATAAAAAGCTTAAGGTGGGTTGATGAAATTAGAATTCTATCTGAGACGGCAAAAGACTTGAGAGAACAGTTGAACGGAATCGATAGTGTATAGAAAGGGAAGGAAGGAAGGTTAGAGTTTAATATCCCATCGTCAAAGAGGACATTAGAGATGGAGCACACGTTCTGATCGGTGAAAGATAGGGAAGAGAATTGACCCTTTTGTTTTAAAGGAATCATCCCGGAATTTGCCTGGAGCGACTTACGTAAGTCATGGGAAACCTTAATCTGGATGGTCCGTTGCAGATCACAACCGTTATCCTCCCAAATGCGAGCCCAGTGTGCTAACCACTTCCCAACCTCTGCCGTTGTGTCTTACAAAGAGATTGTGACATACTCATCACTATGTACGGGTGACTGTGGTCACTATAGCAGGAGCCGATCTGGCCTTGGCTCGCTGCTTATCGTGGGCAGCACGGCAGCGTCGATTCTCGGACCCCGATGACGCTGGTCAGCGGCTGGCTGCAGGAATCTGTGTGACTAGACACAAATGTCTGTCGCTCCCTGTTCAGGATTGTTCGCTGACGCCTTGGCTACTAGTAGGCCATAGATCCTGACTGTGTGAAGCATTCTTACAACGCTGTCTGGCGGCGAACACAAGCACCGGTGATTGCCGCAGCTGATACGTCAAAAAAATGGGTCAAATGGCTCTGAGCACTATGGAACTTAACATCTATGGTCATTAGTCCCCTAGAACATAGAACTACTTAAACCTAACTAACCTAAGGACAACAGCACACAACATCCAGTCATCACGAGGCAGAGTGACTCGTCGTTACTCGAGGCTTGCCGCTTGTTGACGTGCCTTGTAGGGCGGTTTGCCTGTCGGCTGTGACGTCAGCCAGGTACCTTCAAGACGACAAGTGGGTCATTGGGTCCCGAAATTTCTCGCAATGTGGTATTCCGTCCGCACCGGAAAAAAAACAGTTGCTGTAGCACATGACTAGGAGCCAGTAAACGGAATAGTGTGTGTTAGAGTTTTAGGCAAACGTACTGAAAGTATGCCTAATGCAACGCAGCTTTATTTATTCTTCCTGAATTTGCAATACGCATTGTGTTTGAGCCTGTGGATCAGTGTGTCAACTGCAGAGCACGGGAGCCATGTATCAGCGTTTCGGTGAATATGCTATGGTCTCTTCGCTAACGTATTTGAACCATATTCAACCAATCGCAAAGCGAGGTGTTAGTTTTGTCTGGTTCCGCTCCCTGCTGGATGGTGGCTCATTCGATGGGTTAGGTGTACAGATTGGTACTCATTGGGAGCACGCACTTATTCTCTAGCACGTGAGATCAATTTAAACCGCAACCGATTTCAAACAGCTTATCTCACTTTAAACGTTGTATTTCCCCATGTGGTTTTAAGATATTGCTCGGAAAAAATTTAAAGATAGTTCATTTCAGTGCATGCACACACCCAGCATCGCTCAACTGTATACTTCATTTCGTTTTCAGTTATAGCTTCAGGCTATTTGAATTTATCTAATCAGTAGCAGTTTCCTCCTTACATGAAATACAAATCAAATGGTAAGAGCATGGGTCTCCGAGTAACATTCTGGGCGTAGAAGACTAAACCACTTACTTTTATATTTTTATTTTAAAATTTTAGCAAATACGAATTCTTAGACATTTAAGAAGTTAGCCCAGAGGCATTCGGAAAAATAACTCAAAAATTTCTTTGACACTAAATGTTTAAGAATGAGGAAACATATGACAAAATTTATAAATCCATCCACCATAGCACCAGAAATTAGAAGTGACCAACTCGATGTTCAATGAATCTTCAAATGGTGACGGCACACTTCCCGCGATAAACAGCTGTCAGCCACCACATGGCAATCACCTTTTTCCCCAGTGAGCGAGCCCTCATAGCGCAGAGAACAGTCAGCAAGAAAAGACACAAAGAGAGCCACGCATCCCGTTAAAATTACCCTTCAAGCCGGCGCAGTTCTGCCCTCTAGCAAGATTCCATGTAGGTCGTCGCTGGGGAACGAACCCAGAGAGTGAACCAGTGCCCGGAATCGATGTGAGTATGTGCACGGCTCAACAAACTTTCCATGTGTTATACGACCCATGTCATAATTTTGGATCAAACCGCTCAAAGAACTGGTATACTCAGAAAGTAATATTTCAGGGACGCTAATAGCACTTATTTCTGGTAATTTTTTTTTTCAGATCATAGCGTAAATCTGAAACAGATGCGGTTTTTTCTGAAATTTTCTGAAGGAGAAGAGGAACAGCTTGTACATGTCAGTATTGTTCAAAAGACAAATACTTGTAGGTCATTAAACAATAATTAACAACTGCTATTAAGGAATATTTTTGGAATCTACAAAATCGATTTGGTTGATTTTCACCATCCTTTGAAATATTGAAACTAGGAACTCACAATTCGCTATTCATGTTTAGTATTCATTAACGCATCACTAGTAAATGATCTGCCCATGTTTGTTATACTTTCGCGTATCTTTTCTCTCCCTATCACCATCCAAATAAGATCGAGATACACTTTAAGACTGGTTCTACTGTTTGGGAATGTATTCCAGGGCATAAGCAGTTATTATTAACATGCAAGGTGCACTTCATAAGACAGGGGGCAGCTTACAAGTATTGATAATAACTTAAATTCGTAGAAACATACTACTGCAGTTTTTGCTCTTCAAATAGTTGGTGGTCTTGAAAACAAACGGATCAACCTCCTAAAACATATTGCAAATTTCCACTCAAGACATTCTCGTGGAATAATTTTCTTGGGTAACTGATTACTCATTAAGAAAATATTAATTGCACAAAAGCGAGGTGTAATAATAATACTTGGTGTGGCACCCGCCATCAGTTTGTAAGCTGTAGGCATTCTAACATCACATTAACAACATACATATTGCCTGAGCACCAATTGTACATGCTCGGAGGTCAACATAATTTTGTACACGTACGCGACGCCTTCGGCGGAATACGTAAATGATTGAAGTTTCAGTTCTCTGTGACAAGTAGAATAGCCACCTAAGGCCATTAGTGTGGCGCGTTTAGTATTTTTACCAGACTTTGTAGAGTACATACGAGGCAAGAACAACGTCAGATGTTGAGTGATAAACGATAAGGATAATGAGATGCTGCGTAATTGTGTGAGACGGCATTATAAGTACCTGACAGATTACGAAAGATGCCTCATTGTGGCTCCACGTTTGGCAAGACGACCGAATACAGCAGTGTAAAGATTTGCCGTGCATTCGATTAGGACAGTGGCCCAATGCTGGACGACGTGGAAACATGAGGGAAGCCAAACCTGCCGCTAAAGTTCTGGTCGACAACGTCTCAGCGCCACACGGGACGATCGCCGTATTACGCACCAGCCACATCGTAACCCCTTCACATGTGCCGGCACGGTAGCTCAGCGTGTTCGGTCAGATGGTTTCGTTACCCTCTGTAATAAATTTTAAAAAATAAATAAAAAAACTCTGAGTGAACGGATCAACGAACAACCCCAACGGGTGTCATCGGACGTCCGCCACCAACATATTCAACGAACAATATAGAACGAAAAATGAGATTTTAAAAAAAGTGGATAGCATTGATACCTCTGGATCACGCTGTCCCGGGTTGGAGATTTTTCTCTGCCGGGGACTGGGTATTTCTGTTGTCATCATTTCATCACCATCATCATCATTTGTGACAGTGGCTAGACTGGATTCTGAAAAAATTGGACAGTATAAAAATTGGGACTTTGTACGGGCGCTGATGACCGCGCAGTTTAAACCAAATCTCATCGTAACCCCTTCATATCTGCACCTCCGATACAAGAACTAGTAAAGGAGTCCCTGTGGCGTACTCTGTCATTCGGCACAATTGGTGGGAGACTAGCAGAAGCAGGACAAGGTAGTTACCATCCCATGCGCTGCTGCCGTTAACACCACAACGCAAAACGGTTGAGCTTAGAGACTGCCTTGAGTGGGAAACAGGGATATTGATGAATGACACAGCGTTATGTTCAACGACGGAAAACAGTTCCTCTCCACCCCAAGTGACCTTTGGTGGCCAGTGTGGGGCAACCTAGGGAGAGGACCCATTCTTCCAAGACTTTGAAGAGGTACACTGGTGGTACACTAGGCGTCGTAGTCTGGACAGCCATAGAGTATGACGTCTGATTACGTTATGGCAGCTGTGTCGGCACAACAATTCGTCGCGGACATTCTGCATGTTGCAAACATCCTCGTGTGTCACGTGTTATGCGATCCTATCGTGATGTCATAATTCAACAGATTAATACTCGTTCACAGTTCTCGTAATATTGAGATACACGATTGCTAGCTAGATCACAAGATCCGTCCTAAAAAAATAAGAACGTGTTGGGGATCAGCCCGGACTTCAACGCCGTTCCAGTGCTGGTTCGCAGGGTATCAAGGAACAGTTACAACAGTTGCGATTCTGATGGCCTCAAGAGAGGTTACAGTGGCTTTATGACACCATTTACCATCGAATCAATGTATACATCCAGGCCAGAAGAGGTGCAACGTCATAATGTTAACTATACTGCTAAGTCATTTGTAAATTTGATACGATTTAGTCAAAACTTAAATAATGAGAGAAGCCCCGTTTCCTTTCCTTCTCCGCTCTGCTTACTTCACTTTATGGTCAGGTAGCATTCAATGAGGAAGTTCATCATGAGTAAACTACTACTATTTGAGAAGAATACATATGCCCATACATAAACAGTAGAAGAAATGTTACCTTTATTACCCATTATTAAAGCTGTCTGCGGCTCAGTGCGGTGTGCAACACGCACTAAAAATGTTTATGATTATTATTATTTTCCGATAGAATAAAATGTCTGGCATGTAGCAAAAGTAGTTTTAAATGTAATCTAAAATCATTTCTCCAGGCCAACTTGTTCTATTCTATAGACGATTTTTTTTAAGAACTGGCAGGCTGTTAAAAGAGAGAGAGGGAGATAGAGAGTGAGAGAGAGAGAGAAAACAGTGTAGTTGTATGAGTAGGACTGAGAGAAATAGTATGATTATTAACGTCGAAACTACTGATGTTAAAAATAATATTGTTTATCTATCCTGTGAACTGACACGTTCCATATCATTTTGAGACAAATGTCATTCAAGTGATATTTGGGGCATCCAACTAAGTAGCTAACTGCGAAGGTCTGCAAAACTTAAGGACGAAAGTAACTTTCGCACTTGTTTCAGTGCCAGTTAACACAATGCGATGAAACTTGGGCCATACACAGTAATAACTGCTATAGCTTAGTACAGAAAGTACTGGTAGCTGAAAGGCATGTACGATGAGATGAACAGAAATGACACTTTTATTCAAAGACCGTAACTGCAATGAAGCCATCACGATTTATAGTGGTCCCCTGGACATCACAAAAGGCTTGGTGTGGTTCTTAATAGTGCGTGTGATTACATCGGACGAATAGTCATGATCTGTAACGTGCTTCTAAGCTCGCCACAAGTCTGGTAAAGAGTTCTTTAGGTAGAACGGCTCATTCCTCCACTAGCGCTGCTGACAAGTGCTTCAAGGTCGTTGACTCATGTGGACATTTACCAGTACTCCCCCCTTCCCACAACAGACCCCACAGGTGATCAATGGGATGTAAATCCAGTCCATTCACCAAATACGGTCTCGGTCCACCTGCGCTTCTGGATGCAGTCGCGTGCTGTAGCCCAGAAAGCTGAAGTCATAGCCGTATGCACTTCCGAAATGCGGGGAAGAGTATAGTCACAGTAACGTTTACCACTGAATATACAGTGTTCAAAGATTTGAAGGTCAGTGCCCCATGCAACAATATGTCCACCCAAACAAAACACCTGGACCACTTAAGCGACCTTGTTCGACAATGCTTGTGGGGACATTCAATGCTCCCACCTCTCACCACATGTGGGTAAGTGCAGGATCACTACTCAGACTGAGTCTGTACGCACCCCACACAAGCACGTGATCCCACTCTCCGTACTTCCAGTCGGTATGATCTTGGCACCATCGGAAACGGCCCGCCGACGTGTGTGTGTCAACGGAGCACAACAGACTGGTGGAGGCCACCCCCATGCACTTGCCGTGCCATTGTGGAGCGTAAGATTGCGTGCATTGCAGTCCTGTTATATTAATTTGCTATTGCACCCACTGTTTCATGTGGATCCTTTCTTGGGTGTTGCACACTGTAGAGGTCATTGCTTCTGTAGTTTGCCATGGTCGACCACTTCCTCTCTTTCAGGGAACAGTGCCTGTGGTTCCCATTGCTCCGGACGCACGTAACACAGCGCTGGGTAGCCTCGGCTACAATCCTCACATTCCGCCCTACAATTTCCCGACGATGCTTCCCCGTGTGAAGTCATCTACGTTACAATGTAGAATACCACCGCATTGTTCTGTAAATGCTTACTGATTTAATCATACAATCTTTTCCCGTTTCTTCAGTGACCTCGTGCTGAGGGATCAGCCTCGTGTGGCGCTATCAAAACTATGGTTCGGTAGTTCTGGTACACTACACAAATGCATGGTAAATGGTAGGTTTAGCAGCAGTATTGTTAGCACCAAAAAAAGCACCCCGTCTTCAGGCCCAAGTGACCCATCAGGACCACCCGACCGCCATGTCATCCCCAGATGCAGACGAGGATAGGCGGGGCGTTTGGTCAGAACACCGCTCTCCTGGTCGTTATGACGGTTTTCTGTGACCGGAGCCGCTCCTATTAGGCCGAAAAAGGGCTCTGAGCAGTATGGGACTTAACATACGAGGTTATCAGTCCCCTAGAGCTTAGAACTACTTAAACCTAACTAACCTAAGGACATCACATACATCCATGCCCGAGGCAGGATTCGAACCCGCGACTGTAGCAGTCGCGCGGTTCCAGACTGAAGAGCCTATTCGGTCGAATAGCTCCTCAATTGGCATCACGAGGCTGAGTGCACCCGAAAAATGCCAACAGCGCATGGCGGCCCGGATGGTCACGCATCCAAGCGCCGGACACGCCCGACGGCGCATAACTTCGGTGATCTGACGGGAACCGGTGTGTCCACTGCGGTAAGGCCGTTGCCCAGAATTGTTAGGGAGAAACATAATATGTTAGAGAGGATCTGCTAGCCGACGACTTCTCTCCAGTCTGTATTTTACGCTAATGAGGCAAAACAGTACGATCACCTGCTCAATAGCTTGTTTGTCAGTCTTAGGAACAAAATACATCACTGATTCAGTATATCATTTACCCAATAGTTTGTTGGTAGTTTTTGGAGGTATGTGGCACAGCTCACGTAATGTGCCTAAATAACGGGCCGCTGTTTCTGTACGCGGTCATGGTGACCGTTAGTGATCCGGAAGGGTTCCATAGGATTTACATCAGGTGAGTTTGGTCGCTGAGACATCAACGTGAGTTCACTGTAATTCTCTTCAAATCATGGTTCAGGCTACGAGACACAGACTATTACACTGCTGAAAGATGACATCGTCGTCAGGGAAGGCATCAAGCATGAAGGGTTGCAGGTAGTTCGCTGCTGTCAGCGTGTCTTCGATTACTATCACAGGTCCCATGCTTGCGCAGGAGAATGTGTCCCATAGCATAACACTGCTCCCACCATCCTGTGTCCGTGACGCGCTGCACGTTTCGAGCAGCCGTTCAACTCCATTACGGCGTTTGTGGAGACGTCGAACGACCTATTGTACAAAAAATGTTATTAACCCAAAGACCCGGCACGTTTTCATTGATCAGCGGTCGAATTCCGATGGTCCCGTACCCACTGAAATCGTAACTGACGATATCATTGGGTCAACACGTGAACATGTATAGATGATCTGCAACGCAGCTCCATGTTCAACAATATACCATGAACGATGCGCTCCGAAACGCTTCTGCGTGCACCAGTATTGTGCTCTTCCGGCAGAGATGCCACAGATCACCATCTATCCTACTTTACAAAGCAGACAAGCCTCCAAGCCCCACGTTCTTAGAAGAGTTGTGGACGTCCAAAATTTTAGCGCCTAGTGGCTATTCACTGTCCTTCCGTAGATGCTCACAGCAGTAGCATGCGTAAATTCGACCAGCTTCACGGTTTTCGAGATACTCGTTCATAGGCTCTGCGTAATAATAATCTGGCCGGTATCAAAGTCGTCTATTTCAATGAATTTCCCCATTTGGGGCCCATATCTTCGCTCGAGTAATCCCCCGTCCGTGTCTGCTCCCCTCATGTACTTCTGTTACTGCCCGGACGCCACCAGATGACGTGCAACGTCGCAGTGGGCAGTGGTCATAATGCTTTGTGTATATCCTTAACTAACCAATTCCGTCCGGAAAGGTCTCGGAAGGCCCAGCTTTATCGGCCGTCCAACAACTCATCCTCAGCCGATATACGTCACTGGGTGCGGATATGGAGGGCATGTGGTCACTACACCGCTTTCCTGCCCTTTGGCAGTTTTCGTGGCCAGTTCCGCTATTTTCCATTCAGGTAGCTCCTCAGGTGGTGTCACAAGTGGTGAGGGCATCCTGCTTGGCAGTAGCGCTCGGCAGACCCGGACAGTGACAGACACATCCAAGTGATAGCCAAGCCCGACACTACTTAATTTCGATGATCTGACGGGAACCAGTGTTACCACTGCAGCAAGACCGTTGGCATTTTATATCCTTACAGAATATAAATTGCATTTTATACGTAATTAAAATTTAGTTGATCGTGTAACATCTCGTTTTTATGTAACCTAAGCAATTACTTTAGATGCAGGCATAGTTTACATGCATAAACATAAAAATTTATGTAATTATGGTTGTTATTTTGTACCCAACAGAATGTTCTTCATGATCATCAAAGGCAAGAGTTTCCTGCTCTTATTCATCAATGCGGAAGTTATTTATGAATAACAGAAATATCTTTTATGTAAGTTTGACGAACTATTGAAGCGATGTGTGGTATATTTTTGTTTTGCAGTTTTTGTATTTTACCTTTTTGCGGAGGATACTGTGTTCTCTAGCGCTATGTGATAAATCTGTACTGTTTTACCGGCCGGTGTGGACGCTAGGCGCTACAGTCTGGAACCGCGCGACCGCTACGATCGCAGGTTCGAATCCTGCCTCGGGCATCGATATGTGTGATGTCCTTAGGATAGTTAGGTTTAAGTAGTTCTAAGTTCTAGGGGACTGATGACATCAGCAGTTAAGTCTCATATTCCTCAAAGCCATTTGAACCATTTTTTTGTACTGTTTTCTTTATTCTTGCTACAGTATCCCTCTGTTTCACCCAATTAGCATTAAAAATCAACAATTTTGCATAAAACCTGAATTAAACACTGATAGCTTCAGTTTTGCTATAAATACTGTTTATTTTCAAGTAACAGACAGGAGGATAACTACGTAGGAGATGAACATTGCGTAAGTTATCGGGCACTTTATAGTTCCTCACTGTTTCTAGACGTTTCACCGCTTCTAGTTTTTAGGGATATCTAGTAAGGCACTGGTTGCGTACATAAAGAAAGTTCGTTATAAAGAAACACCGGCCTGACGTGCAACAGACCCAACGTACGGGAAATGTGGGTTCGACCTTAACTGACCAAAGCTATTAGGAAATCACTGCAGTCTACACTTACTTACGGTAGCTATAACAGTATTACAACTGTACGCTGACCACAATTTATTGGTTATGAACAGTAGATTAAAACTGAGAAACTGGAAAAAGGTGAGAATGTGAGAATATGGGACATGGATAAACTGAAAGAGCCAGAGGCTGAAGAGAGTTTCAGAGAGAGCATTAGAGAAGTACTGACAAAAACGGGGGAAAGAAATACAATAGAAGAACAATGGGTAGCTTTGAGAGATGAAATAGTGAACACAACAGAGGACCAAGTAGGTAAGAAGACGAGGACTAGTAGAAATCCTTGGGTAACAGAAGAGATATTGAATTTAACTGATGAAAGGAGAAAATATAAAAAAGCAGTAAATGTAGCAGGAGAAAAGAAATACAAACGTCTCAAAAATGAGATCTACAGGAAGTTAAAAATGGCTAAGCAGGGATGGCTAGAGCACATGTAAGGATTTAGGGGCGTATCTCAGTAGGGGTAATATAGATACTGCCTACAGGAAAATTAAAGAGTTCTTTGGAGAAAAGAGAATCTCCTGTATAAATATCAGAACTCAGATGGAAAACCTGTCCTTAGCAAAGAGGAGAAAGCAGAAAGGTGGAAGAAGTCTAAGGGGAAAGCAGAAAGGTGGAAGGAGTCTATAGTGGGTGTATGCAGGGGTGTTGAACTTGAGAGCAATATTGTGCAAAAGAAAGAAGACGTAGATGAAGATGAAATGGGAGATATGATACTGCATGAAGAAGTTGACAGGGCACTGGATGACTTAAGTCAAAACAGGGTCCCTGGAGTAGACAGCCATGAGGTAGCCAAGACAAAATTCTTCCATTTGGTGAGCAAGATGTATCAGGCAGGCGAAATACACTTAGACTTCAAGAAGAATATAAAAATTCCAACCGCTAAGAATGCAGGTATTCACAAGTGTGAAATAAGTCAGGGTTGCAAAATAGTAACATGAATTCCAAAGAGAGGAATGGAAAACTATTGGAAGCCGAGCTCGGGAAAGATCAGTTTCGATTCCGTAGAAATGATGAAACACACGAAGCAATACTGACCCTACGACTTATCTTACGAGTAGAACATAGGTTTAAAAAAGGGATACCTACATTTCTATCATTTGTACACTTACAGAAAGCTTATGACAATGTCGACTGGAGTGACCTCTTTCGAATTGTGAAGGTGGCAGGCAGCGAAAGGCTGTTAACAGTTTCTACAGAAACCAAATGTCAGTTATAAGAATCGAGTGACACAAAAGGAAAGCAGTGATTGCGAAGGGAGAAAGACAGGGTTGTAGCCTATTCCCGATGTTATTCAATTTGCATATTGAGCAAGCAGTAATGTAAACAAAATAAAAATATGGAGTAAGAATTAAAAGCCATGGAGAAAAAATATAAACTTTGAAGTTTGCCGACGACACTGTAATTCTGTCAGAGACAGCAAAGACCTGGAAGAGCAGTTGAACGGGTCAAATGGCTCTGAGCACTATGGGACTTGACTTCCGAGGTCATCAGTCCCCTAGAACTACTTAAACCTAACTACCCTAAGGACATCATACACACTCATGCCCAAGGCAGGATTCACACCTGCGACCGTAGCGATTGCGCGGTTCCAGACTGTAGCGCCTAGGACCGCTCGGCCATCTGGGCTGGCCAGTTGAACGGAACGGACAGTTTCTGAAAGGAGGGTTTAAGATGAACATCAACAGAAGGAAAACGAGGATAATGGAATGCAGTCAAATTAAATGAGGTGATGCTGATGGAATTAGACTAGGAAAGGACACACTTAAAGTAGTAAATGAATTTTGCTATCTAAGAAGCAAAATAGCTGATGATGATCGAAACAGAGAGAATATAAAATTTAGACTGGCTACGGCAAGAAAAGCGTTTCAGAAGAAGAGAAATTTGTTAACATCGAGCATAGATTTAAGTGTCGGGAAGTCCTTTCTGAAAATATTTGTATGGATTGTAGCTGTTTATGGAAGTGAAACATGGATGATAAATAGTTTAGACAAGAAGAGTGTAGAAGCATTCGAAATGTGGTGCTACAGAAGAATGCTGAATATTAAATGGGTAGATAACATAACTAATGAGAGGGTACTAAATAGAATTGGGGAGAAGAGGAATTTGTGGCAAAACTTGACCAGGAGAATGGATCGGTTGGTAGGACACGTTCTGAGGCATCAAGGGATCACCAATTTAGTGTTGGACGGAAGTGTGGAGGCTAAAAATCGTTGACGGAGGCCAAGATTCAGACGTATGTAGGTTGCAGTGGTTATCCGGAGCCGCGTGAGATTAGGCGAGCGGTCTAAGGCGCTGTATTGATGGACTCTGCGGCTGGTCCCGGCGGAGGTTCGAGTCATCCCTCGGCCGTGAGTGTGTGTGTTTGTCCTTAGGATAATTTAGGTTAAGTAGTGTGTAAGCTTAGGGACTGGTGACATTAGCAGTTAAGTCCCATAAGATTTCACACTCATTTGAACATTTTTTGGTTATCCGGAGATGAAGAGGCTTACACAGGACTGAGTAGCACGGAGAGCTGCATCGAACCGGTCTCTGGACTGAAGACCACAACAACAACAACGCTGACATTACACCATGTGGCATGTAATTTTCTGTGCAAGACTGCGAAGGCTCTGTCAACATGTTCGTGCGCTTTCAATCGTTTCCACCGAGTTGTTCAATACGTTATGTTACGCCGTCTGTCTCGTTGTTAAGTCTTTCAGAGCACTGCGGGTGTGCCTGGAGTGAAACAATTTAGTCTTGGTTTACAAGCGTTCCCGATTAAGTGTCCACATGCATGTAGCACATGGGTGGGAGCTCAGGTCTGGATGACCGAATGCACAGGGCTAGTGAGTCAGTTAGCAGCAGTAATAAGAACAGGTAGATGAATGTTTGTGGGGCGACGGTCGAATACGGGGCGGCCCCGTCATAGCTCGCTAATTGCGGGTGTGCCATTCGTTTCCCGGCGGCCCATTTCTGTCGCGGCGGCCGCGGGCGCATGATAGCGCCTAATTCATCAGAGGCGGCCTGATTAGCGGAGGCGCGCACGCCACGCACTCGCCTAATGGCGGCGGCCAGGTCTGCGCCCGCCCGCTGCCGCACTCGGCGCGGTCACGCTCGCCGCTGATTTACCGGCGCACAGTGGCAGCAGCGGCTCGTATCCATCAGCTCGCGTGAGCACCGCCGCAAATTTATGCACGGCTCTGTCGCGGCACAGTGCGGAACGACACGGGCCGGCGCTTTCACTGGCTTTAATACGACGCCGAATCGCGTGTCGTTCGCAACCCACACAGGCCTGCCCGTGCTATTCGAAGAATAATAATATTGAGAAAAGTTAGCGCCGCTCACGAATGACCTCTGTAGTGGTTACCAGCGACCGAGGCTTTCTGCAGCTACGCTGCTACTAGTTCTGCACCAGTCAAGACAGAATATCCTTGAAACTTCCCGGCAGATTAGAACTGTGTGCCGGACCGAGACTCGAAGTCGAGACCTTTGCCTTTCGCGGGCAAGTGCTCTACCATCTGAGCTACCCAAGCACAACTCACGTCCTCACAGCTTTACTTCCGCTAGTACCTCGCCTCCTACCTTCCAAACTTTACAGAAGCTCTCGTGCGAACCTTGCAGAACTGGTAGCCGGCACGGTAGCTCAGCGTGTTCGGTCCAAGAGCTGGTTGGCCTCTGTAATAAAAAACTGAGTGGAAGGGTCAGCAAACGAAGATGACTGAATGTAATGTGACGTCCGCAACGACCGAACAAAACGACCAAAAAAAATTAATTAATTTTTTAAAAAATGGTAGAGTCTCGGTCCGGTACACAGTTTTAATCTGCCAGGAAGTTTCGTTTCAGCGCACACTCCGCTGCAGAGTGAAAATCTCAATCCAGAATATCCTTGATCCAGTATCTGCACCTTAAGGCGGGTAGGACGTCAAACGGGCCGACTTGGAGCAGGAGACTCACCACAGGACATTTTAATTTCGACTCTCTCTACTTTTATAAGTAAATTCATAACACTTTATCACCATGGCCAGGTAGGATTGAGGCCTCACACTCATCGCAGTGGAAGTTCAAAAACGTAGCAAAATACCTTTTTTTACGTGTGAAGTTTCATCATTTTTTCACTTATTACTGGCTTCATTTGTTGCTATAGGTACACTTTTCTTCCTAAGTAAGAGAGATTCTTCCACGAATTTTTCATAGCATACAAACAGTAGTTACAGGTGTACGAAACTCTAGAATTTTCCAAATCTATTAAAAACTGTGCAAAAAATTGAGATAATTAACTATAAAACTTGAATTTTTTCTAAACATGAAGTTTAAAAAGTAACAGTTAATTCATTTTTTCATAAATTAAATAACTTCTAGAGTTTCATACACCTGTAAATATAGTTTGTATGCTGTGCAAAAGTCATGGAAGAATCTCTCTTACTTAGGAAGAAAAGTGTACCTATAGCAACAATTGCAGCCATCAGTAAGTGAAAAAATGATGAAACTTCACACGTAAAGAAATGCGTTTTTCAGCTTCCACTACTATGAGTATGAATCCTGAATCCTTCCTGGTCATGCTGTTAAGGTTTTATGAAATTATTTATTAAACGTATAGACAGTGGAAATTAAAATCTCCTGTGGTGCCTCTCCTGCTCCAAGTCGTCCCGTTTGACGTCCTACCCCCCTTAATGTGAGACTTATCTTACAAAATTGGATGTCAACCTAATGCTAATTACTCCCTGAGAGGAAAAAAGAAATTTTCTTGGAGGGATGGGAGAAGGGGTTGGGATGGTGGTAGTGGGTGGATGGGTGGGTGGGAGGGGGGGGGGGGGGGGGGGAGCGAGGGTAAAAGCGTAAGGCTTCGACTGCGTTTTGATCACGAAACTAAACTGTTTTCTAAAGACCCCTCTAGCGGTAAAATGAAATTCTCTGAGAGGTATAAACATAAGCATTCCATCTCGAAACTGGCTTTCAGAAGATCATTACTAGTATCACCGGCTGATAAGATGGTAATATTGGTTGCGTAAGTTACCAATAACCATATTTTTCTTCAAATACCGTGTGACACAATGTGATAGAGGCTACAGCTTGTGTATCCAGCGTGTAACCATCACCTCCCTCACATATTCTACCCGCTACACACACACACACACACACACACACACACACACACACACACGCACACACATTGTAATTTTTAGCATCCAAATATGACAGTAAAGTTGAAATATATAAGTCACATGTGTTTAAGGGGAGTAGGACGTCAAACGGGCCGACTTGGAGCAGGAGAGGCACCACAGGACATTTTAATTTCCAGTGTCTATACTTTTACAAATACATTCATAAATCTTTGTCAGCATGACCAGGAAGGATTCAGAATTCACAGTCATAGCAGTGGAAGTCCGAAAACATAACGTAATAATTTTCTTTACATGTGAAATTACATCATTTTTTCACTTACTAATGGCAGCATTTGTTGCTATAGTTACACTTTTCTTCATAAGTAAGAGAGAGATTCTTCGATGAATTTTGCACAGTATGCAAACCATACTTAAAGGTGAATGAAACTAGAATTTCCCAAATCTATTAAAATCTGTGGTAAAAATTGAGGTAATTAACTATAAAATCTGTGTTTTTTCTAAACATGAAGTTTAAAATATAACAGTTCATTAGTTTTTTCAGAAATTAAATAAATTCTAGAGTTTCATACACCTATGAGTGTGATATGTATGCTGTGCCAAATTCATCGAAGAACCTCTCTAACTTATGAAGAAAAGTGTACCTATAACAACAAATGCAGCCATCAGTAAGTGAAAAAATGATGAAATTTCGCACGTAAGAAAATTTATTTTGTTAAGATTTCGAACGTCCACTGCAGTGGGTGTGAATCCTGAATCATTCCTGTTGATGCTGACAAAGTTTTATGAATTTATTTGTAAAAATATAGACACTGGAAATTAAAATGTCCTGAGATGCCTCTCCTGCTCCAAATCAGCGCGTTTGACGTCCTACCCCCCTTAAATATCTAATGCAAATTCTATCTCCGAGTTGTTGGTAGTTACTGTAGTGGATCAGAAATTGCTTGATTATTCACTTTACTATAATAATTGAACTAATTGCTCCTTACACAGCATTATTATTATTATTATTATTATTATTATTATTACACAACCTTCCCCTTCAACCCTTATGCCAGAAGCTTGCGCGCTTCCACGTATTTTATACGTTTTTTTTCCTGCCGAAACTTTATGAGTAAATTTCTTAGTTATACATATATTACTTACAAACATTATTTATTTTGTTTATTTTCTTTAATGCGTACACATTGTTTATAATAGTAAACACAACAGATGAGTTCACTGTGTTGTAGTACTGTAACACTAGTCAGATATACCCCAAGCGATTCGTACTGATCCAAGTCAAGCAGATGTTTTTTAATTGGCAGATGGATATTTTATTAATACCAGTGATATCCAAATGACCACTAAGACCTTTTGGCATTGGTTCTGATGTTATTATTGTGATTATTAATATTATTATTACTAGAAGCAGTGATCTGGCAAATCATTGTCGGTGTGATGTTTCTACTCTCTGCCATTTCAGAGGTAATGATTCCAACAATCAAGTGATTCGCGAACAATAGACCTAATACAGGGCACACATTTTAACTTGGTTGATTCTAACTAAGGGTGTAGGATTTGGGTAAAGCAAGTGTCACTAGGGAGAGGAAGGGGACAGAGGAAGCATGTTTTGTAACAAATGTCTCTCCTCAATAGGGATAGTTAGCTTCCTTTTCCGAGACGGAGATGTAGGTGGTATTAGGGCTGCACTGAGAATTGCTCTTTCGTTCTGTAACAAAAGGTTGTTAGAAATAAGCAGTACCAATTCTCTCATTGACTCATTAGTTCTTGGCCTAATAAAACACTCACAAACACAAAATGTCATTTGTCTTTCGTAGTTTCAAAAATAAGAAAACTCTTTTGCGTTCTCAAGTTCACTTAGGCGCTAATGCTGATTTGGGTGGAACTTGGTGGGAGGGGGGAAGTGGATGGGAAGAAGAGGTATCTGAATACAGTCAGAAGTAATGGTGTCCAGAAAGCTTGGGAACCTCTGTCTTAGAAGGTATATTGAAGAAATGGAAAAGTAGAATATCTGAATTTGTAGATTAGACAAATCTATTCGCGATGTTGACTGAAATTCAGTCTCTGAAATTTTGAAAGAACAAGAGATAAAATACAGGTAGCGTAAGGTCATTCACAATTTGGATAGTAACCAGACTGCAGATATAAGAGTCGAAGAATAGGAAAGGGAAGCAGTGCTTGAGAAGGAAGTGAGACATGGTTGTAGCCTATTCTCGATGTCATTCGATATTTACATTGAGCAAGCAGTAACGGTAACCAAGTAGAAATCAGGAAACAGAATTATAGTTAAGAGGAAGAAAAGAGAGCTAGAGGTTTCACGATTACATTGAAATTCTGCCAGAGACGTCAAAACACTTGGAACGGCAGTTGAATAGAATAGGTGGTCTTATCAGTCGATCATCAGCAAAAGTAAAACAAAGGTGATGGAATGTAGTCGAATACAATCAGGCGATGCTGAGGTAATTATATTAGAAAATGAGGTACTAAAAGTAGTGGATGACTCTTCTTATATGCGCAGCAAAATAACTTATGATGGTCGAAGTAGAAAGAATATCAAGTGTAGACTGGCAATACTGAGAAAAACATTTCTGAAAGAGAAATTTGTTTACATCGAATTTAAATTTAAAAGCCTTGAAGTTATTTCTGAAGGTATTTGTCTGGAGTTCAGTGAAACGTCTACTATTAGCAGTGCAGAAGACTTCATCTTTCGAAACAACGTTGGAATTCTTATGGATGGCGATCCGCCATCTCATCGGGACTCTGTTATTCTAAACTGGTTTGAAGAACATTCTCCATAGTTACGGCGCATGATTTGACCACTAAGACCGGCCGGCATGAATGCCATCGAACAATTGTGGGACATAATCGAGAAGTCAGTTCGTCCACAAAATCGTGCACCGGCAACACTTTTGCAATTGTGGATGTTATGATGCTCTTGTGCCCTGAGGACCTGAACGCGCTGAACATGGTACGGATGCGACACCTCCTCATGAAGTACCACCCTGACCAGAGGATGACTAACACCTTCAACTGCTGCTATTTGTCACAGGTATAGAGGCAGCATTTCTATAGGGGACTTTCAACGACTTGTTGAGTCCATCCCATGTCGAGATGCTGCACTAAGCCTGGCAAAATGAGATCCGACACGATATTGGGAGGAATCTCATGGCTATTGTCGCCTCATTATACGCAAAAGGTCGTTTATACAGCTGCTTTTGTGCAGTGCGCTCTTTTCATGCCAGTGACACGGAAACGAGAGGGAAAAAAGATGAACATGCTCCTCGTTGTTAAAGGACTATGACTGAAAAGTGTGGTACCGACTGCCCCATCCTGCCTTCCTTAGCACCTTGAAAAAATTACACAAAAACAATGGCCTGCGAACATATTCGCACTTTTGTATGCTCAGAGAAACGGAGACAGTGGTAGCTGGAAAGAGGCGGAGAAGTAATAAATACTGCAAGAGAGTAGACAGAGGTTGTGGTGCAGAATGTGCGAAGGAGAGCATGGCAGAGTGAGAGAGAGGGACATAGTGGCAGTGGAACATAGCAGATAGGAGAGAACAATGCTATGAAATGAGAGAAGGAGTGGAATAAAGAGAAGGAGAAGTGATAATGAGAGAGAGGGAGAGAGAGACGATGACAACGAGGAAGACGGAGATAATGGCAGTGAGAAGAGACAGCAGCAGTGGGAAGGAATGAATGATATAGCATCAGTAAGAGAGAGCAAAAGGAACTCACTGAGAGAAAGAGGGGGCATCAGTAATAGAATGGAACGAGGGGGACTGTGGCTGTGAGATAGGGGAGAATGTCAGGTCGAGAGACGCAAAGAGATCATGATAATGATTTCAGAGGAATAAGTGACAGAGAATGGGCAATTCTGAGTGGATGGGCATGAGAGACGTACGGCGATGGACTAATGAATATGGGTGAGTTACAGTTAGGGCAGCTGTGGTAGTGAGAAGTGTGGTGGAAACTAAAAAGAGAGTAAATATGTTCGCATGTCAAACTTTTTGCTAAGATTTTTAAAGATACTGAGGTGGGTAGAATGAGACAGCTGTTACCCCACATTCCAGCCAGATTGTTTTAGTAAAAAGGACCATATTTGACTTTTTTCCACTGGGCTGTATCCAAACTGGTCTGTATCCAAATGTAACTAGATTTTCAGATTGACCACACTAGATACTTTATACGTAAACGCGAAATGCGTCTTGTGATATATACTATAAGTAATTTTAATATATTTAAGACGTAAAAACAAATAATAATTTATTATAACATCTGCTCCGGGCGACGGCCACGTAAACAGTCATAATACAGAGGGGTCCAAAAAAATGTATCCACTGTTTAAAAGTCCATAACTTGCAAACCAACTGACGGAGTTGTCTCATTTCTGGCGAAAGTGTAGCTTAAACTCGAACTTTAAAGATATCACTAGGTGTTCGAAATGGTCACCATTAACATCCACACACAAACGATGCCGCCGAACTGCAGCACGAAGTACTGACTGCAATGTGTTCAGTTGGATATTTGCACATGAATATACTATAGATTCTCGAATTTTATCCAATGTGCGTGGCTTTTGTCGATAAACGACTCCCTTTTGTGTTCCCCACAGGTAAAAGTCCAGAGGAGTTAGGTCTGGGGAACGTGGTGGATACTCCACGGCACCTCTACGGTCTATCCATCTTCCTGGTAGATTTTCGTCGAGATACGCCCTAACACGATTTTGGTAGTGGGCTGTGGCACTATCTTGTTGAAAGTAAACTCTTCCGTCTCCATACGAGTCTCGGATGGCAGGTAAAATGGACGTCTGAAGCTTCTGATGGTACACCTCACCGGTAACTGTGCCGTCAAAGGAGAATGGCCTAATCGAGCCCTTGTAAGACAACCCACACCACACATTTACTCCTGGCAAATTCACGGCTTTGTATACATGGACGTTTGGATTTTCGGTGGCCCAGTAGATGCAATTGTGGCGATTGACTGTACCATTGAGTTTGAACTGTGCCTCATCAGACCACACAATCATCTCTGCAAACTCTTCATCGTTGCGCACCATGTTAGTAAACTACTCACAGTACTCCATTCTACAATCTGGGTTGACTTCGTTCATTGCTTCTAGCAATCGTGGGATGTAGCACTTCCACTTTGCTGTCTTCAGAACACTAAAGGACGTCGTTTATAGACAAAAGTCACTCACATTGGATGAACTTCGAGAATCCGTCTTACATTCATGTGCAAATATCCAACTGAACACGTTGCAATCAGTAGTTCGTTCTGCAGTTCGGCGGCATCGTTTGTGTGTGGATGTTAGTGGTGACCATTTCGAACACCTACAGTGATATCTTTAAGTTGGACTTCAAGCTACACTTTCACGAAAAATGAGATAACTCCGTCAATTAGTTTGCAAGTTATGGACTTTTAAAAAGTGGATACATTTTTTTGGACCCCTCTGTATATACTACTTACTGGCTGTGCGCTGACCCCTCGCCGCTCCGTATTATATACACTGACGCCATTGGCCATCAAGATGATACGGCGGTCGCTCGGTATCGATGGGTTTCCCACGGCTTGTGGGCGGAGTATGCCGGTACGTCGATGTTTCTGCACAATTTTCAAAGGAGCTGCCCAATCCAACCTGTCGAAACCAGCCCCAATTTTTTTATATAGAGAAAATACGCCGAAAGAACAACAACATCAAAATTTCAGCTGCAGTATTTAAAAAAAGAATATTGAAATTTGTCAGATTCCTAGCTCGCCAGGAGCTTGGAGAATTATAAACCCCTGGCGTAACTGGGGCGTAGCTGAAGCAGACAGCACATGTGATACGCACCGGGAACTATCCTCGGTTGATGGCACGTCGGTAAACAGGTAACACAGCACAATGCGATCGCAATTAGTAAAGCGAATTTCGTTTTCGGTTGATAGTTCCTCTGACACAGCTGTTAACATTTACTATTAGTTCGAATCTGCAACTCATTTAATATCCATAATAATTACCTATTGCCTTTGCGGTATCGCAAAGTGCTAAGAATGGCGTATGCTTGCTAATAGCATCTGTCTTTGTGCCGGTTGCAGACTGTCACAGCAATGTCGAATCCAATTAATGTTTTCAACTTTGCAAAGACAAAATATAAAGAACGTGGTATGGGATCGACATCACCTAATTCTCTTGAAGATCTACATATGTGTTATTTATTAGTTAACTTTTTGGACATTTCGTTAGAAACTGTGGTAGCCTTAGAATAAATAGGAAAGAACTCCGGCAGTTCAGTGAACTCTGGTTCAAACGATGATTCATGTGCTAATTAAAGTCCAAAACAAAGCTGGAGTATCTTCCAAGCCCAAAGTAAATATGTATATTAGTAGCTTCCAATGACGAAAGAAAGACTACACAGTGTATGGCCAAACGAATGAATGAGGAAATGCTTAAGCTTAAGCAGTGTGCAAAGCCGGTTTCGTTTCATAAAATATGAACATAAATAGTATAAATGGAAGAAGTATTTACGTGAAGAGCTAAATATGAGCTAAAATGAAACTCGACCAAGTGTGAAAGAAAAACTATTCGAAAGATTTAGGACTGCTCTCGAGAGTTAATGCATCAGTCCCGAGGGGGATCTGAGACACCGCGCGCTCTGAATTGCAAATGGAATCAACAGTACTGATTTCCAGCCTCATTCACCAGGTTAAAAAGGTTCATGAGATTATATAGAAAAGGAAGTCGAAAAATTACGAAGTTTATCTCAAGTAAACTTGTAGAGGATATGTCATTAAAGGTAATACCGTAGAGGAACTAGTAGCTGAAATGAACACGAAGCTTCTTGTTATCCTTTAAAAGCTGTATATACAGCCAATCATTCAGGTTTCGTGCAAACAATAGTTTATCATTTGGAGCGAAAAAGGACAGATTCCCTTGTGCAGTCGATGAATCCTGTGACACATTTATTCACAATGCCAATGATAAGCATCAATGGTCTGAAAGTAGTATCAGTGCTATTATGGACGCTAAAAAATATATGGAAGTCATAGATTGTGTGATGACTACTTTCTGCAGTTACGTGTTTCGATACACATTATCATCGGATTAATCTGAAAAAAATCCGTAAAGAACCACTAATTGTACGTAGTGCATACTAGTAGTTAATAGCTATTAAAACACAAAGTGCTATGTGGAAACATACCAAGGTTTGGGTGAACATGTCATATTTAGGTATGGAGTCATCTATCTTACCCATAAGACAATGTGAAACTGAATCATTATGGTAGTTGCATCGTTCAGCAAGACAACTACACCATCAGGTTGCAGTACTGGTGGGCATTTATACATGAGACTTAAATACGATTATTGTAATCCCACGAAAATGACGAAAACACGATTTGGATGTCGTTTATAATTACAAAACAAAAACTGTAAGATAACAACTGTATTGGACACCAAATCAAATCTTGTCTTGTAGGGAGAGTGGGGGAAGGGGGGGGGGGGAGGGACGACGACTGTAGGTGGGCGCCACGTAAAGGCGGAAAGGACCAATCTAAGGGCCGGCACTAGGTTCAAAAATGGCTCTGAGTGCTGTGGGACTTACCATCTGAGGTCATCAGTCCCCTAGAACTTAGAACTACTTAAGCCTAACTAACCTAAGGACATCACACACATGTGAGGCAGGATTCCAACCTGCGACCGAAGCAGTCGCGTGATTCCGGGCTGAAGCGACTAGAACCGCTCGGCCACGACGGCCGGCCTCCTGCACTAGGAATAAATTTTTTCGTACAAAACATTTGTGATTAAAATAGATATAGTAAAACATATGTACATTGACTGCCTATATATAACATTAGAAGCAGAAAATATTTTTTATACAAATTTGGCTAAGTAACAAAAATCAATTAAATCCAAGAAATTGAAAAATGAAAGAAATAAAGAAAAACATAAAAATAGTTGCATATGTAGGTATAATTCCAGAAACGTGACCATAATTTCGTATAGTGAAAGTAACCAAGCGTCGTAAGGACCATCGGGTGAAATATTTACCTACAAATAGTACTACTTAGGCTTCATAGACAACATTGATCATTGGTGGAAAATAACAACATAAAAATAAAAGGAGTTACAGCACAAAATAGCAATGACATGGAATGAACATACAATCGTACATCAGCCAAGAACTGAACTTAAAATTGTACTACCAAGGATTCATAGGAAACTTTGGCCAACAGTGTTAAATAACAACATTAAAATGAAAGTTGATGCAAAAGCAATGACATAAAATGAAAAAAATTGAAGAAGATATCACGATAATACAGTTATCTATCCAAAATGAATATATTACAACTGACTCGACGTGTCTTACAACTGAGCCTAGGGAGAAATGGTAGCACACCACAATTTTGAGCATGTCTTTCTGTAATGTAGTAAATTTCACTGGAAATATTAATACTGAATATATGTTCATAATTGGGAAGAAACTAGGATTTCATTGAATAAATTACAATATTTTATATCACAATTGGGAACTTAATTACCAAAAAAATTGCTGCAGTTGACACCAGGCTCCCCCATACCCATGTCCTCCTGAACGTGATCCGGCGCGAGGTTGTCATCCTAGCTTTCGCTACACACCGCTCGATACAGGAGGCAGCATTTGAAGGACTGAAAGCCATGTGTACATTGCAGATCAGTGGAGACCATGCTAAAATGAATCAATCGGAAGAAGAACTGTTTGTACGAATAATTATGTATCTTCACTTCGAACGACGTATGTTTCCTCGTGTAAAAGTGGCTTTACAACCCTACAGATATGGCGTCATCTAAAAGCAGTTTTCACATTATTATGGGAGGCGAGAAATTTTATTGAATGCTTCACTACACTTAACGGTTGTAAGGTGGCTAAGATTTTGCACCTTACAAGCACTCATCAACATACTTTGCCGTGATCTACAAACACAGTTAGGTATCACGTGATGGTTTTACATCGTATATATGAATATATAAAGGAGATTGACATGTACGCCTTGTAAATAATTGTTAACGCTTATTGCATAAAATGTGACGGAGTGTCTTTATTACCAGAACGGCATAGTGAACGATTGTCTATACTAGTAGATTTACACCAAGTGGCCGAAATTGGAACTTTTTTCCTCAGTGTAGGTCGACTCCACATAAATACATAAATTGGCTACCACGTTTCACCACTTTAGACAGTTTTTTTCCCTTCAGTTAAGGAAAACAGTGCAGTCTGTCTATTCAAGGGAGTGGGACGATAAGAGGCAGACGTCGAGTTCCGGGAGTACCGCCAGATGTCTCGCTCCTATAGTCGTGAGGCGAGCACGGCAGGCGGTGTCCTGACCTGCCCCCAGGCTCTCGGCCGCGGGAACAAAGCTGTGTCTCGTTCCGCGCCGTATGGTAATGGGGAGCGCGAGATGGGCGCGCAGATTCGGCTGCCTGCTGCCTGTGGCGCGGCGTGGCCGGGGCGCCCGCGGCGCTATCTGCTATCTAGCGGGGCTCCCGGCGCACAGTAGCCGCGCCATCGCGATGCCAGCGCCGCCGGCGGGCCATCGTCGTACCAGCACTGTGCATCACGCATCCCCTGTTGACGCAGCTCACGAGCACTCCTTCCAGACTCTTACAAGCAGAGCGCATGCGTGACGAGTAGTCTGGCTATAGTACTAACCCTTCTGGAAGAGAACAGTGCTTTCGAATTACAGCTCACAGTAAACTGCTGCTGTCAACAAGGAATCCTCAGGGCAAATCGTGCACTGCTAACGTTCTTTCTGTAATGCATTTTCATGTCATCCCTCTCCTCTTCCAGATTCACTGTACGTACAAACAAACACACAGACACACATGCACACAGACATACTCAGACACACATACACACAGGGCCTATTTAAAGTCTGCAGAGCCGGTACTAGGGATCTGCATCCACATCAAAAGCTAGATAAATATTTTTTTTGTTTTTCCTTCTCCTGGTCGAAGGAAGAAGCACGAAGAAAGTAGAAAGCAGATAAGTTCAAGCAGAGAGGAGATTCCTGGCCAAGAGAAGCGTGCTAGCGTAGTCCGCCCCATTAGCTGGGTGGTAACGTGCTCCCATCCCACGCAAGAGGGGCCCGGGTTCGATTCCCGGCCGATTTGGTGATTTTCACCGCTCGGGGACAGAGTGTTGTGTTGTCCTATTCATAGATCCATCCTTATCGCCTGCGCGCAAGTCGGCCAATGTGGCGTCGACCGAAAAAAGACTCCCAGCTAACGATGCCATACGCTCATTTCCATTTTGGCCACTAAAGTCAAGCAGTGGCCTTAATCTGAGAAAGAAATCTATCTGAAAATTAAGTGAACTGATAAGGAATGAGGAGGCTGTTTGCGGAACCGGCGAAGAACGCGACATACGGAAAACACTGACAATAAGAAGGGACAGAGTAATAGGACGCGTGTTAAGACATCAGAGATTAATTTCGATGGTAATGCAGGTAAATAAAATCTATAGGAGAGGGCAAAAATTGGAATACACCCAACAAATAATTTAGGACGTAGAATGCAAGCGATACTCTAAGATGAAGAGATTGGCAGAAGAGAGGAATTGTGTGTGGATGAATCGAAACATTCAGAAGACTGATGTTAAAAAAAAGGTACCTCATACCACTGATAATCATTCCATTTCTTGTTTCAATCGTAAATGGACCAAGGGAAAAACGACTGTATGCTTCCGAACAAGACTTCACTTACCTTGTTTTCGCAGCTCTTATGCGAGATGTACGTTTGGCGCCGTTAGCATCGCGCTGCAGTCTGTATCAAATTCCGGCTCCCTAAACTTTCTGAATAATGTTACACGAAAAGAACACTTCTCCCCTCCATGGTTCCAGTTCGAGATCCTTGAGCATCTCTTTAATAGTCGAGTGTTGATCGAACCTACTGGTAAAAATTCTAGCAGCTCGCCTCTGAATTGCTACGATGTTTTTTTTTAATATAATTTGACTATGTGAAGATCCCAAAAGTCGAGTAGTATTCGAGAATGGGTGCACAATTGTTCTGTACGCGGTCTCCTTTTACAGATGAACTAGACATCCCTTGTTTTCCTGAAGGTCGTTATTCAAATGGTTCAATTTATAATTTATTTTTCATGATTTCACTTCATACCGAATGTAAAGGCAATGTATAATAATTCTTTTATTATCAATGTAAGTACTAAAATACGCTGAGTGCTAAAATGAACCTCATAATCAGTACCGTTATCCCACATAGAGAACGAATTCAAATGTACAGAGAACAAAGTCATTTTTGGCAGCCTTTCCCTCTTCAGAATTGCGCGTGAGCGTTCAGCTGCCGGTTTGGACATGGGTGTGCGTCTTAAACAGAGCATGAATACCAACATTCAGTTATGATTATCGATATGAGGCAGAGGTCAATAATTGAAAATGAGTTGTCTTTAGTTCATTGAATACATTAATGGTGTTGCTGTATACTGTTTCACTAATAAATGTTCCGAAGCAATGGTTGTACAGTCCGTACACTGTCACGTACTTTGAAAATGCGCCATTGTCACTGTAAATGTACTCCTGGCACAATGAGGTTGTTTATGGAACTTGATGATTATATTGACGATGTGTTTTGTCCGTTAGGCAGATACATCACTGAAAGTTCGCATTCTTCAACCCTTCTGTTTTCACACCAATATTTTCGTAAATGCTTATGATGCATTTGTGTTGATTTTGTCAATCAACTAGTTTCTCCTTCTGCCTCTGGTCCTCTTCACAGTCATCATTCTTCTAGAGCATAAATTATTATTGAATATCTTCTCATCCCATATCCTGACGAACTTCTTTTCGTCCTCTTGTTTTCTAGTCCATCCTTTGTAACACAAACTCATTACTTATGTTATGTGTTCATCTGATACCTTCAAGTCTTCTGCAGATCAATATCTTAAAAGCCTGTATGCTTTTCTCCGCTCCATCGTAATGTTTTTGTTTCAGCGTCATATAATACAACACTCCACACAAAGTACTTCACCAAACTTTCCCTTAATTATTTATTTAACAAATCCCAGATAATATTCCTCCTTGAGTAAAACGTTTCCTTGGAAATGATTGTTCTGATTACATATCATGTTACTAGCTATTTTGTATCACAAGCACGTGAAGTTTTCAACTTATTCCACTAACTCACCATATACGTTTTCTTCATCTTTCTTGTTTGTTTTGCAAAAATCATTATCCTAATCTTTTTCATTTTGAGCTTCATTCCATAAATCTGCAGCTGGTGTTGAGTACTAAGCTTGAATTCATTTGTCTATTCGTAAATGGTCTTAACTGCCTGTTCAGAAGCCTCCTGAATTCGTCATCAATGTAGTTTTGATCAACAATGCTGCAGAATGTTGAACAAACAAGTTGTGTTGTATTGCAGCACATAACTCAAACTGATGCGTTTCTACGGGACGTAGGGCACCAATCACTCAACACGACTGCCAACAAAGAACTGGTATTCCATTACTTCGAAAATGTGCTTGAGCACATTGAAAGATTAACAGCAACCTCTAAACAAGCAAATAAATAAATTTACCACAGCGTTACTAAATTTATTCATTTCGTATCTAGACTTCGGCCTTTGTGTTATTCAGTAACAACCCAGGCCATTAACAACAGTTTTACTTCGTTTTAAAATCATAATAACTGCGGTTATGGTAAGCTAATATTATGTTAAGCTAAGGTCGGCCTTGGGGCCAAGCGTTTCCTAGGCGCTTCAGTCTGGAACCGCGCCACCGCTACAGTCCCAGGTTCGAATCCTGCCTCAGGCATGGATGTCTGTGATGTCCTTAGGGTAGTTAGGTATAAGTCGTTCTAATTCGAGGGGACTGATGACCTCAGAAGTTAAGTCCCATAGTGCTCAGAGCCAATTGAACCATTTGTTAAGCTAATAATTCTATAATATTTGCATACCCTAGCATATTTCATCTATGTCTTGTCAGTGACCATAATCTTCATTGTAATAGATGATTTCTTGGTGTTGTAACAATGCAAACAGGCTGTTTTCAAATATGTAGAGTAAAATGTGTGTGGTGCACTATGGTATCATGTAGGGAGCGTTATTATTTAGTTGTGTATTATATCCAGCTTCTACAAATATTTAGATATATCAACAAGGATACCTTACTGATGACCCTCTTCAATTTTTTCATTCTTATAGAGTTTGGAGGAGAGTGTCGTGACATAGATTTCCTAAATCAGAAGATTGTTTTCTCAACAAAAAAAAAAAACTAAGAGAACCGTCCTTAAAGATGAGATGATTTCCAGTGACTGTTTAGGTCAATAAACTTTGTGTTTATTAATATAACTGCTAGTAATTAAATGTATAATGTAAATTTCAGCAGATGTTAAGCTGCTTGAAGTAATCCTTTTCATTTTAACTGAAACTATATGTTTCATATCAAGTAAAAACCTAAATTATAGAATATTGAACTACATTTTAGTTAAATTATATTTTTCTTTAAGTACTGGTCATAAGGAAAAACTTACAATTTAATAGAGATATGTAAAATATAGTCACCAGCAGCTGAATGTGTAATGCAAATGTAATTACTCTTCTGGTAGTAATGTGTTTCATTTACATGTAAATTATGATTTATATCAAATAAAAATCTTAATTATATAATATTAAACTACATTTTAAAAGAAATTACATGTTCTACATTAATTACTGGTCATACAGAAATAACTTACAATTTGATAAAGACATATAAAGTATTATCACCAGTAACTGATTGCATAATGTAAATGCCATTAATTGTTAAGCTGCTTGTAGGTATCTTCTCATTTACATTTAAATTACATTTTTATGTAAGTATAAATTTTACTTATGAAATATTAAATTATGTTTCTAATTATATTATATGTTATACTTTAATTATTGGACAAAGAGAAACAACTTACAATATGGAAAAGACATGTAAAATACCTCACGGTTAAATTAAAAACTTATATACATCAATAAAGTTGTTCAGTCCCTAAAAATCAAAGAGTGTTGTGTTTTCAGTTTGATATTTTGCGTTTTTGTACAAAAATTTAATTTTTAATACTAGCAAAATCATTTACTTAAAATAAAAAATAACAAGGGAATCCTATTTAAAAATTAGTCAGTGTTAATTAACATTTTCATCCATTAATAAATGGGGAATTTATGTATAACTAAAGTAGTTGTTCCTAATCACATTCAAACCAAGAGCTTTAATTGTATAAGTCTTGTGTGCTATGCACTTATTTCCAAAAACCTTTTATATTATTGAAATGCAATGAATTACAGCGTTTTACAAAGATTTCTGGGTAGCTTAGCCATTATTAATGCATATTTTGTTTGCACAGAACATAATCGTCTTTCTTAATAACATAAATGGTTTTTAAGTTCTTCTAACATAAAGTTTTCGGTGACTACTGAGATTTGCCCGGAGTATTTCTTTTTCCAGTAAATTTGGGGTTAGCAGCCGGATGCCATCAACGTTCTGCCACGATATTTCAGCCCAGAGACGTCCGGCCATCCTCAGGTGAGTAGACGAAGTACTGAAGAGACCTGATGTAGTCATGGTATTTACAGCGAATTGTACTGCCGGAGCATGCGTTAGGAGATGACATACGCGAGGCAGCCAAGTTAAAAAAAAGGCTCTCAGCACTATGGGACTTAACTCCTGAGGTCATCAGTTCCCTACAACTTAGAACTACTTAAACGTAACTAACCTAAGGACATGACACACATCCATGCCCAAGGCAGGATTCGAACCGGCGACCGTAGCAGTAGCGTTGTTCCAGACTGTAGCTTCTAGAACTGCTCGGCCACGAGGGCCGGCCCAGCCAAATTGTGTGTGCTGCCCTCAGTGGTGAAGTAAAAACAATCTAATCGCTAGGTATCGACTGAGCATGTCGATTCTGTTGTGAGCGCGTAATTTTAGTAATTGGATTCCAATTTTGTCCAGATGAAAGCCGTTATCACGATTTATTAAGTTATAAGCAAGAATATTTCTACGGATTCTTTAATGACAGAGTCTCAGAATCTGGAAACCGGTGTTAAATTTTGGTATTATTGTATTCCATTGAATGTCCCATGGAAATGCAATGTTCTGTTAGTGCTGATTTAAAGGTTGCCGATGACGGGTGTGTCTTTCGTGTTCTACACAGCGTTCCTGGACCGTTCGTGTGGTCTGACCTATATATGCAGAGGCACACTCACAATGAATTTTATAAACACCCGCCTTCCGCAATTGCAGATCGTCTTTAACGGATCCGACTAAGGCTCTGCTCTTTGCTGGGGGAAGGAAGATGACATTAATATTATTCTTCCTAAGTAATTTGCCTATTTTAGAAGACACGTCCCGGCATATGGAAGGAACGCAGTTGATTTATAGTCGTCATCAGTGTCCTCAGAGCGTTGCTTCTTGTTGTTATAATTGTTCATGGCCTTCCATATATGACGCGAAGTATAGCCATTCTCTTTAAAAACCTTCTCCAGATGCAATAATTCTACGTGAAGGCGATCAGCAGCCGCAATTACATGCTCCCGATGAATTAAAGGGCTAACAACACCGGCGGTGTGTCCGGGTGATGGCAGCTGAACGCCTGAAGATATAGATATGTATGTGTGGGTTTTCTGTTCACCGAACGTCCCAAAGATCCATCATTCTTATGGCGTACTAACACGTCTAGAAAGGGTAAAGTCCCATATTTCTCAATCTCCGTAGTAAACTTAATGTTTTCATGTAAAGAGTTTAAATGGAAAAGGAATTTTTATAGTTCTTATCTGCCATGAGGCCATACAAATAGAAGTATCATCTACCTAACGCCAGAAAACAGTAGGCTTTAAGGCTGCTGACTCAAGGGCTTTCTCCTCAAAGTCCTCCATAAAAAGATTGGCTACCAAAGTGGACATGGGACTCCCCATGGTGATACCGCCAGTTGTTCAAAAAATTCGTTACTAAATAAAAAATAAGTTCAGGACAGAGTATGTTAGAACAAATCCGTTAAATCATCACTGAACAAATTACCAATAAAATGTAACGAACCAAATAAAGGCACTTTGGTAAAAAGTGAGACCACATCGAAGCTAACTAGTAAATTCGAGCTGCTCAGGTTAATAGTCTCCAAACGATTGATAAAATCCTTGGAATTACTTATATAGTGGTAGCACTTACCCACATACGGCTTGAGTAAGGAGACCAGATGTTCTGCAGTCGAATAAGTAGCAGCACCAATATTACTCACTATCACCCGTAGTGGAACGCCATCCTTGTGAATCTTGGGCAGTCCATAAAGTTTTGGTTGTACAGCACTGAGTGGTCGCAGCCTCTTGATAATTTGTTTAGGTAAAAAAGAAATAATAATAATAAAAAAGTTCAAATCTCTCTGAGCACTATGGGACTTAACTTCTGAGGTCATCAGTCCCCTAGAACGTAGAACTACTTAAACCTAACTAACCTAAGGACATCATACACATTCATGCCCGATGCAGGATTCCAACTTGCGACCGTAGCAAAGAACTATAGTTTAAAAGAGTAGCAGTTTTCTGGATATACGACTCGTTGGGTCCTTACCGATTTTGCGGTACATAGAGTCACTTAGTTGATAATATACCTGCTTGTTGTAGGCTTCCCGTTGTCAAAAGGACCGTAGCATTACCCTTATCAGCAGCGAGTACGACCGTGTCATTATATTCACGGAGGTTGGGAGGAGCAGCTCTTTCCGCCGGAGAGACGTCACTCCGTGGCGGCGCACATTTCAGCAAGGTACGACACGATTCCCGTCGAACTTCGTCTGCAGAATCCGTGGACAGAGGTCTAATAGTCTCCTCAATAGAACTGATGAATTCCAGTAAAGGAGTTGAAGAAGGTGTAGGAGCAAAGTTTAAATCTTTCGCAAGCACTGACATCATCGCATCGTCAAACGATTTCTCCGTGAGATTCACAAAGGATCGTCCAGAAGGAACTTCTTGCGGTTTACGTGTTGCGAGACGATTAAACTTAGTACTTTGCTATTTGTACTATCTCTGCGAGCCCAGTCCGCCCTGGCCCATGTCAGACCATCAATCCAATCCCAACTAAGGGAGGAGCATCTTGTCGCAGTCTTCAGATGTAAATAAAATAGATCCTTGGATATCACTAACTCTCGACATGTAGAACGGATGCGTTCTTTAACCAACGCCATACTTGTCCTGCTGTTAATCTTACTCGCAGCACCACTGTTAGTAAAGTAAACAACTCTAGGGAACACTGCAATCAAGTTATTGTTTCTACATTTCAATAAGAAATTAAGTGAGCACAGTAACCTGGCTCTTTTCTCAAGTAATTTATCAAATCTGTACATACCCTGAACCATCACCTCCCCGTAGAGGTATTTGATGTGACTGCTGAAATTTTCCCGGCGTAATTTCAGGGACTTTACCCTTTCTAGACGTGTTAGCACGCCATAAGAATGATGAATCTTTGGGACATTAGGTGTACAGAAAAAACCACACATACAGATCTGTATCTTCACGCGTTCAGCTGCCATCACTCTGCACAAACCGTCGGTGTTCTTCGCACTTTAATTCATCGGGCGCATGTAATATGGGACGGTGATAGCCTTCAAGAAGAATTAGTGAATCTCGAGAAGGTTTTTAAAGACAATGCCTATACTTCCCGTCAAATACGGAAGGCCATGCACAATTTAACTACAAGAAGCAACGCTCTGAGGACACTATAAATCACCTACGTTCCTTCCATATGCCGGGAACGTGTCTTCTAAAATAGGCAGATTGCTTAGAAAGAATAATATTAATGTCATCTTCCTTCCACCAGCAAAGAGCAGGGCCTTAGTCGGATCCGTTAAAGACGATCTGCAATTGCGGAAGGCGGGTGTTTATAAAATTCCCTATTAGTGTGGCTCTGCAGATACAGTCAGACGACACGAATGGTCCAGGAACGCTGTGTAAAACACGAAAGACACACCCGTCAGCGGCAACCTTTAAAATCAGCAGGAGCAGAACATTGCATTTCCATGGGACATTCAACGGAGTACAATAATACCAAAATTTTAGCACCGGTTTCCAGCTTCTGGGACTCTGTCATTAAAGAATCCGTAGAAATACTCTTGTTGATAGCTTAATAAATCGTGATAACGGCTCTCAGCTGGATAAAAATTGGAATCGACATGCTCAGTCGATACTCAGTGATTAGATTGTTTTTACTTCACCACTGGGGGCAGCACACACAACTTGGCTGTCTCGCGCATGTCACCTCCAAACGCATGCGCCGTAAGCCGCCAGTACACATGCGTGGAATTCGCTACAAATATCATGACTGCATCAGGTCTCTTGAGTATTTTGTCTACTCACTTGAGGATGGCCATACGTCTCTGGGCCGAAATATCATGGCAGAATGTTGGCGGAATCCGTCTGCAAACCCGAAAATTACAGGAAAAAGATAACGTTTTATTTTTCTAGCCACGACATATTTGACTTGTTTTCAAATCTAATTAGAGAAATTAAGTTGCACAATCAGGTCAGTTGTCGCAGAATGTAAGTTTTCCCCTAAAATAAAAATCTGAAGCATCTAAGAAGAAAATAAACATTTGATATTTATGTTATTGATATGAATGATTTGTTTAGATTTCTTGTAGGTGAATGTGACTCCTCCAAATTTTTGTTACTTAAACTGAACTGTGATGTATGTCATTTTCTTCTCTATAGAACTTGGTCTGTCGTATACATGAAGTTAAAAATCTATACTGTATTTCAGGGGATTATTGTTCACATCAAAAAAAGAAAAAATGTCTAACAACCATGGTTTCTACAAATCATACATTCTAAACATATGATCTCTTGTTCAGAGGAGGTGTTCAACATGATGTCCATTCATATAAAAGCATGACTCTGTCTTTAAGTGTAAACTCACACACTCCTGAAAATCGCCATGGTGGGTTCTGAATGTGCTGAGATGCACGGAAGACACAATTGTGTAGTGTCTGCACACCGTTCGTTGGAGTGGCATAGACCAGTTGTTTCATGTGTCCCCATAAAAACAACTCTAGCGGGTTTAGTTCTTAGGAACGAGCAGGCAAAAGTATGGAATCCCCCGACCAGTCCTTAAGTTTTCAAATATCCTCATCAGTTGCGGACTCAAAACGCAGGTGAGCCATCATTCATGAACAACAGCTGTAGTCGGTCCTGACATGGCAATCCTCCAGCACGATAGGCAGCACTTTCTCCAGAAAGTGGTGACAACCCAGTTAATCTCTGTGGTAGAATGTATGACCCTAGTAGTCTATCGCCAAGAACGCGTACCTATGCATTGAAACTTCCTGGCACATTAAAACTGTGTGACGGACCGAGAGTCGAAGTCGGGACCTGTACCTTTCGCGGGCAAGTGTTCCACCAACTGAGCAACGCAAGCACCACTCACGACCCGTCCTCACAGCTTTAATTCTGCCAGTACTTCGTCTCTTACCTTCCAAACTTCCAACTTGAGAGCGATTCTTATGTCTTGTTTCTTGAACTACAGGGAGATTTCCACCGCCCTAACGTGATGGTTATGGATATTTTACAATGTCATCTCGTGTAAGTGCTGCCTCATCAATAAACAATATCTTGGAGGCAAATTGTGGATCTGCACCAAACTTCCGCAAGAACCATTCGCAGAACTGTACTCTGACAGGATGACCTAGTGCCCTCAGGAACTGGGCCCGATGAACATGGTACGGATAAAACGACTGCTCGTGAAGTACCGTCCAGATCAGAGGATGACTAACACCTTCACCTGCTGCTATTCGTGGCACAGTGGTTCCAGGCTTGTCGTCCATTGCACCAAGAATTTGATCCTCCATTTCATCTCTGTGAACTGAACGACGCCTTGCGCTGTTTACTTTGTTGGGTGCTACGGAACCTGTTTCCCCCGACGCGTTGAAACAATCGGTTGAACAGCTTAAAAGATGGTACCCTGCATGCTGAAAATCATTCAGTGTGCAGGTCAAGGGCTCTCAGATTAATTCTATCTGCTAAACCGTAGCAGTAAATCGTGTCTGCCATTTCCCTTGGGGCATAAAAGGTCTCCATTGCTAGGCTGTATCAGAGTATCTGCAAGAGAGAAAACATGTAGTATCGCACCACAAACATCACTCTAACAGATACTTTAAACTTGACCTGTAAGAAGGCCAGACATCACAGTAGGCACCCGGAGGCATGTATGCGAACGCAAACAGATGTAACAAGACTACTGTTCAATCACGCAACGTAAACGGAACAACTCACTGCAGACCATTGAGCAAACTAATGTTTACATCGATACTGCACGTCTGTATTCCAGCATGCTGTTGGCCCTGGTGTGACACGGAGCGCCAGTGTAACAACGGTGCTAATATCCGCAACCATATGTTCAAGATGCCTTCCTGCCTCTCAGTATTCCATGCCAGGGGTTGAAATTGACGTTAATTAGCGGGTAGTAGTCTGTAGTACTACAAATAATGGATGACATCACTAGAGCACCTCTATGAACAGTTGTTCATATGTCATATCTCAGAATGTACACTTTGCAGGACGCATGGTCATAAGACATTTTTGCTTTGCTTTAATGCACATTATCAACCCCTGAAGTACTGGATTTTTAACACCCTATATAGTCTCAATACAGCCTGTACTTTCTTTGTAAGTTATTGTGGTTTAAGCAACTTTCATGTTCCATCAGGTGTCAATGCCATCATCGTCATTTCCAGTTCTTAGTCTGTCTCTGGAGCTACCGAGAATTATGTTGATTTATTGGGAATGTTTTGTTTTTAACAGCGGCCGAGAATCTTTTAATCTTTAAAGCCTATTTTTCAAGTATTTCTGATAAGGGAGTCGTGCTGCTTTATAAAAACGATATTTGATCTCTTACCTTCAGAACTTACTATGTATGAAGAAAATCGAAGAGGTTCAACCTCTAAGATTCTCTTGTAAAACATCCACCAATGTTATATTGTAACAAATAAGCCCTCGGTCACAAATATTAAGTCAAAATTGACCTGGTTTCGACGCTACTATGAGCGTCGTCTTCGGAATTAGACTAACTGTACTAAAACATTAGGTATATAGTACATTAATAAAATTAAAGTTTGTACTGACTCGAAAAGACGCAGTACTTACAAGTCACATATTAAAAAAGATCTAAGCCGGAAAGGCGACGTCATGAACACTTGTGAGATGGCGAGCCGCTAAGGGCTGCTCGTACTGTGAACAAGGGTTGCAAGAAGACGACGCTCATAGTAGCGTCGAAACCAGGTCAATTTTGACTTAATATTTGTGAACGAGGGCTTATTTGTTACAATATAATTCTGAAACGGTTACTGAACCTTAGCAGCTATGTTCAAAGTTTTATCCATCAATGTTGTAATTAACGCAAACGCTTGCTCACTAGTACAAAGCGACATTTAACCTTCCTGTCATATCATTTTCTGCCAAATAGACATCACATATGCATTTCACAAATACACTCCTGGAAATTGAAATAAGAACACCGTGAATTCATTGTCCCAGGAAGGGGAAACTTTATTGACACATTCCTGGGGTCAGATACATCACATGATCACACTGACAGAACCACAGGCACATAGACACAGGCAACAGAGCATGCACAATGTCGGCACTAGTACAGTGTGTATCCACCTTTCGCAGCAATGCAGGCAGCTATTCTCCCATGGAGACGATCGTAGAGATGCTGGATGTAGTCCTGTGGAACGGCTTGCCATGCCATTTCCACCTGGCGCCTCAGTTGGACCAGCGTTCGTGCTGGACGTGCAGACTGCGTGAGACGACGCTTCATCCAGTCCCAAACATGCTCAATGGGGGACAGATCCGGAGATCTTGCTGGCCAGGGTAGTTGACTTACACCTTCTAGAGCACGTTGGGTGGCACGGGATACATGCCGACGTGCATTGTCCTGTTGGAACAGCAAGTTCCCTTGCCGGTCTAGGAATGGTAGAACGATGGGTTCGATGACGGTTTGGATGTACCGTGCACTATTCAGTGCCCCCTCGACGATCACCAGAGGTGTACGGCCAGTGTAGGAGATCGCTCCCCACACCATGATGCCGGGTGTTGGCCCTGTGTGCCTCGGTCGTATGCAGTCCTGATTGTGGCGCTCACCTGCACGGCGCCAAACACGCATACGACCATCATTGGCACCAAAGCAGAAGCGACTCTTATCGCTGAAGACGACACGTCTCCATTCGTCCCTCCATTCACGCCTGTCGCGACACCACTGGAGGCGGGCTGCACGATGTTGGGGCGTGAGCGGAAGACGGCCTAACGCTGTGCGGGACCGTAGCCCAGCTTCGTGGAGACGGTTGCGAATGGTCCTCGCCGATACCCCAGGAGCAACAGTGTCCCTAATTTGCTGGGAAGTGGCGGTGCGGTCCCCTACGGCACAGCGTAGGATCCTACGGTCTTGGCGTGCATCCGTGCGTCGCTGTGGTCCGGTCCCAGGTCGACGGGCACGTGCACCTTCCGCCGACCACTGACGACAACATCGATGTACTGTGGAGACCTCACGCCCCACGTGTTGAGCAATTCGGCGGTACGTCCACCCGGCCTCCCGCATGCCCACTATACGCCCTCGCTCAAAGTCCGTCAACTGCACATACGGTTCACGTCCACGCTGTCGCGGCATGCTACCAGTGTTAAAGACTGCGATGGAGCTCCGTATGCCACGGCAAACTGGCTGACACTGACGGCGGCGGTGCACAAATGCTGTGCAGCTAGCGCCATTCGACGGCCAACACCGCGGTTCCTGGTGTGTCCGCTGTGCCCTGCGTGTGATCATTGCTTGTACAGCCCTCTCGCAGTGTCCGAAGCAAGTATGGTGGGTCTGACACACCGGTGTCAATGTGTTCTTTTTTTCCATTTCCAGGAGTGTACGTTCTACAAAGTAAACTGAATTTAAAAGTACAGAAGCGGTAAATATATTTTTCTTTGTTGTTGTTGTTTTTATCTCATCAACCACAACGTTCGAGAAGCAGCGTGTTCTGGTCGAAGTACTTTTAACATGGGAACTGATGAAAAATGCCAATGATTAATTATTTTTACGAAGTGGAGCAGTACAAGAAACAAAAACGTGAAGCAGTTACCGCGGATCTTGAAACCATAAATGTTATCTGTGCTGTGTCTGTGCAACAGAGGGTGGAAGATGTTGTTCGGGTGGTAGCAGAATGGTGTAGGAGCATACGAGCGCCAGCAGTCGCTGCGGGACGTGCGTGATTTAACAGAAACTGATCCCACGGCCCAGTCTGCAGCGTGTGCCCTCTCCCCCGCGGACAAGCCTCGTCCACAGTTCAAATTAGAAGAGAGGATAATGGAATACGAGATTATCCCCTCACTCGGTTTCGATGATTAATTGACCGTCGATGACTGTCGAGAATGGGAGAGAAAAAACCTTTTCAAATGAATCGCCTTTCCAAATCAGATTAGGCCCCTAAAAGTGAGACCCGACTAATGCCGGACATTGTTCGGGGGCTTTGTCTACGCTGGGCCGGCGCCCACTGCGGCCTAAACGTCCGCTAAATGAGTTTCACGGCTTTTAGGCGTGGCTACGGTTCCGCTTCCTGAGAACTGCCGCTCATCCCCTGTTGAAACGTGATACGACATCTCACCAACATATTAGCAAACAACGGACGCCAGAGCCGCCTCAACCATTGCAGCGACGTTGGATGGAGCCGTATATCCGAAAAAAAGGAATACAATAGCTGCAGCAAACATAAGCTCATAGATATTGGACGTCCACGCAGTATGACATAAGAGAACGTTGGCCTTCTCAGCAATTTTCTTTGATTAAATCTTCGTTGTTCTTAGCCTAGTAGTTACTTTGTCTGGAGACAACGTTTCGAGTAACTTCCTACTCGTACGCTTAAGACGAAGTTAATGACGCTATACTGTCGTGCCCATGCTAACATCCCCTGAGTCGTTTGAACAGGTGTAAGTAGGCTGTTTAGAATTTTATGTTGGTAACGCCACGCAGCGCTCTGTATGAAAATCACTGACTGTGCTGTGTGCAGTCTGTGGGTCTGCATTGTTGGAATATTTGCTATTGTAGTGTTGGGCAGTTGGATGTGAATAGCGCGTAGCGTTGGGCAGTTGGAGGTGCTCCGCCGGCAGTGGTGGATGTGGGGAGAGGGATGGTAGAATTATGAGAGCGGACGATTTGGACGTGTGTCCATCAGAAAGAGTAAATTTGTAATATTGGATATGATGACTTTTGAACATTATTAAGGTAAATACATTGTTTGTTCTCTATCTAAATCTTTAATCTGCTAACTATGCCTATCAGTAGTTAGTGCCTTCAGTAGTTAGAATCTCATATTTAGCTGGCAGTATTGGCGCTCGCTGTATTGCAGTAGTCCGAGTAACGAAGGTCTTTGTGAGGTAAGTGATTCATGAAAGGTATATGTTGTTGTCATTCAGGGCCATTCTTTCGTAGGGATTATTGAAAGTCAGATTGCGTTGCGCTAAAAATATCGTGTGTCACTTTAGTGTTGATCAGAATAAGTAAAGAGAGAAATGTCTAAGTACCTTCAGTTTTACTCAGCTGTTTGAAAATCAAACAACGTAGAAGTTTACCAGCACAGTTATTTCATAAAATTTCCAAAAGAGACGTTTCAAGTGTCGCAGGCAGCGAGACTTCTTCCCAGCAGATCCTCTTCAGACACGACAAACGTCTCGTATACAAGATTGTCACGTGGCTGTACAAAAATAAATCAAGTGAGATGCCGCCAGGTGAACGTGCTGGCCACAAAACATGACCGCCTCTGCCTATCCACTTTTAAGGGAATGTCCGAACCAGGTGTTCACGAGCGCAGAGTTTACAGTGAGGTAGGGCTCCATCGTGTCGGAATCACATCCACTGATGAACAACAGGTGGAATATTTTCCAAGATAGACACTGTGTACGCGGGTGCATTTAAGCAAGGAGGAAGAAAACTCGGGCCTAGTACGTAATCATTGATTAAGCCTTGCTGCATGTTGTCTGCGATACTGAGTTGATGGCTCTCCACAACAGTAGTGGGGATTGTCAACGGCGCAAACTCGAGTATTGCGACTATTTACCATCCTGTCTCTGGTGGGGCAGGCTTCATCCGTGAAGAGTGCACGCTCGGCAAAGTGATGCTAGCTTGTGTGGCGCTCCAAGAACTATTAGCTGAGTTCTAAAGACTGGAGGAGTCAAAGCATGCATTTAATGCGGATGGTAGGATGGACCTACATTTCTTATACTACTCGCGACACAGCTGTCTGCGAAACATTCATGTCACGTGCAACTGCTAGAGTACTGAATCAGTCCCTCACCCACTCGAGTAAGCACCACACATAGTAAGTTGCGAATCCGTGTAGTTCAACGTCCTTCTCGACCGTTGTAATGTGGTACCAATTATGCTCTTTCAATTAACCGGTCTAACAGTCTTGAAAACGTGTTGTGAGCTACATGTTTTCTACAATTTATGATCACCGTAGTGTAGGCCATTGCCCTAGGTTAAATTCCACTCCTCTCCGGAGTGGACTAAGGGGGATGACCATGTTGACGATGATCTGTCCACCGTATCGACGCGTTAGAAACAGCGGCGCGTTTGCAAGAGGAGTAGATTTCACCCTGCACTTTCTCTCATCAGCAGCAGACTATCTCTGCAATACACAAATGCATTAGAATTGCTTACACACGGTAGCTACACTTAAGGCATTTGTCATGTAATCCATCAGTGTTGTAATCAGAAAAGGGTTATACTAGCCGTGAACAACATGAGTTGATGCATTCACGAGGAAAAAAATGACACTGGCCTACCAGGAATGCAACACGGCTATCTACATCTACATTTACATACAAGGCACCGTATGATGCATGGCGGAGGGTAACTTGTACCACTACTGGTCATAACCTTCCCTGTTCAGTTCGTAAATACAGCTACAGAAAAATCGGCTGTCTATATGCCTTATGTACGAGCCTTCATTTCTCCTCATATGCCTTAGCAGTCCTAAAGTGAAATGTAAGTTGGTGGCAAAAAAGCGTTCAGCTGTCAGGTGTAAATGACGGTGCTCTAAATTTTCTCAATAGTACGTATTTCATGAAAAGGGCGTCGTCTTCTTCTCTCCAGAAATAACTTTCGAGTTCATGAAGCAACTCCGTAATACTCGCATGTTAATGGAAGCCACCGGTAATGAATCTACCAGCGTGCCTCTGACCTGCTTCGATGTCTTCCCAACCACTCGAACAGTTTTTAAGAATGGGTCGCACTTGTGTTCTATCGCGGTCTCCTTAATAGGTGAGCTACGCTCTCCTAATATTCTCCGCACAAACCGAATTCGACCGTTCGGCTTCCCTGCTATCATCCTTAAGGGCTCGTTCCATTTCATATCGCTTAACAACGTTATTTAATAACGAAACTTCCAATATTACAGGGTTGTTTTTCCTACCCATCCGTATAACTTAGATCTTTCTACATTTACAGCAAGTAGCATTTCTGTCGAGCTCACATGTATCCTTCTAGTCACTCAACGGCGATACTTTCCCATATACCACAACGTCATCGGCGAAGGGTTGCAGACTGCAGCTCACCCTATCCGTCAGAGCATTTAAGTGTACAGACAACAAGAGCTGTTCTATCACACTTCCCTGGGCACTGCTGACGATACCCTTCTCTCTCACGAACACTCGCCGTCGACCGCAACGTACTGTATTATATTACTTAAGAAGTCTCCGAGTCACTCCCATGTCTGGGAATCTCTTCTGTATGCTCGGACATTCATTGACAGTCGGCAGTCGGGGCACCGTGTCAAACGCTTTTCGGAAATTCGTATCTATTCTAAGTTGTCCGCCTGACAGTGATAGCCGACCGTGCAATCACAGAAGCGAAGGAAAAGAATAGCGACTTTCCAAAGAACTACAATGAATGAGAGTTAGCCTACACTGTTATTCAGACTCGGAATTCTGCGGGTAGCAGTAAAAAACACCGTCATTTAAACTTATATCCGTTTAAACATAGAAAATGAGTTGGGTGTAGGACAAGAAATCAGTCGTTCAGGGTGTAGCCTTGGATGTGAATTAGAGTTCCTGAACACAGTGGAAACACTGGACGAAGGAGAGAAACAAAGCGTAACCGACTGATTCTCTTCAGTGTTTACGCTACAAAAATTTAATCGGTAATTTAGAAACAAATTTTTTAATGACAACCTTCGATCTATCAAGCTTTGAATATTTTGGTAAATTTAAGAAAAATATTAACATGATTAAATTTTCTTCTAATTTCTTTTCACAAGTTTTACACAATAAATTTCGTGATTGTGTGTTACTAGACTAGAAGCTGTTCGTAGGCATACATCAACACGAGTAACCTCCTAACAGCTTGCAGCACCCTCTTTTGCCCTGATTGGCTCAGAAAGCGTTCTGCCGCCCATCTTGTGAAAACTGACTGACTAGGTCTAAGCGCCGCACATCTCTTTTCATGGCTGCCAAGAAGATCTCAGTGAGATTGAGGCCAGATGGCCCAATATCCAAGCAGTGTTGCTCAAAGGATTCTAAAACATTTCATAAGCGATATTGTGGTCGATTGTCTTCCTGAATGAGAATGACGAGAAACTTAACACCATAAATGGTGATCATGAAGGTAGATCACGTCAAACAATTCTGATGCCTGAGCATCAAAATTACCCATGACGGCAAAGAGGGTATTCCGGCCAAGAGTGGTCCACTAGCATCATACAAACGTCTTGATTTGAGGAACAACTTTCTGACAATAAAATTTTTGAGATCAGTATTGTATGGCAGTGGAGACGTCGGCAGTGGGAAAACTGGACCGGAAAAGAATAGAAGGATTGGAAATGTCGTGGTCCAGAAGAATGTTGAAACTTAGGTGAACTGATAAGGTAAGAAAGGAGGAGGTTCTCCTCAGAATGGACGAGAAATGGAAATGAGCGTATGGCGTTAATGGCCGGAAGTTCCCGTTCCCAGTCGGGAAGTTCGGCCGCCAGTTGCAGGTCTTAGAGAGTGCGACGCCACATTGGGTGACCTTCCGTCGGCAATGGGGATGAAACATCACGTCACCCAGTCACTGAGGGAAGAAAATCTCCCTCCCCTGCCGAGAATCGAACCCAGACCCCGTGCGTGGCAATCCAACGCGCTGACCATTCAGCTAGTGGGGAGGAGAGAATCTGCACCCTGTGACACGCCGCGAACATTGGTACCCATACGACGATACAGTTAATACCTTCATAGTGAGAACACCGTTCTGGATAGACTAACTGTTCTGCAGGTGTTGGTTCTAATTGACTTATGATTTTCTGTACTATGACTGATCAAATCGCAGTTAATAACCCACGATAGTCCCCGGTGACCACTGTCATCCACATGCCTGGTACTGATGCCCAAACTGTTGACTGTAACATTGGCCCAAATTGAGAAACCCGCAGCAGACACTTGACTCCTTCCGCATAGGTACAAGGGACATCTATTGACACCTGTCACTGGCACTGTAGTTAATATCTTTTCTATACTCGGTTAGTTCATTCCTAAAAATGTTGTTTGTTACAAGTTTCAGTAAATTAAACGGTGTGGTTCTCAGGAACTGTCCGCCAGTACCTGTTCTCCCCTTGTCGGCTGAATCTTAGGAATATTCCTAATTCTACAGAATGTTTTCGCAACGGGAGGAGAAAACTTGTGATTTTAATTTCATGGGAAGATCCCGTCGCAACGACAAACGCCTTTGTTTTAATGATCCAATTCATGTATCATGTCTGTGGCAGTATCTCCCCTACATCGCGATAATGCAAAACAAGCCGCCCTTGTTTGTACTTTCTCGATGTCATCCGTCAGTCCCACATGATGCGGATCTCACACCGCACAGCAGTACTCCAAAATAGAGCGGACAAGTGTGGTGTAAGAAGTCTCTTTAATAGACCTGTTGTACCTTCTAAGTGTTATGCCAGTGAATCGCAGTCTTTGGTTTGCTCTACCCCCAACATAATCTATGTGATCGTTATAATTTAGGTTATTTTTAATTGTAATCCCTATGCATTTAGTTGAATTTACAGCCTTAAGATTTGTGTGACTTATCGCGTAATCTAAATTTAGCCGATTTCTTTTAGCACATATTCAGGATGAATTGCCACTTTTCGCACCATGCAGATATCATATGTAAATCATTTTGCAATTCGTTTTGGTCATCTGATGACTTTACAAGGATGTAAGTAACAGCATCACCTTCAAACAATCTAATAGGGCTACTGAGATGGTCTCCTGTGTCGTTAATACAGATCAGGAACAATAGAGAGTCTGTAACACTTCCTTGGGGAATACCAGATATTACATCTGTTGTACTCGATGAGTTTCCGTCTATTACTACGAACTGTGAGCTTTCTGACAGGATGTCACGAATCCAGTGGCACAACTGAAGCGATATTGCATAGGCACGCAGTTTTTCAAAATGGTTCAAATGGCTCTGAGCACTATGGGACTTAACAGCTATGGTCATCAGTCCCCTAGAACTTAGAACTACTTAAACCTAACTAACCTAAGGACATCACACACCACCCAGCCCTCACGAAGCAGAGAAAATCCCTGACCTCGCGGGGAATCGAACCCGGGAACCCGGGCGTGGGAAGCGAGAACGCTACCGCACGACCACGAGATGCGGGCCGCAGTTTTTCAGAAGACGCTTGTGAGGAACAGTGTCGAAAGCCTTCTGGAAATCTAAAAATATGGAATCAATTTCACATATCCTGCCGATAGCACTCACTACTTCTTGAGTGTAAAGAGTTGGTTGTTTTCTGAATCCGTGCTGACTTTGTGTCAGTAAACCGTTTCTTTCGAGGTACTTTATAATGTTCCAACACAGTATATGTTCCTTCCAGTGTTTAGGTACGGATCTTCCTGTGAGCGAGCGGTTGTATATAATTGCTAAATATGGAGCTATTGTATCAGCTTACTCTGAAATTACCTAACTGGTATACAATCTGGACCGGAGGCCTTGCATCTATTATTCAAGCTGCTTTGTTGCACCGAGAATATCTGCTTCTATGTTTCTCACCTTGGCAGTTCTTGATTGGAATTCAGGAATATTTACTTTGTCTTATTTGGTGAAGGAGTTCCGGACAATCGTGTTTAATAATTCTACTTTAGTGTCACTGTCATCAGTGAATTCATCGTTGTTATCGCGCAGTGAAGGTATTGATTGCGTCTTGCCACTTGTGTGCTTTATGTATGACCGGAATTAAATCAATTTTTCACTCTGGAGAGGTTTCGTGTTTCGTAGCTTTCACTTGAGTAGAGCATTTGAGAGCCACAAGCTAAAGGCATCATCCTAAACTGCCACAATTAGAATGCTGATGGCCTCTTTGCTATTCTTCGTATCGAGCATAACAAAATAAACCAAACCTCTAATGAGGTTGATGTGATTCATTCGTAGATTTACACTGGTGTTTGGAAGGAGACTGCGTACACCGCCTGCAGTGTTCCCCTGTCCAAATCCTGTTCGTCCAGTTTCGAAGATCAAACATTATTTATTCTGGTGCCTCTTTTACTTCATCTAATTTATGTCATTTTGAGATAACTTACCGAAATGTTGGCGGGACATATTCCCAGAACAGCGAAGAGAGCCTCTGCTTGTCTAATTAAATGTGTCGCAGGCACTCACTCAAAGACACACTGCTACGATGATAGGACTGTAATACCTGGGTGAGCCCAGGAACTATGCGACAAGGCGTACCTTATCCGGATCGAAAAGATAAGGGCTTAACGTCTCGACGTCGAGTTCGTTACACAGACAGCACAAGCTCTGTTAGGGAAGAATAGGGGAGGAATTCTGACCTGCCCTTGTAGAAATTCATCTCGGCATTTGCCTTAAGAAATTTAGAGAAATCATCGAAAACCTAAATATGGTGGCCGGATCCATACTTGAACGGTCGTCCTCTAGAATACACGCCCAGTGTTTTATACGTCACCACCTCCCTCTGTCCTTTGCCGTCTAAATCTCAGAGATAAACGTCGTAACTCGACCACTGAGGTGATAAAAGAAACAGTGCTGTATTTCATAACACAAAGGAATTAATATTCGTTAGACTGATCTTATCATTTAGTAGTATGCAAGAAACAGAATAACGAACTCTTAGACAAGGTCCTGGCGGGTTGAACATTTTTATGAAAGTCGATATAGAGAGAAAAACCAAACAAGTGCAAATGGGACTCACCCTCTGAGGATTTCGTACACACTTATGTATAAACACAGCCATCTACAGATTTTGATGAATGAGTCTGCAAGTAGCAGATTTTGAGACGTCAGTTTTCTGACTGGTTTGATGCTGGATGTATTCCAATCTCTGCCTTCGTCTACAGGTTTTTCCCTCTACAGCTCCCTCTAGTAGCATGGAAGTCATTCCGCTGGCCGTTGCAGTGTGGTTCTAGGCGCTTCAGTCTGGAACCGCGGGACGGCTACGGTCGCAGGTTCGAATTCTACCTCGGGCATGGATGTGTGTGATGTCCTTAGGTTAGTTAGCTTAAGTAGTTCTAAGTTCTAGGGGACTGATGACCTCAGATGTTAAGTCCCATAGCGCTCAGAGAAATTTTTGGAAGTCATTCCCTGATGTCTTAAGAGATGTCCTATCATCCTGTCTCTTCTCCTTGTGTGTTTTCCGCATACTCCTTTCATCTCCGATTCTGCGCAGAACCTCCTCACTCCTTACGAGTCCACCTAATTTTCAAAATTATTATTCAGCAACACATCTCAAATACTTCGATTCTCTTCTGTTCCGGTTTTCCCTCATAGTCCATGTTTCACTATCTGCGCTCCACAGGTACATTCCCAGAAATTTCTTCCTCAGATTAAGGCCTAGTAGACGTACCGTGGCGAGGAATGCTCTTTTTGCCAGGGCCAGTCTGCTTTTGATGTCCTCCTCGCTCCGTCCGTCATTCGTTATTTTGGTGCTAGGTAGCAGAATTCCTTAATCTACTTCGTGATCATCATTCCTGACGTCAAGTCACTCGCTGTTCTCATTTCTGCTACTTCCCATTACTTTCACCTTTCCTCGATTTACTCTCAATCCATATTCTGTACTCATTAGGCTGTTCGTTCCATTCAGCAGATTTTGTAATTCTTCTTGAGAATAACAACGCCATCAGCGAATCGTATCACTGATATCCTTTCACAATGAATTTTAATTCCACTCCTAAACCTTATTTTTTATTTCAATTATTGCTTCTTCGATGTACAGATTGAAGGGAAGCACTTATTTCTTGAGCCTTCACTCTTATTATTCCCTATTGACTCTTGTTCGTATTGCATATTACCCATCTCTCGCAATAGCTTACCCCTACTTTTCTCATAATTTCGAACATCTCGCACCATTTACACTGACTAACGGTCTTTGCAGTTTTACAAATCCTACACTATGTGATCAAAAGTATCCAGACACATTCAAAAAATGCGTTTCTCATGCTAGCTGTATTTCACACTCCGAAAGATCCCTAGGTCCACTGTTTCCGACATGATAGTGAAGTGGAAAAGTGAAGGAGCACGTACAGCACAAAAGCGCACAGGCCGACCTCGTCTGTTGACTGATAGAGAACGCCGACTGTTGAAGAGGGTCGTAATGTGTACTAGGCAGACATCTATCTAGAACATCACACAGGAATTCCAAACGGCATCAGGGTCCATTACAAGTACTATGACAGTTAGGAGCGAGGTGAGAAAACTTGGATTTCATGGTCGAGCTGTTGCTTATAAGCCACACATCACACCGGTAAATGCCAAACGACGCCTCACTTGGTGTAAGGAGCGTAAACATTGGACGATTGAACAGTGGAAAAACGTTTTGTGGAGTGACGAATCACGGTACACAATGTAGCGACCCGATGACAAGGTGTGGGTATGGCGAATGCTCGGTGAACGTCATCTGACAGCGTGTGTAGTGCCAACAGTAAAATTGGGAGGCGGTGGTGTTATGGTGTGTTCCTGCTTTTCATGGAAGGGGCTTGCATCCCTTATTGTTTTGCGTGGCACTATCACAACACAGGACAACATTGATGTTTTAAGCACTTTCTTGCTTCCCACTGTTGAAGAGCAATTCGAGGATGGCGATTGCATCTTTCAACACGATCGAGCACCTGTTCATAATGCACGGCCTGTGGCGGAGTGGTTACACGACAATAGCATCCCTACAATGGATTGACATGCACAGAGACCTGACCTGAATCCCCTAGAACCCCTTTGGGATGTTTTGGAACGCCGACTTCGTGTCGGACCTCTCCTTCTGCCTTACTTGATTTTAAGTGATTCAAAGATCACTTAAATTGTTAGCAATAGAGAGACGTCTACAGACGTTAAATTAACCTCTGGCGTGCCACAGGGGTGTGTTATGAGACCATTGCTTTTCACAATATATATAAATGACCTAGTAGGGAGTGTCGGAAGTTCCATGCGGCTTTTCGCGGATGATGCTGTAGTATACAGAGAAGTTGCTGCATTAGAAAATTGTAGCGAAATGCAGGAAGATCTGCAGCGGATAGGCACTAGGTGCAGGGAGTGGCAACTGACCCTTAACATAGACAAATGTAATGTATTGCGAATACATAGAAAGAAGGATCCTTTATTGTATGATTATATGATAGCGCAACAAACACTGGTAGCAGTTACTTCTGTAAAATATCTGGGAGTATGCGTGCGGAACGATTTGAAGTGGAATGATCATATAAAATTAATTGTTGGTAAGACGGGTACCAGGTTGAGATTCATTGGGAGAGTCCTTAGAAAATGTAATCCATCAACAAAAGAAGGTGGCTTACAAAACACTCGTTCGACCTATACATGAGTATTGCTCATCAGTGTGGGATCCGTACCAAGTTGGGTTGACAGAGGAAATAGAGAAGATCCAAAGAAGAGCGGCGCGTTCCGTCACAGGGTTATTTGGTAAGCGTGATAGCGTTAAGGAGATGTTTATCAAACTCAAGTGGCAAACTCTGCAAGAGAGGCGCTCTGCATCGCAGTGTAGGGTGCGTTTTTGGATGAGGTATCGAATATATTGCTTCCCCCTACGTATACCTCCCGAGGAGATCACGAATGTAAAATTAGAGAGATTCGAGTGCGCACGGAGGCTTTCAGACAGTCGTTCTTCCCGCGAACCATACGCGACTGGAACAGAAAAGAGAAGTAATAACAGTGGCACGTAAAGTGCCCTCCGCCACACACCGTTGGGTGGATTGAGGAGTATAAATGTAGATGTAGGTGTAGAAATTCGGATTCTAATACTGGATTCCCTATCTCTTCTAAATCGACTCCTTTTCTTTCTTCTATCACATCACACACATCTTACCCCTTATAGAGGCCGTTGATGTACTCTTTCCACACATCCGCTCTCTCCTCTGCATTTAATAGTGGAATTCCCGTTGCACTCTTAATGTTACCACCTTTGCTGTTAATTCCACCGAAAGTTGATTTGACTTTCCTACATGCTGAGTCAGTCTTTCCGACCACTTTATCTCTCTGCAGTTTTAAAAGAGAGAAATATATAGAAGAGTAGGTACAACTAATTTACATCAAGTAAAGAATGTGGATCACTACTGTAGATCAGAATGAATTTTGCCATCAATTTCACTCGTAGAAATTTCATAACCTGATATCAAGAACTATTAGGTTACCCACTTATAGACAAGTTACGTGCAAAGAGCATTTGTGGCTCTGTCTATTATCCTAACCAATTCTCTTCATAAATCTGTAACCTGAAGACACAGTAATTACGTTATACATGAGGTAATGAACCGCCGGCTCTCTCTGAATCCGCAGATGATAAATTACCTCCTGACCTGAGAAGCATGCAAAAAATGACAGAAAATTTCCACTGACTGCAGTTTTGAGAAAAACACAACTGATTATAACAGTCGCTCGCTATGGGTGGAATTCTTGCTTAAGGCAGATAACGCCTAATGTTAAGTGTAGCAGTTAGACGCAGATTGCAAAGTGCAGTCAATATCGTGAAAGTGGTAGAATCTTTAAACGTGAGTTTAACTTTTCCACACAGATAAGAATAAACCTTACAACTTTGATTCCAGTGATTGTTGCGTCATTTACAACATTGCTGCAATGATGCACACAATCATCCCTGAATGACACATGCCGTATAGTGGATCACCACAAAAGAAATAAATGAACAGGATTTCCATGTGGATCTGAAATTGCTGTAAACATTTTACTAGATGAGGCGCTATTTGGATGGGTTACTGAAGACCCGATTCTGTATCATGCTTCAAAAACTAGCCACCTGCCAAACAATGAATTTTAAGACTGAGCATACCGGGTGGTTATAATTACACTTTCCCTATTTAACACGTTATAACACGGAAACTCATTACCGTACGAGTACCAAACTTGGTAGCATTAATATCAAGGACATGGGGACGAGAAATAATGTAGACTGAATTCAATCGAAACACTTTTATTGTGATACATCATGCCATTACATACCGGTACCACACTGGCACAATATGGCGCCCATCAGTGTCCAGAAGTGTGTGAAAGCGTAGGGTTGCATTCTGCACAGCAGAACGAAGCATGTACTTAGGTATCCTGGTTACCTCTCTTGATATGCTGCGCTTCAGATCAGCACATGTGTGAATGTTCCCCTGGTAAACATTGTCCTTCAAGTAGACGCACAACCAGAAATCACAGGGAGTGACATCAAATGATCCTGCCGGCAAAGCATCAGCCGATCGTTTCCAAATGCGTTTCGGAGAAGCAGGTGAACGTCACGAGAGATGTGCTGTGGAACCTCATCTTGCATGAAAACTGTTGAGTTCATTACATCTCCCTCCTGTGGGACGGGTATGACATACTGGCGAAACATGTCGCAGTAACGCTGTCCAATCACACTGAACGTCTTTGGTCCTTGAGCGTCAACCTGTTAAGAAAAGAACTGGCCAGTGTTGAACGTAGCTGTGAAGCCATACCATACGGTGACATGTTCACCATACAAAGGAACTTCATTCACAGTGACTGTTTATCTTACTTTGTGATATCTTGTGTTCAGTGAGGGACTTACACTGTCGTATTACAAGGTGAAACTAGTAATACAATGAATAACACTTTTAACAGGCTTTATGAAGCTATGCCATCTTGAACGATTCTTTACCTTCTTTCTTTGCAGAAGGAATTTAACAGGTAAGGTACAAGTGGGTTAAGACCGGGTAGAAGCAAAGGAGTAAAACCGAAACTACCTGATATGACCCCTTGACTTCATGACATACAAATTATATGTGTGACGTAAGAAATACATGCTTTTAACCGAAAGCTACTCGTGCGTGCACATTTTAACAACTACAATTTAATAATTACGTATAGAACAACAGGACCACTACTTCTTCTCCACATCCTGGACCGTCAACTGCTGTACAAACCCAGTTTTCATTCACTGTATCACCAGAAAGTGTAAAGCCGATTCCTCATTACGAGAGGCCATTACCAACTGGGTGAAGAGGGAAATGCGCCGTAGTCAAGAAGTCTCCCTGCAAAAATGAGCTCAGTGCAAGAAAAGTATCTTCCCGAAATGTCAAAATACTTGTTGGGGGATCTTGGGTCTAGACTACAAAAAAGACTCAGAAGAAGCTAAAGATGTGTGAGGCGAACATCTCTTCCGAAGAATAGAACGAAACGCCTTGTCTTCTTTGCAAAGGGACCTACTCGTTAACCAGAAAATCAGATGATTGAGCAAAATCAAACAACTCCAGGTTGGAATAACAACAGCATAAGGAGTAGGATAGATTGCTCCTCACCGTAAAGATGACCCGTTGAATTGCAGACAGGCACAACGAAAAGAATGTTACACATGCAGCCATCGGTCAAAGCTTTCCTCAGCAAAGAAGCACACATTCATCCAAGCAAGCACACTTCACGCAAACTTGGCCACCACCACCGGAGGCTCTGACCGGAATGCAAAAGTATTTTAAAGTGTGAGAAGGGCGTACGTGAAGTCTGTACAGGGTGGACTGAAGATGACTTGAATGAGTACCACGCCTCAGAGGAAAAGTATAATATTGCTCGTTTTTGCCCCAAACTAAGGGGTATAACAGTATATTACACAGTCCTGAATTGCGTTAAATATAATTCAGCCATCAAAAATAATCCCTTGTAGCTCACATATGTTCTCCAAGCCTTGTTTATCTTTCGCTGAAATAAATTTGAAGTCCCAGCATTGCAATTTGTCATTTATCTTTAACTGTCCGATTATACCACAACTTCCACTACTGGTCTGATAGTTATCATTGTGATAAACAGCTTTCAAAGTCAAGTATCAAACTTTCCATCATATATGACGCACAGCACAAACGCAGAAGTCAGAAAACAAATACCAGCGATCGCGCACAAGTGATAATGATAACTGTAAGTAGAAAACAATAAATCAGAAGTGAAATATAAAGTCTAAATGAGAAGCGAAGCTAGAAGAATGAAATGCCAACGGGTAGAACATATGATGAGAAGACAAGGCGGCAGGTAAATTTAACCTCACACATGACGTAAATGCAAGACGCCTTTTAGGTTAGACGGAATTTTAGCGCTGTAGGGACCTCTGCCCCATTACACATACAGTATGAAGTTCATGAAATCATCTGGTCCAGCCTTCCCAACGATAGCGCATGCGTTTAACCAACGATAGCAGCCGAGGTAGTTAAGTACAAATATGACATATTTATTAGGCTAAAACGAACCCTTCGATCCAAAAAATGTTCAAATGTGTGTGAAATCTTATGGGACTTAACTGCTAAGGTCATCAGTCCCTAAGCTTACACACTACTTAACGTAAATTATCCTAAGGACAAACACACACACACACACACATGCCCGAGGAAGGACTCGAACCTCCGATCCCTATTTCAACCAATTATGAGAGAGCATCCGGTTGAAGCTTTGTGATTTTGCGTACAGATTAGCAACAAGTATTAGGAGGTGCCTAAAGAGAAGCGTTCAACGCTTTCACGTACTATTTCTACTAATTTTAAACTCTCTTGTAAATATTCAAAAGGTGCATATAGCGGTACCCTCATCAAGAACACATTACTGTAACTAATTTGTAGATACATCACGCGGAGTACGGGCCATATGGAGATAATTAAACAGGAAATTGTGTCGTAAATTTTACGACTATGGCTGTACGTAGCGAGCGGTAGAATGAGGCAGCCGTGCGAGATACGATGTCGTAAAGCAAGCAAATCAGTGTTATCGACAGAAGGCTAAGTGCAGGAGAGTGAGGAAGCACCTGACGTCCGGTTAACGCCTAAGGGCTGTGCAATCCGCAGCAGTGAATACCCTGGCAGTGTCCAAATATGGTGGTGACGAACCAGAGCTCGACCTTTTCATCTAGCCGTCGACTGGTAACTATGGGAAGTATGAGGTGACTCCTGCCTCTACCTTCGTATGCGGATAGTGAGAACTGAGACGTTGGTACGGTATTTGCCCACTTTTATTCGTCCCTCGTCTACATAGTATTCAATCGGTTAAATTAGTAGTGTCTGTACGTAGTCAACAGCCAAATTCTGCGGTCAAACAACTTTTTGGGAAGCATTCTAAGGTATTCCGGAGTGAATGATTTAAGTCATATATACGACTGTCGAGTCAGGTAACTTCGGATTTAATATTCCAACGGCGGTCGTAGTAGCTTTGCCAGCGAAATAGACTCACAGGTTATGCCAATAGGTATACAGAATGACAAAGACATGAGTGAGCCACGGAAACCAATCTCTCGATGCTGCGCTGTCTTAGAGATTGTTGAAATCTCTCCACTTTTCGTCTCTCCATGGTAATGGCCCACTAACGTCCAGTAAGGGGTTAGCTTAGCAGGGCAGTATTATCCTTAACACTTACCTACCCTACTCTGCTAGCATTCTTTGACACATGGAATCATTATGTGAGATGGAAGTAAAATTAAACCACCATCCTTAGCGTGGTTCAGTTGAATGCTTTGTGTCTGTTGTGTAAATTAAAGAACCAGCAGAGCGAAAAAGATATAAATGAGAGCTACTTACAGCATTTCAGTTACTGGCTGCGACTATTATTTGGAGATGACCGTGGGAAGGTGACACAAGCAAGACCGATATGTATACACTGAACAGTATAGGTTATTTATTTGGTCCTCGGCAGCTAACGGCCATTAATGCAACTAAGGCCCGCATCTCTTGGTCGTGCGGTAGCGTTCTCGCTTCCCACGCCCGGGTTCCCGGGTTCGATTCCCGGCAGGGCCAGGGATTTCCTCTGCCTCGTGATGGCTGGGTGTTGTGTGATGTCCTTAGGTTAGTAAGGTTTAAGTAGTTCTAAGTTCTAGGGGACTGATGACCATAGATGTTAAGTCCCATAGTGCTCAGAGCCATTAATTAAAAAATGCAGCTAAGAGATAAACAGTTGATATACAGTACAAAACAGAAATTGATAACGTAATATTAGAGCATACAAATACGAGTTTAACAACTGGCCTTTTAAGTCTCTCTTGAATGACATGTAATTAAAACATTGCACGATACGTTTGGTAAATTAAATGGAAAACATACAGGGTGTACAACTTTGCCGATTGGTGGCGACAGCGGCAAGTAGCGGTCGAAAGAAACAGGTCGCAGATGTCAGGCAGTTAGCTTGAACCTCGGTCAACATAACCTCATTCAAACATTAGTCGATTCGTGTCTACATCATAAAGTTGTTCTTGACTGAAAATGTCAGTTTACGAGCCTATTTCTCGTCATTTCCGTGAGGTGTTACTGTTTCGTTTCAATATGAAAAAAAAAACCGCGGCTGAGTCTCATCTAATTCTCTCAAGCACGTATGGTAATGACGCTAATAGTGAAAGTGTCGTGAGTGGTTTCAGAGCTTCAAGAACGGAAGTTTTAACGTCGTAGACCGGCATAGTGGTGGAAGAGATAATGTTTTCGAAGATGCAGATGCGGCTGGTCCCGGCGGAGGTTCGAGTCCTCCCTCGGGCATAGGTGTGTGTGTTTGTCCGTAGGATAATTTAGGTTCAGTAGTGTGTAAGTTTAGGGACTGATGACCTTAGTAGTTAAGTCCCATAAGATTTCACACACATTTGAACATCTGAAGATGCAGAATTAGAGACATTACTTTCGTCAGACTCAAGAAGAATTGGCACGATTAGTGGGAGTGACACAGCAAGCTATTTCAAAACGTCTCAAGGTTATGGGCACGATTCAGAAAGAAGGAACTCGGGTACTGTGTGAGCTGAAACCAAGAGACGTTGAACGGCGTTATTGTGTTTGTGAACAGTTGCTTCAGAGGCAAAAAAAGAAGGGATTTCGGCATCTCATCGTGACAGGGGACGAAAAATGGGTCATTACGATAACCCTACATGCAAAAAATCATGGGGATATCCCGGCAATGCTTCCACGTCGACGGCCAAATCGAATGTTCGCGGCTCAGAGATCATGCTCTGCATTTGGTGGGACTAGCCGGCCTCGTGTACTATGAGGTGTTAAAACCAAGTGAAACAATCACAGGATCTCGATATCGAACGCAATTAACGCGTTAGAGCATTAAAAGACAAACGGCAGCAATACAGCGAGAGGCAAAATAAAGTGATTTTGCAACACAACAACGCTCTGCCCCACGTTGCAAACGAGGTCAAAACATACTTGGAAACGTTAAAATGGGAAGTCCTACCCCACTCGCCGTATTCTCCAGACATTGCTCCCTCTGACTATCACCAGTTTAGATCAATGAGGCATGGCCTGGCTGACCAACAGTTCCGTTCTCAAGAAAAAGTCACAAATTGGATCGATTCGTGGTTCGCTTCAAAAGATGAACAATTTTTTCGACGCGGGATAAGTACATTGCCCGAAAGATGGGAGAAAGTAGTGGCCAGCGACGAAAAATACTTTGAACGATACATGTGTAACCAATTTGTTTTATTAAAGCCTAAAATATTGCACACCTTGTAGATGAACAATATAATAATACTAGCCAAGTACCCTGTATTGGCTGGGTATCTATGTATTACAATGTTCTATTAGCCCATCTCCTCCTTACCCCTCTCTGTAACTGCCGCCTCCTCCACCTCTCCTTCCATCTCCTCCTCCCAGAACTCTCTGTATTCCTCCTCCAGCCCCTCTCACTTTCCGTCTCCTCCTCCGCCTATCTCTGGCCATTCACTGTCCGTCTCGTCCTTCCCCTGTCTTTCTGCTCCTCACTCCTCTCCCTGTCCACCTACTCCTTCCCCTCTCTCAGTCCATGTGCCCCTTCCCCGTCCCTCCATATATTTCTATCCCTTCCATCTCCTCCTTTCCCCTCTATTATCGCCTCCTGCCCATCAAAGTCCAGCTTATCCTACTCCCGCTATGTCCTCCTACTCTCCTACTCCTGCGCTGCCTCTCCCTGTCCATCTTGTCCTACTCCTCTCTCAGTCAAAGTGCTTATTCCTCTTCTGTCCGTATCCTTCTTCCCTCTCTCCCTGTCCCTCTCTTCCTTTTTCTTTCATGGTTGTTCTTCTCCTCCTCACCCTCTCTGTTCATCTCCTCCTCCACCTATCCACATCCTCCTTCCCCTTCTCTCTTCTGTTTTCACCTCCACCTCAAAAGGAGATTTCTGGCTCTGCCTTGGCACAGTATTTCTTCTAGACAGCAAGTAATATGTGTAAACTGTTTGGCTGAAATCGACCCAGAGGATTAGAACGAGCTTCTAACCAATGGTTTTGACTGTGTACGAACATGTCACATACTCTGAAGAGCCAAAGAAACTGATACATCGGCCTAATATCGCATAGGGCCCCCGCGAGCACGCAGAAGCGCCGCACCACGACGTGGCATGGACTCGACTAATGTTTGATGGAGTGCTGGAGGGAACTGACACCATGAATCATGCCGGGCTGTCCATTCAGCCGTAATAGTACGAGGGGGTAGAGATCTCTTCTGGTAAACAAGCACGTTGAAAGGCATCACAGATACGCTCAATATTGTCCATATATGGGGACTTCGGTGGACAGCAGAAGTGTTTAAACTCGGAAGACTGCTCCTGGCGATACACTGTAGCAATTCTGGACGTGTGGTGTGTTGCATTGACCAGCTGGAATTACCCACGTTCGTCGGAACTCACGATGGACATGAATGGATGCAGGTGATCAGACAGGATACTTACGTACGTGTCACTTGTCAGAGTCGTATCCAGACGTATTACTGGTCCCATAACATTCGAACTGCACCCACCCCGCACCATCACAGAGCTTTGACCAGCTTGAACAGTCCCCTTCTGACATGCATGGTCCATGGTTTCATAAGGTTACAATTTGAAATGAGACTCGTGGGACCAGGCAACATGTTTCCAGTCATTAAACAGCCTAATGCTGTTGTTGACGGGCCCAAGAGAGGCGTAAAGTTTTGTGTCGTCCAGTCATCAAGGGTAGACGAGTGAGCCTTCGGCTCCTAAAGCCCATATCGATGATGTTTCGTTGAATGGTTTGCACGCTGACACTTGTTGATGGCCCAGCATTGAAATCTGCAGCAATTTGTGGACATGTTCCATTTCTGTCACGTTGAACTATTCTCTTCAGTCGTCGGTGGTCCGTACTTGCTGGATCTTTTTTCAGCGGCAGCGACGTCGGAGATTTGATATTTTACCGGATTCCTAATATTCCTGTACACTTGTGAAATGGTCGTACGGGAAAATCCCCACTTCATCGCTACCTCGGAGATGCTGTCTCCCATCGCTCGTGCGCCGATCGTATCACCACGTTCAAACTCACTTAAATCTTGATAACCTGCCATTGTAGCAACAGTAACCGATCTAACAACTGCGCCATATTCTTGTTGACTTACATAGGTGTTGCCGACCGTAGCGCCGTATTCTGCGTGTTTACATATCTCTGTATTTGAATACGCTTGCCTATACCAGTTTCCCTGGCTCTTCGGTGTATGTTTAACATTTTCCGAACATATTAGTACACATATTTCACTTGTATCTCTAGAGAATTTAGGCATGAAGTTTCGTATTCACGTAGCTCAATGCATATGACATGATACCTCCTGAACCATGTGCCGTACAATGATATAGTTTTGCAGGTGCAAAAATGTGTTGCAAATAGCGTTAGTAGTAAAGAAGTAATAAATGGGGCACTTTTACTGCATGAAAAGCGAAAATGTAGTGAGGGATCAACTTTCTTCCTTTCTTCATTTTGCGAGAAATGTCTACGAGAAAAAGTCTCGTAAAGGTTTCATATTACGTCCAGAGTTGGTTGCAAGTCACCAAGTGCTCTCATTCTCAAATACTGGATATATCCAGTCTAACTATTTGTGCGTCGTGAGCTACACTTAATTTTCAAAAAAATGTGTGCAAATGTGTGTGTAATCTTATGGGACTTAACTGATAATGTCATCAGACCGTAAGCTTACACACTACTTAACCTAAATTATCTTAAGGACAAACACAAACACCCATGCCCGAGGGAGGACTCGAACCTCAGCCGGGACCAGCCGCACAGTCCAAGACTGCAACGCCTAAGACCGCTCGGCTAATCCCGCGCGGCACTTCTTTTTCTAGCGCACCACCTCCGCTTTGAGAGGCAGGTGGTTCTCACATCCACAGTGGTTGTTTCCAGACAGTAAGTGACACGGTTGACATCGAACCAGTGGTTTAGGAGGAGATGTGGAACGTACATACACTTAACATCTGTGGTCATCAGTCCCCTAGAACTTAGAACTACTTAAACCTAACTAACCTAAGGACATCACACACATCCATGCCCGAGGCAGGATTCGAACCTGCGACCGTAGCAGTCGCGCGGTTCCGGACTGAGCGCCTAGAACCGCTAGACCACCACGCCCGGCTACACGACTTTTATAGTATGCATGGATTAATGAACCATGGTGTTACAGCACAAATGTAAATATGCAAACATACGAGGTATTTGGCATGACGTATCGAATTATTATCGTAATTTGACTAAAAAAGTTTCTTAAATTTATTTAAGTTTCTTAAATTTAAGTTTCTTAAATTAAATTAAATTAAATTAAATTAAATTAAATTAAATTAAATTAAATTAAATTAATTAAATTAATTAAATAAATTTAAATTTAAGTTTCTTAAATCGGAAAGAACAGGAACTATAACAAACGAATGTTGGTTGCCTAAGTTGAGACAACTTGAAGAACAATTTAACATGAAATGGTTGTAAACACAGCTCCAATGGCTGCACTGTAACTTCCGCCTATAAATATTTGAAAAGTTCTGTATTACATAGCCGGCCGGAGTGGCCGTGCGGTTCTAGGCGCTACAGTCTGGAGCAGAGCGACCGCTCCGGTCGCAGGTTCGAATCCTGCCTCGGGCATGGATGTGTGTGATGTCCTTAGGTTAGTTAGGTTTTAATTAGTTGTAAGTTCTAGGCGACTGATGACCTCAGAAGTTAAGTCGCATAGTGCTCAGAGCCATTTGAACCATTCTATATTCTATTTCTCAAAGAAGGTAGGACGGCTACTCTTGAGGAAAACTCTATGTGCAGACAACGTAACTGTTGCAAAAAAGATTATCTGTGTTCTCAGATTTTTCAAATGCGACGTGTATGTGATTGATGTGACCTTGAGTAATCCAAGCGCAGTCACAGCGCGGTACTAAATTAATTGCAGTGTGTTGAAGATGCATCGGAAAAATTTCGTAGTTGAATCGCTTTCGGCAGACACTGATTAGGAGGAATCTGTATAGGTGAACATCGTGAAATCCATCTCTACAAGAATTAATTCCCTGAACACAGCCATATTATATTGTCCCAAATAACTGAGATACGCTCCAATTTTCTTGTCATTGTTGAAAGCTGTTTCGTGTGGCCAGAGGGTACAACTCAGAATGCGGGGGTTTAGTGGCTTCCTTGGCAACAATATTGAATTCTTCTTTATGAATGCTGCTGCAGTTCGATTTAACCCACAGGGATTTTACTGTCTGATTGAATCTCACGCCTTGATGCAAATGACTGCCACGATTAGCTTGCATGTTTTGGAATTCCATTTTTTATGCTTTAGACGCTATAAAATTGACATTTAATCGGACAGAATACGGTACTTGGAAACATGAAGGCTGAAGGTGAGTTACATTCATTGAGGGGGCTAGGACGTCAAACGGGCCGTCTTGGAGCAGGAGAGACACCACAGGACATTTTAATTTCCACTGTCTATACTTTTGCGAATAAATTCGTAACACTTTGTCAGCATGACCAGGAAGGATTCAGGATTCACAATGATAGCAGTGGAAGTTCAAATAAATAACAAAATAAATTTTTTTCATGTGAAAGTTCATCATTTTTTCACTTCTATTGGCTGCGTTTGTTGCTATAGGTATACGTTTCTTCATACGTAAGAGATATTCTTCGATGAATTTTGCACAGCATACAAACCATACGTACAGGTGTATGAAGCTCTAGAAATTATTTAATTTATGAATGTGGTGTTACATTTTAAACTTCATGTTTAGAAAAAACTCAAATTTTATAATTAATTATCTCAATTTTTACCACAGGTTCTAATAGATTTGGAAAATTCTAGAGTTTCATACACCTGTAACTATGGTTTGTGTGCTGTGCAAAATTCATCGAAGAATCTCCCTTACTTATGTAGAAAAGTGTACCTATAGCAACAAATGCAGCGAATGGTAAGTGAAAAAAGGTGAAATACAAATGTAAAAAAATAAAATATTTTCTTATATTTTTGAACTTACACCACTATAAGTGTAAATCCTGAATCATTTCTGGTCATTCTGACAAAGTTTTATGAATTTATTGTTAAAAGTATAGACAGTGGAAATTAAAAATTCCCGTGCTGTCTCTCCTGCTCCAAGTCGTCCCATTTAACGTTTTACCCCCCCCCCCCCCCCCCCCCCCCGCTTTAAGGTTTCCACTACAGGTAAGGAGCATACAGAAAAATCTAAGGTTCCTTTCAGCACTTGAAATATTTCTTATCCTTGTGTTTCTCCCTCCGATGATTTGAAGGCACCCATAAATATTCCACAAAATCCTGCGACTTCTGGTACGCTTCGTACATTATGTCACTATAATATAATTGTAGGTTTTCTGTTAGTGATGGGCTGTCTAGCTGTATACCCACCTCCTGGGAAAGAGATAAGTAATTTAGCATACAGATAGGAAGTGAACTTTCACTGACGATTTTTGTTAACAAGTGATGCCATATTCCAGGAGGCAGAAAGGAGATGGAAGTGCTATGACTAACATTCTGTTAGAGTAATTCAAGGGTCTCCAGATTTAAATGCAAAGGATAATTTGGAAAGTAGAAGGACGGTTCACAAATTGCCAAGATTGCAGGAGTTTCGCTGGGAAGGCCTTACAAATCTTCATAGAGTCCCGATGTTTCCTCATGCGATTACAATATTTTTGGAGACCTGGCGAAAGACATTGGTGACCATCGATTTGCCTCGGACGAAGAGGTGCACGCTTGTCTACAATCATGGTTCCGTAGGCAACAGCAAACTTTTTTTCTGTGAAACCATCGACTGTCTTGGTTCACGGTGGGATAAATGTATTAACAGCTATGGCGATTATTTTTGTAATAATAAATATTTTACTTACTTTTTTACATCTGCTTCGTTTCCGTTCAAGTGTACCTTACACCTTAGGAAATAAAAGCCTTTATCTTGGGAAATCTCTCGTCAGTGAGAGTGTGGGATCTTCCTAGCTCACTGTTTCGGAAATAAGATACTTAGCTTTTAGTAGAAGCTATGTTAACAGCCAACTGCAATGTTTCGCATTTGCTGTACGAAACATATACATAAGATGCATCAAAAAATTCTCTATTATTCCAATCCGGTACAGCGCTCAGAAAAAAACTAAGACCTATATCTTTTCCTGCGAGCTGTGATTTCCATTATTTTATTGCCGGCCGGAGTGGCCGTGCGGTTCTGGGCGCTACAGTCTGGAACCGAGCGAGCGCTACAGTCGCAGGTTCGAATCCTGCCTCGGGCGCGGATGTGTGTGATGTCCTTCGGTTAGTTAGGTTTAATTAGTTCTAAGTTCTGGGCAGCACTGAAAGACCTGAGTCGAAACAAGGCCCCCGAAGTAGACAACATTCCATTGGAACTACTGACGGCCTTGGGAGAGCCAGTCCTGACAAAACTTTACCATCTGGTGAGCAAGATGTATGAGACAGGCGAAATACCCTCAGACTTCAAGAAGAATATAATAATTCCAATCCCAAAGAAAGCAGGTGGTGACAGATGTGAAAATTACCGAACTATCAGTTTAATAAGTCACAGCTGCAAAATACTAACGCGAATTCTTTACAGACGAATGGAAAAGCTTGTAGAAGCCGACCACGGGGAAGATCATTTCGGATTCCGTAGAAATGTTGGAACACGTGAGGTAATACTGACCCTACGACTTATCTTAGAAGCTAGTTTAAGCAAGGGCAAACCTACGTTTCTAGCATTTGTACACTTAGAGAAAGCTTTTGACAATGTTGATTGGAATACTCTCTTTCAAATTCTGAAGGTAGCAGGGGTAAAATACAGGGAGCGAAAGGCTATTTACAATTTGTACAGAAACCAGATAGCAGTCATAAGAGTCGAGGGACATGAAAGGGAATCAGTGGTTGGGAAGGGAGTGAGACGGGTTGTAGCCTCTCCCCGATGTTATTCAATCTGTATACTGAGCAAGCAGTGAAGGAAACTAAAGAAAAATTCGGAGTAGGTATTAAAATCCATGGAGAAGAAATGAGACAGTTAAAGTAGTAAAGGAGTTTTGGTATTTGGGGAGGACATAAAATGTAGACTGGCAATGGCAAGGAAAGCGTTTCTGAAGAAGAAAAATTTGCTAACATCGTGTATAGATTTAAGAGTCAGGAAGTCACTTCTGAAAGTATTTGTATGGAGTGTAGCCATGTATGGAAGTGAAACATGGACGATAAATAGTTTGGACAAGAAGAGAATAGAAGCTTTCGAAATGTGGTGCTACAGAAGAATGCTGAAAAGTAGATGGGTAGATCACATAACTAATGAGGAAGTATTGAACAGGATTGGGGAGAAGAGAAGTTTGTAGCACAACTTGACCAGAAGAAGGGATCGGTTGGTAGGAGATGTTCTGAGGCATCAAGCGATCACTAATTTAGCGTTGGAGGGCAGCGTGGATGGTAAAAATGGTAGAGGGAGACTAAGAGATGAATACACTAAGCAGATTCTGAAGGATGTAGGTTGCAGTAGGTACTGGGAGATGAAGAAGCTTGCACAGGATAGAGTAGCATGGAGAGCTGCATCAAACCAGTGTCAGGACTGAAGACCACAACAACAACAAGTTCTGGGCGACTGATGACCTAAGAAGTTAAGTCGCATAGTGCTCAGAGCCAGTTTTGAACCTTATTTTACTGCAATAATCGTTTCTCCCTGTGTGGGCCGCCTCAACAAAATGTTTTCGAATTTGGAGAAAAAAGTTGGTGACTGAAATTTTGTGAGAAGATTCGGCCACAACGTAAAACGCCTTTATTTTAATGATTTCCACCCCAAATCCTGAGTCACTTTAGTGACACTCTCTCCCCTATATCGTGAAAATACAAAACGTGCTGCCCATCTGTGAACTTTAACGATATACTCCCTCAGTGCTATCTGGTAATGGTGTTATTACAACCAAGATTTTATGAAGAGGGAGAGGAGGGTAGATGCAAGTACTGTTAGACTCCCTTAATGTCGGGAGGTATTCGATGCTCCCCCACACGGAAACTTCCTGCCGGATTAAAACCGCGTGATAGACTGCGTTTTTACTGACTAAGGCGTTTTGCGTTATTGGTAGACCTTTTCACAAAATACCAATCATTAATTTTCTCCTGTGAACATGAAAATATTTTGTTGTCGCCAGCCTACATAAGGAGAAGTGATCGTGGTGATAAAAGAGAGAAGTCAAGGCTCACACAGGAAGATTTAAGTTTTCATTTTTTCCACGCGCTGTTAGAGAGTGTAACGATAGAGAAATAATCCGAAGGTATTTCGAAGAACCCTCTGCCAGACACTTAAGTGTGAATTGCCGATGAGTAATGTTTATTTAGATGTAGATGTATACTCGCGACCTGACCTCAAAGCTTCACTCCTCCCAGTTCATGTCTCCTACTTTCAAAACCCCACAAGAATTTTCCTGCATACTTTGCAAGAATAGCTCTTGTAACCCTCCCTTATCCTGTCCGACTTCAGACTGGATTACATTTATTATCGTAGCAGTCGGCATAGAGAATGTCATCTTTTACAACTGATACAGTGGTCGAACCTGGCCGAACAATAGGAAGCAAAAATTAATTTTGAGGTTCATTGTTGAGCTCTATACGTGATAAAACTAGAACAAGAATATGCTTAGTTTTTTTGTCGTCTTATTCAGAAACGAATTTTTGTCTGCACTATAGCCATCTTGAGAACTTGCGTAAAGAATTATTATAGGGCATCGTTAACAAGTAAAGCTAGAGATGGGACTTACAGCGCTTTACACGTTCATTACCCTCCCCTTTACGGTTAGGCATCCCTTTTTTAATGCTGGCAATTTAACATCGTTTGGTAAATAAAAGTTAGAACAGCTTTACGGCCCGGGCGGCTGCAGCCCGGCTTTATGGGGGTTAGAGGGCGCCGGACGCGGAATGTGCAGGGGCGGGCGGAGTACCGTCACCGTGTCTTATGGGGTCTCATAAATCGTACTGGCTCCGCCCTGGATTCCGACGTCACACCGAGCAATATCGACAACGCAATAAAACGGAAGCACATGTCCAGATTTGCTAGGTTGCGAGGATTCACATCCTAGCTTCAGTTGTCGCGGTGGCTCTGATCCGAGACGCACTCCACGTTTCTAAGTAACTTGGCGTTGCTGTAGGAGAGCACGTTTGGCACTTGTTGAACACACAAGCACTGGCATCGTTGATAATGGTCATACCGGCTGATCAAAAAGTCAGTATAAATTTGAAAACTTAATAAACCACGAAATAATGCAGAGAGAGAGGTAAAAATTGACACGCATGCTTAGAATGACATGGGGCTTAATTAGAACACACAAAAAAACAAAGTTCACAAAATGTCCGAAAGATGTCGCTGGACAGCAAAATGTCAGTGACGGAGCATGATAATCGTGTATAAAAGAGAGAATCAGATGCGCCACCAGTCGCAGCATGTTGACGTTACCTGAAAAGGCGCATTTAGTGAAGCTGTATTATCAGAATGGGGAATGTGCTAGTTCAGCGTTACGATCCTATCGCCATAGGAAGGGGATTCGAACGGGTAAAGGTCCGTTGACAAATGCAGCTGAGGCCACGTGTTGTTTTAGACGATAGACCCCGTAGTGGCGACCGAGCACAAGGCGTAATGCTGCTGAGACAGTTCAGGAAGAGACGGAGACTGTAGCGGGTTCGTCTATGCACGGGGAAGTCAGCGGTCGTGCAGTCGCACGTCGCACCGGCATTCCATACACTACTGTTTGGTTGGCACTTAGGCGTATCCTCCGATGCTATCCGTACAAAATCCATTTGCATCATGAACTGTTACCTGGCGATTTAGTGAAGCGGGGGTCATTTGCGCTGTGGGCGTTTCAAAAGATGGCGGAAGGTGACGATTGGTTGAGAAACGTGTTGTGACCGACGAAGCTCTTTTCACGCTCCGAGGGTCTCTCAACGCCCACAACTGCAGAATTTGGGCTACCGAAAATCCTAGAACTGTCTTGGAAATTCCATTGCACGACGAGAAAGTCACGGTATGGGTTGGATCTACCACATCTACCGTTATCGGGCCTTTTTTCTTCGAGGAAATGCGTGATTATGGTTTTGTAACTGCTACCGTGACTGGTAGGAGGTAGGCCAATATGTTACAGAATCGCGTGATCCCCAGCCTGGCTGATAAACACCTGCTGGAATGTACGATGTTTATGCTGGATGGCGCTCCACCCCATATTGCTACACGCGTGAAAGACCTCTTGCGCGCGTCGTTTGGTGATGATTGTGTGCTCAGCCGCCACTTTCGTCATGCTTGGCCTCCCAGGTCCCCAGACCTCAGTCCGTGCGATTATTGGCTTTGGGGTTACCTGAAGTCGCAAGTGTATCGTGATCGACCGACATCTCTAGGGATGCTGAAAGAAAACATCCGACGCCAATGCCTCACCATAACTCCGGACATGCTTTACAGTGCTGTTCACAACCTTATTCCTCGACTACAGCTATTGTTCAGGAATGATGGTGGAATATTTGAGCATTTCCTATAAAGACGATCCTCTGTGCTTTGTCTTACTTTGTTAAGCTAATTATTGCTATTGTGATCAGATGAAGCGCCATTTGTCGGATATTTTTTGAACTTTTGAATTTTTTTGGTCTAATAAAACCCCATATCATTCCAAGCAAGTGTGTCAATTTGTACCTCTCTATCTACATTATTCCGAGATTTATTCCGTTTTCAAATTTATACTGACTTTTTGATCACCCGGTGTATCCAGAGTCGGCCTTAGCCGGCGCGGGGCTCTTTTCTGTGGGGCACTTCAACGTCTGCCTTTCCCCATTCGAGCCCTCCATGAATGCAGATTATACAGCTTTGTCACTTTTAAAACAATTGTAAGTTTCGTCGTTGTCTTAGTACGAGCGTCTCCAAAGACTATTCCTACAGCGTACCTACTATTGTAATAGGAAAATAATTCGTGGGAGAAGCAATCTTAATAGGTCTGGTAGTTAACAAAATACTAAGAATAAGGACTAACTTACCTGTGGGAATTCTACGACTTCAACGAAATGCAACTTCAAATAACGTTCACAGATATTGTTTAGGATATATTCTAAAACATATTTATAAGTTCAATGCACTCTATATTCAAATGAAATTAAGCGATTTGTAAGTTGTGGACACATCGGGTTTTCTGATTTTCACACTTTACACACCAAACCTTTTCCGTGCTTTTTCAAGAACATCAAAATTTAATTTTGGAACCACGTCGTATTTTACTGACAACATGCCAAGAGAGGACAAGCAGTCTCGCGACATGCTACTCCTCAAACAACTCTTGGTCAGCTTCAAAACGACAAATTCCTCTCGGCGGAGGCGTCGATCACTGGCGAGGTTAGCAAAACTGTCTAGGCAATATGAATGTTGCGGAATCGATTTCAAATTTCATTTAAGTCCTTCAGTATTAGCACTGGAGTTTAACTATCCTTGGGCACCATACCTTCCAACTCTTTGATTTCTGTCAAATGCAAAAGTATCTTTTGAACATTCGCTGCTTATGTTTACCCTTTCTCGATTTTTTTTACATAGTATTTTCAGTTATTCGAGCTGTATGGGTCTTAAACTTTCACGAGCAAAGAAACAGCCGAATGTTTGGGAACACTTAGCCAGTTGCCCAAACCCTTCTTTCATACTTTTTAATACTGTGCCAACAACAAGGTAGAAAAAAAAAACAGTTTCGTATTCCTCCACTGGAATTTGTGCCATGCAACACATGACATCACGTTAATTATGAAATTGCTTCGTCGTCTTACAAATTCTCTTTTCTTAAACGTTTGGCTCAATCTGCAAACTTGCAAACCCTCTTTCACAGTTATTTGTGCATTAACAAAACCTTCTTCACGGAAATTCTCAAACTTCATCAAGCTTTCGAGGAATTTAGTTGCTGCTTTTTAATCTCCATATATTCTACTTGAAGTGCCTTACTAGCTGCGTTAATGGCACAGAAAAATCATACCATACTACACTACTGGCCATTAAAATTGCTACACCAAGAAGAAATGCAGATGATAAACGGGTATTCGTTGGACAAATATATTATACTAGAACTGACAAGTGATTAAATTGTCAGGCAGTTAGGGTGCATAGATCCTGAGAGATCAATACCCAAAACAACCACCTCTGGCCGTAATAACGGCCTTAATACGCCTGGGCATTGAATCAATCAGAGCTTGGACGGCGTGTACAGGTACAGCTGCCCATGCAGCTTCAACACGATACCACAGTTCATCAAGAGTAGTGACTGGCGTATTGTGACGAGCCAGTTGCTCGGCCACCATTGACCAGGCGTTCACAATTGGTGCGAGACATGTGCTGACCACGGCAGCAGTCGAATATTTTTTGTATCCAGAAAGGCCCGTACAGGTCCTGCAACATGCGGTCGTGCATTATCCTGCTGAAATTTAAGGTTTCGCAGGGACCGAATGAAGTGTAGAGCCACAGGTCGTAACACATCTGAAATGTAACGTCCACTGCTCAAAGTGCCGTCAGTGTGAAGAAGAGGTGACCGAGACGTGTAACCAATGGCACCCCATACCATCACGCCAGTATGGCGGTGACGAATACACGCTTCCAACATGCGTTCACCGCGATGTCTCCAAACACGAATGCGACTGTCATGATGCTGTAAACAGAAACTGGATACATCCGAAAAAATGACGTTTTCCCATTCGTGCACCCAGATTCGTCGTTGAGTACACCATCGCAGGGGCGCCTGTCTGTGATGCAACGTCAAGGGTAACCGCAGCCATGGTCTCCGAGCTGATAGTCCATGCTGGTGCAAACGTCGTCGAACTGTTCGTGCAGATGGTTGTCTTACAAACGTCGCCACCTCTTGACTCAGGGATCGAGACGTGGCTGCACGATCCGTTACAGCCATGCAGATAAGATGCCTGTCATCTCCATTGCTAGTGATACGAGGCCGCTGGGATCCAGCACGGCGTTCCGTATTACTCTCCTGAACCCACCGATTCCATATTCTGCTAACAGTCATTGGATCTCGACCAACTCGAGCAGCAAAGTCGCGATATGAAAAACCGCAATCGCGATAGGCTACAATCTGACCTTTATCAAAGTCGGAAACGTGATGGTACGCATTTCTCCTCCTTACACGAGGCGTCACAACAACGTTTCACCAGGCAACGCCGGCCAACTGCTGTTTGTGTATGAGAAATCGGTTGGAAACTTTCCTCATGTCAGCACGTTGTAGATATCGCCACTGGCGCTAACCTTGTGTGAATGCAATGAAAATCTAATCATATGCATATCACAGCATCTTCTTCCTGTCGGTTAAATTTCGCGTCTGTAGCACGTTATCTTTGGGATGTAGCAATTTTAATGGCCAGTAGTGTACAGTGCGTACAATAAACTCCTAGTTACCTCATTCATTGACAGCAAGCAAGTGTGCTTTCTTCTTTGTTTTAGATTTATCAATGCTGTTACTCATCTCAAATGATTCAAATGGCTCTATGCACTATGGGCTTAACATCTGAGGTCATTAGTCCCCTAGAATTAGTACTACGTAAACCTATTTAACCTAAGGACATCACACACATCCATGCCCGAGGCAGGATTCGAACCTGCGACCGCAACAGCAGCGCGGTTCTGGACTGAAGCACCTAGAACCACTCGGCCCCAGTGGCCGGCTTGCTCACCTCAAGAAGGATACGTCTAACTCCTCTTGTCTGGCTCCTTATAGCTTTGACACTCTCTACCCTATTTTCCTATAGAGCATCTGAAAATTTCTTCACTGTTAAAGTTGGTATCCTGTTCAATAAGATTCCTATCTATGAGTGGATGTATCAGAGACAATGTATAGTCTTTGATAACACCAAAGAATGTGACTGCTTATGCTGTAGATTTTGTCTCGTCTGATAACACAAGTTTAAGACTGCGGGTAGCATTTGGTGTATAAAATGCTCCTGGATTACGTATAGTATTCGGGCTTGAACACCACTTCGATGACCTCTCATATTTGAGCCGTTATTGTAACTTTGGCTTCTGGAATAAAGAATATCGAAACCCAGCTGATCTAGTCCCGACAAAAGGGTTTCTGCTGTTGGTGGAGCGCGGCCGAGGTGGCCGAGCGTTTCTAAGCGCTACAGTCTGGAACAGCGAGACCACTACGGTTGCAGGTTCGAATCCTGCCTCGGGAATGGCTGTGTGTGATGTCCTTAGGTTAGTTAGGTTTAAGTAGTTCTAAATTCTATGGGACTGATGACCTCAGAAGTTAAGTCCCATAGTGCTCAGAGCCATTTGAACCAGTTTTGTTGCCGAGGTGGTATACAGGAAACCGAGGAAGTGTTCTTCTAGAGTCACTGCATCTTCTCATAAGCTTAGAAAGTAAACAATGGCATTTCTTTACTGTGTTTTGGTATCAGGAGGACAATGAAGTATGACCGAAAAATATTTTCTTTGTTTAACAAAATTAACAATGCTGTGTTTTACTTTTTAGCGAGCAAATTTATAAATTCATTTTGAATGTTTTTCCGAGATAGTGGCCATAAATTTCTTGAGCTTTTCCCTGCCTTAAATATAGCTCCAAAACAATGCCAAATTTTCTTGTCTTTCAACCAAACTAATAAAATTGTCATTGTTGTGTTGATAGAGCTTGTTGCTGGTTCCTCTTGAGGCCATACTGTGCTGAGCCAGGTACCCTATGGTGAGACCGTGACGCCAATACTTGTTCTCTTTTTATAGCAGTTCAAAGACAGTTAAATCAATATTCCTTTTCTGTTTCAATCATACCTCACATTCTATCCATTTTTTGTACGCTGTTTGTGGTTAAATGATTGTTCACTCTCCTGAAGCCGGTTTCCTAAATGAACTCAGTCACAAAGTCCATCACTTGACAGCTTGTCTGAAGGAGATCCAAAAAGTTTGCTACAATAACAAGAAGTAATACTGCAATAACAATTAATTCATTATAATAGCACATATAAAAATAATCAAAAGCGTGTCTCCACCCAGCTGCTGTCCAATTTCTGTGTTTGTCACACTGAATACGTGTAGCTTCACGGGCTGCTGTGAGTAACAATGTTCTGCAGGACACTAGACTACCAACGCCTGTTGAATATTGTTCCCTTCTCAGTGTCCATCCGCAAATTATTAATAAAAGGTGGAGCTACATTCACTAACAGCAGCAGTTTTAAATCGATTGTGTGACTTTCGTCTATGGCCCCTGTTCTACCGCCGTGTTCAATGACTGCGATTGGTACACCATTCCACATAGACACGTTGCACCGTCTGCAATGATAGATCAACAATTCGGATAACTTGATTAACGTTGTGTTTATAGACACGCCAGAACACGATAGTTCCTTTTTGCCATTCTGTCACGTCTAATATCAATCCTTCTTACTGAGCCAATTCCATACAAACGATTCGCACAAACACACTACTTCATTGCCATAATAGGTTAGCAGTGGAGGCCATAGAGTTGCCTGGCACCAGTTTTTCAACGCCTACAGTGCTCCAAAAAATGTGTGAATTCCTAAGGGCCAAAACTGCTTAGGTCGTCGGTCCCTAGACTCACACACTAAATTAAATTAACTTGTGCTAAGAACAACACACACACCAATGCTCGAGGGAGGACTCGAACCTCCGGCGGGAGTGGCCGCGCAGTCCGTGACATGGCGCCTCAAACCGCGCGGCCATTCCGCGCGGCTGTGCTCCAAAGTGACCGTTAGGCTTATATAAGTGGTCATCTTATATTCTGTCCACTTACCCTACATATACTCAGTACAACCAAGATTTTCTGTCTACCTTCATTCCCTTATGAAACAGAATACTACACTACTGGCCATTAAATTGTTACACCATGAAGATGACGTGCTACAGACGCGAAATTTAACCAACAGGAAGAAGATACTGTGATATGCAAATGATTAGATTTTCAGAGCATGCACACAAGGTTGGCGCAGGTGGCGACACCTTTTAATGAGAAAAAATAAAAGAAATATTTTTATTATGTAAAGAATGAAAATGGATGAAAATGAAAATGGAGAAGAAAGGGCTTTAAATATTTATGTTATTTACTCTTTCAGTACGAACTGAACCCCTTATTTACGTGTGGTAATAAAAATTCATTTAGATAGAATTAAGCACATTTAAAATTACGTGAACCTTAGCAACCCTCTCATGCTGATAAATTCAAACTAACTGATTAATAATATTTATTTGAAACTTATTTAAATAAATTTTTTACGTATTTCGGCCTTGGCACACATTTTCTAGATTCAGTGGGTTTTTAAATATTTACTGAATTCTTTCCCGGCGTTAGCTATGGAACACAAGACTGTCTCTGTTAGCATAAAATGGTTAAATATTGCCAAGCCGACATGAAAGTTTAATTATCATTGACAAAACACACTTCACTATACGCTTAAGTTATTTGCTTTAGAAATGGAAAGAACCAACAGATTAACAACTTCAACGTTAATTATCCGCCTATGAATGCACAAATGTAAAACCAGTAATAAATTCAGTCAGCCTCAGGATCGCCGAAAAAGAAAAATATTTCGTAATTCACTGCTAATTTTACCTGCTCCCAATTTACGGGTTTGGTTAATTTTATGGTGGAACAATTTTTTAAATGTGCCGCCGCTGCAAAATACACAATTTTGATAAATTGAAATGTATTTAGACCATAACAATACTCAAAATTACACACCTTGATGATTTCTCCTCTAATGGCGGCTAAAGATAGATACAGACAAACGAAGTCTACTCATTCATATAATGCTACGTCACGGAATCCTCTCTCTCTCAGCTCTAGAGGAAGACAACAAAGAATACACATTATGTAGCGCTTTTTATATTACTGCTGATTTTGAACATCTCTTTGTAATCTTACAACATTATTTTCATCTGTGGCTATATTTTGCATTTTTTCATCGCAGATATTAGCATATTTCGTAATTACATTATGAGTATAGAAATATTACAATCGTAAATACATCGAGAATATTATTACAGAAAATATTAAAATAATAACCAACGTCCTTTACACAAAATTAAATAACGTTTTTTGTTAAACAATTGCAGTGCACACGAATTGCTTCATAGCGGCGTACATAGTACAATTAAATGTCATTTCATTTTATTAATAGTGTGTGTGTGTGTGTGTGTGTGTGTGTGTGTGTGTGTGTGTGTGTGCTGCCAGGGAACGTTACAACCTACAACGTGTTGAACTGAGGATAGTGTACAAGCGATTTCTCATCCACAAACAGCAGTTGACCCGGCGTTGCCTGGTGAAACGTTGTTGTGATGCCTCGTGTAAGGAGGAGAAATGCGTACCATCACGTTTCCGACTTTCATAAAGGTCGGATTGAAGCCTATCGCGATCACGGTCTATCGCATCGCAACTTTGCTGGAAGTGTTTCACAAGACACCCACAGTGTTTGCGAAACAGATACACGCTGTTGTGTCTATTCATTGCTTCTCAGATAACAAAAAACAACTTCACCTCAAACTGTTAGTGTTAAGGGACTTAGGGGTACTACACACTAGTGAAGTTCACAACTGACTGGCATTGTGCAGGGCAAAACGAAATCTAAGGATTGCTTTTAACAATTGCATAAGGCCCACCCTGTATATTGCGACCAAAGATATCATGCGTCCCAGGTTAGGGAAAGAGCACCGGCTCTTTTGGACAAATATAACGAAATAGTCATGTCGTTGCACTACTGAAATGTCGGAGCTGTTATGTTTTGGAAAACCTGTAGCTCAGTGTACGGCTTTTTGTCATATTCAGTATGCCATTTTTGCGTACCTATGAAGCGGTAGGTTGCGAATGCAGAACTTCTTTCTCACAACTCAAATCCCAGTTGAAGAATTGCAGCTGACGTCTTCGTAACTTTAAGTGACTGTGCATTCTAACGACTCAGCTCACGTAGACACTGAATGTAATTTATTCAGCTACAGATGCAGAATACAATCGTAATATGTAGATAGCTGTTGTCAGAGAATTATTTATTGCTTGCATGCGCAGCATGATCCGTGCTAGGCCGTAGGGTGCTCAAAAGGCAAGGACCTGTTGCCAAGCCTTGAAGCTAAAGTATCGGCTGTCGAATATCCATTTCAAGGACAAACAAAATTACATTTCAACTCATGACTTTATGTAAGATCCTGGTGCGGTTAATCAGTAGAAAGATGTATTTGACAACAAACTAAAACATATACATACATTAAACAAGAATAAAAGAAAAATACAGCTACAATTAATAATAAATCCAGTCAAACGCCGCGTCGATAATTGCTTGATATCTGCGAGGAATGCGTGAAACTAAATTTTCCGCGTATTCATGTGGAAAAAAACCACCAAATGTGTCGAATTTGAGTCGACATCTGCTTAAAAGTGAAGATTTTTTTTACTTGCAACTACTTTTTGGTGTAAGACCGTAGATTGCTACAGGATTAGCATCAGGCGACTTTGAGGTACAATTCAGTATTTGCACACCTTTTTCCTTTTCCCATTCGCAGCAAAGCCTGCTGCTGTGCTTCGGATCATTGTCCCCCTGCAGTATCCAGTCCCGATTTTTATCGACGACCAACGGTTGGCAGTTGGCACCAAGCATCTTTGCTAAAAGCGATGCTTAAGTTGCACTCATGTTTCTTCTTGAGTATCTCAGTCTAGAATACAAAGTAAACTAGTTCTTTATGGACATTGCATGAAGGACAAAGGTTCCCTGTGTTGGACTGTGAAAGAACTAAGTCACTACCAGCCGGCCGCGGTCGCCGTGCGGTTCTGGCGCTGCAGTCCAGAACCGCGGGGCTGCTACGGTCGCAGGTTCGAATCCTGCCTCGGGCATGGGTGTGTGTGATGTCCTTAGGTTAGTTAGGTTTAAGTAGTTCTAAGTACTAGGGGACTGATGACCTAAGATGTTGAGTCCCATAGTGCTCAGAGCCATTTGAGCCATAAGTCAATACCTTTTAGTATCTGTGTGCAATGCCGATCACGCTCTTACTTAAAGGACTGTAAATATTATTTATGTGACATTAGTTGAAAACATTGTGTCCTAGTTCTAACGAATGAAATGGAACAAAACACTACTCGCTTCTGCTTCTGCAGATAGGATAGAAACAAATTGAGTAATGAAAATACCGGTACATACAGGTATATCGTGGTTTTTCCGGCATCGTTTTAATTTGTATTGTAAATGGAAGAAATTTGACATTTATTGAAGCACGCGAACTTGTCCACTAGTATTGTAATACGAGTACTATGGTTGGTAGTATAAAGGTGTTTTCGCACATAATTACTCTAGCGTATCGAAAGAGGGTGACGAGCTGAAATATATGTTGTATATTGAATTGTTCGATCATGCTAAGGCAAGGGAGCACATAGCCGAGGGCACCGGAGTAGGGTGGGGGCGCCCCACCCTCCTAGCTCATAGGGAAAGAAAAACAGTATTTTTCTTTTTAGAAAACGATTCAAATGTAGTTACTGTGTACCTTTTTAACAGGGCCGTAACTAGAACTTGTTATAGCTACTTACAAGTCGCCATTCGGCTTCCAAAATATTAAAAACACCCCATACTCCCAATCGCCCTCTTACAAAGGTTTCAGGTTTCACAGTGCACAGCTACCTTTCCGGCTTGACAGAATCATCAGGAAGAGCCTATCATTCGTCTTCCTTTTTTTTTAGATATTTTATCAAAACGTATCACTAATAGTTAACGTATATGGATGATGTACAATCAGGGATGCTAGAAAAGACTGTTGGCTGGTGACTGAAAGGTTTTCATGCGAGTTTGCGAATTTAAGACATGCCGTGTTGACTGTGAAGTGTAGCAGACAAGACGGTGGCATTCTTTGGTCGTCCTCAAGACAGCAAGGCACGTTTTGAATTTGTGGTTTCCGAGAAGTAGTCCCTGACACAAGACAGCAATGGTGCCTGGTTATCACGTTCTCCAGATATGTTAACCACTGAAAACGTATTGTCAGGCGTTGTTGAGAGCCTCACACGCCACCACACATCAGCCACACTGATGAACTATGGGACAGAGTTGTCGAAACATGGAATGAAGTACCCCTGACTGAACATCCAAGCGCAGTTCGACTCGATGTCCTCCTGGGCTAGAAGTGTTGTTGCTTCCAGAGATGGCAGCTCTGAGTACTAAACTTCGCCCTCTAAATAGGCCCAAATCTCCGCCAGAATAGGCAGTCATGGCCCGACAGTATCGACCAACCACCGTGTAATCAAAATTGAAACAAATGAGCCCTCGGTCACAATTTGTTAGTATTATTAACCCGGTTTCAGCAGTTCTAAGAGTGCCTTCATCAGAATTTAATTCAAAGTGCTCCATAACATAGCTAAAAATTTATTTGAAGAAAAAGATCTTTTTATATAAAAAGTGTAAGTATTGGCTTAAAATACAAGACATAGACAGTACTTTCATGCCACGTATAAAATTAAATAATTCGCTAGAAGGGCTTTAGTGGGCAATCTGTGGCTGTACAGGATTAGCATCTCTTAGAGGCTCGCCTTCACACATTCCTTTTAAATATTTCGTGACTAAAGCTCTTCTGGCTTGTTATTTATTTTATACGTGACATGTAAGTACTGTCTCTGTCTTGTATTGTTAGTCAGTACTTCCACTTTTTTTATCTAAAATGATTTTTTTCTTCAAATAAATTTGTAGCTATGTTATAGAGCACCTTAAATGTCTAAATTATGATGAGTGCAGTCGTAGAACTGTTGACACCTGGTGAATAAGACTAAAAAATTGTGACTGAGGGCTCATTTGTTTCAATTTCAATTCATAAACCGTCACTGAACCAAGAATCCGTGTTCAAACCTTTGCGAACAGAAATTCACCATGTAATCCTCAGTTCATAGGTTTCACTGGTTGTGGAGATGAAGGGGCATGAGGTCAGCACAAAGGTTTCCCTGCCGTTTCAGATTACAAGACCGCAGCCGCTACGTCTCAGTCAAGTAGCTCCTCAATTTGCCTCCAAGGGCTGTGTGCTCTCCGCTTGCCAATAGAGCTCGACAAACCCAGACGGCCTCTCATCCAAGTGCCAGCCAAGCCCAACAGGGCTTAACTTCGTTCATCTGACGGGAATCGGTATCACCAGTGCGACGAGGCCGCTGAAGGATAGACTCAGGTGACCAAGAACTTTACCCGTGTGTTCTGTTTACTACACTCAATAAACAACTTGTTAGCCTTCCTGATACTGTAATGTTAATGGCTGGTAATGTAGTACAGGGCGGAGGTCACCATATCCTTAAGCAAGGCAATGCAGTGCCTCCCATGTACGCCATCGCACAGTTTTACCTTATCATCTGCTTTGCAGCCGTATGCTAGTGATCAAATTTCTTCCACTGCCATAGGTCGAACGCGATACCTTCGGCTCAAATGTCGAAGCACTAGCATACACCAGTGAAACTGGCTACAGCTATTACTGGTAACCAGTCTGTGTTTTCAGCATGTAATAAGTTTTCAATAACAGAAGAAGAAGAGCGGAAATCGGTTTGGGTTTAACGTCACGTCGAGAACGAGGTTTCTGCGCGGATCAGTAGCTCGTATTGAACAATGAAGGGGAGGGACATGAGCCATGTCTTTTACGAAGAAACCACTGTGTCACTTGCCTTCAAGCATTTTATTGAATTATAATGCTTAGCTCTTTACTAACGTCTTGTGCATGTGTGTCGACGTTATTGATTAAAATTATCCATTATTTTGGCCACTATTTACGGTAACCTTCATCGGGGAAGAGATGTACAGTCAAAAGGCTGAAATCCTGTCGCAGTAGAAAGTGAAACATTAAGTTCCTTTACGCAATGAATTGAGTAAACAGCCAAAAAAACTTTTTCTTACTTCTGTAATTATTTATTAGCCGACTCTGTAAAATAACAGTAACCGGTCGTTACTACTATTAGCATGCAGAACAAAGTATAGCCTTAGACAATTATGACACAGCGCAAAGTCAAATTATATGCTTTTTCGTGTTCTTGACATTACTAAATATGCTGTTATGTCATGAACTTTGTGGAAAATAATTCAGAATTTCTTAAAATTGTTAACCAAATTAAAGTAAATTAATCAGCAACAAAAATGCTGAATAGTTGTACAAAAATGAACCTAAATTCTTGTATCTCAAACGTATCAATTCCAGTCGGCTGCTTGCTAACTGCGAACCTCAAATAAATATCGTGCCTCGCATCTGCAAACAGCTGTCCAGTAGCAGTAGCCGCGCAGGATTAGCCGAGAGGTCTCAGGCGCTGCAGTCATGGACTGCGCAGCTGGTCCCGGCGGAGGTTCGAGTCCTCCCTCGGGCATGGGTGTGTGTGTTTGTCCTTAGGATAATTTAGGTCAGGTAGTGTGTAAGCTTAGGGACTGATGACCTTAGCAGTTAAGTCCCATAAGATTTCAAACACATTTGAACATTTTTGAAGTAGCAGTAGTAATACGAGGAGGAATTTTACTAATGCGTAGATCACTTTTAGCAGGATATTGGACAGGTCGTGGTATTACAATTTAAGGACAACAAGAACAATAGCCGCGCGTGTTTAGCCAAGCGGTCTAGGGCGTTGCAGTCATGGACTGTGCGGCTGGAGGAGGTTCGAGTCCTCCCTCGGGCATGGGTGTGTGTGTTTGTCCTCAGGATAGTTTAGGTTAAGTAGTGTGCTAGCTTAGGGACTGACGACCTTAGCAGTTAAATCCCATAAGATTTCGCTCACATTTGAACAATTTTTAACAAAAACAATAACTCTTACATTCAGGCACTTATATACTTAAATTCCTAAATTGACAATGATGGAAAGCAATCCCCCTTAAAGGGGGAACCATCCTGGTTCCTAGGGTAATTTAGCGAAACCATGGAAATCCTAAATAAGAATGGGCGGATAAAGTCTTGAATCTCTAACCTTCAGAATATAAGGCCAGTTTGTTTAAAACAGTGCTACCTCATTCCGTTCATCCCTAGTGTACGATACTGTCATGCAAAGACGTTATTTAATAATGTAAAACGGTAGTGCTGCACTATTCATTCATTTCTTACTCCTAGTCGCACGCTACGCACACTGTAGACAGTACACACAATACTTTCTGGTGTATCACTACACACACTGTCAACTGACATCAGGACAAAATGACAATGTTTGGTTTCCATTCTGTGCACCGCAGCCTTCAATTGCCTACTCTGAAAATCTGACTCTGCTTGCTTGTATAATAAGTGAGATGTTGCGCTCAGAGAAGGGGTAAGGTACTACTATTATAAATTGTGTGGCTTGCAGTGGATTGTATTTATTGTATTTGCATGCTCCACAAAAAAAGATACTACTTACTATCCAACCTTAAATGTGGAACTTTTGCACCAAATCACTAAAACAAAAACAGTGTACTTGTTACTCAACCTTTTAGTTTTACGTCCTCTGTTGGAGGCCAGCCGGTATCATTTAGTTGGTATGGTTGCGGTTGTTTGTCTTCTTCTCGTGTGCATCTGATATATGACCTATCGGAAACAAAACGATGATGAACCTAGCTGTTACAGGTTTTCTGACGCTGACCGAGAGGTCGACACCGGCACCCAGCGGCAACCGCCGAGTAACAGCACCGCACAACGTCAAAGGTATCGACATGCATGATACCCGCTACTGACCAAGCTCACCCTTGCATGAGCTGTCACAGGCAGCAGGACATCCGCTACTGCTCTTGCCACCCGGCCTAACTACCGCAGAGGTTTTTTTTCTTCCTTGGCACTTTTCTTCCTCTGCCCTTCAAACCCCTACACATCTATCTGCAGAAGAGCGCGAACTAATGGTTAACCTTAACCAGACGTACGCAAACATCGCAGTACCTACATCCTGCTACACCTCACTTTAGTGAAAACTAACGCTTATCCAGAGATTTCAGTAGACCTTTTGAGTTGGCCATCATGCCAGTGTGAGCGAGGAGGGGCTCCACCTCTTGTTAAGAAAATCATCATACTACACAATCCGGTACGTTAGTTCATAGAGAACATGTGGTATCTGATCCTGAAAGCCTGTAGAGTGAAATAAAGCAGTTAATAACAGTGTTCCGACAAAACGGTTATTCTAAGAGGCAGATACGTAAAGCATTCAGGCCCAGGCGAAATCAGTCTACGGAGCAGAACGAAGATACGAAGACACCTACCACTTTGGCCCTTTTTGCCGTTTTTGGTGCCACGTCGTCAAGGATTAGGGATGATCGCAGGCCGCTGTGGCCGAGAGGTTTTAGGCGCTTCAGTCCGGAACCGCGCTGCTGCTACAGTGGCAGGTTCGAATCCTGCCTCGGGCACTCGGGCATAGATGCGTGCAATGTCCTTAGGTTTAAATAGTTCTTAGTTCTAGGTGACTGATGACCTCAGAAGTTAAGTCCCATAGTGCTCAGAGACATTGGAACCATTTAGGGATGATCTTCGCCTGAGGAAAAGTGATGTGTACAAGATTGCTTGCCAGTGTGGGGTAGCATATACAGGACAGGCATGTCGCACAATACAAGAACGCTGCGATGAACATCAGCGTCATACACGCCTTCGTTAACCGGAAATGTCGGCAACTGCGGAAATATGATATGAATAGACGGAAGTCCTATCCCCGGCATCATCTTTCTGGGATTGCGTCATTAACGGAGCAGTACATATCTATACAGCCGATAATCTCAGCCAGCCCGGGTGACCGAGCGGTTCTAGGCACTATAGTCTGGAACCGCGCTACCGCTACGGCCGCAGGTTCGAATCCTGCCTCGGGCATGGGTGTGTGTGATGTCCTTAGGTTTAAGTAGTTCTAAGTTCTAGGGGACTGATGACCTCTAAAGTTAAGTCCCATAGTGCTCAGAGGCATTTGTACCAACCGATAATCTCATCAACGGGAGTGAGGGATTTCAAATAAGCACACCTGGAACCCAACACTGGCTGCTGTTAAATCACGACTCGAAAATCAAGATTTTTCGATAACAGATCCGCCATAAGGCAACGCTCTTGCTACAGTGGATATACTGGTTCCCGTCAGATGAACGAAGTTAAGCGCTGTCGGGCGTGGCAGGCACTTGGATGGGCGACCATCTGGGCCGCCATGCGCTGTTGCCATTTTTCGGGGTGCACTCAGCCTCGTGATGTCGACCGACCAGTAGCGGCTCCGGTCAAAGAAAACCATTGTAACGACGGGGAGAGCGGTTTGCTGACCACACGCCCCTCCTATCTGCATCTTTAGCGGAGGATGACACGGCGGTCGGATGGTTCCGATGGGCCACTTGTGACATGGAGACGGAGTGCTGCTGCTGACACCTGTCATAACATTGGCCTAGTACGGTCTTTGGTGAGTAACGTCTGGCCGCACTGTTTGTAAACGCAGTGTACAGCGCACGCGCAGGAGAGCCTCTCTGCGATTTTTGGCAGAGGGCGTTTGAGTATAGCATTATCTATCTGCAAATAATTGCACACGTGCGATTTCCCCGCCTGTGCATTCTTCGCGCGCGTGTTTTGGAAATGAGGCGTCGACGTGCGGATACGGTCAGTCGTACGTGGCCACCAGCAAGGTTGAACCACCTGAAGATATCGGACAGTCGCTCCGAGGAAATATTGCGGAATGTGCACACTGTGATCCGGTGCCAAACCAGTGAAGACTGTTTACAATATCATGACTGTTTGCCTAGTAAGGAAAAGATCGTAATTTTCCTGGTGTGTATGGAGAGCCCGAGACCCACTGTAATATGTCTCTGCCAATAACGTTCCGAGGCTTCTTATTTTCTTCGTATATGCAGAGATTTAAGGTCCTCGACACACGTGTCCAGCCGACGGAGAGCTGTGTGTGCGAAAAACACGGTGTAACATTTGTCCTTGACTCGTATTTATAGTGATTGAGGCGGCCACTTTCGTAGAGAAGTGCAAGCATTTGAACTGGAAAGGCAACTTTGTTGGGATGATCGGAATTCGTGGTATTAGTACTGTCTCTGATTCCGTGGTCAGTGATTATGGTGGCCTGCACGACATGCCTTCTCGGCACGACATGCAACTTGCGTAACATGGCGCCACTGCACAATCTTGGTGCTTCCAGGTTATGCATCAGTTTAGTGAAGATTTTATCCTACAGAATTACAGAATCTCTGCTGTTCTAGATTTATGTACATACTTATTTCATTTGTCAAAAGAGATAAAAACTAAAGTCTACACTAAAAAAAATACATGGTTAACTTTCATAGATTACTTTTGAGTCACGTTATCTATCCCACGGGAACCAAAGTCGCGTTTACCGTCCCAGGGGATCAGTCATTTTCTTTTTTTCATGTTCGAAATAAATGTAGCCTACATGTTGATTCAGGATGTATGCTACCTCCATTCTAGATTTCATCCAAATCTGTCCAGCCGCTTCAGCGTGAAGTAGTAACAGACATATTAAGTCGACGAAGACAGAAAATAAGCTATTCCTGGTTCGCAGCCGCGCAAATAGTGTAACATTTGTTCGTGCAAAACGTCATCCCTGCTTGTTCCCAGCAGACACGCATGCATTTCGTAATCAAATTCACCCTGACTAAAGCCTGAGACATTCCTCGTGTAGAGGCACGACGTGTCTCTGCCGTACACCATTTAAATGACGTCGTCGTTGAGAGTCATCGAGCATCTTAGAAGCTATAAGATACGCTTGTAGCTCAGGAGCTAAAATGCAACGGGCTTTTATGGAAATAAGGATTAAACACTTAGAGGATTGTAGAAGCACTATATTGGTTACATTGAATAGCGTTGTATAGGACATGCTAAACAATAAAAGTATTGTCACAATTACGATACAGCTCGAAACTAAAAAAGCAAACGGCTTTTTCTGAGAGTAATTATTGTCCCAAATTTCGCGTTATGTTTTTCAAATCATTAAATATCTTGTATTACACAGTTTTAAATGCAGCCTGTGTGTTAATTCAGGATACAAGCTAATTCCATTCTATATTTCTTCCAAATCCCTGCAGCCGTTTCAACTTGGAATTGTAACAAACATGCTCGTACACGAACTTTCGCATTTGTAGTTTAGACTGGATTAATTATTCACCTTTCAGTTCCTGTGTAGATCATTATATTGAGTACTGTGGTGTCTTTATCATAACACCATCGAGCCTGCTTCTCAGCCGGCCGTGGTGGCCGAACGGTTCTAGGCGCTACAGTCTGGAACCGCGCGACCGCTACGGTCGCAGGTTCGAATCCTGCCCCGAGCATGGGTTGTGTGATGTCCTTAGGTTAGTTAGCATTAAATAGTTCTAAGTTCTAGGGGACTGATGACCTCAGATATTAAGTCCCATAGTTCTCAGAGCCATTTGAACCATCCTAGGGGACTGATGACGTCAGAAGTTAAGTCCTATAGTGCTCAGAGCCGTTTGAACCATTTGAGCCTGCTTCTCAAAAACGATTGGTTTTTATGAGAATGACGTCCCCAGAAAGTATTGTTATGTTTCTTGGAAGTGAAATGCCTTCAATAAGTAATGCAGCATATTTCTTTTTTTCTTTTCTGAAAGCAGGCTGGCTTTATTCAGTAATCCAATACACCTTTCTATCCTCATTATTTTGGCTACAGAGCCCTACTTTTCAACTTAATCTCCGTTCAATGCCACAGCCTTATGCTACTTTAGTGGGAGGACCTCTATGCCCGTATCACACCACTGTGCTGGGCGACGTAGGAGCCAACGTCTCGTAGCATCAATAACCTCTCCACCATCCACGTACTGCTTCCGGGCAGATTGCAATCTTCATTGGGCCAAACAGATGGAAGTTCTTAGGTGCGACATCCGGGCTGTGGGGTGGATGAGTACAAATAGTCCCTCCTCTCGGATGCGAAGACTTGTGTGAAACCTAGCGTTGTCGTGGGGAAGGATAAATTGGTTTTTCATTTTTGTAGCGACAAACACGTTGAAGTCGTCTCTTCAGTTTCCTGAGTGAAACAGAACACATTTCGGAGTTGATCGTTGACCATGTGGGAGGACATCGAACAGAATAACCTCTTCAGAGTCCCAGAAGACCGTTGTCATGACATTAGCAGCTGAGGGTGTTTTGAACTTTCTCTTCGGAGAGAGATGGTGCGGTGCCACTCCATGGGTTGCAATTTTGTTTACCATGTTTCTCTGCCTGTGACGATGTTCCACAAAAACTCGTAACGCGTAATCGGTTCCGCACAGGTAGTCCTTCGTTATCGTCTTATGTTACGCGACGAGGAACCCAATAGGCTCAAACGTTTGAGTACCCGTGGACGAATGTGTCAGGATTACCAACAGAGACGCCCAACTAAGCAGCGATGAGTTTGATTGTGATCCGTTGATTACCTCGAATGAGAATGTCCGCGTGTTCCAGCACTGCAAGAGTCACAGCTGTCCGCTATCTAGTTGCGATGATGACTGAGCTTGCCCAACGACTCAACGTTCTTTTGTTCGCTGCAAAGTCTTCGCAAACATCTTCGGTGATTTATTTTTTCGCCAAACGAAAGCCAGTGACAGCTCTCTGCTAGGAACGGATCTCCGTTACAGGCGTCATTTTGAAGGCTATACATAGCTCCGTGATCTGTCGGAACTTCATGAAACTCTAGGGCCTGAAGCGGAAATATTCCATGTGTCCTACAATAAATCCGCATTTTTTCAGCTGAAATTGTCCGACAAATGAAGTGTCGTATTACTTATTGAACAACCCTCGTAGGTTTCCCTGCGTCATACGTTCTTGGAATTAAAGAATATCGACAGCATCTCTGCGGACTTTCGTTACTCGGTGTTTGCAGCGTGTCTTCCATAACACTGTTGTAAGATTACAATACTCAGAGACATAGGGTATAATGGAAACCACAGTGAGTTGGTATATGCATGCACAGAAGCATACATACGGACAAACACTCTGAATGTCATTGAGTTATGAATAACTTCTGTATTGGTGAGCGCCCTTCTGGCTCGGAACAGGGGTGTGATGCAGGATAGCTACGTCACTGTTCTGGGAAGGTGGAGCGAAGAGGGCGAACAGGGCGAGAGGGGGAGGCTGGCGCAGTAATTACAAGGGCTGAAAGGGCCGGGCGGCGGGTGCCGGGCTTATAATTAGCCGGCCAGACAGCGATCGCGCCGGCTCGCCCGTGTGTTTGTGCGTGCGAGTGCGTGCACGCACGAGGAGACGTGTTTATTTACAGAGTGCGAAGCGCCCGCGGGCGGCGTTCACGCGGCGCATTTCCATACAGTGGTGCGGCTCGCAATTACGCCGGAATGTGTCGATGCGGGTCCACCCCGCGCCTCCGGCGGCTGCGCTCTGATTTATGGACTCGGGGCGGGGGCGGCAGCGGCAGCGGCCACGTCCCGCCGCTAATTCGCCCCGTGTTGGCGACTCCAGCTGCCGCCGGCCCTCTGTGGTCCAGGTCCACGTGCTCGTCCCACACATCCACCACTGTGTTGTTTTACCCCGCGGCAACATTCAGTAATGGACCTTCGTATCCATCAGTGAATCTAGTGACACCAATTGTCGGCTTCCTACTGTGGAGCAAGGGCTTTGAGGGATGAGGCGTCGTACATAAAAAGAGAGGAGAGCAGTGAAAATATTTTTTGGTCTATATTATTTACGAAACAGCAGTGCCTGTGTTATTAAGATGTTCGATACATGTTCGTTTGCACTTTCATGCATCTATGAAGGAACACAGCATCCTACATCTTAATCACCAGGCACTGGCCGCTGTTTCACATTTATTCGCCAATATCAAGCCCTCCATTCTCAATAAATATGGCCTTCCTGGACGGAAATCTGCGAAACGTACGAGTGCAGATTTTCATACACGGACGACGACGTGTGGAATTATGGGTGTGGCCGTGATTCGTGCACGGATAGCCGAAGCGGTTAAGGCTGCCGCTTGAGTAAAGAGGGAGATCCGCGTTCGAGTAGCGGACCAACACAAATTTTCATAAATATAATTCACAACCGATGGTAGATAATATTCGCAATTGCGAATACATTTCCTCTCTCTGTTGGGGTTGGAGGGGGGTTGTTTTGGGGGGGGGGGGTGGAAGAAACCAAACAGCGAGGTCATCGGTCTCTTCGGATTGGGGAAGGATGGGAAAGGAAGTCGGCCGTACCCTTTCAAAGGAACCATCTCATCATTTGCCTGGAGCGATTTACGGAAATCACGGAAAACCTAAATCAGGAAGGCAGGATGTGGGATTGAACCGTCGGCCTCCCGAATGCGAGTCCAATGTGCTAATCAATGCGCCACTTCGCTCGGTTCTGTCTCTGTTATTTATTGGAACGTACTTTGTGGTGACAGGCATTTGTACCGTAGTCCAAGGTAATGTAAAAACGTGACAGGGTAAAAGTGGGTTGTCAAAGTGCTATCGACGGCTTCAGTAACTCACCGGTATCTACGCGCATGAGTAACTGAATTAGAAAAATCTAACTAGTAGCGTGCAGCATCCAATTTCACTCTTTTGACAGCAGCGACGCATCGTTAATTAACTCCACGAAATAACGAAACTGCCACTCGTAACTCACGGAGATTGACTGGAGTTGGGTACACAGCACACAGATCTTGCTCAGTGGTGTTCCAGATGTACTACAAAGTACAGAGGTCACGTGACCAAATGATTCATCAGGCACCTCCATGCGTATTATGTTTGGCTGTGCTCTTCTCTGCAGCGACAGTGTTGTGCACTGTCTTGCTGAAGTAAAGCCTGCCTACCAAATGCTGTAATGCACAAAAGAATGCTCACTACGGGAGCGTATGTTTCCATGTTGTTGGCTGGTAACATAAAAATGGTTCAGATTACTCTGAGCACTATGGGACTAGACCTTAGAACTTCTTAAGGGGACACAGTCGCGGACAGGCTCAAAAAAAATTTTTTTAGTCTTAATCTATGCTCCAATTATTTGGCAACAAAATGACGTTTGTTTCATACAAATCTGATTATTAGATTCGGAATTATTAATTTGTTCTTGAAGCATGGTAACTAGCGCCACGTCCATTTTTGCTGTGGCTTGCGCAGTAGTCAGCATTGACTCTTAGTACAACAATCATTTATGTTCGACGGATATAAATACTCTTTATTTGGGTTGCAAGAGAGAATTGTTATTCTGATGTTTGCCAGCCTGTCTGCATTGTCGACTACCGTTTGTCAGTTTCTTCATCCTAGTTGTTTACGTTTTGGTGATACAAATGTAATGATTTTGTGAAACGCTATAACACAATAGATAGAATAAGGAAGTTTGGATATAAGCCTAAGTTTTGTGGAAATAAATATGTAAAAATAAACCCGCGAAACTGCTAGTTTTGAACAGAGGGCAGAAAATAACATTGAAAGTGAAGTCAGTGCAAGTGTCAGTGCTTCAAGCAAGAAGCTTCTAGGTGCCGCCAGTTTTCCAAGTGCCTCTCCAATGCGTGACAATGCAATATGTGGTGTGAACAGTGTTTCTGTTGTTACTGACACAAACACCCTGATTTCCATGAGGTTATTACGTGAACTTATCGAAAAACACACCAATTGTAAAAACTGTAACGGAGTGCTTATTCGTGTGTTTCTTATGAGGGCATTCTGAAAAGCAATGACTTCGAACTTCCTATTCAGTTCTCAGTTTCTGTTGAGGTATTACGTGAGATGTATATTATTCAGTCGACTTTTCCGGTTCTCTGACGTAAGTTGCAACCCTGTGCAACTCGAGGGCTCTGAATTGTTGCATGTAACATGGTGGTGCGTAACGTAACAATACTGAAGGGCAGAAGAAACTGTTACATCTGCCTAATATCGCATAGGGCCCCCGCCAGCACACAGAAGTGCCGCAACACGATGTAGCGTGGACTCGACTAATGTCCGAAGTAGTGCTGGAGGCAATCGACGCCACGAATCCTGCAGGGCTGTCCATAAATCCGTAGGACTGCGAGAAGGTGGCAATCTCTTCTGAATAGAACGTTACAAGGCATCCCAGATATGCTCCATAAAGTTCATGGGGTGTGTGGTGGTCAGCAGATGTGTTTAAACTCAGAAGAAAGTTTCTGGAGCCACTCTAGCAATTCGGGACGTGAGGGATATCGCATTGTCCTGCTAGAATTTCCCAAGTCCGTCGGAATGCACAGTGGAAATGAATGGAAGCAGGTGAACGGACAGGATACTTGCGTATCTCTCATCTGTCAGAGTCGTATCTAGACGTTTCAGGGGTCCCATATCACTCCAGGTGCACACGCCCCACACCATTACACAGCCTCCAGCAGCTTGAACAGTCCCCTGCTGACATACGGGGTACTTGGATTCATGAGGTTCTTCCCATAGCCGTACACGTCCATCCGCTCGGTACAATTTGAAACGACACTCGTTCGACCAGACAACAAGTTCCCAGTCATCAACAGTCCAACGATAATGTTAACGGTCCTAGGCGAGGCGTAAAACTTTATGTCGTGCAGTCGTCAAGGGTACACGAGTGGGCCTTCAGGTCGGAAAGCCCGTATCGATTACGTTTCGATGAATGGTTCGCCCGCTGGCACTTGTTGATGGCTCAGCATTGAAATCTGCAGCAATGTGCGGAATTGTAACTAAGTCATATTCTTAAACCTGGAAGTACTGACGAATAAAACTGTACGGCATTATTAACACTCCATGAATTTGAGGTCTGCAAACTGCAGCTAATGAAGCATACTGAGACTGTAGCCTCACCATTGGGTTATTTTACTGGCGGTTTGGGACACCAGAGATGGTTTCCGGTATTCCGGTGGAAGACGACATCATGGAGCGTGGAGCTGATGGGCTGCTCTTTCCGTAATCCCCGTAAAGTGGTTTGTGCTTAGAACACACTATGCCTCCTTAAGAGCTAATGGCTTTCTGGTGCGGCGTGTGTCTTCTAGCACCAGTTGGAAATAAACTTCTGAGTCCTGGCCAGAAGTAACACTTCGCTCAGGATTGTCATTTGTGGCAGCAGGATATCACGGTCGAAAATGCCTGCTTTATTCCCCTGGAGTTGATTGAGGAATCAGCTGACAGATCTCAAGAGTCTAAGAGCCAAGCTGCGTTGCCTCTGTGGCATAGATGGTTATTTAAATGATGTTTAACATTCTGAAGTACATGACTAATTTCTCAGAGAAAATAAGTGGCTTTAGGGCTGGTGGATCAATTTTGGATTAAAGTATCAGGATAAAGAAGAGAGCTAATGACAGTGAAGTATACGTGAATTTCGTGGATTTGGAAAAAGCATACGATAGAATCCCTGGATCTGCGATTGCGCCTGCCATGAAGAGACTAAAAGTATGGGATTACTGTTGCTATGCGTGTGTACAAAGATACAGAAGCAAAAGTAAATACGTGAAACAGAATAACAGAAAGCTTTAAAACCTCCAAAGGCCCTAAGCAATGTTGCAATTTATTCCCATTACATTTTAAAATATAAAATAGACCAAGCGTTGGAGTCTAGGTAAAAAGAATGTTCAGAAATGTATACATTATTTGGACAGGACTAACGCTTTCAGCAAGGTGGTGCAGTGTTTAGCACTCAGTACTCGCATTCGGGAGGACGACGGTTCAATCTCAAGTCCGGCCATCCTGATTTAGGTTTTCCGTGATTTTCCTAAATCGCTTCATGCAAATGCTGGGATGGTTCCTTTGACAGAGTACGGCCGACTTCCTTCCCCATCCTTCCCTCACCCGGTGAGACCGATGACCTCGCTGCTTGGTCTCTTCCCCCAAATCAACCCAACCCAACTAACGCTTTCACTACATCTTGTCGATGACCAAGTACTGTCCACAAGCAGCAGACAAGATATGGAATTCATGTTTGATAGACTACAGAAACAATATGCAAATAGAATCCAAAACTTAATTTTGGAAAGACAGAGTGCATGAGTGTTGGTAAAGAAGGGACGGATTTAGATCTCGAATATGAAAAACTACAAAATGTGAAAATTTTAAATATTTAGGTTTTATTGTATCCGATATTGCAGTGTCAGTGTTGTTAACTAGAAAGATGCACAGTTCATTAGGATATGGATGCACGCTCGAAGGATCACAGCACCGTTCTTCTTAGCAGCACAGCCACTGCAGTGTCGCATTTATCCGCCGTTACCAGGTAGTGGCTTTCAATAAAATGTCCTCACTTTTACGAAAATTACATAATGTGTGTGCGAGTACCGAGTGTGATGCACGAACAACGAAATTTGTAAGTTTGGTTCTGGCCGTGAACCGTGCACAGATAGTTAAATCGATTAAGGCGACCGTTCGCGTCAGGCGGGAAATTCAGTTTCGAATCCCGGTCCGCTACAGTTTTGCGCAGTGGCCATTCCTTCATACAACTGATGGTTCTTTGTATTCGCCACTGCGAATACATTTCATGTATCTACTGTATCCATTGACGACAACTGGTGACAACGATAATGAGATCAAAGTAGTGACGGGTAAACAAACGACGAAGTCCTTACAGTGATTAATCTGGAACAGTAATCAACACACCAAAATAACGGTTCTCCATTGTATTATTGAGAATATAGTTACTTACATTAGGAAATATAGACACTTCTGAAAAACGAAGGTTAATGGCTTTAGATTTTATGAGGAAATGACAGTAGGTCACCTGTGAAGACAAAATCAAAATATGTAAAATATAGGAAAAAAATTTGAGTACACAGTCCCTAACGAGCATCATGGAGAATAAAAGACCTCAGTGGTTTGCACGTATTAAAATAGTGGGCAATGGCAACTGAATTAAGAAGGTGTTAATATACACTAATACACTACTGGCCATTAAAATTGCTACACCACGAAGATGACGTGCTACAGACGCGAAATTTAACCGACAGGAAGAAGATGCTCTGATAGGTAAATGATTAGCTTTTCAGAGCAATCACACAGGGTTGGCGCCGGTGGCCACACCTACAACGTGCTGCATGAGGAAAGTTTCCAACCGATTTCTCATACACAAACAGCAGTTCACCGGCGTTGCCTGGTGAAACGTTGTTGTGATGCATCGTGTAAGGAGGAGAAATGCGTACCATCACGTTTCCGACTTTGATAAAGGTCGGATTGTAGCCTATCGCGATTGCGGTTTATCGTATCGCGACATTGCTGCTCGCGTTGGTCAAGATCCAATGATTGTTAACAGAATATGGAATCGGTGGATGCAGGAGGGTAATACGGAACACAGTGCTAGATCCCAACGGCATTGTATCACTAGCACTCCAGATGACAGGCATCTTATCCGCATGGCTGTAACGGATCGTGCAGCCACGTCTCGATCCCTGAGTCAACAGATGGAGACGTTTGCAAGACAACAACCATCTGTACGAACAGTTCGACGACTTTTGCAGTAGCAAGGACTATCAGCTCGGAGACCATGGATGCGGTTACCCTTGACGCTGCATCACAGACAGAAGCGCCTGCGATGGTGTACTCAACGACGAACCTGGGTGTACGAATGGCAAAACGTCATTTTTTCGGATGAATCCAGGTTCTGTTTACACCATCATGATGGTCGCATCCGTGTTTGGCGACATCGCGGCGAACGCACATTAGGAGAGTGTATTCGTCATAGCCATACTGGCGTATCACCCGGCGTGATGGAATGGGGTGTCATTAGGTAAACGTCTCGGTGACCTGGTGTTCGCATTGACGGCACTTTGAACAGTAGACGCTACATTTAAGATGTGTTACGACCCGTGGCTCTACCCTTCATTCGATCCCTGCGAAACCCTACATTTCAGCAGGATAACTCACGACCGCATACTGCAGGTCCTGTACGGGACTTTCTGGATACGGAAAATGTTCGACTGCTGCCCTGGCTAGCACATCCTCCAGATCTCTCACCAATTGAAAACGTCTGGTCAATGGTGGCCGAGCAACTGACTCGTCACAAAACGCGAGTCACTACCTTCATGAACTGTGGTATCGTATTGAAGCTGAATGGGCATCTGTACCCGCACACGCCATCCAACCTGTGTTTGACTCAATGTCCAGGCGTATCAAGGCCGTTCTTACGGCCAGAGGTGGTTGTTGTGGGTACTGATTTCTCAGGATCTGTGCACCCAAATTGCGTGAAAATATAATCACATGTCAGTTCTAGTATACTATATTTGTCCAATGAATACCCGCTTATCATCTTCATTTTTTGTTGGTGTAGCAATTTTTTATGCCCAGTAGTGTAGTCTTCGAGGAGAACCACAAGGGGATGGCCACCTTTGTCTTAGGAAGTATACAGGGGGGTGTTGCAAAGCGATAACGAAAAACTTGGAGGGGTTGTAGAGGGTGTCTTGAGGAATAAATTGAGCATAGGTACCCATGTCTCGAAATGTCATCCAAAGACGCTCCAGGGCGTCGATGCCATAAGTGCCGGCACGTGCAGCTACACCACCCTTTCGACAGCAAACGTGACTTCGTGCGCCACGTATGTATTGTTGTTTGCTTCTCTGTCAACGCGGCTGAATTCCGCAATAGCCAGTGGAGGGGATGCAGCTAGCTGCTGCATAAACAGGTCTTGTCTCCTTTGAATGTTGCCTCGGTGGATAACGATTTCGGATACAGGCTTCCATCCGCTGTTATTTTTGTCCTGGAGCCCTCTTAAATTTCCAGTTCTTTTTTCGGTATACAGGAGAAAAGTTAACTGTAGAGGGAAACCAGTGTCTGGGACCATTATCCACCAAGGCCACAGAACATTTCATTCACACGAGACAAGTCCTGTGCATGCAGCAGCTAGCACCATCCTCTCCACTGGCGATCGTGACATCCGGCGGCCATAACTTGATGTTTCCCGACTAGACTTCCAATAGTCAATGTGTTCCTCAAAAGACCATCTAGAACCTCTCGATGTTTGTCACTATCGTTCTGTAACACCCTGTATATTGATCGTCAAATGGATGAGAAGCAATTAAAATCGTCAGAGTAACCGAGACTACTGGAAGAATAAAACTTCTAACGTTTAGTGGGGAAGGTCAGAGAAAAAGAAGACATTTCTGAAGTCGTTAGTTAGTGAACTGTACTGATCAATAAAGTTGCTTCTGCAATACGGAAATCGTACAAGGATTCTAAAGTCAAGAGTGTGTCCCATGTGTGGGAGTGGAATTCTGTGTAATCAGTTTCTGCCTTTCTAGACGAGTGTTACAGTTTGCGAGCGTGCACGTGTTCACTAAGAAGAGGCCTTTTTTATTCCTTTCTTTTATTTTTTCAGTCCAGTTGTTGGATTCTGTCATCCTTCTGAATGCAGTTAGAAAGCTACAAGGTGTGAATTATTTTGTGAGAGGTAACAAGTTTAATCCTGTCTTGCGAGTCAAAACGTGGTTGGCTACCATTATTTGGACGTATTAATAGATCAACAGCGGAGAAAACAGATCCAGGTCCGCCAACAAAATTCCTCCCTTAACTTTCGGAGCATTAGGTTTAGTAATTTGTTTCGCGCACTAAGAGTTTGTGAATTACGACCATAGCCGCATGTACGGCTTCAGGCGACGCCACGGAAGTTTCGACAACGAGACTGAAGAAACTGTTCAGCATAACTGGACAGCCTGTGCAGCTGTACAGATTTAACTCGTACTTTCAAGGCTAAAGGAAGTAATCTGCGAGAGACCCGAGTACAAATTAACAGTTTTCAGGCCAAGAAATGGACTGAAGGATGGGCGCTACGAAAGGCAGTATTTTTTCAAACGTGAGTACTGTTCGAATCCATTTGTAGTGGACTCAGTACATTTTACAATGACCATACACGTTCCTGCAGCTCAGCTTTCGAATGACATTTTCACCTAACAGCAAATCATTTGTCAACTAAGTTACATGAAAAGTTGACCTGAAAGAATAGTTCTGTGCCACCAATACAAGATGTCACAAGAGCTCGGATCTCCTACAACCTCGGACCGTCACAGTGCCTTAGTAGTCACACTGAAGCCCACAGACACAACAGCGTTGATCTTTGTTAACATCCTCCATACGTCAAAACGATATCCGATACTTAGAGCTAAAATGTGGGGCCTTTTGTCCATGCACACAATTTTCAGTAGTATGTTGTCATGGTGAGGCTCGAAATAAATTTTGCTGATGTTTGGCGTGCCGTCATTACGTTTATCCTGCGTATAAGTATTTCGGTCGCTATATTTACTGCGTTGTGCAAAAGTACAATGTTTAGTTACTCAGCTTTTCACTGCCTTCATTGACACGTTATTTGAGGTCTGTTCTGAAAAAAAAATCTGTACAGTGCGAAATAATAATGTTGCACTGCCTTACTGAGCGAGGCGTTGCTGCTGTAGGAATTAGAAGCACGTGATCCATATGTAGGTACTTTAAATTTTCATCAGTGAAGAACCAGAGATCATATTTCGTCAGTGTGAATGCTCCTCATACAGAAATCGACGGTAGCCCAACTGTAGTACCCATAGGTACAAGCGGCCACCGAATTCCGCAAAGCAAAGTAACGTCTATCACCCTAGTCTCTCAGCAAATTACTGAGAAAATGCTGTAAATCACAGGAAGAAGATACATAACTCCTAAGATATTTTAGGTCTTGTACTGAACTGGACAGTTATTTCGTACTTACTGTTATTTTTATTTTATTTGCTACCATTTACAAATGATCTGCCACCTGTTTACTAAGATACGTAGCGCTTCGACAATATTAAATTTTACATATACTTAATATGAATCTTATCTGATTTCTTGTTATTTTAACAAAGCTAAACGATATTATAGCGCCAAATACTTGAATACTTAAAAGTAATTAGGAAACGTAAGTGCTTAAAATTAACAACTTAGGCATTGAGAAGACAAGAAATAGTTTAGATCTATAGAATACCAACACAGATGTTGTACAGGAGGTAGTACCTAACAGCCAGTATTCGATGTACTTCTACTCGCCTATCGAGTGCTAGGAACTCACTACTGATTTGACCCTCTCGCCCTCAAATTGTATGATTATGCATCCATGTTAGATTACCCTTCACGACACCTCATGTAGTTATTCAGTATTCAGTCATCGATCTATCGGCTAATCCGATACATCTATCGTCAACATCTGCCATACATATTGTTTTGACAGTGACACTTGAAGATGGTGGTGATAGTTTCACTCTATCATGGAAATCACGGTAAAATCCTGCAGGGCAGCATGTGTAAAAATCATAGTACAAAAAATTACCGAATCGTCAAAATCTGGTGTTCCCACTGACCATTTGTGTTTGAAATAAGTTTAGGCAAATATGATTATCAGTGCTATTTAGTGGAGCGGTAGATTTATTCTGTTCAACACAGAGAGTTAAGAAAGATAATCGCAGTAGCGTATACCATTAATTAGTTGGAGAGCAAAACTTAAGGACGGAAGTCACTGCCAAGTACTACAGCTCACTGAAGCTTGAAGCATATATGGAAATAACTGCTACAGTACAGTACAGTACAGAAGATAACTGAAAGAAATATGCAATAAGACCAAAGAAATGACACTGTTATTCAAAGACAATAATTACACTTAAGTTATCTCTACATCATACACCGCAAGCCACCTAATGGTATGTGGCGGAGGGTACCATGTCATCTCTCCAACCCTGTTCGACTCTCGAATAGTGCCTGGGAAGAATGATTCTCGGTTAACTTTCTGTATTATCGTGAGTCAGCATAGTAGAATTTTCTAAAAAATCATTTGTTATTTTATTGTTTTAAAAGATGCTTTGAACCTTCTAAAATATAAGGTAAGAAGTCTAATCCCCAAAAAAAATCGATTATGGAATTCCAAGCTCCTCCTCAAGTGCATCGGATGACCCTAAACGGCCTACCTGCACGAACTCTATACCTCCTCTAGTGTCTGCTGCTGGTTAGAAGCATTTCAGAACAACAATACATTAGCTTGGCGTCAGCAAGCGTCATTAAGTATTCGACAAAGACAATTCTTTCGTTTCGAGTCTTGAATTTTTGTGTGCAATATTGATGTTTTATGGTTTATTTGTGATCTTACAGCTTTATCTTTCAAGTAAGAATAATTGGTAAGAAAGTGCTTTCTAAAAACGTGTCCCCTTCGTTACCATAGCGATCCAAATGTTTTTTGCAGATGCCCAAGCGCGTTTGTTTTTGCAACTGTGTGAGTTGTTTCGGGACCAATCTTGCACAAACTTTATGAAACCCAAGTCTGTTGTGGATGATTTCGTAGGCAGAACCGTGACTAATTTGCACACGATGTGCCACTTCGTCAATAGTTAATCGTCTGTTTAAGAGAATCATTTCACGCGAACGCTCAATGGTTTCTTCATTTGAGGCGGTAAACGGTCGTCTGGCTTCTTCATCTTGCGTAACACTTGTGCGCCCCTTTGAAATTTTTCAATCCATTCGTAGACACTTATTGTGGCAAAACACTGTTCCCGTACTGTACTGAAAATCTTCGATGAATTTCGGCCCCTGACAAGCTTTCCGACCACAAAAAACGGATCACTGAACGTTGCTCTTCTTTGGTGCAAATAGGCAGCGATAACGAAACTAGCCTAGCAGCTTGAAAATTGCAAAGATACAACAACAAATAAACAATCTTGCGTCATCATCGTAAAACGACAGTCCTACCAAAACAAACAGAAATATAACTAAATTTCGGATAATAATTGACATACCCTCGTAGATCAGCTACTGCTGCTACAGTGGCAGGTTATAAAGATTTACGTGAGTTTGAACGTCGTGTCATAGTCGGCGCACGAGCGATGGGATGTAGCATCTCCGATGTAGCGATGAAGTGCTAATTTTCCCGTGCAATCGTATCACGAGTGTACGGTGAGTATCAGGAATCCGGTAAAACTCAGATCTCCGACTTCGGTGCAGACGGAAAAAGATCCTGCAAGAACGGGACCAACGACGACTGAACAGAATCGTTCCACGTGACAGAAGTGCAACCCTTCTGCAAATTGTTGCACATTTTAATGCTGGCCCATCAAGAAGTATCAGCGTCCGAACCATTCATCGAAATATCATCGATATGGGCTTTCGGAGCCGAGATCCCACTCATGTACCCTTGACGATTGCACGACACGAAAGTATTACGCCTCGTCTGAACCCGTCAACCCCCACACTGGACTACTGATGACTGGAAACATGTTGCTTTGTCGGATAAGCCTCGATTCAAATTGTATCGAGCGGATGGTGGTGTACGGTTATGGAGACAACCTCATGGACCCATGGACCCTACATGTCAACAGGGGACTATTCAAGCTGGTGGAGGGTCTGTAATGGTGTGGGCGGGTGCAGTTGGAGTGATATGGGACCCCTGGTACGTTTAGATAAGACTCTGACAGATGACACGTACCTAAGCATCCTGTCTGATCACCTGTATCCATTCATGTCCATTGTGCATTCCGAGGGAATTCGGAAATTCCAGAAGGTCAATGCGACACTCCACGTGTCCATAATTGCTACAGAGTGGCTCCAGGAACATTCTTCTTAGCTTAAACACCTCCGCCAGCCACCAAACTACCCAAACATAAACATTATTGAGCATAACTGGGATGGATCGCAACATGCTGTTCAGAAGAGATCGCCACTCCCTGGTACTCTTACAGATTTATAGACAGCCCTGCAGGATTCATGGTGTCAGTTCCCTCCAACACTACTTCATATATTAGTCGAGTCAATGCAACATCGTGTTGCAGCACTACTGCGTGCAGCTGCACCATTTCCTTTTACCTTCAGAGCATCTCTTCCTTAAGTTGTGCCGAGAAGTGTAGTATCACTAAGCGATATTTGGTTTTAATATCAGATTAATGAAGCACATGCGTTAATAACGTTGTGTGTCACATTATGTTGAACTATCGATTTCTGGTTGAATAATATTATTTGCGACGTTCTCCCACGATAGTAGTAATAGTTCTCACAGTTTCCGTCCTGGTCCACCACTACAGGAGACGGCTGTCAGGTGTCTCGTATGTTACCCGCTGGAACAATGTGTCACTAGCTGTCAGATAAAGCACGTTCATTAACGCAATATGAAGGCAACTTTAGAGGAACGAAAAGACATAACATAAAAAAAGACACATCAGCGATACTTTGAAGCACAAATCAAGAAAACATATGTAAGTTAAATTAGCACCAAAAAAAGTGAAAAGGTATATGTGTGTTGCTGCAACGCTGCTGTCTGTATGAGCAACTTCTGTAGTGCAATAGACTGATATTGTACACTTTATAAGGGATACAGTCTACTCCTCAAGATAAACATATAGACCACTAAATCAAATATGTATTGACTGAAGAACTACAATAAAACAGAAATCACAATGAACTTACCTAGCTGTCGCAGCAGGGGAGAGGTAGACGTGGTACCTCCGCGTGGCGTGTCGCAGGTGGCGGATAGGGGGCGGGAGCGTCCTCGCTGGCTTTCTGGCGATCTTGAGCGAAATAAAATTTTAATAGCTCTCCCGGCTCTCCCGGACAAGAGACTTCGACTGAAATCAAACATCGGACTTTCTCCAAATGGCGACTTGGCAGTATCTTGATCGGTGTGAAACATCACTGTTCCCAATCTACAGTTTTTAACTACCGCTAGTATGGAGGAACGTTCAGCAGTGGCTATTACCCTAGGTGGTAACCAATACACTGTCATCTTCAAAGTCGCAAGCAGGCTTCCGTATTCTGGAGAGTCTGCGCCAACATGCTCGAAGATATCGCAGACTCCAGACACAAATGCTGGCACTTTTCTGCTACTTTCAACACAAGTTCCCTTCTTAAGGACGATAAAATGATGCAAGTCATTGATGTCTTGTCCCGATATCAGATACTGATCGCGGCGATTCAGGAAACATTCTTCGATGAACGTTGTTTTGAATCACAATGTTGTAGTCTCTTCAAAACCATGACTGGTAAACATGTAATAAAAACCATCTCATAGATAGTCTTTGGATTTATTGTAATAAGTAAGATGTTGATGATGAGCTTCCCCTGTCCTAACAGGCAAGGCTTACTATGTCTTTTCGGTGAATAAATATAGTTTATACACCGTGAACGTACATACGCCAATAAATCAGTTGGATAAAAACAATCTAGATACATCTTGGGAGCAGCTAGAAGATATTCTATCGTAGATACCCGAGTAACACACCATCATTCTGTTGAGGGATTTCAGTACCCAGCCTGACAAGAAAAGAAAATATTAGAAAGTTATTGGAAAGTGCCCACCTTGCAAGAGAACCAACAGCAATGGAGTAACGCGTAGCATTCAGTCTAGTTCCAAAGTCACTTACTATCAAATGCCTGCCCAGAAAACAAAATACTGGTCATCTACAAAGTCCAACCATGGTGAATTCGAAAATGACCATGTCCATGTCGCCATTTCACGGAAAGCGGAACGACAGATTCAGAACGTAAAGGTTGTGAGAAATGCCAGCGTAGACGCGGGTTACTACCTTTCTAATACCAAAGTTAGACTAATTCCAAGTTTTACCTAGTAGGTTACTCCTATAAAAGTTACAAGTTCGACGGATTCAGACTAGGGAGTAAGTAAGAATTCACTCACAAGTTCAAAATTTTAAATCCGAAGAATTTGGAACAACAGTAAGAGGCTATTGTCATAGCAGCTAAGTAGACTCTCCACGTATGAAGTGAAGAAAGCATGCTTGACAGGACAAAAAATGCGATGCAGCAGTACAGCTAAGAGATGTTGTTTGGCTGAAATGGCACTTACAAAAAAATGAAGCGACCAAGATTAACTTTCTAAACGCTAGATAATTTACATAAAAAATCATCTGCAGGGTGATGTGGGAGTTTCATAATCTGTTGGTACAGATTGAGCAAGACTTCCAAAAAATTAACACCCGAAATTCTATGAAACCGTGAAGCACATTCTGATCAAATGTAGCTCCATAGCCTATACTTCAAAGATTCTAAAGGGATAGTAACAAATAGTGATGAAGATAACTGCGAGATTTTAGCAAGTTATGTTGAATGTTTACAGAATCGCGAAGCCCCAGAGACAGCATTTGTTTATGAAAACAATCCAAACATTCATCCAGATTCGTCTCTACCTACGAAGGGAGAAATCAACGAAATCATCCAAGCACTAAAGTACAACAAGGCGCCGGGTGAAAGTCAGATGACAGCTGAATTGTGGAAGCATGCAGGGGATCAGGAAATCGATAAAATTGTCGCAATTATTCAAGAGATTTGGGAAAACGAAAAACGTCCAAGTGGATGGATCTCTTCCGTAACATATCGACTAAATAAGAAATGGGGCGTAACACACGTGAACAACAACCGTGGCCTCATTCTAAGGAGATCCTTTACAAATATCTACAGGATACAACGAAACAACCAATAGATCTAAGACGGGGGATTACCAAGAGAATTTCAGGAAAGGACGATTATCTGCTGAGCAGTTTATATGTCCATCCTTTCTAGGGTGTAGAAAAATTTCCACTACCAGTAACAATAAAAAGTTATTTATTTATCACAAGACGGGTTTCGGACTTGGGCCCATCCTAAGGTGTTTATCCAATAATGTACATGTTTATATTGCTGGAAATCACTGAAAAAATACCAAAAAAATATTTTTGGTGGCTAAACAGATACAAGTGGGACAACTGTAATTGGTAAGGCTGCATTTGTCGAAAATATATCTGTACTTACATAAAGGTGAAGCATCATTATTATAGTTACGCTGTGGTAACAGTTTTTCCACTTAGTTGCACACTTATTATCATTTTTCACGTCCATGTTTCAGTTTTATACAGTCTAGCTGCATATGTCACTATTATGGTGTGCACTCGTGAAATTCACTGTGCTTACATACAGACATGTGGGCTATGGTCAAAGCTCTTAGATGTTGCAGGTGTGAAACAGAAACATGTAGGTTATGGTCAAAGAACTTAGCAACAGGAAGTGTAAGGGTCTTGCACATATAGAAACTTAGCAAGCTGTTAAAGACTAAGAAGGTTCTTGATACACATTATGAAATTTTTTGATCCACATTTTCGTCAGAGAACTTAGATCTAGGAAGTACAATGATGTTATATATATGAAATTACTAATAGCTATTACAAATTAAAAAATGACAGCTAGAACTGTTTTGAGCCACATTGTTGTCAGAGAAATTAGAGCTAGGAAGTACAATGACTTTACACACACAAAATTTTGAAAGCTATTACAAATTATACAATGATAGTTACAGCTTGTGTTTACGATATGACTATTACAAATTACGATAATGACACATGAACTGTTGTATGACTGCTACATCGGATTTCCCAAGAATATTGCTTTCTTATTATATCAGAGGATGATTAGTTTTTGTTTTTGAATATTTCATGAAATATGTGAAGATAAGATTTCTTTGCAAGCTCCACTTGTTCGTTGAGAATAAGGTCTGGTGAAACAAAGCTGTGGATATAAATTTCTGGCTCTTCGAGCAGATTCATTTTCTTTCCTTTGTTCACAGTGTGTAGTATTTTTAGGTTGTCTGTAGCCGGCCGCGGTGGTCTAGCGGTTCTAGGTGCTCAGTCCAAAACCGCGCGACTGCTACGGTCGCAGGTTCGAATCCGGCCTAGGGCATGGATGTGTGTGATGTCCTTAGGTTAGTTAGGTTACGTAGTTTTAAGTAGTTCTAAGTTCTAGGGGACTGATGACTACAGACGTTAAGTCCCATAGTGTTCAGAGCCATTTGGACCATTTTTGGTTGTCTGTAATGGCTGTGGCTGAGTGACCATTGTCGTTTAGACGCACTGCAAAGGTGGATTTTTCAAAGTTATTTAGCCAGAAGGCATCCATATGCTCACGGTATCTTATAGTGAAACTCCTTCGACTTTGGCCTATGTAGAACTGTGGGCAATGTTCCTAGTTCTGAAGTCCTTAGCGAAGAAGGAACGATACCAGCCGATCTGGTAGCGTCGACAGCCATTCGTGTGGCTAGGGCCACCCGTAGGGTAGACCGTTCGCCCGGCGCAAGTCTTTTGAGTTAACTCCACTTCGGTGACTTGCGTTTCGATGAGGATGAGATGATGATGATTGGGACAACTCAACACCCAGCCCTGAGCGGAGGAAATCTCCGACCCAGCTGGGAATCGAACCCGCGCCCCTTGGCATGACAGACCGTCGTCCTGACCACTCAGCTACCGGGGCTAACGAGTTTGCCGTACAGGAATCTTCAACGTTATGGTAGAGGCGACCTGCTGATGTCAACTTCCGCGCCGTGCGAGTGGCACCGGCAGCTCCTGCTGCCTAGTGTGTGAATTCCTAAGGGACCAAGCTGCTGTGGTCATCGGTCCCTAGACTTACACACTACTTGAACTAAATTATGCTAAGAACAACACACACACGCATGCCCAAGGGAGGACTCGAACTTCCAGCGGGAGAGGCTGCGCAATCCATGACATAGGGCCTTAAACCGCACGGCCATTCCGCGCGGCTGTAGCCTAGTGCCACCGCATCTTTACAGCAGCGACCTGCAGCCCCCCCCCCCCCCCCCCTAGTAGGGCACAACTCCACGCGTACCATATCGCTACACTGAATATCAACGGTGTCTGCGAAGCCCACGTCACTTCTTTCCGAAGACGCATCTTACGTCTTCTGAAAGAAGTGACATGGGCTTCGGAACTAGACATTGCACTGTTAACGAGGTGCACTGGCTGTGCTTCCCGCGGTAGCAGTTTACGACTTCTATGCCTCTCATGGCTATCACCTTGGCCGCGGAATGGCGGTCTATGTAAACGAAGGCATCTTGATTGACGACATCATGTATCTTCCATCTTCCAGGAGTATGGCTTTTACGATTCACTCGGCGCATATCATTAATGTCTGTGCTCCTTCTGGCACTGGACGTCGGCGTGAAAGAGCACGATTTTATGCGGAGGAGATTGCCCCACTGTTCTTAGATCGACATGAAAATCTTCTCTTTGGAGGGGACTTTAAGTGCGTACTCGACCGAAATGATCAATAGCCGGATTTTACACCGTGCCAGGAGCTGCGTCTCATTGTTCGCGATCTAGCGCTGCGGGATACCTTGGAGGTACGGCACGCTGACGACTTGGATTCACGTTTTTCACGAGCCATTCGGCTAGTTGGTTAGACAGCATCTATCTCTGCCGTAGAATGGTTGATGCGGTACTCTACGTCGAGCGCTGCCTGTTGGTGTTCTCTGACTACAGAGAGTACATATGTATATTGCACGTTCCCCGCCAAGTGGTTTGGAGGAGTCGAGCACCGTGGAAACTCAACACTCAACGTCTTGAGGAACCTGACTGTCAGCAATGTATCACTCTGACGTGGAGAAGATGCGAATGGCGTCTCCCATCCTACACACCCGTCTTGGACTAGTGGCTGAAATGTGCCAACCACTTACAACAGAGAGGTTTTATTTATTCGGATGGCTATGCTCCCCCCTCCCCCCCCCCCCCCCCCCCCGCCCCCACCCGTCGAGCAGACCGTTCTCCGGGTGCCGGTCTTTTAATTTGGCGTCACTTCGGAGACCTGCAGTCGATGAGGATGATGATGAGGACAGCACAACTCCCAGTCCCTGGGCGAAGAAAATTCCCCGGCCCAGCCGGGAATCGAACCCGGGCCCAGAGGATTAACAATCCGTCACGCTGGCCACTCGGCTGCCGAGGACGAACCAACATAGAGGTGGCCGCTTGGCACAGGCACACTACGGACTTCTACTTCAACGCCCTTCGCGACCTTGATGGCTAGCCACCTTAACCGGAAATTCAAACTGAACGCAGCATAATTAAAGCCAAGCTACTAGCAGTTACTAGCGGGAATCTACAGAGGGCTGTGATGCGCGCCCGCAAACTGATGGACTGTAGCGGGAGAGTCCATCCACGCATCATATTGTGCACGGTCGCAGACGAAACTTAGTCACCGAACTCGTAGATCATCGTGCGCAGTTGGTCACCTGCCAAGCGGACATAGTCGATAGCTTGGTCGAACATTATTGCCGAGTCTACCGTGCCGATGATGGGAGCCATCCTAGACTACGATCCTATCGCCGTGGACATTCCGCGCACCCTGACGACTGAGGAGGGGTTACGTTAATGAAACCTCCAAGGAAGTCAATACCGCTATCTTCAGGGATGTGCTTTGCAAGTCACCAGGCATCGACAGAATCCCTACTGAATTTTATCGTACGTTTTGTGGCCTCGTGTCTACACGATGGACGGAGATGTGTAATGAACTGATCACGTCTGCAGCTGCGATGCCACCAGTCTTTTTCGAAGGAATTATTGTTCCCGTTAATAATCCGAAGCCTGGAATTGCTACGGGCTACTGGCGCCATATCACCTTATTAAGTAATGATTACAAGATATTTGGATGGTTATTAGTGGCGCGCTGCAGACCCCTCTTACCACGTGTCCACTCCACTGCGCATACTATGCCATGTGGCACAGTTAACGTCCAGACAGCAAACAGAGACTGTCTAACGTGATTGCGCTGGCAGAGGCGTGCAGACTTCATGCGGCGTTTATTATCGTAGATTTTGACAGCGCGGTTGAAAGGGTGCTCCATTTCTTTCTACTTAGTACAGATGGGCTTCTGGGCTTCCCTACCAGTTCCATCAGAATTCTTCGGCGGCTCTTTAGCAGCGCGCTCCGACAGGGTTGCCCGCTGTCCCCTGTACCTACATTCAGTGGCACTACAAAAAAAAAAAAAAAAAAAAAAAAAAAAAAAAAAAAAAAAAAAAAAGGCGCTCAGAGCGGTCGCGCGGTTCCTCACTGACGCGCCTAGAACCGCTCGGCCACACCGGCCTGCTCAGTGGCACTGAAGCCGTTCATAAGCTTGCTGACGACGCAGACGTCTGTACTCCCCTTTCGCGGTTACACCTTCCGATGTCGTGCATATGCAGATGACCTCTTGCTGCCGCTTCGTTCTCGGAAGGAGGTCGCACGGATCTCGACATCATCATGGCTCATGGGAGAGCTGCTGGAAGTGTGATGAACGTGGGCAAGGCTACGGTGCTGCATGTAGGTCGAGGGATCTCCCCGGAAGTTCTGGCGCCCCTGTCCTGTCCATCATCACCGCTATCTTCTGATCACCCTTACGCCGTCAACGTGCCGTTCAGCTGCAGTCAGTTTTCGTCAAGTTTTCAGAATTACCAATATGTCGATCAGTCACAACTCCATACGCCTCGTCGATGAAGCGTGTTGCCTACCTGAATGCAGATTCTACCACTGTCGTTTATTATACGACGTTCTATTCGAGCGGCATTCAGACATTTTCTGACGGATGAGCCCATCTTCAAAGTACTCTGTAACACACTCACCACTCACTCGCCCCTGCGTGCAGGAGGGCTTGGTCTTACGAACGTCCGCTATCGTGCGGCAGCACTTTAAGTGGCCACGATGCACTAAATAGCGCAGTGTCGAGGACTCCATTACACACCATTTACTTGCCGTCCTTGTGCCAGTATCCCTATTCCCGTCGGTCCCGGTGAGTAACATCAGGCCCTCGTTTAGCACACATCGTGGCCTTTTTCGTGGAAACCAGTTACGCTTTCGCCGAACTCTCACGAACGCTCCTGTCGCGGGCGAATGACCGCTGCCTGCTTTTTCTGCGTGGTTGTGTTTGTAACGTCGTAGAACGCAAGTTCCCATTGTTGCGGTGGTCTGCGATTTGGCGTCACATTTATCGCAGATTCTTTCCGACACATATTAGATAGACTTGGCATTATGCGACCTGTGGGAAGTATCCAACCAATCAGAGGCTCCATGCCATAGGACTGGCGAACTCTCCCATCTGCGCCGCCTGTCTTAGTGTCTACGATGATCATCACCGATTGAGCTGTACAGCTGTTTCGGATGTCTAGTTGTTGGGGGATAAGTGGTTACGTATTTTCTACGAGTGCCACTGCATGTTAGAGTGTTTTCTTTACCCAGTGGTGGAATATCTCCCTGCAGCAAAGTCTCGGGCGGTTCTCTGGATAAAGGGCTTGTCTTTGGCATATCTGTATAGAGATGCTCATCACTCGCACCCGAATTTCTGTCAGTACTTTCAGATTGCACTTCCGGAGGTAGCACGCAGTTCGCGTTATCGCGCGTATGTTGCCAGTTATCTGAACAACGTTTCTGCCGCGCCTCCAAGAAGTTGGCGTGTTCCGGGCGAGGCAGGTTCCTGCCGATTTGGAATGATACGTGACGTTCCTGCAACTTGGATTCGGCCTGCCTGCCGCCCTTTATCACCTTGCGGGATTCCAGATGCGTGTGCTTGTTTTTAAATTTGTTTTTCCTCTGTATAAATGTGCACAAAAAATTGAAATAAATAAGTAAGATTAATATGAGGAATGTGAGGGTAGAGCACGGCGGTGGGAAGGGGGAGGCATTGTGGTCGGGTCTCGAGAATCCAACCCTGCTTACTTTCCCTCCTCCAACCTGTACCTGACTGTAGCTCTAACAAACCAAAAAGAAGAACAAGTGGGTAGCCTTCGAGCTTCGTAAGACGAACGTGTATGGGCAGACAGTTCGAGTCCCGCTCAAACCTTTGTTTTTGTTGTACAAGCCTAAATACTGTGATATTAAAAAACTTTTCTTTCTTTCTACACTAGTAACGTCTCACCGGTACGCACGTTAACTGCCAAACGGGAGCTGCCTCTGTATCTGAAGCTCGAAGCGTCGATGTCCAAAGTAGTTCCGGGTACGTTACCAGACTGCATGTATCTACATCTACATCCATACTCCGCAAGCCACCTGACGGTGTGTGGCGGACGGTACCCGGAGTACCTCTATCGGTTCTCCCTTCTATTCCAGTCTCGTATTGTTCGTGGAAAGAAGAATTGTCGGTATGCTTCTGTGTGGGCTCTAATCTCTCTGATTTTGTCCTCATGGTGTCTTCGCGAGATATACGTAGGAGGGAGCAATATACTGCTTGACTCTTCGGTGAAGGTATGTTCTCGAAACTTTAACAAAAGCCCGTACCGAGCTACTGAACGTCTCTCCTGCAGAGTCTTCCACTGGAGTTTATCTACCATCTCCGTAACGCTTTCGCGATTACTAAATGATCATGTAACGAAGCGCGCTGCTCTCCGTTGGATCTTCTCTCTCTCTTCTATCAACCCTATCTGGTGCGGATCCCACACTGCTGAGCAGTATTCAAGCAGTGGGCGAACAAGCGTACTGTGACCTACTTCCTTTGTTTTCGGATTGTATTTCCTTAGGATTCTTCCAATGAATCTCAGTCTGGCATCTGCTTTACCGACTATCAGCTTTATATGATCATTCCATTTTAAATCAACGGATCCGCAAATCACAACATTTTCAAGAAAACTTTATGTGTTTCTTCATTTAATTGCCAATAGTTGTAAATACGTTTTTTTTCAGATAATTAACTTTAATTAAAAATAGTAAGAAGTAAAATGACACGAGGATCACTAAAACTTCTTGCAAATAAGCGTGATTCTTTTCATTATATTACCTCTCAAATGTGATATAAATTAAATATGACCGGTGATGAAAAAAATATAGATTACAAATAAGTTTGAATGGAACCGTCGCCTCATACACGGACGTCTTAGGAAATTCAAACGCTAACCACTTTTTTTAATTTTTTAATTTTTTTTTTTTAGAATCTCATTTTGTTTGTTGTTCGTCGCATTTATTCGGGGCGGTCGTCCCATGACAACTGTTCAAATTCATTGTTGATCTATTCACTCATTTTTTTTATCACAGAAAGCAGTTAACCATCCGACCGAACACGCTGAGCAAGTAGCCAAACCACTTGACCACTGAAAACTCTAAGCGTCTGGCACCCATGCAGACATACATAAGTTACATAATAGTCGCTTAAAAGTTCTCTTGCGATTTTCGCGGAATTGCCAGAGTAGTGCAGCTTACTACTTGCACGTTATGTTATTTTGGCGGCCTACTAAAGGCGTACTAAGTCTGTAGTAAATCTGTGACCCCAACGTCGTGGCCTCCCCTAGTGAGTATTTCACTTATCTTCTGTAACTAGAGGTAGTACCTATTAACGACTGAGGGCAAAAAAGTCTTACAAAATTGCTAATAAGCAGTCACATACAAGTGCAAATGTAATGCAAAGAATTATCTTGTAACATTATGATTGTGGTATTTACGCCATGCAAGTGTTACTTCATTAACTCTTTTATCATCTTGTTGTTGTTGTTGTCTTCAGTCCTGAGACTGGTTTGATGCAGCTCTCCATGCTACTCTATCCTGTGCAAGCTTCTTCATCTCCCAGTACCTACTGCAAGCTACATCCTTCAGAATCTGCTTAGTGTACTCATCTCTTGGTCTCCCTCTACGATTTTTACCCTCCACGCTGCCCTCCAATGCTAAATTTGTTATCCCTTGATGCCTCAAAACATGCCCTACCAACCTATCCCTTCTTCTAGCCAAGTTGTGCCACAAACTTCTATTCTCCCCAATCCTATTCAATACCTCCTCATTAGTTATGTGATCTGTCCACCTTATCTTCAGCATTCTTCTGTAGCACCACATTTCGAAAGCTTCTATTCTCTTCTTGTCCAAACTAGTTATCGCCCATGTTTCACTTCCATACATGGCTACACTCCAAACAAATACTTTCAGAAACAACTTCCTGATACATAAATCTATATTCGATGTTAACAAATTTCTCTTCTTCAGAAACGCTTTCCTTGCCATTGCCAGTCTACATTTTATATCCTCTCTACTTCGACCATCATCAGTTGTTTTACTTCCTAAATAGCAAAACTCCTTTACCACTTTAAGTGTCTCATTTCCTAATCTAATTCCCTCAGCATCACCCGATTTAATTTGACTACATTCCATTATCCTCGTTTTGCTTTTGTTCATGTTCATCTTATATCCTGCTTTCAAGAACCTGTCCATTCCGTTCAACTGCTCTTCCAAGTCCTTTGCTGTCTCTGACAGAATTACAATGTCATCGGCGAACCACAAAGTTTTTACTTCTTCTCCATGAATTTTAATACCTACTCCGAATTTTTCTTTTGTTTCCTTTACTGCTTGCTCAATATACAGATTGAATAACATCCGGGAGAGGCTACAACCCTGTCTCACTCCTTTCCCAACCACTGCTTCCCTTTCATGCCCCTCGACTCTTATGACTGCCATCTGGTTTCTGTACAAATTGTAGCTAGCCTTTCGCTCCCTGTATTTTACCCCTGCCACCTTCAGAATTTGAAAGAGAGTATTCCAGTCAACATTGTCAAAATCTTTCTCTAAGTCTTTATCATCTTAAGTACCAAAATTAAAAGTTGATGCTTGTTACGTCTGTAAGCTTTTTTTTATTTACACTTCGTACAGGAAGACAGGACTACTAGATAGCAAGATGAAGATTGTAGCTATTGAAATATTTCATGGTTAAGAGAGCCGGGCGCGAACAGTAGAAAAACTCGTGAGTCGCAGCTAGTGTCCGGAGGAAGCAGACGTGTGGTGACAGCCTTAAGGTAGGAGTAGCGCTCGCTGCGCAGCTACCCCGAGTAAACTTTAGCAAGTAAATCAGAGAAGATACACAATGATTTCAGAATGGTTTCTGTTAGATAATGTTCAGAATTAGGAGTTTTATGTCCAAGGTTTGACACAGTAAGAGTTTTGTAAATTATTTTGTAATAGTGTTCGTGCTACAAAGATGTTGTAAATGGTAGTTTTTGTGTATGACTTAAAATTTTAATTATATATATATATATATATATTTGAGATCAACATTGTGTTTAAACCTATCATCCTGAATCACAATCCACATCCTTTGCTTGTACTGAATATGCAAATGAGTAGTAAAGTCGAGTTACCCACCGATGAAAGAACGTAAAGAAAATGAGCCCTCTATGCAATATATATGTGCAGTTCATGGTTTGAAATCAATTTTGGTATATCTAAATTTATCAGAGCAAAGTTATCTCAAGTAAATAATTTTATGCCATTGCACAACTGGCATTATTCAAGTCAAGATATAATCTCATTAAGTAAACATCAGGGCCAAAAGTTAATTTTTCACTACCATCTTAATTCCATTGCACAAACGGCATTATTCTCTCAAACTTGATTGCTGAGTCAAATACATGTTGCATTTCTGGCAAAATGGAGGATTTCAAGAAACAAGTTCTCAGACGCAGTCAGATGTAGATTTGTTGAATAATTAATTTGGAACAATTTTATCTTTGATACTTTCACTAATTAAAAAGGAAACAATTTTGGTGAGATACTTTCACTATAATTAAACTTTCTTTGTTGAAATATGTTTGCTTGAAACATACATAATGTGCAATGTACTACATGCAATGTACCGCTATTATTTCCAATCACCCACTATATGCTCTGTATGTCATAACACAACTTATTGTAATTATCAAATGCCTACTAATGTGACAAGCTGCTGGTTTATTTGTTGGCACCAAATCCCAACAAAAAATCTATGCAGGGAAGTAAATACAATATGTGTGCATGGCTCACTCACTTAATTTTTGCATGATATTAAGAAATTGTGAAATGGAATAACGTGTAATGTTCAATACGCCTTTTATTATTTCTGCAGGAAATGGTCATATGGTCAGGGGGTATGTTGGAAATAAAGACGTGGTCAGAAGGTCATAGGTGGCCAGAAATTTCTTTTAGATAAACAGTTTTTCTTAATTTAACATAGTTGTTCACATTTGCAACAGCTCATTTTTTTATTCTATAGAAACTAATTCTGTGCATTTTTAACAATTTCCCGTTTTATTTTGTTTGCGTTATTGTGAAGTAGTGACCTATGCGATGCATTACACGAACAATTGGCCTGGGATGTGGTGGGGGCAGGGGGAGAATATCAGTTAATAAGGGCCATGCAGCTCTAAAATTTTCTCTTGAAACTGTTGATGCAAATACAGAAACCAAGAACAGAGTTATATGTAGAGACATGAAGGAACTCGAATCCTATGGTCGTTCTACTGATCTCTGGCAAAAAGAAAATACATTGTTTAGATTGATCATAAACAGCAGTGTCACTAAATTGGGGAACACTACAAGAAGCTCCACATGATGTGTACACTCACATTGTCTCAAGTGTACTTGAGTGACAAAGTGTTGTGACAACAGTGGAAATCGTAAAAATTTGGTGATCGAATACCTGGAGCAGATATGTCAACGAAGTCACACATTCACAAAAGTATTTTGGACAGTGTGGGAATGAACTGTAACAATCTCTTCAAGATCTTCTAATTGCAGCACACACATTACTGGTTTTAACACATTATAGTAATTTTCAAATATGATAATTAATTCAGTTTCGTCATGATGTATAAGCTCCCGTTATATGTATGCTGAGCTTAATGAGATAGTATAATAAGCGTCAAACTATCACACAGGCTCGTTATGACATCTGAAGAGGGCAATAATATGGTAAAATCAGTAACGTGAATGTATGTAGTAATAAGCTGGTCTTAACACATTAACTCAATTCTTACAGAAAGGCTCTTTTCTATGACAGCATAAAAATTTTTGTAACGAGCGTTAGGAACCATCACATAGTGACTGTAAAACAAAGATAGGGTTCTGGATTTACAGGACTAAGTTAATGGATTCTCTAAACTGATTTCAACTGAACAACTTAAGGGGTGATGTAACGGAAAAAAGTAAACATTTATTTAAGAAATAATTACAGCCATATTTATTAATGTACAAATTTAAAATTACGCAAGTGTAAATCAATGGAGCTGTGTTTCGACGGAAAACATAATAAAATATGCAGGATTAATATTTTGCCAGAAATTTTAATTTTTAATTTTTTATTGTCTTTTAATGAGCCATAACTCAAATACTAATCAAGCAATTAATCTGAAAATTTTATTGTAATGTCCTGAGGTGGTTATAAGACCACTGAACTATAATTATTAATTTATAGTACAAATTACATCATTAACAGAGTTTTTAATTTTGCACATCCTAAATTTACTTTTTTTACATACAATCATCTATAAATCAGAATACAATTGCAGGAGCTCGTATTTTTTAGTTCCCGGGACACAGTAATGCGTTGCGAACAGTTCCTGAAAATTTCGTAGCATTAGCGCATATACTTTTTTAAGGAAAGGCAACTAATAACGCACAAAATGTAAAACAGAGAAAATTAGGTTCAAAGAATTTCTTCTCATACTTCTACATGCAATAAGCTTACCTTAAATTTAAAACTCTCCATACTGATACTCCACGTTTCTCTTCTCTCCTCTTCGAATCTGCCTGGCCTGTATTTGCAGGTAAGCCACTGATGTGTTAGCTTTCTTGACCCTGCTCTCGTCGATGGTGTAAAAAGCTTTTGTTCTAAACACACCTGGATCTATACCAACTCTCTTCAGCACTTGAATTCTATTTCCGTTATTGTAACATAAAACTGCATCATAGACACCTATTTTAAATACTTCAGGTCCACACAATGTCCTTCTTGAGCACCTAATCCAAATTAAATTACTGAGACTTTAATTTGCATTTTGTGTCTTTCCGTGAAGACACTTCCTCAATAAATCAGGATTTGCAAGAAACCTGAATGTGAGCTTAATTACATTCATAACAGTTTCTGGTAATGAGAGTGTATGTAAATAAGTCTCATTTCTATTGTTGGACTTGTGCGCTGGTATTTGGTCAGTGGATAGAATGTGGAAAAAAATTGTCCATACAGCAGACGTCATTGCCTCTAAATTATGTGTGTTTTTCCTGATAGCTCTCCCATAAAATAACTGAAGAGAATCAATTTCTTTCAGAGTAAGCCTGCCATTTCTTCCTAGTGGTTTTCCGTCCTCAAGCACTTCACCTTACTTCTCTTTCACCAAGCGACGAAGTCTACCACCAAGCCTCTTTTGGATGTGACCAGCAAATTACAACTTTTCTATTGCTTTATTGTACTGATTTTTATCTTTTACAGCTTTGAACGTAGAGGAGCCCGCATCACCAAGGAATTTAGTATATCTAACACGAGACTGGTCCTCTGATCTGGAGAACATCCTCACAGCTGCAGCAGCCTCCATGCCTCCACCTGAGCCACTATGATTTTTAGAGCGTGTTACTGCATGCTTTTCTTGCACAGTTTTTCACTGTCTTCATTGTTGGACATTTTCCTTGGTGCACACTGGTGGCACTATTTAGATATAATTTTTACATCTAAAATTTTATCTGAGTCAATACCCATAGCAGGAGCAATTCCATACAGAGGTGTGTGACCCCTTTTCATCCAGGTCACATCTACAGACACACACAGGTCAGTAACATTTGTAGGAGATTCACTGTCATGAATATCTACCCCAGGATTTATTTATTTTTAGTTTATTAAAATCAGTTCCTCCCCTGCTTTCTTCATTGAAGCTATGGTGGTATCACATGCATCATCAGACATTTCTTTATTTATTTTTTCAAACTTTGCACAAGGTGGAGGTACCTC